>NC_056466.1:19712605-20333654 GCF_008729295.1 Plectropomus leopardus | reverse complement strand
TGCTGAGATATTTCAGTAAAACTTTTCGAGATCTGATTCCGTTGTTGAACTTTTACAATTACATGTGATATTTACAGAAATGCACATAACGCAGCCATGACGCTGGGCAGGTTATTAAAGAGTAGTCGTGGGCCTGCAGAATGAAAGATTTCAGTCCTGTACCCAGTGGGGTGGTTGAAAAGGGCAGCCAAACAACTCGTGGTATTACTGCTTCTCACAGTGGAAGAGAACCTACATTAAGTCTAGTTTTGAAGCGCTGTGGTTGAGAGCTGCCCTTTCTAGCTGCCGTCTTATCAAAGCAGTCTGACGCAGAGCGGAGAAGGAGCCTCCAGCTTGCCCTGGTGTCAGAGTTTGGAACACAAGTAGTTGTCAGGCTCGTCACAGCCGGAGCTGCAGTGACCAAAATATGTCTTTTTATGTGTGTGTGTGCTGCCTGTCTCTCCCCCATCACTCTGTAGCCGTCCATGCTGATGCCTGCCCGAGTACAAGACGAGGCCTCCCCAGGCACAAACAATAACTCCCCCTCCTTCATTCTCCACATGGCATTTATGGTGACACCTCCGGCAGGCATGGAGGGTAGACGAGATATAAGGATAGAGAGGGAAGACAGGAAAAAAAAAAAAAAAGAAGCAGGAAACGGAATTGAGAATAAGGGGCTATGGGAGATAAAAGAGGACAGAAAGACAGGGTTCTTTGCTCATTTTCAG
Organism: Plectropomus leopardus; assembly: GCF_008729295.1. NCBI lineage: Eukaryota > Metazoa > Chordata > Actinopteri > Perciformes > Serranidae > Plectropomus > Plectropomus leopardus. Next base: position 20,332,947 of record NC_056466.1, on the reverse strand, counting down.
TGTTTTGATTTCTCTCAGAGCCTTTGGAGGTTGTCTTTGTGAAATAACCTTTTAAAGATGGGAATTGGGCTCGCCTTCTCTCTAAGAGATCGGGGCCATATGTGGGCCAGCCTCTGAAAGAAAGCTGCATGAGAGAGCATGATGTAAAGAGTCATAATGGGAAACATTGTCACCACTGTATTAATACATATTAAAATCAACCTGCTAAAGGGAGGGCCCTGCGTCTCACTGCAACACACACACACACACACAGACACACACACACACACTAATGATAGGCCAAGCAGCATTAATAATGTACAGTGTAAGTAAGGGAACACTGTGGAAAGGTCGAGGTTGGCTGAGAGGAAAACAACATGACTTGTAAGTTATTAGGTCAACGGTTACACTGGTTATCTTCTCTTTTGACTATGTGAACAAATATGTCTCCTGTTTAAATATCCTATGAGACAGATCACCCAGGAGATATAATCTCAAAGTGGAGCAGTTACATTTCAAGTCTAAATTCTTTCTAAAAACGAACTGCATTTAGTTTTAAAACAAGGACACCAACTAAAAAAACAGTGCTCAAGCACTGGAGATCGTTGACCCTGAAACTGTTGCTTTCATTAAGAGTGTGGGTGAGTAGTGTGCATGTGTTGAGAAATTCAGGGCCAGATGCAGAAAAACAAGGGACGGGATGAGAGCCACAAACAAAATAACACTTAAAAAGACAAATGATTGAGCAGAGAATGACCAGTAGAGCGTGGACAAAGTGCAGGCCGGGCTAACTGACAGACATTTTATCGTTTAGTCTTCTTCAAACTATCCCACCTTTCCAAATTACCACACAAGGTGACACTGAAACTTGCTCTAAATACACAAATACACAACAGCATGCATTCCTGCACATGCACACAGACTCCCAGATTGAAGGAGGCTAAGACGAAAGATCAAGGCGGTGCAAATTAAAAGTCCTCTAATTAGCCAAACTGTCACTCTCAAGCTCTGGCAGCCATATTGGAGTCTGTCTGCCTGCACATTTCTATCAGCCCTCTGAACAGCCATATATACTGTTTGGGAGTGAGGATTAGAGGCACTGGCTGCAGAGAATTACACTTGCCAGACGTTTAGCACTACAACAGCTCCAAAATGTTATAATGAATAGAGGAGGCTGTGTTAATGAAGCTCTGTGGCGGTCCATCATCAAATGCATAAACTTTGCCCCGTTACAGCTCTGTCCAAATTTGTTCTCTTGGTCCTGCACCAATTCTGGGTGCATTATTGCACCATTAGCCTTGGCTAATTGTTAAGCCAGAGGATGATCACGAGGTTGCCCCTGCTAATGGCCGACAGTACCCAAAATTTCAAATGAGGCTTTATTTTAACAATGAGTTGAAGAGCACATTTTTATGGATGTATCAGGGCGTTTGCATGTTTCGGCTCAAAAAACAACCACTTTAAAGGGACAGTTCACCCCCTATTCAAAAATACATCTTTTTCCTCTTACCTGTAGTGTTATTTACCAATCTAGAATGTTCTGGCACAAGTTGCAGAGTGTTGGAGATATTGTCCATGGAGATGTCTGCCCTCTGTCCAATATACGTAACTAGATGACACCTGGCTTGTGCTGCTCAAAGTTGCAGAAAATACATTAAAAACTCAACAGCAACGTCTGTTACTAGAAATCATGACCTGGTTCCTCAAGATAATCCACAGACCTTGTTGTGAGAATTTTAAAGTAGAAACTATTTAGCTGTATCACCACACAGAAGGAAGTGTGCATCTACTGCTAGCTCACCTCGCCAAATTGAGCTAGCTACCACCACAGCTCAGCTAAGGAGGATGCCGTTAATGTTTAAATCTATCACAAGCATGAGTCTTTCATTTATGAGTAGATGCATGCTTCCGTCTGCATGGTGATACTGTTGTTGGTTGTAGTTCATTAGACAGAAAATCGTTCCTGCATTAAGCTGTTTATCACAAGGTCTGTCAATTATCTTAAGTTAAGATTTCTTTAAAGAGACATTGCTATTGAGTTTCCACATTATTTGTTGTTTAGAGCACTGCAAGTTGAGCGCCATCTTGTTTAATTATATTGTAGAGGCAGACATCTCTATGGCCGATATTGCCAACATCGGTAACTTGCAGCACAACTATTTAGATTAATAACTAGTATACAAGTAAGAGGAAAGATATGTTTTTTTGATTTTGGGGGCCCTTTCAGGTGGACATGTGCTACTTAAAGTCACTATGTACTCATTAAAGGATCTTTCAGTTTACTATAAATCTAATAAGAATATTTTCAATGACAAAAAAAAAATAATGTTGCCACTTTAAGATTGTACATTGCAAGTTTATCAGATACTGGTCCACAGAGTGAACTGAAAATGATTTAAATTGCACTATATATATCTACATATCTATGAACACGTGAACACGCTAATTTCAGCTCCTTAACCAGCGAGATACAATGTTGCGCCGACTGTCTGTGCCCTCCGACGCAGCGCTAAAACACTGATTGAAATACATCTTCACTGAGTTTGAAAGGGGAACTTAATAAGTAAGAGATAAATAAAGAGAAGAAACCCCGGAAAGTTTTCAAAGAACTCTGATCCTGCTGCTGTCTACTGTTTACCTGTTCTGCTGCCTGTCTGTGACATCATACAGACACACCAACAACAAACTACCCCCACACTCACAACAGCTGAGAGAAAGGCACACTCGTGCAGTGTTTACTGGCAGTGGGACTACAGTATTTAATTCCTTTATCTGTGTCTAAAAACCCCTCTTGCACATGCTAATTTTGGTGGGAAAGCGGTATAACTAGCCATCTTAAGAGTTACACAACATAACTTGATGAGGGCTCAATAGGCTGCAACTACCAGAGTAATTTTTAGAAAAAAGTCATTAGAGGGTCTGAAACGTTGCAAAATCTAGCTAGAGTCACCAAGTTGGCAACACTGAGCACACTGCAATGAAATCAAGGTGTGTGCTGGATTTATAACAGAAATAAAAACAAAAGAATAATTTCAAAAAAGAATGCTGCACAATAATCGTTTGTCTTGTCGGAAGCCAAATCTTAATTAAAAAGGAAAAAAAGTGATTTATATTCAAGCCCAAATCGATAATATAAACCTTGAGGACTGTCTGATTGCTCATGTACCTTGTTGGACTTCTTTTTGCACTTTGGGTGCTTATCTAGAACCCAACAATTAACTTTTTATTTTTGCAGCTCAAAGTTATGGCTAAAACTGTGAAAATAAGAAAATAATAAGGAATAACCTTTGAAAAGATGAGCATCAGCTACAATCCCCAATGTTGTTTGAGGTAACTGTCAGGCTAAATTTCAGATGCAAATCAGCTAGTGTTGCAAAAAGTTAAGAGTTTAACTGCTGTCACAGCACACATCACACATTATTGTATGTACACATGCATGCATGCTTACTCACACTTTCTCATCCACACTTTTCCCAGTGGGTACAGTATCATGCTGCTTCTACTCTAAGGAGAACCCAAAGAAAAGCAACTCAGATTTAAACTAAAGCATGACAGCTGCTCTGTCTCTGTTGGGACTTAAGATACGGAGAGAACGGGAAACTGGAGAAAAAGGTGGGAGAAAGACTCGCTTCAGAGAGAAAGATACGGAGCTTCCTGTGTGAGTGGAAACAACCAGATGGAGAATTTAGCGAGGAAGGTATAGACCGGGAGAGAAGAGGGATGAGAGATGAAACAAAGACGTGACAGGTCCTTTCTCTCCACTCTTTCTGCCCCATAAGCCTCTCTGGTTTCCAGCTGAGACTCATCTCTGTAGTGGTGATGCGTCTTCACAGCAGGTCTTACTTATCAATATTTCTCTGTGGTGGTAAAAAAAAAGCTGAGAGATGAAGCTGAAATGCCATTCCTGTACTTTTTAATAAATTAAACATGCGTGAGAATTGCTTTTAAAGATTTAGTGCCGCCTTGAAATGATTTCTGCGGCGCATTTATAAAATACGCCTTTTAAATTGTTTACTGCTTGATGAGGATTGGTGTGTGTGTGTGTGTGTCTGTGTGAGTGTGTGAAATCTGAAGAATGCCGCAGAGTTTATAAATCTTAGCTTTGGCATTTCCAACCTCAGCCTACCTCTTCATTTATAGTTAATGAGATATCGGGGGTGTGCTAATTGTTTTCGACTGAGAGATGATGGGCTGATGAAATAAAGATAAAGGAATGAATAAAGGAGTGGAGAGAAGTGGTAAGAGCGGAGAGGATAAGGGGGAGGCAGAAAATAAGGGTTTAACAGGTAGCGAAAGACAGAAATGGAAATAACGTGGACGACAGCTGAACGGAGAAGGTCTGACTATTTTTCCCCTGTAGGCAGACCTCAAAGTACAGAACATTACAGCCACAGAAGCAAATCAAAAGGGTCGCTACAGAGTTGCTCTTTTCTTGCAGTAATGACATGGAAGTTACTTCCTAACCGTTGTCGAACAAACATTTATCTTCATGAAGAGAAAATAATTGTTTCTTCTGCTTTTATTTTATTACTTGTGGGTCAGTTAATTCTCACTGGTGAAATGGAGCCAACCATGGGTTAAATTGACTACAAGCACAAACTTTAAAAAATGAATGGCGATTTAAACACAGCTCCTTTTCGTTTTTAGCTAGAGGCTACTAGTGGCAATTGTGTAAGCACAGTAATACACTGAGGAGTCTTGACGGTCTGGCTGGGGTGAAGAAGAATAAAAATAAAAAGAAGAATTCCAAATTTGGTTCTTCAACACAGTGCTGGGCAGGTTCAAGAGTTCCTCCACCATCCGACAATATCTCTTGAGATTATCTGATGCTTTGTCAGATAAGCGCCATTTAATGACCTCTTCAAACACTTTCCACATCACGAGTTTTTGTTTACATGTCCACAGCAGACTGTTTTTCTGGCCCCCTGATACTTAAATAAAGCTAACTTAAGACCCAGACACACCAAACCGACACCAAACACTTCCGACGACAAAAGTCAACAGTTACGGCACCTCGTCACATATGTCTCAAACAAAAACTTGCAACTGACCCCACCATAAAGACAACCAGCACGTGTGTTCTGCGCCTGCGTGAAAGCAAACAACTGCATATCAGCAGATGGCGATGGTCTGTAATTGCTATTCAAAAAAGGGAAACTGGAAGATTGTCATGATGTTATTAAGGAAACATTTCTGCTAAAGAGCTCAATATCTAAAGAAAAACCATCTTACCTCATATAACATGTTTGTTTTCAATCTAGGTCCCTACTAACTTTAGCCCTTTGTTACTTTCCTCACTTCCTTTTCTCTTGTCATTTTTGCCACAATCTTATAGTCCTTTTTTTGCTATTTACTGGAAAAGGCCTGAAGCACTTACTCACTGAAAAGAATGGGGGGGGGGGGGGGTTGGGGGCTTTTTATTTGACACAATTTTTAGTATGAACTCGGTCTGAACAAGGACCATGGGTACGCGCCTAGCCACAAGATGTTAGCCGACAAGCTAATGTCCCCCCACGAGTCCTTGTTGACGTTGTTGTTTCATTAGGACTGAGAGCCTAACAGAGCCATTACACCAGTTAACACAGCACACAGAGTCACGTAACAAGGTGATCTTCCAGTTTTTCACAGGCTCTGGATATGGTGAGTCTCTGTCATGTTCAGAGGTAGAGCTGATGAGTTGTTGCTGTAATATGTTGCGGTAAAATTAATGTACTTTTAAGTCAAGTCAAATTTTCAACAGTCAATCACACTCTTTATTGATTACATTTGCATTTCAAATTTACAACGGTAACAAGGTACTGTAATTTTGTGTGACGCGGACATTAGCGATAAAGCCACAGAACATCACACACTGCTGACTGAGAACGATGTGTGCTACGTAATGCACTGCTTATATGAAACCATCTAATATATGAACCCTCTCGATGTGAGAGCCGCGGGGTGTGCAGAAGATGTGCTGTGTTGTGAAAATGAACGAGCTTGCGAAAACAGAGAAAAACAAGGACAGTATGTGGCATGTGCTGTACAGGAGAATATGTTTTCTCCTGAGACATATGGCTGCACCAGCTGGAGTTCTTATATTGTTGCTGTGATAAGTGGCTTTATTCTCAGCTCACTTCCTTTTGTTTCTCGGTTTTGTTGGATTGCTCCCTCGCTTCCTCTTCACCCCATGTTTATTTCTGCCATTTCGCTTTATTGCTGCCTTGAAATTTCCCTTGTCTTATCTCTTGTTAATAGCCCAACACACACAGCCATGGTTGTTAACTAAATTCAAGACTGGAGGAATTCATAGTTCATTCAAATCAAATTCATATCTGCAGACTTTTTTTTTGTGTTATAAAGGTTATACCAGAAAGGAAAATGCCTTTTTAGTGAGTCTCAGCAAATGTTTACAAATGTTAAAGCATCTCCATGTATGCGTTTTTTTTGTTGTCTAATCCTTATTTTATGACACACTGATGCCAATTAACAATGCATATTGAGGTGATTACAAACTTTTGTGTGTGTGTTTGTGTGTGAGTGATAAAGCTGATACTGTTTTTATTTATTCAAAGTGACAACAAATGAGAACCATAACGCTATTTAATTTTCAATTAACATTTTGTTGTAAAACTCAAGTTTCTATTCATTTGCTGCGTCTTCACTGCCTCACATGAGTAACAGGCTAATGTGTGATTTGTTGTTGCAGTAATGTTACCTTAAAGCTTTTGATTTAAAGCTTTAGGTGGACGGTACGGCTGTTTGCAATCTGTAATATTTGAAATGACTCCACAAATTTAGTTCGCAAATGGTTTGGTGTCATAATTAATTAGTTTTCACCATTTTGCATAAATGAAGAAAACAACAATACACTGGCTTACTGCAGGCAACAGGGCATGTAATAGATTCAGGTGACAAACTTAGAAACTCTGCACTCTCTACTTTCTGTTGGGCTTATACACTGTGAACTTTTAATTTAGTGAGGTTATCACAGATCAAATATTACATTTTCTCTCGTGGTCAAACTGTAGTACTGATTTTGAATGTAGCTAATGGCAAGATCAGCTCTTATCTCTGCATTTTCATCTAAAACTTTTTACCTTTCCTCTTTTTGTCTCTTATAATGTGAAGGGCCACAGAGAGACAAGTGAAGAAAAAGTTTGGATTTCAATTCAATCACATACTCATAAATTAAGTGAATAGTTACAACAAACTCAATTGTATGGCAAGACCCTATTAGATTCTGAGGAAAACTTACTTTGAATTTATGCAGACCAGTTGCCAGATGAAAATGCTGGCATTATATGTTTCTTCAGACCACCGAAAGCTTACGTTTGTGCATTTTAAATGTATCATATTAACGTTTCTGAGCAATGTAGTTCTGATTGCATATATATAAGCTGACTTTGTCATCTTATCTTCTGAACCATAATTATGTGGGGATTTTGGCATAAACATAAAACGTTAAGTTTCAAATTACGCAGAAACATACAATGCCGACATATATTCTGGCGACTGGGTCAAATTTTGGTATATCCCAGGACAACGAATGAGACGGGAAATAGAGAAGGGAAATAAAGATAGAATCCACAGGTCTTATATTCAGTTGGATTTCTATCGTTATATTGGCTTGGACTACTTGTAAATACAAAACGTTTTGTATAAGGCAACAATAAGAAGAAAAGGGAGTCAACAAAGATTCAGCCTGAGTAAAGACCCTGTCAAACGCATCGACTGCAGATCCAGATAACCGCAACCTTTCTCCAAACTGTCTATTTAACTTGGTTAGAAGTGTACTTCAAACTCCCACTGTAAACAAAGACATGTCCCGATACAAACGTTGTCGGCTACTGTGTGTCTTCTTCATGGCAACTCAGTCCTGTTAAGAAAAACGTATTTCTCAGAGCTTCATTGATGAAATATTTATCGTACAAATAGGGATACCAGGTTGCTTTGTCAGGTTTTTCAAAAACAAGATGGAAGTATTTCATTAAACAAGGTGTTCGTTCTCCACAACACAGCACTGACTAAACTGCTCATATGTCATAGCTGCTCAGAGAGCACTCTGAAAATTGTATGCAAGGAAAAAAACGAAAAGGAAAAAAAACATCAAGAAATTTAAAAAATAAAAATAATCCCAGTTATACAGCCCTGTGTCTGAGTTGGTATCAAGTTACTTCAGAATGTTGTTTGTCGGCTGAAGAGGTCGAGGGTCACAGCAGAAAGGAATGCTGGGATGCTCTTCTGGTGGTGCAGATGGAGGGCCACCATCTCTCCCAGAGTTTTGGAGAACTCCGTCTCCATGAGCTGCATGCTTCCATTGGAGCCCTGCACATACGCAGACACAGACACAGTCACACACGCACACGCACACAGAGACACAAGCATCAAAAGACAATACACAATATCAAACAATGAGACCTGGGTTTTCCACTAGATCCATCTCCAGAGGAAAAAAACTTTCAAAGTGAGAGCAAGATCACTTTAAGTTGTTATTGTCTACAGGGGATTGTCAAGTGCGCGTGTGAGTGTGTGTTGTGTGTGTACGCATTCACAGCAGGGTGAAGGTGTCTAAATCTGTGTGGATTAATTAAAAGGAATGAGGAGCAGCTCGGGGCGATGGAGTGAAGGAGAAAGGGATGAGAGAAACAGGGGATAAAGTAATTAAAGCATCGCAGGGATGGAGGAAGGTAGCGAGGAGCGGAATCCCATGACATGCTGTGAAGATATTGAGACGTCTGAGAAATGTCCTGTGTCAATGTGTGTAAGAGACACAGATCTTTATTTGATAAGTATCATGAGAGGGCTTATAAAACAGATGGGGAGGGGAAATACTCAGAAAGGAAATTTAAAAAGAAATGAAAGTCAAGAGGACAAAAAAAAGAGAATGAGCGAAGGTTCACAGAGAAAGATTTAATAGGACATTACATTATTTCCCACACGGACACTTTTTTACTGAAAGTCCAACTCTGTGAATGTAATAGGATAAAATATGATTTCAAAACTCCTACTTGACTATCATTTGAACATTTCATAGACTTTAGGATATTGGAAAGTAGTCCAGTTAATGCAATAAATAAATGAATGAATAAATAAGCAAATCCTACTTGATAAACCAATTAGTGTGCTTTCTCACACACAACAGGCTGAGGTGAACTCAGCTGTTCACTTTTGTGTGAACAGTGACAAATCTCTGAGGGGTGAGAGGAGAGGATAACTGAACTAATGACATTTGCCAGCTGACTGCACAATGCTAAACTGAAGCTAAACGCAGCATGGAGAGTGCTTGAGAGACACAGATAGAATGACTTGCTGTTTCAATGTTGTTCTCTCACCAAATGTACAAAAATGCGCCAACGTGATCTCACAGTCGAGCATAAAGAAGTTTGAGGATGGGTTGATTGAATCACTTTATCACACTATCAGTCAATTGTGGATTTAGTCTCTTGTATTTATTGCACTAGCTGTTTCTTTTTTTTCTGTTTTTCTACAAAAAAAAATCTAGCATTTTTTAACTACACCGAAAACCAGATCTGTTGCCCTTTACTCCCACCACCAATGTATAAGGCCACATCACATTCACTCTGATGTGGGCAATGCCACCAATATCAAGATATATATATATAAAAGATGTGAAGATGTGAAGTTTGTGTGGGGAGTTCTGGGTTTGCTTTTATTATATATGAGAAGAGTTATGTTCAAGTAAATAAGTATAAGTTTGAGTATGTGTTAGCTCTGAACATTCCTTGGAGAATTTTGCACATTTCTGCACAACTATCACTTTTAAAAACTACATTGCTTTTCATTTTAATTCAGATATATTAATTTTTTTATTGTACTTTTTGATAGTTTTAAAATAGTTTCTCCTATCCTTTATTTATGACTACCAAAGCAAATTCCTCTTGACAATAATTCTGATTCTGAAGTTGCACTTGAATAACGTTAATTTTTTTTGTACTTGCTAACAAGTTGTATGACACTAGTGGTGTTGACTCCTCTTCTTCTCCAGTATTTATTGACATTACCTCTGAGTGCATGTATGCAGGTCTTTTAAACACGGGAAAAACCTCTAAAGGTTTACATGGCTCTGCTGCAGACAGCCTTTCTCTGTGTGCGTGAATGTATTTATTTGGTGCGTTATGTTTAACATCAAGAACGGGAAACAGGTTAGTAAACAGTAAAAAGCAGTATGGAAGTCAGTGAAAATGTTACGGTGGTTACTTCTTAATAACTCATACTTAATTTGGAACGATGATCGAGGGCTGCTCTGAAGGAAAAAAAAGGTATATACTGGCATCACTGCATCTCGCCGGCAAAAGGGGTCAAGTTTACGTGACCACCTGAGTGCTGTATTTCCATCTCTACTGACTGAAGTTGACTGGAGCTGATAAAGATCAGTGACATGTGACATGACCTGTGAGTCATTTGACCCCAGGAGTGAATGCATATTGTAACCTTTCCCATTAAATAAAAAAAGCAGATGTTAGCGGGTGTTTTTTTTTTTTCTGCAGTGGGAAAGGGGCTTATAATAGTATACATTCAAGAGGCAAGAATGAATCTGAAGAGGCTGGAGAGAGGAAATTAGGAAGAGCGGATGACATGCAACAAAGGTCTCCAGTGGGATTCGTTGCGGTTATGTGATAAGCACCTTAGACTACTAGGCCACCGTGACACACGACCACAGTGGAATTTCCAAGATTAAATGTGTACTCCTGTCTTTGATGGAGTCATAATCTAAAAGTTATCAAACATGAAAGATTTTTTTTTAATTTAAAAAGGTGATTTCTCTGGGTTAGATGTATGAATAGATGGTGAGGTGGTAAAGCCGGTCAAATACATTTTGAAAATTTAACGCTTTTTTTTTAAATAGAGATTTCAAGTCCCACAAGTCAAAGGTCTGAGTAACTTTAGTAGTGACTTTCTCAATACGTCTACAGCTCCCTAACAGCAGCAAAAAAAAACCCCCCCCCAAAAAAACATTCACATTAAGAAGCATCTCAAGCAGACGCATGAACTTGATTTATACCATGTCCACAGAAAATATGTGTTTCCAAGGACACCTCGTAACAACACGCTTCTGGTCATCTCTTATTCTTTACAAGTGGTCTTGAATCGATTCTATCAATCTTCACTACACACGCGTGGAAGCTGAAGCAGGGCGAACCAAAGGCTTTTCTAATCACACCAGCTTTCTCCTGACTACTTTCCATCTAACCGCCTCACTCTGTGGCTTTATGTCCCTGGTGTTTTCTTTCCCTGCGCGGCTGTCTGAAAGCTATGCCATATCCTCAGGCTGCTGCTCTCATCACAGGCACACACACAAACACGTGTGTGCACACGGATCTAGAAACGTCTGGGGCTCTGGGAACATGGAACACATACATCAAAGAAAAACACTTTGACCAGTTACCATGGAGATCTCAAAGTCTGAAACACCTTCTGCCAAAGTTTGTCCTCAGAACAGACGTGTGTGTATATGTGTGTGTGTGTGTGTGTGTGTGTGTGTGTGTGTGTGTGTGAGACACCGTGGACAAGTTGATGAAAGCCTATGGGAGCCAAGGACTCACACAGTTAGTCAAAAAGGAAAACTAAGATAACAGCCTCATTCTCTGGAGAAACACTAGTGCCCCCGCATAACATTTAGATTTCAAGTGGCCAAATATATGTGCACACACATGGTTGTGAGCTGCGCAAAGGTTATCAAGATTTACATAGATTACAAAAGGTTATAGACGCCAAACTGAGGCAGCAGTGCTTTGGGTCTCAGATAGAGGAGTGTTACAGTAAGACAGGGAGGCAGAATTCATGTCAGCACATTTACCAATTTGACTGAATACGGTTCACATAGCTGCCTAAGCAACAACAAAATAAACTTAATTTTCAAGTTAATGAAGGCTTTTTAGAAAATTAATATTCAAACAGGAAGTCATATAAGAACTTTAGCTCATTTAGGCTCAAGCAGCAACAACCAAGGCTGAACAATAAAGCCATTGAGTCAGTGCCGAAAACTGCATTTCCTCTAATGGCCACTTGAGGCTGGATCCAAAACAAAGTCAATCCCCATAGACCCCCATGCTATAATGCCCAACTCTACAACAAAAAATATACATGTTTACAGCCTGGTACAAAACCAATTTAGGTCTCTACAGCTAATTTCAAATCTACAGGGGTTTGAGTGACGGGCTGTCTACAAGTCATTGCTACAGTCTGTGCTACAGATGCGCCCCTCGCTCCTCCACAGCTCCACCCAATTGCCAAAATACTGAGACCTCTGTCTCCAAAATCCCCCAAAATAGCAGAACTCACTTCATAATAGCTGTCCACAAACCAATGAGTGACGTCACAGTAGCTACGTTCATTATTTATACAGTCTTTGCTTTGGCCTTACATTTATGTATCAAACTACAGTTGCGGGGTTGCAAGCATTGTAAAGCATGTTGCATTTATTGCACTCTTTGAAACTGAACCTCACTGTTAAGTTACTGTTGCTTTTACTCTTACATTTATGCTGTCATATAAAATTATAACACTAATTGTGTGCACAGATACCCACACACTGGTAATCAAAGTTCACTTTAAGACATTTCCACCAAGGCCAATTTTCTTCATGTGACAGGGAGCAATATACAGTGTACCAGAATAAACAAGGTTTTGACCTTGCTCATCAGCACTGAGTGCATTTCTGGTTCTTTTATATTGGCAATAGCAAAACTTCTATGTGAAAGAAAAAAACTTTTAAAGTGCCAAATAACATGTTTTAACACATCTTTCTGCAACTGGTAATGTAGAAGTGCATGCTACAGAGATTGCTTTGGACAACATGTGTTTTTCTCTCTATATGCCCCACCCCCATTTTTAACATTGAGGTACATTGATATTAGTCTGTCAAGGTAATCTTCAGTTAAGCTCTCAAGTAGTCATATAAACATCAGAGAGAGAGGCTGTCAAACCTTTCCAGCGAGAAGATGTGATGAAAACCTTAACAATCTGATGTACAATATGTGTGTTATGATACTGAAATTTCAAAATAAAATACAATAAAACATATTGATGTTCATTACTATATTTGATACTGCAGGAAAAAAAATATATTGAGGTCATAAATGTTTTTTTTTTTTGAAGATAAATATATCGTGACTCCAACAACTTTTTGGTTGGTAGCAGAGAACAAAAGAATGACTGTAGTAAACATGAACAACAAGAGAGAGCAAGGTGCCCTTTTCCAGTGTTTCAGTGGTGTGGAAATTTAGTATTGAAACCTTTTCAAAGAATCAATTTGTGAATCACCATATCACATAAACAATCTGATTTTTTAAAGCCAGGAGTGACTTTGTGATGATGTGTGCACTTTAGCCTCTCATTCCCTCTTTTCCTTTTCACCCGCTGTATTGTGATAGTTTCACATTGAAAGGTAAAGTCTACGTCAACCAGGGGTGTTTTTCGATAAGAAAAAGAATGTTTCTCCAACCCAACTCGAAACCATAATAGCACAATCGATATTCAGGCACTTATCCATGGAAAGAAACACAGTCACACTGTCAAACAACAAAAAGGTTGACCCAGAAACACCAACAGCTTATGAAAAAAAATCACAGGTAAATGCACTGTATTTCTGTGTCTGACTTGTGTAAAAATAAAGAAGGCACTGTTTTATAATATTTCTTAATTCAGTGTTGTTTGTGCTGATATGGTCCAGATAAACTGGACGTGTTGAAAGCTGAAGTGACGATGCGTCCAGTAGCTCACCTGGTAGAGCAAGCACCCCATGTGCAAAGGCTATGTCCTTGCCTTCAAGCCACAGCTTTCCAATCAATTAAAAACCAAAAAAAAAACAAAAAAAAACTGAAAACTGAAGTGAAGTGGAATAACTGCTAATCATAATGGTCATCAGGACAAAAAACGGATTGAATTTTTTTTTTTATTTAAGTATACTTGAAGTGATTGATAGTTGTTTCACAAATATACGTGCATAATTAAGTTAATGAATGCATTTATGAAATTAGCATGCATGTTCTGGTAATGTGTCACAGAGGGCCCACAGTGGGAAGCCTAAATAAAGCTGTGCTTATATTGGCTAATATACATAATTAAATACTTGGCACAAAGGTTATTTCATTCTGCTCATGTAAAGAAAAAACACCTTGCACTAGAGTACAGATGGAATGGTTGGGTCATTTCTACTAGTTGCCATCATTAAGGCCAGATTTATTAACCAATTAATTAAGTTTCTGATTAAAATTAAACATGAATTGTATGAGGGTTCTTCTAAAAAGGAGAAGAAAAAAAGTCTTGTTTGATGGCTAAAAGAGAAGCAGGTTTAAAACAAATGCGACCCAGAGGGCCACTTGTTAGATTTATTCACTCTTCTCTTATGCACAGAAAAATTCAAAACAAGTTAATAAAAGGTCAGAAGAGTTTTTTTTTTTAAATCAGCTTTATTCAAATACTGACCTTATCAATGCTTATTTGCATATTCACGCTTCACTAAAAAGTGTTTTAAACAATAGCTGACCTTTATGAAAACAACAAAGCTCTGTTTATATTTGAAAAAAACTGGATTCCCCTCATTTAGCAGACGGAGTGAGGAAAAAGAAAGGTGAGGTTACGGTAATAACAGGCGGCACAGGCCCCTCCTACAGGGTCACACAAAACGAATCAATAATAAAAACAGACAGAGACAGAAGAAAACTTGTTTCTCCAGGATTATGGGCAAGAATCTAACAAGACAAACTTGCACATGAAATCTAAGAAGGACAGACCTCAACAATGGAGAGGGGGAGTGCCTCCACGTTCATCCCCTCTTTTCATTTGTCTATCCAATTAAAGGAAATCGATACTTCCTGGCTTGAGATGCAGGGCGGGGCTTTATAATGACCTCATCCAACCAAGGAGCTGCATGCTAGCTGAATCACAATCGCGCTCCTCTCCCAAAGCATACAGGGTCAGAGTAAAGGTGCACACCCACGCCCTTCAGCAGTTAGACAGGAACACGGGAAAGACAAGAAAGCAAAAGCAAACAACTGAGGCCTTTGTTTTCCCGCCAACACAAAGATAAGAGGCAATGCTACATGTTGCTATATCCCTGACCTTGAAATGAGCTTTGCCTCTACATTTCATGACATTTGATTTGAACTTTTTTTTTGCCCACACAGCACACATGGTACAAAGGTGGGGAGCAAGTGCTCATGAGATGGCTCAGGGACAAAGGTTGGTATTAATTTAAAATTATTTTCATTATCAGTTAGTCTCAATTAGCAGATTGATCACAAGTTGAGCCTGTCAACTGCCATAAAGAAAGAGAAAAGCAGAAAGAAAAATAGAGAAAAGAGAAAAAATACCTATCAGAGTTTTCAGGGTTTTTTCCATGTGTTTTGTCTGACCAAAAGTTAAATTAAATATGATATGATATATTAAAGCATAATTCAATCAGTCATATAGGACAAAGAAAAGCAGCAAGTCCTCACAGTAGAGAGGACACGTTTGCTTCAAAAAAGACTGAGATGATTACTTGATTGTGGCAGGTTAACTTTATTTTTATTATCTATTTTTCGTTGGCTTTTTGCCTTTATTATGATAGGACAGCTGAAGCATGAGAGAGAGAGAGAGAGAGAGAGAGAGAGAGAGAGAGAGAGAGAGAGAGAGAGAGAGAGAGAGAGAGAGAGAGAGAGAGAGAGAGAGACATGCAGCAAAGGGCCGCTGGACGGGGGACACAGCCTCTCTACATGGGGAACCCACTCTACCAGGTGAGCTACTGGGTGACCCCACATTAATTTTAAGTAATCCTTTTTGGCTCTTCTTGAAAATTTGCCAAGAACTGGGTTTTTGAATACACATCACTCGGATGACTTTTGGTGATTCTGTTAAGAAGTTTAAACTAAAAACTTTATAGAAATGTGATATTGCATCATTTGTCTTATTGTCAGCAACTATGAAAAGACCAAACTGAACTTATCTTACTAACAAGTATTTCCTGTGTTGCCAAATCTGCTTCTGGGGACGGTTCCCAACAAATACACTATTTTCTCCTGTTCAAGTTAAGTTTGCTAAAACGTAGAGTAGCTAAGTATCCCTCGTGCTCTCCTGTTCTTTCAGTTTTTTGACATAGAGTGTGCAAAAATAATGGATGTAGCCACAGCGATATCACCACTTGGTTTGTGGACTGCTGTTTTGAAGCTTTAAGTGTGGCATTTTGGCAGACGCCATCTTGGAATTTAGGAGCCAGAAGTGACCATATTTGAACGGGGTGGATCTGACTGAGAAACCAAGGACACTATCAGCAGACAGCCTGACACTCAAAGAAGCCAAGCCCGTAATTACGCACAGCTGTAAGCCTTAATACATATTCACACCTCATACAGTTGCCATGAATGAGGGAATTAGCTAAAGGGACCCGAGCTGTTTTTTGTACCAGGTTTTAAACATGTTGATTTCTGCTGTAAAGTTGGGCATTTTAACACAAGGATTTACTCACTTTTGGAGCCAGCCTCAACTTGCCATTTGAGGAACTGCAGTTTTTGGTACTCATATTTAAGCCCCGGGTGGTGCCACTTATTTTTTACACAATTATACCATCCTCAGAAAAAAAACACCAGATTGATGCCAAATAGCTACACAGACTGTTACACACAGAGACTGGCCGGTTATTTCTTAAAAAATTAACTCTCAGTTTCTTTTATACCAGTCCATTTATCAGTCTTCCCCTACTCACTTACGCCCTATCTCTCTGCCGCCCTCTGCTCATCCAAAAATCACAGGATTACCAGTGGCAACAGCCACGCGTGTCATGAGCCTCTTTCCAGTTTGTCAAAAGTAGTGTTTAATTTTCAATTCTTAAAATACATTTTTTCAATGTGATATTATGTGATACTGCTGAATTGGGGGTCGTTATTGTGTGAATTTAAGTTAATAGTGGTGGGTCAACAAGCAGTTTTTTTCTCCATTTGGATAGTCATTAGTGAAATTATATCAAATGACGCCATTCTATTACTGATTTCAATAACGTCTTGCGTCTTCCAACCTTTTTTTAATGCAATAACATTGATGTTCCATGTGAATGCAACCAAATTTGATTAAATGCAACCTCACTAATCACACCAGTGTAACAGACTGTACAAACCATCATTGTACTAATTTGGATTATGATGTTGCAAAAAAAAAAAAAACAAAAAACAAACATCACCAACAGAAAACGTGACACTGTTTTCATCATACACTTTTCTGCCACTCTGAGTACCTTGACAACATTTATTTATGCATTCTCATTTCCATTTGATAAGCTGTCTCTATTATGTGTCAATGTGACTGGCGAGACAAGTAATGTGACTGGCTGAAAAGATGATTAATTACAGCTCCCCTACAATATATATTTTAACTCTCACATCCCTTTACACCAATATGATATGCTTAAAATCAGCTTCACTGTCCTTACAGACATGACATGCTATTTTGCACTGGTCTTTGCAACTGTACTGTTAAAATGGAGGCCTCAGACTGTGTGTGCATGCTTCAATGTGACAGATGGCTCTAGATTGAGGTGGTGACATCCAGTTCGCAGATCAGTTGACCTCTGTCTCCGCTCTCCACTACTAATGAGGGGACTTTTCTTCTCCGTCTTACCCTCTCTGCCTAGTTCTCCCCTCCCTCTGCCGCATAGATTTCTCTCAAACTCATCCCAGCGCTGAGGCAGAGACGCATTGAAATTCAAAAAGATGTAGAAGATAATTCTCATTTACACCTTGCCTCTTTTCAGATTCCACCTTTACCCACCTATGCTCCACCACTCCACACACACACACACAAACACAAACACAAACACACACACACACACACACCGACAGCAGCATCACCAACAACAAACTATTCCACCGCATGGCAAAGCTGCTGATTGGTGGGGTTGAGGAAAAAAAATAGAGGACAAATTAATTGAATAATCAGAAATATGCAGATGAATAGCTTTCAATTTAAATGCAGATTTTGGCATTTTTCTGCAGTCAGGAGGAGGATGTGAGAGAAAGAGGGAGAGATAGCATAGAGCTCCCACCAAAAATAATTAAATCAGCAGCAATTCTATCCATATTTATACTCTAATCAGCTTATTGTTTACTGTTTTTAAAACACTGTTCATGTGTCTGAGCAATAAGTGACGACTACATACATCTTACAGAAAAAGTGTTTAGTGAGTGGCTTCCTGAACGACTGATCAGCCTGATTCTCACTAGCATAAATACATAAAACATGGAATAAGTTATAGATGTCAAAATAAGATACCTTATTAAAGTTGTACTTAGATGTTCAAAGAAGTCACAACTCGTTTGTTTACATTTAAATTCTCTTTTAGTTGCCTTAACTTTATTTTATGAGCATTTTCATAAAGCAGGAGAAATCTCAAATTTGTGCATTTATAAATAAACACACGTTCACTGTGGTGGTGTAATCTCCCCAAATGCCATTGTTAATTGCTTCTTGGTTGGTTTTAGAAATTCTTGGTTAGTTTTGGTAATTATTTTATCATATTTTTCTCCCTTTCAAATGTTTGCTTTTTGAAAAATGAAAAATTAATCATTTTGTCACAGAGAGGAAAACTCTCACTAACTCTTAACTAAATATTCAATAGTGCTCTGCCTTGGCTGTCATCTTTTATGTGTGATTGACAGGTCATTAATCAGCTATATAGAGTTGGGAGAATGACAGTGTGCTGACCTCTGTATAGTATTAAACAAAGCCTGGACTATTACAGAAGAAAACCGTCCATTGGGCCAGATTTTTCAGCATTAAAATTCCAAGCAACATATTGCAAGTGAGGAAAGAAAAAGGGCATTTCTATGCAGTGTGATTTCCAGCCAGAACTCATGAAAATCATGCTATGCAGTATGCATCTCAGACAGGACCCCAAACAAAAACAAACCGGGCTGGTAAACAAGATTTAGTTGTTGGAATTTTGAGAAGCTCTGCAACAGGTATGTTTTTCTGAATAAACTGTGAATTCGCAATAATACTGTGTTTGTCGACATATTTACTGTTAGAGAGGTGCGCACTGTAGCTTGTAGGAATTGCTGAGCAGATGCATGGATCTCTTTGCCTCAAATACACACACAGTGAAGTGTGCAGATCTTGTTTGGCCATGTATTCACACATAAACCTGTCTTATATCTAATTCATACCGGCACTTTATGAACACTCGGTTTACTGAAACTTTCCATTTGGTTACATGCTGGATTTGATGTGTTGAGGCTGCTCTTGTACATTTTAATTGAATTTGCGTAGATCACAAAAACACCCTCGACAATCCTCATGTTTAGATACCTGTGAGAAGACTCTGATGGAACTGTGATGTTTATTTGATGTTCTGTGTTACTTTAGCTGCAGTACATCACATGTACAGTATATGTAGCTATAAACAGACTGAAAAAAGACAAGCCTAGATCAGGTTTCTAAATCAAATGAAAAACTTGTATAAATCTCATGATGTCTAAATTCAAGTCTTGGTAGCAAATAATCAGAGAAAGCACCTAAGATAGGTTATACAGTGATGTAAAGAATATTTACAGCATGAAACATTGTAGCTACAGTGATACTGAAGTGCATCCTTCGCATACCTCTTATCTTTTCTTACTGAGTGGAAGTAAAAAGAAAAGTTAAGAATATGTCCTTATTTTGGCATTGCAAGATTTATTTTAAAAAAATTTAAAAAGTTGTTGCAAACCAATCTGGGATTCTGTCGTTTTTATTCAATGCGTCCTTCTCAAAACCTGGTGCCTAACATTACCCTCGATGCAACTGACCGCCAACTGACCTCTGGCTAATGTAGCCTCGAGCCTCTGTCTTATCGCAGAGATGTGAAGCCAGCTACTGGTCTGCTAAACACTTCCTTCTAACTCCACACCCCAAATGTTCAAACTTGTAGTCTTCAGTTATCAGACTTCACGCATCTCCCCCAGGAGCCATAGACAGACTTTATAAAACTATTTTCACATGCAGACCTTGATGTTTCCCTTTAGGAAATATCAATCAACTGGAAAGGTGCACTCAGTAGAGGGCAGTTCTCCATCAGGTGGCCGTGCTGCGGCTGCTATGCGGCTGCCCAGCATATTGCAGCTGATTTAGACAATTCCTGTAATTCCAGCAGATGCAATGCAGCTTTCCAGAAGCCTATCAAAATATGCGCCTTTTCTATTTTTTACAGAGCCACGATGCATTTCAAAGAGCAGATGTAGATTTCCTGCTAACAGGCACTGTACGTGAAATATAGATACGATTTAATGAAGAGGATGAAACTATTTTTAGTAACTGAAACATAGCTACAAATCTTTGATCTATGTCATCCACAACTGGACTTTGACTGGTATTAACTTTGTTGGCAGTCTACAGCACTACAAAGTAGGAAGTAACAACAATAAACACAACTAAAGCAGGCAAAGAAAATATTCAACTACGCAGTTTCTTTACTTACTAATGGCAGAAGCAAAAATCAAGGCACAAATTTCCAAATAAATTCTGCAAGTCTGCAAAATTGGCAGCATTACAGCTACACCTGGTGGACTTGTCCCAGTCAGTTCCCTCACAGACAAGATAAGAAAACAGGGACTATTTTATCTCGTATCATGCCTAACTTAGGTGTGTCATAACTTATCAGGTATGGAATTGATCTGCAGATGCCGCAGATCAGAATAAGACCAAACCTTTCGTTGAATGTCAACTTTTTTTAGCCATGATGAGGCCAAAATCTGGCCTGCAACAGACAGTAAGGTTTGTTGTTCTCAGCTGAGCCAATTACAGAAAGCTTAAGAGGAATGACATCAGCAATAGACGACTGGATAAAACATTAAAAAAAACAGTTGTTTTTTTTCAACAATTGTGAAAATTCATCACTATAACCACAAGAGGTCCTTGAGCACACAGTTGTAATTGTGCACACAAAATATCACGCTGATTGGTCCAGTAGTTGAGATTAGCTGTGCACAGAGAGAAACATACACACACACATACAGTACACACACACACACACACACACACACACACACACACACACACACACACACACACACACACACACGACACACACACACACACACACACACACCGCACACACACACACACACACACACACAACCTACATGATCCCCTCAGGTCTTATGCCTGGCAGAGATAATAACATTTGTTCACTCTTCAGTGCACAACCCAACCAAGTTCGTGGGATCATGTGCATGTATAAGCTGATCTTGATACATGACAGTCATAATAATCTCAACAGTATCTTTTTTTTCCTCCTAACTTTGAAGCTCAAAGTCCTGATGAAATTATGTGACTGATGGGGTGAATTCATAATCACTGAGTAATGAAGACAGCATCAATTTTGGAACCACTGTGAGTCTGTAACAAAGCTGAAGAGACCTTCTTCTGCTCAGGAATAGTCACAACCTCAGGTGGACTTATGTGTGGTTCTGGCGTATCACGTTACCATGGAGACAGAAGACATATGTTCTGAACATCGACCAGAGGAGCCAGTGACGCCGACAAGCACATGCACAGACACACAGACACACAAACACATACACACCCCGAGGGCAAGCAGGACAGGAAACTGTCAGGAGAAATCAGAGTCAACATTCTCTTCTTTCTCTGGGACTTCAACTCCAAGATTTCTCTCTGAGGGTTTAAGTACATAAAGTCATATCCAAGGAAAACACGGTTAATTTATTCACTCTTGTATTCCCATCAGCCTTTGTGTTTACTGTTTATTAGTGCTTTGCTCATGTTTATCTTCATAGCTATCAGCAATACATCAGTGAGTGTTTTGTTTCAGTCAGCGAGCAAAGTGAAACTCAGTCCCAGCAAGCCTTCTTTCTCTTCCCAAAATATTTAAAACACCCACTCATGTATCCTTTTAAGTTTCATATTTGTTGTTATTGCTCTGAACTCCTTCTTCCACACGTGAGGAGATCATGCAAGTGCACACACATAAAGAAATATGAGATGATTAAAAACAACGAGACATAATTGATCCTACTGATAGTAATATATTACAAGACCCATAATGCAGGGGGAAAGATTTAAGATAAACATAAGACACACTCGAACATTCATTCACAATCTCACAAACAAATGCTCAGCAAAACTTATCTTTTATATAGCAACTGCATTGGTCTTTAGTCTGCATCATGACCTTGTTTGATCAGATTCGACTAAAAATAGGTATAGGCACAGTGCTGCAGCAAGAGTTGAATTATGTTCCAAGGTTGAGTGCAGTCAGTAGAGTATTCATGGATGAAGCCTGAGAACCTAAATATGGTAAATAAAGTCAGCAATAAGCTGGATATTTTAAATGAAAACTGAGGATGATATTCAATGAAGTGATACTGAAAGTAATTTCAGAATCAAACAAGGTATCATGCAAAGTTTAATTTTAAAGGATAAGAAAGTTGCAATTTTTAAACAAACACTTAATGTGCTAATAAATGTATCATAAAATTGTGCACTGGTACAGTCGCTTTGATTGTTACAATGCCATTAAATGGTCATTATCAGTGGTGATCATAGACATGGTTTAGAAAGGGCCTGTCACACCAAGACAGACAGACATTATCAGCATTATGACAGGGGCAAAGGATGAAGTCAGCTGACTTAATATTAAGAGTGAGACAGTGCTCTGTGGTAAGGATGGAGTGACAGTGGAGTGCTCAAAAAAACAGGACTTTAACCCAGGAAACCAGTGTTAATGTCCCATGTGAAACCTGTAGTTACTCTAAATAATATATATTTTTTTAAACGTATCACCACATTGTTTTGGTGTCTAAACCCATAGGCTACGCTTTACTAAAGTTAAGATATCCGAGATACGGGCGTTACCATTTTGCAATGGTGATGTCGTTAAGATGCGGAGTCTGCGCAGTAGCAATATCCGCAGTGAGGGAATTCCCGCCAAACACCTGCCTGACCAATCGCAAGCAGCCCCAATAAATGCGAGCGCATGGATTGGCTGTCACAACTGTCAATCATGGCGGAAAATCTCCTTTTTGTCGAATTGAATAATTCATTAAAACTTATCATAAAAACGATCACTTGAACAAACATCAGGGTGATTTAGAACTACCTTCAGTGACAGAAACCATCTTTGAGGAAAAAAAATGTTTGGCTTGTTCTTTGAGGTTGTTAGTTTGGCCTGTGTCCCAATTAACTAACACAGAGGGGCAGGTTTATGACCTGTACTGCAGTCAGACACCAGGGGGCCATCAAGATTGAAAAGTTACACTTTGGGCGGGCTGTCATGTTGTTCATCCTTATATACAGTCTCTGCCTAAAGCTAAAGAAAGTGAAAGTGAAACCTGACAAACTGGTAATGGCCATTGCAAGGGGCTGATAACAGCCCTTCAACCCCAGGGTAGATGTTACAAGCCCCTTCTAACACACACTGTATGTATGAGGTGAAAAACAAAACCACTGACAATGGCAATTAAATGGCTGATAACATCTATATCAGGTAAGTGGTATGCACAAAATCGGAAAAAGATAAATAAAAGTAAAGTAATGATAAAATTACTGTTTGACATCTTTTTAAAAGTAACTTCCAACTCTTTGTGTCTATGCATGTCTGTCTGCTCGTTTATTGTGTATTTATTTAGATAAGACAAATGCTATATCAATGTTAATGTATCTGCTGCTACTATCTGAATTCAAATGTGTGAACAATTGTGGTACAACAAACGTTCAGGTGTTGTGGTAATTCAAACAGCCCGTTTTTAGGGGATTGGATGGAGGAGAGAAAGCCAATTTCCCTATTGCAGTATTTATCTTCAGAGAGTTTGTTTATGCTGGCTTAAAAGGCCTGTAGAATTATTTTGGATTTTCATTACTGTAGTATCTTTACTGCCACAAAAGACTTGTGTGCACATACACAAACCAAGCGAGTGCTCTCCTCTGTAGTATAGCACACGCAAGCTCTTAATACATACTTCAGTTCTTTTATTTACTATAATATTTACTGATAGTAAGAGACTGTATTGCTTGTTCACGTGGACTGCTGGCATTTTTACAGTCTGGCTGCTGGTTATATGTTGGCCATAGCAGCCTGAGGTTAGGTTGCATTTCTCAAAAAGTTGAATATGTTTTAACATTTTTTACTGCAAGCCACAGCGATTTATTCCCAACCTCCTTCGGCCCCCACCCCTGAAGCCTAGATGCACCACCCACATTCAAATGAATAAGACAAGTGGCGTTTTAGTTGCATCACCAGATTTGGTGTGAATGTAGCCTTAGGCACACATGAGATAAGAAAAACAACATGTTAGGATAACCCTGATTATAAACGGGACAGCTCTCTAACTGTCTTCCTCTTAAAAATCAGCTGTATTGATTTTTTTTTACACCCAACTGGCTGCTGTCAATAGTGTTGTTGTAATGCTGTAACTGCCATTTGCTTTAAAATGAGCTCACTCATTCCCCTTTTACTCTCTAATCGATAAAAAAATGTTTTAAAAAGAAAACACAACACCTTTATCGGCCCTTATCATTTTAAGTAGCTGCCACACTGCCTGCTACAAATAACAGCCTAACACTCTGGTGACATTAAATCTGATTGGTCCGAAAATGAGAGAGGCAGAGATAACAGGCTTATCACAGGGTGTGAAAGACTGACACCATAATAAACCTTTTTGGCCCCGCTGGGCCACAGTGCTCCAGCTCCTGACCGCTCTCGTGGCTCCAGTCTTATTGGCCCTGTCACGAGCAGCAACCCTGACAGTCGAGCTGTGCTTCAAAGTTATTTTAAAATTAAGCTATAACAGACAAATGACTAAACCATTCAAGCAGTGATGGCTCACAATCTGTCTTACACACACATACGGACTCACAGGCAAACACACATTTGTGTGGCATTAATCATTCCCAAGTGGCTGATAAAACAGAGACAGGTCATTAAGACTCAACAGTGTTCATAAACTGTACTTTATTAACTGTCCTTTCCTCTCTGCCGCTCTCAAACAACACTACAAATTATTTTGCTTTTTCAAAAGATGCTATATCATTGCTTCTTTAAAACATTGCCATTTTTTAAATGCTCTGCTCTGTCCACGCATCATTTCCCCTCCGCCGTGCTCCATACATTCTTTTCTTTCTCTCCATCTCTCTGGCGAGAAGGTTGACAGTTAATTGGGAGTATGTTTTAATGAGCTGGCCCTGAGATTCTATCTTCTCCTTTCATTAGGAAGGGAAGACAGGGGAGAGAGTACCAAGCAAGCGAAGGGAGAGTGAGAGAGAGCAAGGGAGGGAAGGAAGGAAAGAAAGGGGGGAAAAAAGAGAAAAAGACAGAAAAGTCAGCCGGTCGATAGAGAACATCTAAGAGTTTTTAGTCGTTGCTGTTGAGAGCACAGCTCTGTGTATGTGTGTTTGTTTATTTGTTAATGAGCTAATCAATAGCAGAGGTGTGTAAGCCCAGCAGTGGGTCTCTGCTTTGGGAGATTACTTACAGAGACACACAACTTGTAAGACTTGTTTGTCTACAAATGTGCCTCCATTGTTGTTGATGTTGTTGTTTTTTTAACTATTCTGATTTAACTTTAGTTGCTCAACTGAAGTTTCACCAGTGCAAACAAGAACAACACAAACATCAAAAGTCAATTTTAAGTGTTTACCTGACAAATGCACTACTTAATTTGAGCTACTACTTGTGTCGAGCTAGCATTAGTGTATGATGAAATCAAGGTCATATTTTTCTAATACCTTGCAGGGAAACAACAAATGAAAAGGAAAGGGAAAAAATGAACTATTTCTTGGGACTGTGCATTAAAAACTGCCAGTAAAGTCTATCCTGTCACGTCAGATTGACTTTTTAGAATTTGTGTTGGTCTGAACCTTTAAATGTGTGAATGTTAATGTTGTAAAACGCGAGCAGTGCCTCCCCCTCCTTGAAACTTCTGGAAGAAAAATGTTCAAATAGCTCACTAGCTCACACAGCTAAGGTGTTTATCTCGCTGATTAGCAGCGCTCATAAATACCTAATCACTGATGCTAATCAGCCCTCTCACCTAGGGGTGAGCTAAAAATATAAATTACACACATGTTCATGTCAGGCTAATACACACAAACATTTTCTGCACACTCTCTCTATCAAAATAATTCTGTCATCACAGCCATTTTAACATAACATTGCATTAATCCATTATTAATCGACAAACATAATTTACCCACATAAACTGGCTATGAGTAAGAAGCTTTTGCACCACACCGCTTGTTTACAATGATATAAAAGTTACAGACGACTTTGACACCCACAACTTTTGATCCCACCACTCAAACAGACGTTCTAACTTCTGACTTTATTCTGTTATCAAAAACAACTGCATTGAGGTGCAACATAATTAGACTCCTTTTGACTTTGAAGTCTACAAATGTATTCAAAACATTTTGTGGTTAATGCCGTGGGGGTGTGCATCTTATTTGAACGAAAAATAAAGTTAATGCAATAATGAAATAACTTTGAACAGGACTAACAGTCTATCACCATGTTAAAATGAAGGTGCTAACATGCAAACATTTAGCCTTCTACAGCATGTTAGCACTAATCTCAAAGTACAAATAAAGGTTATATGAATTCTGAAATGAAGTTTGGTTGTCAATAATGTTTGTTTGGTTGCACATTAAGATTTAATCATTTTTGTCTATGGGGATGTTATAATGCTGTACGTGTTATCCTCGTTTCTAATGTTCTATACTGTATACTTAATTTTTCCACCAAGATGGAATTTAAAGTTTTATTAGATTGTATTCTATTTTTAAAAGTTGGACAGCTAGTGGAAATTTTGATCTGTTGGATGACAATTGACATTGACATTATCGATTCTGCTTATCTGTCCAATTCTTTATCGTTTCCCTTGTGGATTCCTGATCAATTCTGATCTTCAGTTTTTCTAGTCTTAATCAACAACTTCAGTCTATCTCTGGTTGCTGCCTGCTTAAGGAGAGAATTTTCTGCTTTTTGCACATCATCGTAAACTGAATACTTTGGTGGTTTGGACTAAGTTTTGGAGATTTGTTACATCTGAAGACTTTTGACTTAAGGAAAATTTGAATTGAATTTTATAGAACAATTATGGATTTGTTTTTGGAAATAATTAGCAGATTTATCACAAATGTTTCAGCCCTACTTTGACATATTAGCATATTTTCTTTAAGTCCTAAGCACAAGTTTACATGAGTTATGATCAGTCAAGTATTGTGTCAGTATCCTTTTCCACCCAAAACTTTCACTTAGTTTATGATGCTTTTTACAAAAGAAACAGGGAAAATTAAATTACAACCTGCGTTGTTTCAACTTAAACTGAAGGTATAAACAAAAGTTATCTTGCAGTCATAATTACAACTGAGCTGCATCTCTCTATCATCCCTCTTGAGACTCACACACAACTGAATGAGTGAAAGAGACACAAAGGCATCTCATTTGACAATTTAACTTGCAACATCTCGGTTACAAAAATTACAGCGATGTTAAAATGTTGGAAAGTAAATGTGTATAAAAGGTGAATAAATTATTTAAATGAGAGTGCAATGTAATGAACGTGTGCGAAAGCGAGGGGGGGGGGGGACGTGACAGTTGCAGGTTAAACAGCTTACACCATAGGAAGGGGATTTGGGTGCCTCTGCTAGAGGGGGATATTAGCAGGATTATCTGGCAACCCTGCTGCTGAGGTGAATAACATTAGAATCCTATTTGTAAAGACTTCTATGCTTCCTGTCCAAAATCCCCCAATTGCTCTCCACTTACTCCTGCCTCATCAAACAATTAGTCCACTTTATATTCTCATAACCCAGATTACACTCACACACATGCGTAAAGAGCATGTTATGTATAAATTGTTATTCATGTGTATTTGCGTGTGTGTGTGCGTGTGTGTTCCTTTGTTTGTGTGGTGTGAGCGTCGTATTCCATTAGTAGTACAGGCCGCTGTGCTCCCATAGGCCACCAGCCGTGTGTGTCATACACAGACAGAGGAGAACACCCTGAATACTAATAGAGGAAGTGTTAGCATCTGTTTTGTGTGTGTGTCTTTGTACATCTGTATGCATGTGCACCCAACAGAGGGGGGGGGGTGGGAGGTGGTGTGTGGTGAAGTGTGGTGTGACAGAGAGGGGTGGGATTGGAGTGAGTATGTGTGCAGTTGAGTGTGACAGTGCGCACTATGAGGGCATTACGATTGTGTGTGTGTGTGTGTGTGTGTGTGTGTGTGTGTGTGTGTGTGTGTGTTTCTATGGACGCAGACTGAGGTTAATAAATATTGACAGTGAATTATCTCCTCTGGCAGGGTCGCAGGTGGGTTCGATGGAGCAGATTGGACACACCAGCGAGAATAAAAATACATGTACGCCCACATGCACGTTCACCCCCCCCCATCCCCATTTCTTATCTCATATTACACTCCACTTTATTAGTGCTCGAGTGAGTCCTTGAGCAAGGCAGTAATGACCAGTCACAATCATCTTCTTAGAACTTGACCACTATAATCACCCTGCCAAGATAATAAAGCAGCCTTCTACCTCGCCGGTACAGATTCTCCACGGTGTCTGTTCTAGCTTTAGGCCTCCTATCATAACACAACACAGCAACAACACGGTGATTAACTACTGTGACACACTCAGATCAGAGAGCAACAGAGAGAGGGGGGGGTGGGTGATAAACAACAAGAGAGAGATAAAGAGAGAAAAAGTATAGCAGGACAGGATGGAGAGGAGGAGAGGGGGGGAAGGAAGGAGAGAGGTAAGTGCAAAGGGAGCACAACAGGATGTTTTCACTGTAAAGCTACTTAAGAAAAGGATTTGCTCAACAGCTAAGGGACAGACACACATACAGTTTTTATTTAGCCCACTCAATGAGTGTATGGGGAGTGGTGATCGATTCATGCAGCCCAGCCTGTGACACTGCCCAGTCATCACTCTCTCTCACACACACACAAAACTCACACACCATCATTCCTCCACTCATGAGGTACACACACACAATCAATACGCACAGCAGAAGAGAGTCCCTGTCGGTGTAGTGTTCCTCGGCCTGCATGGCTGAGTCGGGCACAAAGCTATAATGGGGCGTAATGGTGCATAAGCTGGGATATGTGGGGATTCAGTAAAAAAAATAAATAAATAAAAAAGGGGGATAAAACACCTCACAAGGTCAAATTTACACTTCCTGAAGCATTCACGAAAGATCCCACTGAGACAGATACCAGCACTCACACAAATGCTACAGCCTGTAGGAAATTTGATGCTGACAGTGTTTCCATCTTCACACTTCTGTGTTAATTATCACATTGCATATGCTCACAGACATTGCCACTGGCTCATAGCCACATGCAACCATGGCTGATCTCAGTAAATGTGTAGGTATAGATGTGTGTAAACCTGAAAATACACTGATAACACTGATATTATTATATGAAAATGTATATTATATATATATATATATATATATATATATATATAATATTTATATATATATATATATATATATATATATATATATATATATATATATATATATATATATATATATATACACACACAGTATATATTAATGTTAATATTGTGATAAAGTTTCAGCTTGTGTTTTCCAGCACTAAAGGTTTCATTAAAGTTTAATACATTGATGCATCACTTTTGTCTCGTTCTTGTGTGAATATATACTGTGTCTTTGAAAGCAATGAAGTTGGGTACCAAATTTTGAACTCTTAAAGGTACCGACTGAATTATGTCAATACTACCAAGGTTCAGTCAATCTGTGCAAAGTTTGGTACTAAGAGTGAACTGGAGAGAGAGAACATCTGATTCAGACAGGAGGCGAAAGCACCAGGAAGCATCCCAAAGCCTGAAAGCTGCCCAGGTATCGTAGCCAGCTTCAGGGCATTTTGTGTTGAAGACTATGGAGTTTCGGAGAGCCACCGGGTTCAGAAACGAGCCAGAGGCACTACAAAGTACCCCAAAGCCCGGAAATGGCCATGGAGCTCCGCTGGCTTACCACTTTCTTGCTTACTACTTTCTTTTCTATTCTATTTTATAAGTATCCTAGCATCACTGCTGTTTGCCACTGTGCTATTTAAATTATATACCTATTCCACATATTAGACAGTTGTGTCCAAACAAGAGAAAGATAAACTAGCATGCACACAAACAAGCTGACAGACAAACAGAGACTTAGCTCTATGTGTGGTTCGAAAAGAGCAGTGGAGCAGAATCGCTTGTTGACTGCAGCTTGTTCATAAAAATCAAATTTTTGTTATTACAGAAAGAATTAGGTGCTGAAAAAGGTACTGTTGAGTACCCACACCCAGTATAAGGTACTAGCACTTGTACTGATAGTGATTCAATATCTGAATGGTACCCAACTCTAAATGTCACATGAAGGCACCATTAAAGTACTCCAAAACAGTGTGATGTGTATGTCCACATGGCCCTGAATGTGAAGTATGTGTACCTTTTTGAAGAGCAAGGAGTCGTCCATGTGCTCTGCGTAGACTGAAGTGAGCCTGTATTGGTTCTCTGTGGTGATGTCTATCTGATAGCCGGTCAGGACATAGCAGACAGTGCGGAACTCCTGGATTTTCCTCTGAAACACCTCCTTCAGCCTCTGGTTCCTGAGCTCTGAGCTCTCCATCTGCTTACGCAAATCTGCAACACACATAAAGTTGGGAGAATATATCAGTCAGATATTCTGACACTTTGCACCAATCAGCCAAAATATCAAAACAACTGACAGGTGAAGTGAAAAATATTGACCATGTCATTACAATGCAACATTCTGCTCTGAAACCTTTGGTCCTGGCATTCATGTGAATGCCACTCGACATGCACTACCCACCCAAACACCTTTGCAGACCAAGTCCACCCCCTCATGGTGACGGCACTTCCCAGCAGGACAATATGCAACGCCACACCGCAAAAGCTACTCAGAAATAGCCTAAGGAAGGGTGACAAAGACCTCAAGGCGTCAACCTGACCTCTGTTTTCCCCAGATTCCAATCGAGCATCTGTGGGACGTGCCAGTACCACACTTTGCAACCTGGAAGTCTCAAAGGATCCGTCGCCAACACCCTAGTTCCACACACCACAGGTGTGTAGTACAAGTGTGGTACTTGCACGTCCCACAGATGCTCAATCGAACTGGGATCTAGGGAATTTTGACGCCATGTCCACGCCTTGAGCTCTTTGTCACGTTCCTTTGGCCATTCCTGAGGAGCTTTTGCGATGTGGCATCATGCATTGTCCTGCTGTGGTGGCTGCTGCCATGAGGGGGAACTTGGTCTGCCACGATGTGTGAGTGAGTGGTGCATGTCAAGTGCCATCCACATGAATGCCAGGACCCAAGGTTTCCCAGGAGAAGATTGCCTTGTAACATGATCACTGTTTTCACTTTACCTGCCATTGGTTTTTAATTTTTTTCTGTATATTTTTAAAACATCACTATTTTATATGCATGAAAAACTCAGACATTCCCCTTTAAGATTCTGCAACACATGCAAGACTTTTTGGACTCTGTGGAGCTCCACAAGTACATGCTCAACTCACTTAGCTAATGCAGCATAGATGGACCGCTCCATATCAAAAACACACTCCCCGAGGTACTCCAGCTGCTCACTTAGGGTCTAACAAAACACTATAATGCACAGCCTGTAGTGGTGACTAAAACAGTCAGCTGTGTCTCAGAGCTCGGAGCAGAGAGATTCATGGAGAGGAAAAGCAGGATGGGGGCTTGACTTTAATTTGTTCAAAATCAATTTGCGGTAATTACTTTAATTTGAAGACTTGATTTGAGAAGGTAGAGAGATGAGCAAAAATGAGCCATTATAGAGGAAATTATTTAAAGTTTTATAACTGCATTAAAAGTTCAAAGTAATACACATGCATGGGAGCGTGTGTGATTGTGCATGAATGAAATGCAAGATTAGAAACAGTGAAAGGAGCGAGGAGAACA
Source organism: Plectropomus leopardus (assembly GCF_008729295.1). Lineage (NCBI taxonomy): Eukaryota > Metazoa > Chordata > Actinopteri > Perciformes > Serranidae > Plectropomus > Plectropomus leopardus. The sequence goes on along the minus strand of NC_056466.1, from coordinate 20,301,041 downwards.
GAACAACCACAAAGTGGCAAATGTTTGCTTAATGTTACCACTCACAATTACTGAGAGCATTCTCAATAGGTTTGTTTGTACTACTGGAACATCTGACCACAGCGCCAGACAGCTGAGGCTAACTTTGATCCACACAGTAAAGCAGTCTCCATTGCTGGCAGATTCATCAATAGTCAACATCTTTTGATTGCCATTTCTATGACTTCAGCTGAAAAATGGAGCTTAGTTTGGAAGCTTTTATGTGAGCCCAGACGTCTTTAGTGGCAGTGCGAGCTCTGCTCTTTTCAAAGGTCTGCACATGATGAAAAGTGGACAAATTGCTTTAATTAAACAGCAGCAAGTTTTGTTCTCAATCGTGTTCCAGCTATTTACATCACAGAAAATGTCCATCTTAGCTTTTTCTCATTTCTGTCAAAGTTAAACAAAAAATAAGTTTTAAAAATGTTTAATAAAAACATGCAAGAGCACCAGAAAGCAGGGGAAAACTATTTGACCAAGGCAGATAAAAGCTTTATTTAACACCTCTGAAAAGCTAAGCGTGAATCGATTAATTTCTTCAAGGTAAAAAGCATTTTAGTTGCACAAAAGTGCATCTAATTTGACAAGAATCCTCAAACAAACAGTCAACTATGTATCTTCTTACAGCCAACACCTACCAGTCACAAATTCTCAATTCTCTTGTGCCATCACAAACACATGCATCTTATATTCCTGCAGGAGCAGTTAGTAGGGTCAGTAGTACATTTTCATAGGCAAGACTTCCAAACCAGCCTTAACTGATATGTATTTCTACTTATCATTTTTCTCTTCATATATCTTAGCCTATTACATTTTTATCCATCATTATCAAAGGTAAATGGCTAGACAGTATCAACTTAAAGAGTCTGTGAGTGTGTGTGTCTGTGTGCGCCTGTCTGTCTCCTGGGTGACTGGGCTCCTCTTGAGTGTCAGTCAGTGCTGATAAATACTGTTTCAAGACTTCAGCATTGTGACAAAACTGTCACTGAATGACAGCTATCAAACTGCCCTGAATATTGTTGCAAATTCTCAAGTGACAGAATAAAGTAGACGCCTCTTAAATTTCCTGCAACATGCAGACAAATGGACACGTACGCTGGGGAATGAACATGTTATTGCCTATGCAAAGACGAATGTGTATGGGTGCACTCACAAATGTGCCAGTGTGTGTGTTATCTGCTAAATCAAAGTATTCGTAGTAAGAAGATTTTTACACCAACTGTCAAGTTTTGAGAAAGAAAGTGACTTCTGACTTTTGCTCTTAATTGGTCTCTATGGGTCTGGGTGTGCTGTTTTTTAAAAGCTGTCAAGAAAATTCCACTGAGGGAGACTCTTTTTTTTTTTTTTTATTTTTGCCTGCTCATTTTCCAACCTGACCTCCTCCCAAAGTCTGCCCCCGTATCTGTTGAAAGTGACATAGAAAAATGGGCAACAAGTTGTAATTATGGCCTGGCAGACTAACCTGTAAATGGTATGGTATGGTCTTATTTCTGGCTACATCACAGACCACTGCCAAAATTTGTTACTAAAAATAAAATCGATGTCGAAGCCCTACAGCAGGAAGACAAGAGAAGTGTGTCTTCAAACTCAATCTGTTTAATAATATTTTTTCATTTTCCACTGCACAGTAACCCTCAGGACGATTCCAAGAAGCAGCAAAAAAAATCCCTCTTTCACAAAAAGCAGTCATGTGAAAAGCTAGGAATAATACTTAATAAAAACTTCTTAATTCACTGGTTTAATTTAATTTCTAAAAAATGCTTGATGAGTAGAACAGAATGGTTTTTAATCCAGTGCAAAAATGAGCCAAATTAAAGAATAATTATCAGCAATTTAACCACTCATTTTACATGTTCTTGAAACCATGATTATTTAAAATCTCATTAAAAATCTAATTGTATAAGCAAACATAATGCCAGAAGCATCAGCTGTCTGTTCTTAATTTTGGCTTCCACTGAAGATCTTCTCATGACTTCTTCTCAAATTTCATCAATGCAGTAATTTTGTTTACACCTTAGCAATTAACAAAGAGCTAAGAGATGCTGTGTGAAAAGAAAATATGGAAAATAACAAGACATCAAATTCTATTTGCAAAAAAATTTACAACTGATTCAAAGCTACACATTCCATAATTAAAAAAAAAAGAAAACCCGCAAAGTCTTTTCAGACAATTAGGGATTTTTACCACGCAATTTAATGCAATGTCAAACACTTGCATGTTTTGCATGAAATAGCTTCAAAAGGTCCATTTTAGATGTGTAATTTCTTTATTGCACATGACCTTGATAGTGAGATTTTACAGAAGGGCTGGGCGATCTGTAGAAAAAACTGAAGTATTTTTAACCAAATACCTTAACAGCAATATTATGACAACAGTGTAGGGTTGCCTACTGCTGCTTTCACAAAATATTTACAGAATGAGATTTTTGATTAATAATCATCAGGAATGTGGATTTAATGACTAAGTGGGTAAAGGCGAATAATAGAACAGCTCGAACAGTCTGGTAAGTTCAGATGATTACATCACTTTAATGTAATACAGGATTTAAAACCAAGAGAAGACAAAAGTTGCGATATTTCAGTATCAAAAATCTATGACGATAACTTGCCAAGCCTTATTCTACAGGGTCTATAGCTAATGTTTAGTTATAAAGAGTATATGAAGTAATACCTTTTATGTATAAATCTGTCCCAATCTCAAAGACATAACATTTATTCAGTTTGTCTTTGATACTTTTCCAGACATCCCATTGCTTTGACCCGAGTCTGAAGATAAGAACAGATATCAAACATTGGGTCTGTATTATCTGCTAGAGGTTAAATTGAGCACACTGGTAAGAAACTCAATTATCATTGCTGGAGAAGAATGGGTCAGGAGCAGACAGGCAAAATAAAGACAGGGGAAAATGACAGAGATGAGACAAGAGTGAAATGAAGTGTAAAAAAGGAAAAAGACAAGGAGAAGCTGCAAAGAGAGAAGAGACGTGAGATCAGTTTAAGTGCTGTTGAGCGAGACAGAAAAAGGGTGAATATAAGAGAGAGAGAGTGAGAGAGAGAGACAGAGAGACAAGAGACAGAGAGAACAGCACTTTGTACCTCAGAAGACAAATTAGCCAACAGACTTCTGGCGCTGAACTGCCCTGAACTCCAATTAAATATTTAACCCTGTCATAACTACACTTCCCCCATCTAACTGTCTGTCATATACTCACTCCTAAGAGGACAAAGGGCTCATTGGCCTCAATGAAGCAATTTCCTTCTTACATTGGTTTAGGGACGTAGCCAGTAGTGGGCGTAGTTGAACAGTTTCTCTCGTTTAAAGAAGTGTTTTACTGATATAAAGAGGGTCCTCATATTAAACTAGGCTGTCTCTGCAGTAGAAAGATGCAAATACTTTCTCTCTCTCTCTCTCTCTCTCTCTCTCTCTCTCTCTCTCTCTCTTTCCTATGTTTCATTTTGTCATCTACTGTAATTTACTGTTCTTTACAAGATCTATTACACGTCTGTCCGTCCTGGAAGAGGGATCCCTCCTCAGTCACTCTCTCTGAGCTTTCTACCATTTTTTTCCCTGTTATTGGGGGTTTTGGGGGAGTTTTTCCAGAAGGATGTCGTAAGCTGTAAAGCCCTCTGAGGCAAATTGTAATTTGAGATAATGGGCTTTATAAATAACATTGAAATGAATTGAAATTGACCGCAAATACAAACAAGGAATAAAATCTACAACTACCTGAATGCACTGCACAGTATCAGACCAATAAAGCAGCAAGTAGGAGCAAGTATGTCTCTTAATGCACTTCCATACTGCTTGTGTCCAGGGTGGTGGCACGGACAGCTAGCAATACAAAAATGCTGCAGTACAGCCTGTAGTTTGATCAACAGACCTGAGAGCTCCAAGGTAACTGAAAATGGCAAAGTACCACTTTAATATTTAAACAGTCTAAAAAGGAGCAGGGCGTGAAAACCTGCCAAAAACGGCCAGTTAACTACGGTCTTCTTAGCTTCATTTGCCTTAATAACCCTGGTAAGTAATCAAATGAGTAACCTTTCAAACATAATGAACTGTTGAAGCATAACTGAGTTTCAGTTTTATGTTCCCAAACACACCATATGGACTAGTTTCTATGGTACATGAAATAATTAACTACTTAATTACAGCTCAAGTTGAGCCTTTTATGTACATTTACTGACTGTGTCCTATATTAATGTAGTTTAAGTTGATGGTTATGTGATGGACAATGGAGAAGTGAATGCAACTGCCCAACCCTGGTTCATTTAATACTACGGTTGTACAAAATTATGAGGATATTCAGTATAATTGAGTCTGTAAATGTGTGTATGTGTGTCATTGATCTTACCCAGAACCTCTTTCGATGGCGGCAAACTGAGGCCAAGGCTGGAGGCGTGCATACTGGGGTCTTCCTGTGAATAGACCATTGAGCCTCCATCTTGTAGTGAGCGCACGAGTTCCCTGAGACGTGTCACTTCCTCCCGAAGAGCCTCAACATCCTGCTGGCGCTGTTGCTTGGCAACAGTAGTGGGGTTCATTTTGAGGTGGAGAACTCGGGTTTTGACTGGATCATAGTCTCCCTGCGACAGAGAGAGACATAAAGATCAGACATCCATCAACTGCACATTTTTTTCAAGAGATTTTCATGTTCAAACTCTGGATGTCTATAGATTGTTTTAATGAGAGAAATACAGAGATGACAAAAGTGCATACACTGATACAGCAGGGTCCAAAAGTACTACACCAAAACTCTACTTTCATCATTTGCCAAAAATGAGTCCCTCATTTAGTCAAATTATACGTCCAAAGCAGCATTAGAAATATGGCACAGCAGGTCGATAAAAGGTTGTTAGTAATGATATTTAAGACCTTTTTTTCTGTCGTTTATGTTTTATAAGGCCTTTACACATCAGGGGCATGACGCATTAACCACAGGAAAATGAAAATACTGACCTGCAAATATATTGCACCAAACTATTTATATCGGCAGCAATGTGAATTTGACAGTTGCATCACTCGTTCAATAAAAGGTTTTGATGTAAATAGATTTGCCGACACACGGAAAGCATCAGGATCCAACAGAACTTTTAGACATTTTGACGTCATCGTAGGAAAAAAACAGGTGTTTTTAGTAACAGCAATAACGGCTGCATTCCATTTAGATGCGGGCTCACTGAAATAGCTTACATTTATACTTCATGGAACTGATCCATTATTGATGTTATCAATTTCACCTGTGTTGTTCCTTTTATGACAAGTCAAAATTTCTGCTGTGAAAAAGGCCTATTGACCAAGAGCAACATCTGGCAGTCTGTCTGAGGTAAGTAACTATATGGCCTAAGCTATTGAACAGTATTATATTGAGCTTCCTTTTACGGAAATGCTCTGTCTAAACTTAAGTTTACCCGGGTAAACAGTACTGGAATGAGTATGTCTAGGGCTTTTATTGTGAAAGGTGAGAATGGTAGAAGTAGATTTTGAAGACACTGCCTTTGTCAAGGTTAAAAGGAGTAATAACATTTGCCATCTTGGTTCGGCCTATGGAGCCTCTGTGTAGTTGAGTTATAATCCTCAGAAATATAGTTGCAATTTGATTGGTCGAAGTGTTTTCTCAAAGTGCAAAAGTCAACCCAGAAAAAATCAACGTGTTCTGGGAAAAAAAATAAAAAAAATAAATAATTTGCTTTTCTTAACATAATATTAGTGTTTTGTGTGAAAGGACTCACGTCAAAAACAGTTTCAACAGTTTATTTTCATTTGGAATTGCACTTCTAAACCAGTGCACTCTTCTTGCTTTTAATTCTTTTCTCGAATGCTAAAATGTATTTTTACGAGCAAGACTAAAGATACTATGAAGTTGTGTCCCCAAAAATGTAGACCTTTTTTTTTAAAATAGTAGTTTGTAACCTGCTACTTTTAAATTGCAGTATGATTGTTGACTATTGGGCCATGACTTAAACTTTCTCATGAACAATTTGTTGATTAAAATCTTGTCAATTATATGACTCACAAAATAATAGGAAAAAGAACCATCTGAGTTACCCAAAGACCTGGGTGACCCTCCAAATGTCTTGTTTTGTTCAACTAACAGTCCAAAGCAAAGGTAATCAGTTTACAACAAAATAATAGAGAGAAAGCAACAAATCCTCACAATGAAAATATTTAAGGCAGAAGCTATTAGCATGCAGGGGTCCATAGCCAACAACGCCATTTGCACCCAGGGTGGGATAGCCAATGTGGCCATCTATTTCCAAAAGTATATGGCATTATGGCAGTGACAAGCACCCACGTGTCCATAGCCAAGAATGCTATTTGCACCTGGCGTGTAAGCCAATGTGGGTGTATATATGTGTCCAAGCAATGTTGAAATATATGGTTGAAACAAACGGGTCTATTCAGCTATTCGAGTTTATGTATACAATATCGTTCAGCAGATTCATACATAATAAAAACTTAAATATTAAGTCAACAAAGTCTAAAATCAATCAGCCAATGTTGACTCACACAAGACTCTATTTGAACTTAAACTTAATTTCAGCAAATATCCAAGACTGGAAACTACTAGTTTAATCTTGGCCTCTCCGACTAAACCCTTTTGCCTCCAACCTTTATGCATCGATGTGAAGAGTACTAGCCAATCAGAGCACCCAGTGGGATCCATAATAATGCAATGCACGGCCTACAGTGTTATTCATCTTGCACGGGTGCAAATAGACTCTCCAAATAGTCAAACAAGTAACTGTTATCAAAGCAGCTGCAGATACATTTGTATTCTGTGTATTCAGTTGATAAACATCAATTAATGGACTCTATCAGCTGTAAATGAATACACAAGGTCAGTCTTTGTCCAGCTGCATCTTCTGTCGTGTCAACTTTATAAAGACTTCAAACTGAATTCATTCATTCATAGTCAACTCAGGTCCATTGGCTCTTGGTTTGGATGAAAAAGAAACACAGGGCTAAAAAGTATTTGTATCCAAGACAGAGAGTCTCTCATCATCCTCCCCAATGGACTTTCTCCCGTATTGATCAAGTAAACAGCATTTCAAGTTCTCACACACAATCACTCACAGACCTTTAGAATATGTGTGCTGCAAAAGGCTACAGCACATGAAACAGCAGATACGCCTGCACAAAAACTGAAATCATTCATTGTACTTAAGCATTTGTGTGAAGTGTGGTAAAAACATGGACACTGGTAGAAAAGCCTGAACAGACTTTCAGAATCAAAAAAACAGAAAGAGTTTTATAGAAACTATCAAAGAGAATGTGCTGACCGTGATTCAGAGGAATAAATGGGGAGGAGAGGATGAGAGGTGAATGTGTGCACATAAGTGTTTTCCAAGAAATCAATTCATGCTTTCAGTCACAGTGACTCAAAAAACCTTATACATTTTAAATATTACACACACTGTTGTCAGCTGTCATTTAATCTCATTTATTTTTTTCCATTTTGTCCACTGAAGTTCTGCTGAAAACATTTTGGATGTAAGAAATGGCCCTGTTTCTGTTTTCTTTGTACCACTTTAAGATTTAATGAAACAAAAACAGATGTATTTTGAATTTTATAGATCATAATCACAGATTGTATAAAAAGATGGGTGACATGACAGCTAAAGTGAGGTTATTTAATCTTGATCGCCACCTGGTGTCTGTCTACAGTATAGGTCCTGAGACCCGCCGCTCCATGTTAGTGAATGGACAAAGGTCAAACTAAAAACTCAAAGTACTCCCCAAATAGATTTTTCCTAAAGATGGCTTCTGTCTCTGAAGGTTGTTCTCATCACCCTGATGTTTGTTCAAGTGTTTGTTTTCTTAAGTTCGGTTTAAATGAGTCCTTCAATTATACAAAAGGGGGCTTTTCCGCCATGATTAACAGCCGTGACAGCCAATCCATGCGCTTGCATTCAATGGAGCTGCTCACTCCTGGTCAGACGGGTGTTTGGGCGGGTCCCCCACTGCGGATATCGCTGCTGCATAGATGCACGGCCCCGAATGACATCACCTTTGCAAGATGGCAATGCTCGTATCCCGAATATTTTAACCTCACTTCAACATAGCAGCGGTAAGTGGAGGCACGTCGTCCTTCTTTGGTCATAATATATTCACTAAGTCTGTTTCCATTGCACTTTGTCACAGTGTCTTAAATCGATACACGAGTTTTTACACCTCAGCCAAGCATCATATTTTGACTTAACTGGTTTCACCATTTTGTATGCACACATTAAAAATGCACATAAAAAGGTGGTAACACATCAAAAGATGTATGAAAACATCTAGACTCTCACAGGATATAGCAGCAATTTAATGAATCACTTTGTAGCGTATGTTCACATTTAATTTGTGCAATAAATGGTGATGTTAATATTACATGGATGAAGCAGGTCTGCCTGTGTAGGAGACAGGGCATTTGGAATTCAAACAAGCAGCTTTATTTCCAGCCTTCTGTATCTAACGATATTTATTTCCTGTGTAACCTATGACTGCTCTGCTTTACCTAGCCTGCCAAAATCTTCTCTACAGAGGCTACAGGAGCATACAGTGAAGTTATGAGCATCAGACTGCCTACCTGCTTTATTTCCCAGTGTGATACTCTTTGCCCTCAGCACAGAGCAGTGTGGACCACGGCAGCAGAATACTCAGCACTGATTCACAGGGAATCCAGGTATTTATTAATGTGCTGTTGTGTAATGTTGTGCTTTAACTTGAGAAACATGGAATGTGATGTTCAACAAACTGCACATATACTGCCACAATAAATATGCAGGCAGTTAAACATAGTTTTACTGAATGTTCCATAAACACTTAATCTGACACTTATCACTGGCAACATACGTTTTAATAAAAGTTTCTTTAAATCTTGCCATTATTAGATTTTACTTACACAACAAGATTTAACAGCAGCACTGCATCTATCAAACAGACGGACACAAAACTGCATAACACACAATGATTGGTAAATACAGAGGAATATTAGTGACAGGAGAAAACAGCATACGAAGCTAAAGCAAAAAAGGCTATGTTGTTTCTTGAAAACATGATGTCCTTTTTTTACTTTGTCTTTCTTCTGACTCCATGAGGTCTTGGTAAATGAGAAGAGTCTATCTTAGCTTAATGCCAATATAAGGAGATACACACAAACAGGAAGATACACAACAGGCACACACACCAATCTGAGCTCTTGATTACTAGCTAAATTAGATTCCATATGCCCCCAAGCGACGGTTGCCAAATAAACTACAGGCGTGTGGGAGAGCAAGAGGCAGACAAGGAGAAAAGGGATATGAAGATGGGAAACGGTGAAGGACATAGAAAAGAACACGATCAAAACAAAGAGGGCTGGGGTATCATTGCCTACAGCATAGGGAAAAAGCAGCATGGATGAAGGGAAAAATGCCTTGCACGCTTATAAATAACGCTTTGTATAATTTAAAAGGAACAGAGGGATTGAGCTTTCCAAAATGAGGAGCAGAGAACGTGTGTATTTATATCAAAACATTTTCAACTGGACTGCACACACGTCACAGCCAGATAAAGTCAAGGCTTACTTTCTTTCTCCGAAATCTTTTGAAGTTCTACATCTGTATATGGAGGGTTTATTCAAGGATGCCTGTGTATGTGTGCTGTGATAAACACGGAGCGAAAATGGAAGGAAGAACTAGATAGTGTGAGACAGATATGTAGATTAGAGCTGTAAACCCAGCACAAAAAGAGGAATGAAGTCCTCAAAATGCAGCCAACAGCTACATGCTGTCAAAAAGTGAAAACCATTTCAAATATACTTCCTTAAATTTAGGTCAAGCTAAAGAAAATTAGAATGATTCGGCCGAGGAATTTATATTTTACGTTTTGGATGCCTGGACTGAGCCGCTGGGCAAAGTTTTAATTGACTGCTCAACAGCAAAAACAAAGGAAATGTATTTCTCTTTGGCATTAAAGCACACTGCTTTCAGAGTAAGCTGAAGAATAGCATTTTTTTTTAATTGGTTGAACTTTCCTTATATTAAAAAAACTAAAGTGAGAAAATGGGAAAAAGGTCATTTTTTGTCTTTATCTGGTTTATCTTTCATGCAAAAAAAGAGGGTGCAAAGGACAAAAAAGTAATCGAGTATAGGGTTGTAACGGTGAGATTTTCATGGTGCGATGACCATCTCAGAAAATATTACATTTTCACGGTGTCATCTTGAATGATTATAATTACTTTTACTGACCTTTAAAGGAATGAAAACAGAAAGGTTTCTTGGTTGAACAAACACTTTAACTCTGACAGGCAGTCAAGGAGGAATGGAGATGCAAACATAAGTGAAATCTTCCATCTGGTGACTTTTCTTTTAAATACTGGACGAAGGCAAATGGAAACAGTATGATAGCTGTCAATTTTCACACCACAGCATACGGTTTCACGGCATACCGCTGCAACCCGACAAGTGAATATAATCAACAGAAAACATGAAATCTAAAAGTTCAAACAAGTATGACCATCTATCACACGGAGAAAGGTATCATTAAAGGGGCTTTGTGTGAAATTCTGGGCATAAGAGTTATCTGAATACAGTTCTGAACTCTGAAGTGGCAGCTAGCGGCTAACTCTATGAACAGCACTAAACAATGGCAACAGTGCTCACAGAGCTAATGGTGTTAACCAGGGGGGGACCAGAGAGTGGGTGCTAGGCTTTCACCACATCACTGTCCTAATACCAGAGGTAACCAGTGAATGAGCGGAGTGCAAAGCTGCAGCACTAAGCTAGCCAGTGAGATACATACATGAACTAAAATGAGCGCACAGACTGACTGGCTTACCAAAAGAAAGCACAAGAAAAGCACAGATTACTACACACACAGAGGGAGCGAAACTTTATCCTCTGATCAGGACCCCATTACTCCACTATATCTTAACATAGTAAATAGTGGTTTGCTGCTAGGGCAGAATGATATGCAAAAAAAAATCATATTGCAATTATTTTGACAGTTATTGCTTTCACGATGTGAGTCGCAATTTCAATTTCATAATTTTACTTTTTATAAAAATGATGATGCACCACAATACTTCATTTATTATGGTATGTTGTGACACAATTTACCTTTATAAATAATTTGCAGCTCCAGCAATTTGGATATTCATTTATTCATTTTCTGTAACCACTTATCCTTTTAGGGGTCGCGGGGGGGTGGGAGCCTATCCCAACTGTCATTGAGCGAGAGGCGGGGTACATCCTGGACAGGTCATCAGGCTATCGCAAGGCTGACACTGAGAGACAGACAACCACTCACACCCACATTCACAACTTAGTCACCAATTAACCTGACTTTATGTCTTTGGACTGTGGGAGGAAGCCAGAGAACCCAGAGAAAACCCACATTGACACGAGGAGAACATGCAATTTCCGCACAGAAGGGCCCCACCCACCCAAGACTGGAAGGTCACCCCAACCCACATCCAAAGCTCGGACCCTCTTGCTGTTAGGAGACAGTGCTAACCACAACACCACACTGCCACCCCAATTTGGATACAGCACTTAGCTAACTGTGATTTCAATAGCATTTCAATTAAAAGCCCTATTTGTTGCTATAATAATGCTGAAAATGTTGCACACAGAAGCACTAACTTTCACAGCACATGCAAGTCTGCACTGATAAAAAAAAAGGAAAGTGTAGCACTATGTATTTATAAATTATAATTTAGTTCACTGCTGCAACATCAGAAAAATGCCAAATTGCCTGATTTTATGTTGGATGTTCGCAAACTACTTAATATTACAGTTGGCCAATTTTGTGAGTTTGCTTGTGTGTTGACATGCATATATCAGCCTACTCTTGCACACAGTATTTACAGAGCAGCAAGGTGGAGAGCCCTTCTAAGTGCCCGAGGCTACATATCTCTTATTCACAAAACAACAATAACAACACATCTAATGCTAGAGAGCAGAGTCTGTTATAGAAAAGAGCAAAAGGCAAGAAGAGAGAGCAAAAAAGCAAGAGATCAAGAGCATGAGAAAGAGAGAAAGTGGGGGCAGTGACAGAGTAATAGGACATGCAGTTTAAGGGGGGGTCGAAGTCTGGGGAACAATGTCTGTTTTTAACACAGCTCAACAAATCGCTCTGAAACATGCACTTATATACTAAATAAAGCTGCGACCACAGGGGACACATGAGTCACTGATGGACCAGGTGACACACTAATGCTGAGTGAGTGTGTGCAGGAGTGTAAGAGCGGAAGGGTATCAAAAAATAACGAAGAAAAATATGCACATACACAGCCTTCAACCCCCTGAACTGATAAAAGTCAGGCTGAATGGAAAGACAGAAGAGACACTGGAGAGACACTGAAGAGACCAACCTCTGCTACTGAGTCACATCATCTAAAAACACACTGGAGCTCTATCCTTGATGTTGTTTATTTTATTTTTTTTTAGACACTCCTTTACAAAGATATACCTGTCCCAAAGAACACTGAAGTGCTTTTAAAAGGATCTGCTAACTTAAACTACCAATAAGAAAAACACATTACCTACTAGTACAGGACATACAGATTTAGATATTCATCTCTGAATTGTATGGTGCTACACTACTACAATGATGGTGAAGGCAAAAAAAATCAATAAATAAAATCAACCATAACAAGTGTCCTGGCTTCTCTAGATGCAAAGACTTCCCTGTCAAAAAAAATCATTAAAACTACCTTTACTTCTATCTTTAAAGAAGTAATTTAAAAAAACTGTTAGCAGCAAGGTCTGTGGTGTTTCTGAGTAATCTTTCGGTATCCAGGGGAACTTTCAGGATGAAATGTAGCTTTTGGTTTCCAATTTTATTTTTTTTATGTGCTACAAAAGAAAAAAAAATCCACCAGAGATGGTGACGACCCACTCTACTGTCTTAATGTCCATATCGTCCTTAGTTAAGCTGAATCCATATATGATACTGTACTCATTGTTTGCAGCAAAGGTGATGCAAATCCCCATGTTCTGGGGATGGTTCTCCCTTTGTTTCTTTAGTTTATAAATGTTGCCTTTTTGTTGACAAGCAGTAAAATTTTACAGAGATACAGATTGCTTTCCATTTGTACTACATCTGTTATGAAACCGAGATGCAACATATGGTTGTCATATTTGGTTGTATTTAGGATTTGATATTGCAAGCATACAACTGCACTGAGGTAGTGACGGAAATCTAAGACACGTGTATATTCATCCATTGTCTAATAATTGTTTGTGTAACTACTTTATTGCATATGAGTTGATAGCAGTAATGCATTAGCATTGTTTGTCCTCTTATTGTTCCATATTGTCTTTACCTATGGAAAAAGTACATCAAGGAGTGTACCTTGGAAAGACACTAATAACCACTTATTGACAAAAGTGTACTGTCAATTAAAAAACTATCACAACAAGCAGTAACCCTACTGCCGCTTTCTGTGATGTGGGCTGGCTATGATAAATGTAGAGCATATGCTAAGCAGGTACTGTACCTTAGTCCCTCAGGCAATGAGATAACCATGGATTGATCTAAGTGGAGATTACAATTCTGTAATTTTTCCTACATGGGTAAAATTGGAGGATGACCGGCTACCTGCAGCACCAATTTCTTACATGGGTCCTTGGTGGAGAGCAAACATAAGCCAATTGGAGCCTTAAAGCTCAAGCTGGAATAAGGAGTAATGGCAGACGTGTTAAAGCATCCATTATGCACCAAGAAAGATTTGTTTGGTTATGGGTTTATCTCTGTAAGGCTCTGTCCATGACAGAAATATCTGGCATCCTGATAAATATCCTGAGTTAAAGGGGCCCTGTGGAGTTTTCTTGTAAACAAAAGTTATATTAAATCCGGTGTTACTCACAAACACACATTGTGTGTATTCTTGAAAACTAACAAATGTGTCGAATTCATTTCCTTCCTTTAAAAGTATTTTTGTTGTTTACCTCCATGTCTTCTGACTTGTAGTCTTCATTGTCTTTGTTGGGGTATTAAAGCATATCTCAGCGTGTCACTGCTACAAGCTGATCACTGGAATAATGTAACACCATTGCATGAGAGTAAAAGGAAACAATGCAAAGACCCACTCATAAGAAAACACCCCCATTACACCACAAGGTGTAAAACTCTATTGAGATTCTTTAAGCTCAGATACAAACACAAAGCATAAAGTATGAATTGACCATACTGTTTATGCAGTAGGACTGCAGCTGAAGAGCTCCAAGGTCCACAGATCTGCATGATTTGGTTATCTTTGGGGTAACAGTAAGGAAAGATGATGGGAGTCATTCTGCATCTTCTGCAACATTTGCACAGTTTGCTGTCATCTCTTGACCCAGTATTTGCAAAAGCATATTGCTGAAGTTAAAGTTCTGTCACAACTCTATGTTTTTACATATTCATATGCTTTTTTGAGTGGGTATATGGAAATCCTGGAGCTCTCATAGTGGGTATATGGCATAGAAAAAGGTCTGGGGCCAGGTCATAGCCTCTATGAATTTTTCTCTATGAAAGAGCAGACAAGTAAATGCAGGACCAGGGGTCGCATTAACCGAATATTTTTCATCAATGACTGATTTCTGAAGGTCATCTGTCATTTTGACATGTTATAACACTGAGGGCAATCTACCTTAAACTTCAGAAATTCAAACCCCTGTCCAGTTGGTCGCTTGTGCATATCAATTAGCTATCGCCTTGTCCTCGATCTCATGTACAGGCAATCATAGATTATGACGGAATTTTCATGACCCTGTCCGTCAATAGGACCAACAACAAGAAAGTCTAATGCAACCTCTGTGCCAGACTACTGACTTCCCTCTGAAACTATAACGGCGAGAGGAAATATCAGCCAAGTACTAATTAAGGTGGACTGCTGAGACAACTTACTCCTCCTTGCAGGCCAACTGCGGTACAGGACCAGGCGAGCTGAGAGGCCTTGGTAAAGGTGAAGTTGAAGAGCTTTTTAGAGCATTAGCCTCAAAATCTCTGTTAGGCTCTGCCATAGGGGCCTGAAGCTTTGGGAGTTTATGGATACACAAGGGTAGGTTGAGGTTGTGGCTAGAAGGCATGATGGCAAAGGTCTGCAGAGCAGCAGAATCTTCCATGGAAGACTGAGCTGCAAGGTCTCTCCTCTTGCTTCTTATTTCAGTATCTTTTCAACATGAAGACAAGTACAGTGCCGAAGATTCCCTCAGGACCAACTGGAATGTGCAATATGTCGACCTCTACCTCATCAGACAAGTTGGTCACGTTGAACCATCTCACCTGCATGAACCAAGAGTGACCTTTACTGTGTCTTTTGGCTGGTAATTGGACTCCCAGTTGCTGTTCCAGCCCCAGGACAGATTGGTTTTCTCTATTTTATCACTGAGATATTTATCTGTAGTAAAAGATGCAGCTGTAATCCATATGGTCAAGAAACTACTGATTATGGCTTTAAAAGGCTGTAAAGAAAAAAAATCTGAGAGTATTTAGAAACTTTTCCTATTTTTTCCCCTTTAAGAGCCTTGAAATAAAAGTTTAAAAGAAACTTGCATGTTCAATCAAATGTATTTCACCAAAACTGTCATTACTGACATTTCCCTTTTAAATTGCATCTTACACTGAGCAGGTCGTAGGGGGAAACAGAAGTCTTTTCTGACGTCTCAAATCACTTCACTGATTTACTGGATAAGAGTGGAGCTGCACAGCCAACATCTCTTTGGCTCAAAAGTCAGAGGGCTGTTATCAGTTTTATACAGAAACATCATGATATTTCCTTCCTATGAATGCACACAACTCCCTTCATGCCAGACCTGTGATGGGTGATGGGAAGACACACTGTCTGGTGGGAATGATGCTCAGTCAAATGTATACAGTTACAACACTGAAACCAAAGCTTAAAAAGGGAAGGTTCTAATATGTTTAGACACATTTGAAATAAGGCTGAAAAGTGGAAGGCCATGTGGGAATCTTACACCAAACATCACTGGAGAGACAGCTCCTTCTTGACGTCAATTATTGCTGTCGTCCTTCAGCCACCAACATCATCATCAATCTGAGCTTAACCGTCACCAGTATGCAACAGCAAAAGGATTTGGCAGTCATAAGAGGGCACTAGTGAGCAGTACTGTCTTTGACACTGTCATTAAAAATATGTCTTTAACACTATTGTATTCAATTGTCTCAGTGAAATACATTAGAGACAAGGTTGCCCGAAGGAAACTGGTAATGAAAGTGGTAAGTGTTCATGTCACAAGGGCCTGTTGTTTGAGTAGGCTCTGATGTTATTTTCCCTGCTGGCAGATATGTCAGCTGCCGGCAATTACCTGGTTTGTCCATCTGCCAAACATTATGAAGAACAAAACATCTAACAAGGCAGCAAAATATCTAAACAACTACTCGCCACATTGCCATAAAACCCCATATAAAGGAAAGGGTTGTAATGATATACTGGTTTCAAGGTAAACCACAGTATTAAAGTTGACTGTTACTTCTCAGCAGTATTGAACAAAATGCAATTTGTTTCCATTCCTTTAATATAAGGCTAATTATAATTGATTATCTTAATGATAGTGACACCATGAAACTGGGATATTTTCTGATACAGTTATTGTACCCTGAAAATTTCATACCATTGTAACTCTAATTCAGGATATACTATTTTTTAGCCCCATTACAAGAGAGGCAGAAGCAAAAAACCAAACACAGCAGTACAGTTGGGACAGTATGCTAACCTCACCGTTCAATAGTATTACAATACTTTGGTGCAGGTACAATATGAACTACCATTTTTAAGTATTTCAGTTCAACAGGTATTGGAATTCTGTATTACTTAACTGCATTTCTTTTGTTTACACTAGACCATGCAAAAAACCTAAGCTGGCTCTTCCTGCCGCCACAGTATCGACACTGACCAACACTTATTGATTTTGTTCTGTTTTTTTTTTTTAAATAGTAATCTGAAATCCTTTAACTCTCTGCTGCTAGGAGATGACACTTAAGTTACAACATAAATTTTGCTGATCCAGCAAGGAGTTTAATGCTGGGCTGGCTGATTTGGAATTGCTATTTGAATAGCTAAATGTCTGTACCCCTGGAACATCTACCATTATCTTTCTCTTTTCTACTTTGTTCTTCTTGAAATGTATTTGGCATCAAATGACTTATAGACTACTACAATTAAATCAGCAGCTTATTTCCACCTCTTCATTTGAATTACACTGCTTCAGGCATAAAAAAAAATCAATTTTAAAAAATTATAACAAAATTGCATTACTTAGGTGAATCGATTCTTTTCTTCACCCTTACATTGAAACCTTAAGGGATTGCTTGAAGGCCTTAAACAGTAAGCCATGTTTCCACATATAATTATTGACTACATTTTGTTTTGATTTGTTGATGTTATTCGATGATTTCATCTTGTTCAAACTTTTAAATATGTAAAGCATGCAGTCCTTCAAATGACATCACAACAACAGCAGAGGCACAGTTTAAAAATGAAAAAAACCTTACCTGAGACATCAAGGCCAAATATAAGTTGCTTTTTCAACTAATGCTACATCTCTTTCAATCTAAAAATATTGTCTAAACATAATAATGCTGCAGTATTCTACAACAGGCATGTTCATGTAAGCACATGTACATCAGAGACTACGTTGATGCAACCTCTTGCAATGCCAACAATTATCTCTGTCTAGACACTGTCATGATAACAAGAGTGAAAAGACAAAATAAAGCAGTCTTAAGTCGACCATTATTGCTGCCGCAGTCACGGTCTACAGTGCAAGACAAAAAATTCAAGGAACAAAAACAAAGAGAAATTGTAGGGAAAGATTTAAATTAGACCACAGATCTCTTGTTGTTGTTGTTGTTATGAGTAAATTAAAAATAGCTGTAATTCTGCTGTACTTGTTAAAGCCATGATGATTATATAATTTTCTTCCATGTGCTAATGAAAATTACTGTCTCACCAAAAAGAAAACAGGGTCCAAACCACAGATGGGCTACATAAGGTTAACAGAACACGCATTGAAAGGAGCAGAACCCACGTTGACAGTTTCTGAAAATCTGTCTGCAAATATTATTATCGTTCTTCGTTATAAGACTGAATTAAATACTGCAGTTTTTTGAGAGAACAAATTTGGGGCAAATCATTAAAACACCCTTAAAAATCAGCACACTGTGTTCAAATCTACCCAGTCACTGCTTTAGCCTAAAAAGCAATAATCTGTCAAGTTTATATTTTGCTCCTCTCTGTCGCCAAATGATAACTGGTAGCTTCTATAACCAATTCATACAGCCTCTGCATTTACTATTCTGAACAACCGAGTAGGTGGTCAGAAAAAAAAAATCTGGTGCACTTGACATAATTTGTTTGCATTCATGTCATCATCAATAACGAATGTTTGGAAACAAATAGAGAATCCAATAGTTCCGAAAATAAGAAGATGAAAGCTCTGCAGTTCTGCCGCTCCTTCCCTTACATTTATACTGTAATCTTAAAGCTGACATTTCCCTCCCTTCTCAAGGAGGAAACTCATTAGTTGGCATGACCAACAACAGCAACCCAGGATTAGAAGACAAGAAAACAGCTGTCTAAAGAAATGTATAAGTGGAAAAAAACATACATGTGTCACAACATTGATTATGAAATTTAACTGGACAGGAAATCATAGACATCAACAAAAATACATGTTATTGATTTCCACTAGCAGATATTATGTTTGCAAAAGGCATTCAAATTTCGAAATGAAATTGTTCTCTTTGTTTTCTAATCTAAAATAAAGAATGTTTTAATAAGCAAGTAGTGTATTAGAGATAGTAGTTTTGCACAGCAGAGGTTTGTTGAGGACATAGACCACTTATTAATTAAAGTGTTTTAAGCTTCGAGAATGAAAGGCATCCCCATAACCTGCATATAGACACAAGATACTGAATGCCATTTGCTATTTGTTTTGGTTATATAAACATGTCAAAATAAGCAGGTAGAAATGAGGAAATTATCTCATGCCACAAGTCACAGCTTGCATGTTGCAAATTTGTCCCAAAGCTCATGTCTGGCATTAGCTACCGTGACAATAACATTAGCTAGTCAACCCGATAAGGTGCAAACAGTTTTTAGTTCTGATAAATATGAGAGTGAGCATGCATTTAATGCAGGTGGCAAAGAGAAAACTGGTTGCCTTAAAACTACTGAATCAAGTTAACCCTGTCTGTGATGAAGGTTTCATTTCATGTGTCTAATACATGGCTCACTAAATGCCCCACCCACAGCACTATCTGATTGGTTAAACAACAGGAGTTAAAGCCTATTAACACTGACGGATGCTGTGCCACTGAAGGCAAAGAAAAATGCAGCACAGCAAGGATAAACACCTTTCATACAGCAGATATATATATCTTTTGCAGCATTTAATTAAGCACATGCTTAAAGGCATTTCAACAAACTTTTGTGTTGAAGTTTGTGTTTTTCTAGTATTATTTTTATTTTTACTGCAAATGTATATCAGTTTCAAGCATCAGTTAACGGTCTCTTTAGTTTCTAACAAATTCTGAATCTGCCCTGAAAAAACATATTGGTCTGTCTCTATTAGTAATAGAAGTACTTCGCAAAAGTCTGATGCAATATTGTGAAAGCATCATTTACAGTAATATTTTTGGATACAATAACCATTGTACCATAACATCCCTAAAGAACTGTGCACTTCCTTGAGCTAGTCAGTTGTATTTGTTGTATTTAAACATTTAAAAAAGTATAAAGCTCTTTAAAAATATCCACTGTACTATACACATGTACCTAAACTACAGATGCATTAAAAATCAGAATGTCTCAGTGTGCCTCCTGACAGATTACTAGTGAGGATGATTGAGCACGCGACCATGAAAAGCAGTCTCGTTATACTGTAATACGAGTGGTTGACAGTCACACAAGTCACTATGATCTCAATAAGACAGGGCGGAAATGATGGGTTAGGCTACATGAATCTGAAGTGCAAGTTGATATAATGAAAAATCCCATTGTCCGTTTATTCAAGCATTCAATTCTGTACGTCTTTCATGCTTATTCATTCAGCCAACCATTTCTCCTTTCAAATGCTTCTCCATTCAGTCCCTCATCTCTTCACTCTGTCTGATGTAGAGGTCTCTTTGTGTGCATTAGACCATGGAGGAGTCATAAAAATTAACTCTTAAGAACTGACCTGATCCATTGACGGTGCAACCTTGAAACCTGTGCGCACACACACACACTCCTATACGCACACTCAGTTGTCAATTGCCTTAAAAGTGGTGGTCATGCTTGAGAACACATGGATTTCATTCACCCCACAGCTAAATGGAACCAACACGCTTGCCCACACACGTTTCATTAAAGTGCCCTGGTAGGCTTAGTTTGGCACAGTATGAGTCAGGGGAGTTAAAGGACCTGACTGAGATGAAACACATACACACACACACACACGCACACACGCACACACACACACACACACACACACACGCACGCACAAACACACACAAACACACACAAACACACACACAGACACACACAGACACACACAGACACACACAGACACACACAGACACACACACACGCAGAGCCAATTTAAAAAGGAGAAGGGATCGGGTATAACTGAGGGAGTTAGTTAAGTAACTTTGCAAGATGAAAGTAGCTGGATTAGATGCACACACTCATCAAAGTGCGTATTTATGTGTCAGTGATAAGGAGGCTTCCGACCAGGATTCATTTCATTACAGCCAGTTTCATTCCCAGTTGACACTAGGGAAGGTCTACATTTATTTAGACGATGCCCCCCCTCCACCACCCTGTCCATTCTAATCCCTTCAACGAATAAAGGAGGACTTAAAATAAGCCGCAGGTTCTACAAGTTTTCCATTGGACGCTGCTGGAATCACACCTGGGTCCAATTGTACTTGAAAAGCTGTCAGATATGGGAAGCGTTTGTGTGAATCAATCTGCAATGTAATACGGGCTAGGTTGCTGCCCTTGGGGTTATTAAATTGGTTTCTTTGTGTCCATCACACACAGACAACTGTCGCAAGGAAGTCTTGGTGCCTACCTGTAGGTTGTGTCTCTCCAACCTCATCTCCAGAATGTTGTTCTGCTCCTCCAAACGCTGCCGCTCTGCCTCTAAATCTTCAATTTTCTGTCTGAAAAATGCAAGCACACCCACTCACTGACACACACTTACTGACTTGTTTATTAATATAACATTTATGCACAATGTTGGCTCAATAGATTAATCCTACAGGTATAGCTCAGCACACACACAAGTTAATCCGGCCCTTGTACATGCATAAATCTTTCATGTCTCTGGTTTTGAATTGGTTTTCTTTGCAACAGGTTGTGTGTGTTAAATACCTGAGTATGCTGACCTCTTCTTTGGACCCCAAAGAGTTGCTGTCAGCAGCAAATGCCTGCTGCTTTTTTAGAGACTCCAGCTCCAGCTCCACCTGGGACAGACAAAGAAGAATATGGGCCTGGTGCACTTCAGGCAGAAACCTTTCCACTACAGATAGATCCTGGGGACTCTTTTCTGGTGTGCTGCTATCTATCCGGGACAGACATCCAAACTGATATATCCTTTATACACCATTAGTCGACTGATTCATTTTCCGCTTCACATTGTCCCAATCTTTTTTCCCCCTTGTACTTGTTTTTAGTCTGTCTGTCTGTTACTTAGCTTCTCTCCAATCGTGCTCTTCCCTTTGCAATTAACCCTAATTTCCATTTGCACACCCGCTTTCCTCTTTTTTTTCTGAGAGCATCTGTCCATCTCTCAGCTCATCCTCACTCTCAGTCTTCCCAAGACAGAGAGGTAATTACTGCTATACTAGACAGGTGGATTTCACGCATCAATACTCATTGCCATGGCTATGTTGATGTCTCCTCGGCAAAAAGGAGCCATGAAAAGAAGGGAGATCACAGAACAAGTGAAGACACAAAGACAGAATCACAGAGTGTGTAAGAGAGTTGAGGTCACAGCTGCCAACTCTCTGCTTTATCCCGCTTAAATACCATATTTAAAAGCAGTCTACTTCTTTGCAACTCTTCTGTAATTTCCACAACCCTCAATTTAAGGGATACTTTGCCAATTTTCAACCAGCTTTGGATCATAACATTGTCTGTAGTTTGTGTAAATGAACTGTGGTAAACTTCCCTCCATCTTGCACAGATCTCCCTGCTCATCTCTCCGCTCAAATCTGCCGGATGACACGTTTCATCCATTAGATATTCGCTGGCTCTAAAGCTGTTGCTCGAACTACAGATTGTAATTTGGCATTTTTGCCCCCCGATCAAGAACGAGCACCATCCCTCTCTCTCTCTCTCAAAAGCAGTCTAGTCAGTGCTGATCATATATAAACTGTGTAGTAAGATTGTACTGATGTATTGCCTATATCTCATCTAAAATGTCTCCAGAAACATACTTTAGTGCACTGTTTGGCTGTAATTTGAGAACTTGTGAACATGAAGTGGGTGCAGTACTGTTTCTTGTATTGTAAGGCTGAAAAAACTGAGATCAGGGTAAAACAAATATGAGTGTCGTGATTGCCTATTTCTTGACTAAAATATATTCGGAAACATTTTTTAAGTTTACTGTTTGAATGCAATTCGAGATTGTTGGATACTATATTGTTTCCTGTGTCAAAATAGACAACCTTGCTTACGCACCAGCAGGAGGGTTTACTTGTCCTTTGTGACGTAGTGCAGTATATTCTGGTAGTTGTAAGTTTTCTACCTCTTGTCACAGCCCTTTCCCTCTGTTTTCACTGGTCATATCGCACAAATTTCCAAAAACATTTGTGTCTTTCTACTTCAAAGACAGTCCAGTTTTATGAAAAGATCATCTTTCCAGCATGAATTACTTCTTTAACAAATAAAATGGCCCATTCAATTGGGCAAAATTCAGATACCGGACTGCATTTTAAAATACTGTGCAACCTGGCAACTATTTACTTCGAGAAACAATTTTAAAAAGACATTCCTATATTAGTAGTATGCTTCTTGTCAACCGCAAATTACTGTCACTTTATTCAGGATGTGAAAGACAGGAAATGGTACTCAATAATAGGAAAGCTACTGTAACCAGAAACACAAAGCCTAAGTAAGCCTGCCCCTTTTAAAAAGGTCTGCAAGATGACGTGCATTGTTCTGAACACTGGAGAAAAAAATGATGTTCGTCAGCATGTTAGTCACAGAGGCATTAGAGCATCTTTGACTCACAGAAAGGCCAATACACCTGCCAGGATTATAGTGGTGACTAAAAAGGTACCTGAGACAGCTTGAGTGCTGACGGCTAAGGTTACAATGTCTAATCATGAAGTACTAACTACTACGCCTTCTTGTCTTTTTGGTTTGACTTAATATTAAGGTAGAAGTTAATTAGGGTCAAATGTGTGAAACTATTTAAGAACAAAAACATGTTTTGTCTGTTTGTCACAGAATAAAACACTTCCAATAACTTGTGGATGTGGATGTGTGGATGTGTGTGTGTGCGTGCGTGCGTGCGTGCGTGCCTGTGGGCGTACTTACTGTTTGCAGCTGCAGTTTCAGAGTTCCCACCTCTTCCTGTGCTTTGGTAAGCTGGCTCTGAATTAAAGAACAGAACAAAGGGGTAAAGTTAATACACAAAACACAAGGAAATCAAATATGGCCTCCTGTCCTTATCCCACTGATACCCAGCATTGACAGAAACAGAGGATAAGAGAGGGGCAGGGCAGGGACGACCACAGATTATCCACAACAGTGCATTTAATTCAGTTTTGAAACAATCAAACTCTAGCCGTCTCCATTCCGTTTCAGTGTTCCTCAAAATGCCCTTGTGTACCCCAAGTGCAGTTTTATCAGTTTTCAGTGCAGATATCTGTCAATTTGTAACTAAGCAAGAGTACTGAGCGTGTAGACAAGGAGCAGCTGAGCGTCACACATCTACAGTGCCTTTAGCAATGAGCAAAGTGTCACTCAACAACATGCAATTGTTAAATTGGCCGGCAGCTTGGAGGAAGATTAATCGGTGCTTTATATTCAAATTTGTTGTGAAAACAATATATTTGGCTATATGGAAGCTAAAGAAGCAAACTATAAATGCAGGTGTTGCATTCATTTATATGTGTGCACATGCCTGCACACTCACCTCCATCTCTGCATTGTAGTTCTGTGTCTTCTGCAGCACATCCTCTGCCTCCTTGAGCCGTTTGCTGAGTTGAGGGGAATACTCAGTAGATGCCAGCTCGCTGTCATAGGACTCTAATATGGCACGCATACCATCACGCTCCTGTAACACACACACATACACACATATTAACATAACACTACAAAATGGAAATCCTGCTGTACAAATTTCGGTAAAACCAACAAAGAGGGAAGTCATGACATTTCAGAATTTTGTGCAGACACGGTGTGCATCAGAGTGACTAAACTGAGAAAGTCAAAGCTCTTTGATGTTTTTCTCATTTGTCTGTGTTACGTTTGCATGAGTATTTGGTATGTTAATATGACAGGCAAACGTCTTTGTAAATGAAGAACAAAGTATGAGGCAGTCCTGCCTTTCCCATCCAAGCTGTGACAAGAGGAGCTTAGGGTTATGGTCGTGCTCATCCGCATCGCTCCTCATGTAATAATCAAATCAAAGACAAATGTCTTTGTAGATGAAGGATAAATAATAAATTAAAAACATTTTCACAGTCATGACAGAGAAATGCATTTTGCAAATGAAGCATATGATATTATGCTGCCTCATCTCGCTTAACATTCAAACAAAATTTTTCATCCTCTATAATACAGGAATAATAGAGGTGTAATCAACATTGTACTCTGTCCAGTAAATCAAAATGCCAAGCAGTCGCTTCTCTTAGAGAGGAGAGGATAAAAACATCCTCATGGCAACGTCTTCAGTGTCACTCAGACTGGCACGCCGTCTCCAAATAGCTCACAAGTCTCTGTCAATGTGTGTCTGTATGCTTGATATTTGAGAGCATATGTTCATTCTCACACAAATACATGCACATCCTGGCATGGTTTCCAAAAACACAGAACTGAACATTCAGAGAGGTAAGACATTTCCAGGATGAATTATAAACTACAGACGGTCAAAAAAAGGAACGTGTATTAGTTTGGGTGATGGGGCAAGAAGAATGTAAATGCTAGCTGACAGACAGGGAACACAAACAAACAGCAAGGGCCCTGCAGCTACATCTAAATCATTACACTTTCTTCAACCACTAAACTTTGAATAAAGAGTCTGCATTGAAGTATTGAGAGAAAAAACAAACTCTGACAGTTTAATGTCAGAAAAAAGTTATGCTGTTTTTCAATATATGTTCAACTGACCTGTGATGTTCAAAGAGATGGAAAAGCACTTACTGTAACAAGTAAAACTGCTACAAGTAGACAAAAAAATTAATATATTTTTACCAGTGCTGTCAATACAGTGGTTGAGGAATGATTGGTTCCCTTTTCTTGTAGTCAGTGGGTTTTTGATTAGATGCCTGAAATATGGTCAGTGGTTACCACAAACATTAGAGATTTTTACATTTTGTTCTATGACAAAAAAAGTTAGTAAATACCCCACTGAGGAATTTTTAAGTCTTGAAAAAGGCAGTTGTTAACAAGTGGCTAAATGAGACTACAGACCATCATCACACAAATATGGCTTTAAAGCCTCATCTTGGTAGCAACGTTAAGTTTGTTTGTAGCCTAACGTGAGCATTTAACTTCTGGTGAACGCATTGAAACTTCAAAATTCATAAAAGTAGTGTTCATTTGGGGCGCCTGGTGGCTCAGTGGATAGAGCGGGCACCCCATATACAGAGGCTGTGTCCTCGCCGCAGCGGCTACGTGTTCGATTCCAGCCTCGGCTCCAGCCTGCTGCATGTCACCCCCCCCCCCAAAAAAAAAATAGTGTTCGTTTGTGAAAATCTCTTTTTTTTGGAGCCTATATAATACATTATTTGATAAATGCCCTACTTTCGCTCTGAGGCAGCCTCTGCAGTCATCACTCTGGAGCCTCACTCAATATCCAGCCCACAGCACTATCTGATTCGTTACACATTAAGAGTAATAGCCTATCAACACTGAAGGCTGCCGTGCCACTCCCATGCCCAGGTGGGGAGGGTTCGGGCATAGCTGGTTAACCACCAAACTGCTATGAGACGCTGCTTTTTTAGTGCCATAAGAAAAATTCATACTGCCACAGCCCTACGCACAATTTACTCCAAGTCTGAAAAATATATCTGACACAACATTGTAGCTTGTAACAGTAATGAATTATTACCACAATTAGTTAATATGTTACATGGTAAATATGTACTGGTTGCCAGGCAACCTGATGAGCAAGAAGAACAATCTAAGCTGTTTAAAAACAGGCAAACAGCCTGTTTATTAATGCTAATTCATTCAATGTCAGTCAGGACTGTTAAAATGATGCATCTCCTCCCTTCCCTTCACAACACTGGTCCACTCTGCATTATAAAGCAAAGCAGGCGGCATTTTGTGGCAATCAGGCTTTTAATAAACATCACACAAGCAGCCAGGCTGCTTAGGACTATCCTTGAATTATGAGGGTCATTGAAAGCTCAATAGTCTATTATTAACAGTGATAATTTAGGGAAGTACATGAAATCCAGGTGGGAGTATGGTAATAAATACCTGCAGTAAACACCAATTCAGGTAACTGCATGTAATATATGTTGATTGTCAAGTAGTGCTTTCTTTGTAAATGGCATAAAGGTAACTTGTAATTCCTGGATGAAAAATCTATGAATAATGGCTGCAATTGCTCTGTAAGATAAGCTCATTGGCTAGTATCTGAAAACAACCGTGATTACCCTAATCAGATTCAGCCTGTGATTAGCCAGATTGAAACCAGCTTAATCCATTTAAAGATGACTGAGTCTGGATCATTTAAAAACACTATATGTGAAATCATCTTTAATTCAACTTTATTTGTTTTGGTGCCAAAACTGCATCATTTGTCAAGCTACATTACACAATTGCCTAATACATCCTGTGACAACATTGAGACGGAGAGAAGAGGAGGACCAACAGAAGGACAGACTGAACAGAAGTAAATAGAATAAGGCACAAACACATTTAGAGGTCAGTGTGTATATGTTTTCTGCCAGTTCTAATCAGCAGGCCCTTTGGCTATTTACTGTCTATTAATGTGCAATGAAATTCACTCAATCTAAATCAAAAATCTGTCGCCTCATCTCTGATAAAAACTCTCATTTAAAAAAAAACACAAAAACAAATGGGGAGCGGGAGGACACAGTGATAAAACTATCATTACTGTTTTCATCACCTATTTTTTAAAATTGCTTTTATGTCAACTGTTTTATCTAGTGCGTGAAGATGTGACTGTGCCTCTAATGGGTCAGTGAGTCTGTCCCACTAAAGTGTATGAGAAACAAAACATCTGAACAGGGTAAACAGAAGCATGAAGGAGACGCAGCCTTGTGGCAGAGAGGTAGGAATGAAATTTGTTCTCCTCTCCACTTCCTTAACAACCTGCTGTCAAGGTGCAGCTGAGCAAGGCACTTAATCATCATTAATTTGTGAGCCAGTATGAGGCTAGAGTTGTTCCCACAGGTGGAAGGGGGAAGGAGATCTGTACAGAGCTCAAATGGTCAGTTGATTAATAAAACAGATGATTAATGGATGTGCACTGACAACAATTTTAAAATCACTATCACAAATAAATGTGTTACAAGTTGGAAAATGTGTCATTTTCTGTCATTTATTTCTTAGTACAGCCAAGCCCTGCACCAAATGAAGCATTTTTTTGTTAATGTATAAAATGTCTTCATCTTGAGAATGAAGTTATTAAAACACCACAAAGAGGTTCATTTTTAGTCAGTAACCATAATGAAAGTTGGCTACATTAGTTGTATTATAATATAATAATAAAAAATAAAAACATAGATTGATTGCATCCCTATCATCTATATTAGTTTTTCTTTGAATTTTACAAAAAACTAAAAGAAAACTGATGAATAAAATGCTCAATATACTTGGACAGTTGCAGACATGGTTGGGTGAGAGGCATTAATGTACTCAACTTTAGTTGTTAGGCTTCACATCACTTTATGAACATTTGATGGATTAGAACTAAAATGCTCAGCAAACCATCCCTGAATATATACAGGGGGTCAAAATTTTAAAAGCCCAGCATTCAGCGACAACTGCAATGGATACATTTTAAAATCCATCAAGACTGGGTGGTAAACAACAATTATTCATGGCCTCTGGATGCTTGGTTAAGTGCAAAAGTCGAAATGCGGTTGCTGCCAAATTAGTCTTGGGGCCAAGTCATATTTCCTGCATGCCTGTAGTTCTGCTTAGTTATGGTGGTGCCTGAGAGTGTGTGTGTGATTTGTGTACTAAGAGACTGAGCATGTTGACCTAGGGAATTACACACACTGAGAAATCAATATCACAGGGAGGTCTAGTCAGGAACTGCAGAGCTGGGGAAACCAAGACAGACAGAGGAGTCACGTGACATTTATCGGCCAATCAAAGGGAAAGAAGGGTAAAGGGCAGATTAGAAATTCTGTGCTGGCCCTGAGATTCAAGTGCCTACTGTGTTCCCTGAGTGTTTAAAATGAAATCCTGGTACTGGGTAAATGGGGAAAGGTTGTCATGAGGGTTTGTGCCTGGATTTATGGGTTTGTTTTTGAGTGTGTGAGTGAATGCGTCATTGTTGTTAGGCACCTTGGTTAATAGGAGCACTCTCTTCTGTAGTCGACGGACGAGCCCGTCTTGTGCCTCCCTCTTCTTCTGCTCCTCCAGAGTCTTGCTGCGCTGCTGGGACAGCTCTGCCCGGAGCTCAGACTGTGAACGCTCCACACTTCTCACACTGACGGACAGGGAGAAATGAATAGGTGAAAAGCAGAGGTGCATGAGGGTTAATAACAGGGGGGAGGAGAGGGCAGGGAAAGACGGGCACAGGTTGTTTAATTCTATGTTCAGACAATCTGAGAAAATTAATTCATAGTCAATTTAGAGTAATACTCCTAACAGATAACTCACCTGACGAACACTAGACAGCTGTCCAGAAATTATTTGCAGCAACCAGGTCCGATCAATAGGACAATAATTATACCAGAGGACAATAATTAAACCACAAGCTCCCTTCATCCCCTCCCACACCCACCTCTCTCCCATTCTGCTGTTTCTAATATTTCATAATGAGCCCAATACGCTCAGCAGAAGAGAGACGCTTGTTAGCTAATGAAAGCTTTCTTAGCTGGACTGAGCTGCAGCATGAATATACCAGAGCATGCGCATAGCCCTCCCTACAGACATCACCTCTGCCTAAACAGGACAAGTTTAATTAGTGAATTCCCTCTCTCTCACTCACAGTCTCTCACACATACACACGCACTCACACACCAGTGGTTACTGTCAGGAGTGCTATCAGAATCAGGACCAGTTTAATTAACTTTGTGACAATTAAGAACTTCTCAGAGATACGCTCTAATAGATACATGGGGGAAGAGAGGCATGCAGGCAGACGGGATGAGAGAAAAAGGTCTGAAGGCAGAGAGAGGGATTTTGTGTACGTGTGAAGGAGTGTGTGTTACCGGCTGTTGAGTGTGTAGTTCTGCTCTTTCAGAGCAATTTCTCTCTGCTGGATCTGAATCACCTCCCTGGACAGATCCTCTGGTTTCCTACAGACGGACACACACAGAACGGTTAGCATACACATGTACACACACACACACACACACACACACACACACACACAGACTCACACAATGAAAAATCAATATGACTGAGAGCAGAGAGGACAGAGAATAGATAAAAACGACGGCGTTTCCATATTCTTTTGTTATTCGGCCAGTGGGGAGCTGGGAAATAAAATGACATGAGCAGCAGAGAGAGAGATGAGAGGAGGATAGTGGGCTAAATACTGGTCACAGTTCTACAAAACAAACTCACTCCATGGGAGAGATTGACAGATTATAAAACACACACACAAACACACAATAGGAAGGCAACAATACAGAAGGTCACATACTCAAGCAGAGATGGAACACATGACCTCCAAACTGTAAATCCAGGCTGTAACTATGGATCTGTCCAAAAAGTGAATCCCATTATCTCTTTATCCCTTGTGAAATGGGCATACATTATAGGAGCTTAGCTCAAAACCTCGCAGTTACAATTACACACCTGAGGAGGGATGCAGCTCAACATCATTTGCTCATAAAGGCAAAATAGTTGAAACTTTTGTCATCAAACTTCAGGTTTCGATAGAGCAGGGATGCTCACATTGCTTTGGGGCTACTTTTGCCAAATGACAAGAGGACAGGGGCCATTTGTCGCAGCTACATAGATGTTTTGAGGATTTAAAGGCATTTTTAGAATTTTAGTATGTTTCTAAGGTCTTAGGACATCTGTCGGATTTTAGCATGTTTCTCAAATTTAATTTCTTGAAGTTGGATTTTAGGACATCTCTAGGATTCAGGACATGTCTCTGAAGTTGCCACGTTTCTAGGATTTTTGAACATTTTAGGGTTTTAGGACATGTCTAGGATTTTAGCATGTTTCTAGGATTTAAGGATATTTTTGGATTTTAGGATTTTTCAAGGATTTTAGGACATTAGGGGCTTGGCTCCGATCTCTGCTGATGGGTGCAGGAGATCTCCACTGACACTTTTTTGATAAACAAGCCCTATTTTGATGCTGTTGCTCTGGCACTTTGTGCAAACTCAAAGTACAAAAACATTTCCCAGTGTGAATTAAGTCTTTTTTTTTTGTAATTTGGGGGGCAACTCAGCATGCTAGCAGCGGTCAGATTTGGCCCTAAGTTTTTACCATAAGTTGAGTATCACTGAACTAGAGTGTCAGTGGCAGCCTGAGACCTGGCATTGTGGTCCAGCATTAGGCGATCCACTGAGTCATATGACAGAATAGGTATGTGTAAAGAAAAGGCTGAGCAGTTGGGGTTTATTTGAAGTCTGGAAAGCCAGAGTGTGCCAACTGAAAGTTGGGTGGCGTGGATTTATCACTACGTCCAATCCCGCGAGGTGGAGCCTTAGGTATAGAAATAATCTCATGACTAAAATATGAGTTCATGAATCATATGATGGAATAACTACGGTACCCAAAGTCGGTAATTCCACATTGCCCTGAGCACAGAGGGATAAGCCTTCCCCTACGAGAGGCTGTTTAAAGTGTTCCGCTGTTTTGGGGGGGGTTTATTGCAGGTCATGAGCCGGCCATCTCTGTTGATGTTGCAAATAAGAGGTTGGTTGCAGATTATTGGGTGAGATGTTGTGTACTACAAGGTAACTACAAATAAACGCCCTGTCAGAGTAGTGTGAGTCTACTGTGAGTCTAGTTTTGAGCTCACACTTTAAGAGGAAGGTAGTTCCTTGTTTTGCCTTGTAAAGCTTTTGTGTTCTGAGTTTTCGAAAACGTTTGTGATGAGAGGAGCCCACTCAATAACCCCAAGACAAATACATTCTTACCGATGTTCATGTGTTTTCAGACAGAAACAGCAAATTATTTTTTACCTTTGAGACTTGATGTTCAATGCCTATTCTTGAACTTCAGGTTCTGTACTTTCTTACACTATCCAAAATATTTCTATACAGGTATCCACAAACCTGAAATCATTTCAGATGAAACCAAGAGCGGGACAACAATTTTGAACAGCAATTAAAGCAATAACTTGAAGACAGGATATGAGCAGAGTTAGGGTACAACCTTTTAGCCAAATGTCTTTGCAGTGAGGGCTGGGGTAGATCGGACAAGGACACTATCTGCAAACAGCCTGTTACTCAAAGCAGCCACCCTATTTAATGTATCTTTAACCCTTAATACAACCTAAATGTGAGTTACATAAAAAAATCTCCCTTCATACAGCTGTTATGGAAGTAGAAATTAGCGACAACTAGTAGCTAAATTTTTGTACCAGACTGTAAACATGTTTTGCAGAAATTTAACGCTGGGATCTTTGGGGATTGTGGTTATTCATGGAACTGCTGTTATTGGCACGTTCACAGCAGCCTTGTTTGTTATCTGGATGTTGCCGCTTGACAGATACAAAAAACAATTTAGCCTCATAGTCACAACTATGGACAATTTAGAGTCAGCAATTAACATAACCTGCATGTCTTTGCAACAGCGTGTACCACTGAACCACGGTGCCACCTTTGACGGTTCAGTTCATATCATAAACAAGTGAAAAAAAATCTTCAAATTTATTAATTTATTACATTTATTTTGTCATGCCCAACACTCTAAAACCCAAAGGTACTGAGTTTAAAAAAAGAGAAATGCCACAAATTCTCACAGTTTCAGGTTTGGAACAATGGAATCAATGTTTAGCTTTTTGCTTGCTAAATAACATTACTGAGTAACTACTATTAAAAAACGTTGGAAAATAATATGCAGCTAGCTGTACTGTTTTAAGAGACAATACTGTATATGGAGCTCAAATAAAAATTTCAACTGACTGTATATTATGGTCATTTAATAACATAGCAAATCAATATGTGATTTAGAATCTAAATCTTGACACCCCAAATATACTGTATACACTAACATACACATAAACACTTCGAACATTTTTAACTTCTTTCTCTCTTTTTGAGAGACAATATGCACCAAACAGTCATAATTCGCTCTTTAACTGGTGAAAACCTTGCTAAAAAAAAGAAACCTATTTTCAGGAAACCTTCCTGTATATTTTCATCATCTGTCCCTTCAGTCTTGTTCCCCATAACAGCCTGATTTTAAGAAAATATTTTCATTTCTTTTCTGTCAATCCTACATTGAATTGTCAAACACATGGGCACACACATAAGCAAGCACAATGTTATCAGACTGCGTAACAGAAGGAAAGGAAATAAACACCAGCAACCAGCCAACTGCTGGCAAACTCATGCTGCGGCTGTGAGGCTTGTCTTCACTCCTCCAGGCAGCCACACTGATTTTTGTTGGGGAGGGTTAACTTCGGTCCAAAAGTTATTTTTGACTGGCAAAACAGCACAAATGTTTGGTAAGACACCAAATCCTCATCTACAGCACCCATGTGTTTACTCCTCATTAACAACTGCTCCACAGCATATTCTTTTCACACCACTAATGACCACCCTGAAATGTCTGGTGACAAAAAGATTTACAAAATGTAAACTAAAGCAAAAGTCTAAAGTATCAGCAGCTTGCAGTTATGAGAAATGACTTACAGACCAGCAAATAAACAAATCAATATTACAAATATACAGTAGTGTGCCACAACACCTCCACCCTTATAAGATATTTCATATTTAATAACAGAACAAGAGGCAGCCCAAACACGGGCTCTAAGATTGAGCTTTGTTTTGATGTCAACATTAATTCGGACGCTGTAACATTACTGATGACACAGTGATATTAAAATTCCGTCACTTCAGTGTCATCAATTTTATGTCCTATTTAAACTTACTGATCATTTTTAACTACAAATACAGCATGAAACCATTAATCCACATTCAGTTTGACTTCTGTAGGGTGTCTTATATATTAATTTATTTGTGGCGGCTCGCCACAATATCAACATCACTCGACACATATTGATTTTCTATTTTTGGAGTTGCACGGTGTTGTCTCGCGCAAATAAATTGACAACCAACCCGTCTGCATCTATCGTTTTTTTTCAGCCTACTTTGGAAGGAAACCTGCTGCGTTTCCATGGAAACGGCTGTCCTGTGGGTCCCGCGCAAAGTGACAGTTATTGTAGCTTGGAATATAGCAATATGAATTAGTTAAATTTACTCTTTAGACCACAAAGGAGAGGAATTAGCTAGCTAGTGCACCAAACTGTCCCTCTTGAGTGCTAAACAATGTTTTGCTTCTGTTCCTTAACTTTCTCATGAAACATACCAAACTTAAATACCTTAAAAAAATTCAGCACATCCCAAGTTATGATAGGACTGCTTAACAACCTATTCAACATTCAAAACATGCAACTAATCCGCAAATCAATGCTCATTTTTATGCAGCACTGTTGCAGTGGGTGAAATAAAGGTAAACAGATTGCTGAATGAAACTCTCTTACTTTCCATTTGCTTCTACATCACAGGACTAAGTCAGGAAAACAACATCCTGGCAATTAAGTTGGCCATTTAGTAAACAGTAAAAACAGCTTGAAGGAGTTTCTAACTGTTGACTTGCAAGCTGCATTAACCTTTACTTTTGATAAGTATGAGGCTCACACATATGGTTGCCCTTTTAAAGCCATATGTGCAATGCTGTTTTTTGGTTGTTGTTTTTTTTTAGTAAAAGCACTCAGGCAGCCAATGACAGGGCATCTGAACACCTGAATTTTAAATATTCAAGTCAATTTACCCAGGATGACAGCCTAGTCTGACTCAGATTTTCAGGAAAAATGATGGACAGCCCGACCAAATCATTGTGTATATTAAACTGGGATTGGTATTACATGTCTGTGATCCTCCCAGGTCTTTTAATAACTGTAAGTTTGACAAACCTTGTCAGGTCCCATAACACACATAAGATGAAAATGAAACTTTACATGAGCAAAGATTTCATTTCAAGTCTTCATTTTTAAAGTACGTCTACCTTTCTCCTTCTTGCCCTGTAGGAAGGTGTAACACACACACACACACACACAAACTCACACACAGTGTAAAACCAACCAAAAACGCTGTGTGGATGTGTTCCATTTAACATTCAGTTAACATCACAGCCAGAATTAATCACAGAGAAAACGGTGTGCCCGCGTGCGTGCATGTGTGCATGCATGCATGCCACGGACAAGACTGCAGTGTTTATAATCTGTCAGATCTGCTCCACTGCTCACAAGGAAACATGCAATCATTCTCTCATTACCAGTTTTGACTGGATGCATTGAGACACACTCAGCAGCAGCGCACACACAGGCAGGTATAAAACAAACACACACACACCTCTGTACAAGCTGGTGGAATCAATCCACAGTGAGAAGGCACATTTATTTGGAGTGACCACAGCTCCACCTAGTGGTACTCGTTCATATTGCATAAAGAATTACACTGATAAAACTTTTGAAAACAAACACGTCTTCCTCTGTTATTCTGTCTAATAATCAAACACACACGCACACATTGACACAGTGTCTGACCTTATGTTGAGTCCAGTAGATTGCCCCAGGTTTTCCCAGGCTTGGAGTTTCTCTGCCAACCTCTAGGATTCAAGACCACATAGGGCACATTTGGTCATATATGTGAGGTGCATTATATTATAATGACATCCATGAAGTGCAACAAAAATAGAAGTTATACCACAGTTAAAAAGAAGACATCACTGATAATTAAATACATTTCAAATCTACAAACTGTTTTAGCTTCAACCAAGAAAAGTAAAAAATACACAAATGTACCATAAAATATAATATTGTGTAATCAGCTGATGGCTGTAATGTTGTAATCCCTATGTATTGGACAGCTCTCATGTAAGTACACAATGAGTCTCTGAATTTCACGTTAAGAGCAGTGGAATATGATAATGACATGCTACAGAGTGAAATGCACAATACAGTCTCACAGCTACACAAAGTTTACCTCCTTCTCCAGTTCCATATTGACCAGCTCTTCTTTAGTTTTCTCCATCCTCTCCAGCTTCCTCCTTAGCCCCTCAACCTCTTCTTTCAGCAGGCTGCAATTCTCCCTGCTCTCCCTGGACAGAGCGCATTAAACAAAGACAAAAACACATTATTACCTTCAAAGCTTGGGACTTAGTGTTGGATGTAGAAAAGGAAAACTTTTGATCCACGGCTACATTTACACTCAAGAGAAGTGATTAGGGGGCTTTTTATCCCCATTTTGAGGTTCATACTTGTATTTTGGGTTTCTACTTGAACATGTTTACAAGCTTTAACATTCAAAAACTACAGAGGGATCCTTTCTTTTTAGCTATAAGTATAAAGGTCATGTAAGTTATTTGCTTTAAGCACCTGTCCTTTTAAAGCTGTAACTAGTAACTATTATAAAAAATATCTTTTGTCATATTTTTTGAAACTGTTACTATGTTCACACAGCGCTCAATGAGAGACAATCCGGTAAAAAAAAATCACATTCCTCTGCCTACTCTTTTGCCTTGCAGTGCCTCTGCTGAGGAGTCTCTAAAGCAGCCGTGAGTTATATCGATCACTACTAGTGAACTGGGTGCCTCTGTTACCTGCAGTCGACTGTTTCCAACATGGCAGCCAAGTCACAAACATTCTCATTTTTCAGCTAAACAGTACACTAAAATGTGTTTCTGAAAACATTTGAGGTGAGAAATATACAATGCAATAACAGAATCTTGATCCATATTTGATCAGCACTGCCCAGTTTTACAGTTCATGAGCAGTTATTGACATGATTTACAGCTTTGTTAGAGACTCCTTGAGTCTGATTGGTCGTTACTGCTCCTCCAGCAAGTCTGGAGCCAATAATCAAATAAAGAATTCCATTACAGCTGACGTCAGCTTGTTTCGGAAGTAGAGAAAAGTATTCAGAGCGGTCTGAAGGTTTTTGCTCACTAGCCCATTACTTTTACATATGTTTACATTATTACTTGACACTTTGGCATCATTTATTATGAACATCCACCATTGTTATAGATGTATGACAGAAAATAAGGAAAAGCATAAATGATCCTGTTTAAATCTTACTTCAGACATAGTTAGTGGGTTAACACAGGAAATAAGAAAACACTGACCCATAGTTCATTATTCTGATAATTCTATAAACCCCATCTTACATGTAAATTTATCTTTAAAAAAGAGCAAATTGGCTATAGAGAAACAAAAATGAGTACAGAAGAAATTTGTGGGCTGTGGTTATAATTTAGCAGAAATTTACATCCTTTTAGTACTGCAGAGGACGGCCGACAGATGTTGTTAATGATGACAGATGTTATCAGAGACATTACTGTCTGGGATGACATTTCTTAACTGACTGCTTCTCTTCCATGAATATTTGCCAACTCCATAAAAAAGTCATAAAATTAGTTACGAGCAGATGTGACCAGTCAGTTACAATATCTTCTGCAGAATTCTAGTTTTGTAAGCAATAGTATTTTTATTCCTATTTGCTTTAAATCCATGTCTTTGAAATCAAAACACTCCCGACGGTGGGGGAAAATAATGTGCATGAAAACACACTGAATGCTGTATTTCTACAGTTGATCTGTCATGATTTGAAGGATACCATTTCTCATATGGTACCTCTTTCCTCCCACTTTCCCTCCTCAAATGTTACTTGTCATCCTAAAGCCTCCTAGTGTGGTATGATAACCTGAAGTCACTCTAAAATGTCAAAAGGTTTGAGCCAAAATCTTCTAGCACTGTGGAATTGCACAAGGCAATAGTATTTAAAAATTAAAGCCTGACTATTTTATTAAAAGGTAAGACCTTTTGGGAGCCTAAAAATGAATTTAACCTGAGAAAGGCATTATCATCTCTGAGACACTTCAACTCCTTTTCCAGGTCTGGAACCTTGGCCACCTCTGACTTAACAGTCTTCACAATGGCAATGTCTTGCTCCTGGAAGGCGAGACGCCTTTCCAACTCCTGCCAAAACATGGAGAGAAATCACACAGGTAAAATACCAACAGCATGTGTGTGCATATGTGAAACAACATGGCATGTGAAAAGTGAGGTAAAGAAACACTGAACCTACATTATCTGATTTAACTAACTATACATGTGGCATTGACCCCCTTACACTTTGCATTTAATTGCAAAATATCATATCTGGATTGTATCTAGATATGACTTAACCTGATTATGTTTACACACAATATTAACATGTGTCTCTAGAGTCTATATTAAGATCCAATTGAGATCTGAGTATCAAACAGTTGTAGTAGTTCCACACCATTTGCTTAGCCATTGCTTAATAAATGGCTCAGTTGGTAGTGGCCCCGACCTGCTTGTCGGCAACGACAGTATTATGACAAGACTTAAGTTACAATTATACGATTATCAGCCAAAAAAAAAAAATTGCTGATCCATAGACATCTTTGTTATACACATCAGAAACAGTCAGGAATAGTAAGAAGGCGACACCAAGGTCAATGAAGATGAACCAGACACACCCGACCGTAAAGAAAAAAGGGCCAGTCACGTGCAATTACATATTTCCATCCATGTAGTTTTAGTACATGGATTGAAAATGCAATTGCATTTATATCTGCGTTCAGTATGGCCACTAGTGTGTCACTGGCCGCCTCCGGAGGTGGTTTGGCTGATCGGAACACAATCTGTCCTCAATGCATTTTGGGTGCATTTACACTTGTACTTTCATGTGGTCAGAAACCATCAGATTGCAATACGATCGCAGAAAAGACATTTTGATGCAAGGTGTAAAGGGGGGACATTGAGTATGTTTTTGCATGAGGCTGTCTTGGTTGTAGTTCAAGTCAACTTGCAATCATTTTTGGAACATGATGTGTACAGTGAGTTTTCTGCAATACTGTATACAATATCCTCATATTATCCATGTTTCTGATTACCTGCATTGGTGCAGGTTTGTCTTTAACTTCTCCTTATCCATTTGCTCACAGTCATTTTGGTAAAAACAGAGTTAAGAACTGAGTGTTTAACACTGCTACATTTACCACTGTGCTGAATTGGCTCAGTTAAGAGGGAACAATAGCAATAAAACATATACTATTTAAATTAAATAATATTCCTTTATTTCAATATGTAGATTATAAATGTAGTGTTTATCATCATCATACTTTCGTTTTAGTGATGGGACTAGCACACCCCTAAACTATGTACATTGGTGGACAGTGGGATATTGTGATCTTAGCGTGTGCATGGCAGATAAGTTGGTCAATCATGCAAAAAATTAGATGATCACAAACTGAGGTTGCAGAGCGGACAAAAGTCATTTCAACTGTGTATGACATACCTTAATCTTGATGATGTGCTCTGAGCAGGACGACTGGGCATCTTGGAGATTTTGGCAAAGCTGAGAGACTTCCTGATACTTCCTGATTAGAATAGCAAATCAGTTAGAAGTGTGTGGTCAGCATTTATATTATGCAGTACAGCATGGAGAACAGCTACGTTAGTTGGTAGTCTCCATTTGTGTCTGTACCTGCGTTGTAATTCTAACTGTTCCTGCAGTTCCTGGTTTTCCAGGGTTTGAGAAGAAATTGTCGAGTCTTGGTTCAGAATCTTCTGCTTCAGCTCTCTGATCTCATCCTTCAGAGAACTGATGGTCTGGAAACAGATTACAAAAGTAAGTCCACATAAGATATGACAAATGACGGTACTTTAAGAGTACTGACCAAATTACATCAATACTGTCCTGTACTGGTTCGAATTAAATCAACTGGTACCAAATTTTGGTACTTGAGAGGACATCTGGGTGAGAGAGTAACGAGTATTAAGAGAAAAGAGAGAGAGAGACTACATCACTGCTGCAGCGTTTTTAAGTCAAAGGGTCAGGGTAATGGTGAGCTGAAAGTGGTCTAATTGCAGTTACCCACTAAAAACACAGCCCAGACTTCACTCACTCCAAGACTTGTCAGCGATCTCACACTATGCCCTGGTGTCCGACTGTGATAGCCTGGTAGTTGTGGGGGCCGATTTGGGAGAGGAAAGGAAGCTACCGAGCGGTTTTATTTTTTGCGGTGTGTAAAATTTTCTAAATAAATGCACCAATGGGTTAAGAGTTGCACAATAAAATAATACCATAAGGGCTATGTAGTCTGAACCAAGTCGGCACAAAACAACTGCAGCGCCTTACATTTTTAATCCTTCCATTTTTACCTTTCACAATAAAAGCCCCAGACATATACAATGCATCATAGTTTACCAGAAGGAACTTGAATTCACTCAGAGACAACTTAAAAAAATAGCACACATAAATAACAAGTTGTTATACTTTATGTTGAATTTGTAAAGTTTGGACTTATTTTTCTCAACTGAGATTACACTCCTTGTTATTACAGAAAAAATTAAGTACCAAAATGTACCACTGGTTACCAGTACCTGTACCAATACCGGTACTAGTATTGGTTTACATGTGAAGGATACCCAACCCTGATGACCACAGTACAAATGCAACAAGTGTGTGTGAGTCTGTGTGTACCTGGTTAGCAGTGTTCAATCTAGTATCTCGCTCCTCCAGTTTTCTGTTCAGGCCTTCCACGTTCTTACGGACAGCACGATTTGCCTCCACCTGTTCAGATAGGGTCTTTGCTGCCTCAGTCTCTCTCTCCTCCAACTTTTTTATTCGACCCAAGAGATCCTGGTTCCGGTCAATTTCATGCTGTAACATAAAAGAATGAGAAAGAGGTTTTATCCAATGTCTACCCTGTCCCTTTTTAGTTCGTGTCAGATTCTTTGGACTAAAGATTAGTGAAGAGAAATCCTGCAAAGTAAGTGAAATGCGTAACCTGTACCTCCAAGTCTCTTGCACTGTCAGAAGCAGCCTTCTCAAGTTCAAATCGGGCTCGCTTGTGACTCAGCTCCATCTGCTTCTTCTCCTGGTCCAACTGAAGGTAGCGATTCTTGGAGTGAACCCTCTCTGCTGCTTCCAACAACTAATAGGAAAGACAAGTCAGTGAGTGCAGAAAGTTGCATATTAAAAACTGCCTCTACACAGTTTACACTTGATGCTGCCAGTGTCTTCATACCTCCATGCTGCGTTTGTACTGGTTCTGCAGGGCTCCATTCCCGGCAGAGTGCTCTGACAGCTGCTGAGGAGGTTCAGTGCAGCTGATGAAGGAATTGAAGGACTTCAAGGTTGTTAACACAGTGGTGTCGTCTTCTAAATCCATTTTGAGAGTCACTGGTATTGCGGTGCCCAAGGAGAAGATTTAGAGATCAGAGCAAGAGACACAAAAGTCAAACTGCAGTACTACAAACACAACAAAGCTATTTCAGCTGATACTTCGTCAGAATACATATCAGATAGACTGTATTATGTTTACGCTCTCGAAACTCTCATGATTACTTGTTTACCAGCATCAACTTTTTAAAACACGGCCAACGTAGCAGTTAACGCTCAATAAAAGATAGCTTTGTAACTTAACGGTATTACTTGGCATTAGCGTCCTTGCTCACTAATAGGACCAACAAAATACGTTATCCACGCTAACCTATCAGCTTGATTTAAGCTACTTTTAGTTGCTACACTAGGTTAAGTTATCTTGGCCGTTTAAACCGATGTTATTACTTCTGTGTCAGTACAGGCTAGGCTTCATGCTAAGTTAAACCCAAACTGTGTTTCAGAAGGTGCTGGCAGTAAGCTTTAAATAATTAGCTATCGTTTAACCTACGTTAACTGTCTCGCTTGGAAGCATATTGTCTCACCTCAGACCTGACTTCTTTAAGAGGAGGAGCGGGGAAGCTGAAGATAACTTTTCTGCTAGCGTGTTAGCTGCAGGTACTGACAAAATCCCTCCAGTTTAGCTCGAATGTGAAGCGTGTAGTATCGCGAGACTTCTTGGCGTATCGCGAGAGTGTCTTGGCCAGGTCTCCCTTCTGAAGGAGGTCTAATCTCAATGGGACAAACCTGGGACAAACCTAGATAAATAAAGGCTAAACAAAAATTAAAACTAAAGCAACATTTTGACCACAGTTGTCAACTTTTCAGTATGTCTGATAATGTTTAATGTTCTGTGGTCTTACAATTGTGTTGGATGGATGCCTTGCATTATATACTGCAAACCAAATCTAAAGGGTACAAATAAGTGAACCTGAACCTGAACCTAACTGTAAGGAAATAAAAACAGAACACATCAGTAAAATACAGTATATTATTTTATTTTCATATAGTCTGGCATACGTGAATGTGTGTGACTTGATTGACATCAAAAAATGTAGTTGCATAGTTTGTCCCACAGAGAGCAGCACCACTCTATTCACCAGTCTGCTTTTAAGGATGAGGAAACTGGTCAAAAGCAAGCTGCAACTGGCTCTTTATTAATGCACAAATGATATGAATGATGCACCCATATAGCAGACTGATCTGGAACTGATATTCATTTGGCACTGGCACTGATGGCACAGTTTTAAAGATGGGCTGATTGTCATGGGTGACATGAAAACCATCTGGGCCACAATATTATGGACAGAAGCATTGAAATGCATGTTTAATAAAATTGCCACAACTGCCAGATATAGTGTTCTTGATCCAAACTTGATATAGCCACAAACAGCCAATGTTACCAAACAATGACTATGACCATTATGCATCCAGTTTACATGAATACTTAATTGATTCCCACAGGAAAATTCATCCACTGCATTTGACAGGCACAGCATAGCGCCTGAGGACTAACTGGTTCTGTGACAAGCGCTGTGGTCCGAGCCAACAGCAGTGTTTTTTATACCTAAAATACATTAATGTCTTTTGATGTGGGAAGAAACTAGAAGACTCAGAGGATTTTTATAAACATAGGAAGGGAAAAGGCTCAGAAAAGACCAAGGCCTCACTAGTGAGATGAGAGTATTAAGCACTGAGGCTGCTGTGTGAGCCAAATAAACAGAGAAAAGACAGAGTAGATACTTGATACACTGCAAGACAATCAGCTATGGTAGCGTGTGTTGCTTTCTCCACAATGAGATCAGGATTTTGATGAATCAGGTGGCTATGCATGTTTGCTGTGTTGCCTGTGTACTTTACTTTCCCACAGTTCTTGCATATCATGTAGTTCATAGGTCTTCAACAGGAGATCTGTGACCCCTAGGGCTGCCACATCATAGTTTTGTAACCGTACTGTCTTGTTCGGTAGCATTCCCCAGTCCTGACTTGTGGGTAATAAGCGGGCTACAATTTCTTTTGTTTTATCTTCTTTAATTCACACCAAAATATGGCAAGATAACAGACATTCAGCCTCAACTTCAACACGTTAGCCTGAGTCTGTTGCACTAATACCTGTCCCCCACAAACAGTGGCAGGCAGGAACTGCAGTTACATGGCACTTTAGGCTGCCCTACACATCATTAGAGCACCTGCATGTTTTATTAAAAATAATGATAATGTATCACTAGAGAAAGTAATGTGATATATTGGCTGATCAATATTTTGTCCCAACCTCAACGCTTTAACATCTCAGGAATTAGATGAACGTCTCCTCCAGAGCAGTTTGAGGAAACAGTAGGCTAGAATAAGCTTTAATTACTAAAGTGTAATTACCACACCAAGTTCCCAGTGGAAAAGAGCAGGTCAAAAGGACAGAACCAATGTCCTCCCTCTCCAATATTTATGCGAGGAAAGAGCAGAACAACATAAAATACGAGATGGGGGGAGCCACAGAGGGCGTTTCTTTTTAAGGTTGGGTGAGATCCAAGAGGGAGAGGGTGGAGGGGTGTGAATCCGTCTGAAAAGGTCAGACAGAAGACATGTCCTCTCAGAGTGACAGGGGAGCTCCCGTTCTCTCTGTCACTGTCTCTTTCTCTCTCATCCTTTCTCTCCTGAGAGTATTCAGCCTGTTTTTGGTCCGCTGTCCTCACACCCTCTGCCCCTCCTGCCTCTCTTGTCTCCTTTTCTTGGACCCCCATCTCCCTCGCTTAGTGACTAATGACACTTTTTTCCCCTTGCTGTCTTTCTTTATCCGTCACAGTCTGACTCAGTTGCTCTCTCCCTCTCTCGGGTATTCTGTCGCCCTCCTTTGCCGTCTCCACCTGCCCTCGCCCTCCTGAGGTCGACCTGAATGCTGCAATCTTTGTAAGATGATGTAAATGCACAAGAAAAACACACATTCTGATGTGCATTTACATACACACACACACACACACACACACACACACACACACCAAAAGAAGTAAATCAGCAGAAGTGCCTGCAGATGTGCCCTTCATTGCCATCTGTTGTAAAAAAAAAAAAAAAAAATGAAAGCAGCACACAAAAAGCCAAAAATTCAGTGGCTTTTCCACCCACAGCAAGTAAACATCACCACAAATATAAATATGCCAGTTTTATGTAGATCGTAAAGGGTTTGAAAGCTGACATCTAATCTATATAAATCCATTTTATATTTTGCAACCTTGTCTTGTTGGTAGCAATGTCAACTTTTACATCCTATCAGTTAAGTTAAGACCATTAAAAACAAATAATCCATCGATTTAAATAGCCATAAAAAGAGGTTTTCGAAACACTAATCATCTGAGGTGGTGTCGTAAAGTCATTAAACTTTATTACTACACAATATTAGCCTTTTGCAGATTTTTTTTTTGTTGCTGGTGCTGCATCACTGCATTTGAATTGTCTTTTTATGTCCAGACTATGCCTGTAGTCATGTATTGTCGTTTAAAACAGCAAGGCTTCACATTTACTACAATTACTTCTTAGATTTTTGAGGCACAGGGTCTTCATGATGCAGAAAATACCCCTCATTGGAGCCGCTGTGTGAGGGCCAGAAATAGAAATGAAGTCAGTAAAATTGTGTTTCGCTTATAGACAGACAGTGAGAGAGGTCACTCCAAGGTCACCCCAACACAATGTGTTGCTTCAATTGTAAGTGTAAATCTATGAGGGGAAACAGAGAAGGATAATGGACAATTAGGAGGAAAAAAGGACATTAAACCGATAAGAGCGGGCAAGAGGTGAGGACAGAGAAATAGGAATTTGTGATCATGATGGG
This sequence comes from Plectropomus leopardus, assembly GCF_008729295.1. Lineage (NCBI taxonomy): Eukaryota > Metazoa > Chordata > Actinopteri > Perciformes > Serranidae > Plectropomus > Plectropomus leopardus. Next base: position 20,256,465 of record NC_056466.1, on the reverse strand, counting down.
TCCATGAAGTGGAAGGTAGTGAAGGATGGAGGGGACATAAGTCAAAAATGGCGATGAAAAGAAGGGAATTGCAGAAAAAGCGCAGAGAGGGACAGAAAACAATGTTAGGGATCAAGTGACGCAAAGGTTAAAGAGAGGAATCAATAAAGTAGTGATTTTATATTCTTCTAATGAAGGAAGACAGAGTCAATAGCTAATTCAGGCTTCCTGTGTCTTCGAGCCCCAGGGAATACTTCAACAATATTAGTTTATGGCTGGCGTGCATGCTCATACGCTCATGCACACAAATAAACACACAGCAAGAAGGGCGCAAAGGCACCCAATGATGCAGAAAGAAACCACAATCAGAGGAGGAATTAAAAATAAATCGCATTTACTAATTAATAAAATAAGCAAAGTCAGTGAAGCAGTCAAAACGGGGAGAGGATGTGTATCTCACATGATTTTCTGAATTCTGTCCCCTGGGGTTTTCCAACATCCAAAACATTTCTGCCGTTTGCAGGGCAGCCCTCCAGCAATATCGTAAGCACAGAACACACCACAAAAATATGAACATTTTTCTTCTCCATTTATGTTTAAGAACTATGTAATGCAGTCATCCCACGTAAGTATGCATTACATACAGTGTGACTTGTGAGTGTTTATGTATGTAGTCTGCATTAAATTTCCATAAACTACAGTCACTCATAGATTCACACTTTCAGATCAACAGTCAAAGCAACAGTATTCCAGTAGGACTCACCTGCTGTGGTATGAAAGATAGGACTTTCCGTTTATGTGTGTGAGAGTGCGCCTGATGTGAGCCATCAGCTGGAATACAACCAATCGCACAGATGCTTTTTATCCACGAGGGGGGGGGCTTGATTGACACACAGAAATAAGAAGCATCAAGTCTCTGCTGCAGGTGAGCATGGTGGAGGGAGAATAAGAATATAAAATGCACACAGTGGGAGGAGAGGGACGAGGCGTGATTGTCGTAACAAGAAGGTGAGATGGAAAGAGAGGGAAAGGGAATCAACAGAGGAGGTAGGAAAGGGCAGAAAAGGTGGAGGAGGGAGGTGTGTGGAGAGAAACAGGCGCAGGGAAGATGTGGGGAAAGAGCTAAAACCAACAGTCCATTAAGCAGATACAGGAATTCATCCTGTACAGAGTGATGTGTGTTGTGAATTTAGTGTGCTGATGTTGCAGTTCCACTAATATTGGATTTCAAGGGCTGATACAGATGTCAATATCTCCTGAGTCAATAATGGATGATGTCATCATCAATAACCCTAGCGTAATGAATTTCTTTAAGGCTAGCAGCTGTTAATGGTGCAGTGATCCACCTCTCTTATTCTTATGTTCACTCATAACCCCGTTTCCCTGCTTATTCAGCAGGAAAATAATTTAAATGGGCATTTTCCATTTCTAAAGGGACAGCTCACCCCAAAACCAAAAAATACTGGTGCCGAGTGTTGGAGATATCAGTCATGGAGATGTCCAACTTCTCTACAATGTAATGAAACTAGAGGACACTCAACTTGCTGTGCTCAACACGCAGAAAAAGAAAATACTCACCAGCGTTTCTCTTTTCAGGAATTATGACTTGGTTACTTAAAATAAATTAAATGTACAAGCAGCAACCTCCAGGCCTGACAAATGAAGCCAATGCAAAAGTGACAAGTACTGCAATGGCCATTTGAGACTGGTTCCAAAACAGAGTCAATCCCCATGGACCCCCATGTAAAAATGTCAAACTACAGAGGAAATAAATATGTTTACAGCCTGGTACAGAAAACAGTATTTGATCTCAACAGCTAATTTCCCAGTTCATGGCAACTGTACAGGGGTAAATCATTATTTAACTGATCTATTTACTTTTTTATTAAGGCTTAAAGTTGCACATAATTAAGGGCGGGCTGCTTTGAGTGACATACTGCATGCTGATAATGTCCTCGGCTCCTTAATCAGATCAACTCCTTGCTCCTCAACAGCACCAGCCTTTTTGCTCAAATATGGTCACTTTTGGTTCAAAACAAGATGGCACTGGTTGTCATGATGAACCCAAGGCTTCAAAACAATCCACAATCCAATGAGTGACTTCACAGTACCTTTACATTCATTATTTTTACAGTCTATGTGTACAACCAAGTCGCACTGACAAACCAGTAAAAACACATATTCACCTTAATATGTTATATGGAAATTAATTTTGTTTGCATAATATAAAACCTGTCCAAAAATTAGGATAGCATGATGTTAATTGATTAATTTATGTGTGTGCTTTTATTGATGTCTCTTCCCCTAACTGGAACTGTTACCAGATACTGTAGACTAACATACATACTGTCGTATTCGTGAACTGAAGTCACCAATAATGTTCTGCAGGGAGTATTATCTGCCATGTTGAATGATTTTGGAACCAACTTGCTGGTTGCTTGTACCAAATCAGCAGGTCTGTCTACAAAATTCTCTCTATTCTCTCTGCCAATTTAGAACACAGTTGAAGTATGCAGGAAGTGTGTAGGGTTAGCAATTGCAGTCTCTTGTAACATTATGGTTTGATGGCATTTTGTTTGCCATAACTGGATAGCTGATAAGTATTTAGACAGACTTGAAATGGAGGGTGCATCAAAGAGCCCCCAACCAGGGACTTTGAGGTTACATGGTATGCTGCTAAACCATTTTTCCACTGGTCCCCAACGCATTGCACACGAACATCTGCCAAGATCAAGTGATGTTCTGAAGAACTTCAAAAAGGCTGTTTATTTGTAGAGGTTGTCAGCATATGCATTCAAAACACAAGAGAGCAAAGAAAAAAAATCGCTGTTCAATCAAGTACGCAAACAGAGTTAGAATAAATTCAGGCAGAAGTTTGTATTGATGGTCAAAGGCTAAAGAGAAGCAATACAAACACAATAAAAACATTGTTACAAGTCCTCTGACAACCCAAGGTCTTCTTGATTTTAATCGGACTGATAAATCCTGACTTTGTAAATATGACAAAAAGAATGTATATGCCCATTTCTTTTATCCATCTGGCCTTTGGTTTCTACCTTTTTACAAAGCCCTGACCTCCCCTGAGCGCTTTGGGGTTACACACCCATAAACACCCCGATTACAGACAATAATAAAATACAGGCAGTCTTCGCAGAAAAGTACAGAGCCACAAAATTCTAGTAGGCCATAAGAGATAATTGAAAGGGATTACTCCTGTAAGAGTGTATACATTGGGGTTTTTTTGTTTGTTTGTGTGTTTTAGAAAAATCTTACATTATACCTTAAAGTCTTTGTTTAATGTTATTTCCCAAATGCTGAGCTTCATATATATCTTTACTTTAAGAACGTGTGAGGAAAGCGATTTGTGGTTCATTTCAAATACTTTCAGATGGGTATTTGGATCATTGTCAACTGACTGTATGACTTTCTTTTCCAAGACATTGCTTTGATTTCCACCTGGTATCACACTTCTGCACATTTACAGCATTAACATGGTGGTATGTTCATACATTATCAGTAACTGCTTTTGAATATTCCTCAACATTCATATGTGGGGATTACAATTTATATTACAGGCGTCTGATATTTCAGTCTGATCCTCACAGTGGACAGCAAGATTAAATACAGTGATATAACATGATGTAAATCTTTTCTTCCCCCAATCCACATTCTCTTCTGTGTCGCAGCATGTAGCTTTACACTGAATGCAGATGTTACCGTGCTAGTCGCAGACTTGAAAGGACTATCCTTGGTAATCAGTGAAGCCTTCAGCTGCTCTTTGATCTGTGACACCACACAAAAAAAATCCCACTCCAACCTTTGCAAATCTGATAGCTTTGGCTGGATGAGGTGGAAGTTAGACAAAGGCTGACATGTCTCAGTGTCTTACAACAGGGAAGCCGAGTGGGTAAACGTTGGACGGACCAACTTCTAATAGAAGTGAGACTCCTTGTACCTCATGCAGTCAGTTCATCAGTCAGCACCTCTGCCCTATTGATTTTCTCTGTCTACTCCACCTTCATACGTGATGAGGACCTGTGATGTTTGACCCTGCCTTTGTGGTCAAACATCACATGTTGGTGAGAGCAGTAGCTTCACTTGTATGCAGCACGCGACTGCTGTGGTCACAGTCCTTATAAAGGCAATGAAAAAGCTTTGAAGAAAAAAAAAAGAATAATGATGCTACTGGTTCACAGAACATCTGGAATTGGATGCACATTAAAACACAAGGATCCAGCAGCTGTTTCAGTGCCTCATTTGAAATGAATCAATACGCGGATGGATGATTTTGCCTGTAGAAGACAAAAATATTACAAATCAAAACCCGTAGAAAGCAGAGGAATAGATCACCAAGAGAAATTAACAGCGCTATTATTCTTCCAGCCCACATCAATAATATTGCCGTTATGATCCCGATCAGTGTTTCTTCTGTGCTGACATACATGTCAGGCAGCAGGGTACAAGACACATTAAATCAATCAATGAACTGTGGGCCAAGTAATATATGGTTATACAAATGAAAAATCCATCTTCCCACTTGTATTTGATATCTCCTGGGTAGATAATTAATCACACTTTGGAGGAAGGCCCAGAGAAAATGGCCTTCTGGTTTCATGGGAACAAAAGAGACATGAAGCTTCATAACAAATTCATTACTCAATGTGTCCGCTTAAAACTTTAAATTACTTATATCCTTTAAGCTCTTTTTGTCACATGACATACTTGTCAAATATGCACCTAAGCCATTAAATCTTCTGTCAACCGTCCATAATGAAAGTAACTTAAAGAAGTATTTCACTGCTAGAAAGATGGTCTTTACATTAAACTGGGCTGTCTATGCAGTACAAACACACAAATACTTTTGAAACTGGTGCTACTTAATCAGAGAAAACAGAGGAAAATGGCAGTGGCAGAGGTAGAGGTAGAAAACCTACAACTGACAGAATGCACTGTGCCGCAACAGACAAACAAATACTAACGTATTATTGTAATGTGAGCTTGTCGGTTTTGACGAAGGTGATATTATGGCAGCTGGCTGGTAACAAACAGGCTTCTGTGACAGTTAAATGGTAAGACAAAATATGTTCGTGAAAACATTTTAGGTTAGAAATACGCAACGCTGTAATGAAATCTTGGTTTATATTTGATCAGCGCAGCTCATTTTTATTGTTGGAGGGGGATACACACATAAGCAACTGCCATCTGTAGTTTAATCAAACAGCACAAGAGCCACTGAAGATCCACTGGATAACACAAAATGCATCATTCAGTGGAAGTTTGCTGGGAGATGAGCAGGGAGATCTGGGTGCCAATAACATGGAAGGAGGTTTACCAGTTTTTTTCCCACATACACCCATACTGTTATAATACAAAGTTGATTGAAATGTGAAAAAAGTATTGCTTCAGTATTTTCACCTGCTCAGTCCTGCCCTAATATCCAAATACTAAACAGCTGTAAAATAGCAATGAGTATGTCATCCAAAAAATAATAGATTTGTTTTTCTGATGCCATTGATTCGATGTAGCGAGACTTAACAGGAGTAAAAGTTCTTAATGCATTTTTTTTGTTTTGTTTTTTTATTTACTTAATTTTGTTTTTATGTTTTACTGTCATCCTAAGGTGTGTGTTGTGTGAGTATTCCTTATTTCTGATTAATGCACCAGTTTTAGCAGCCAACAGTGGGTTCATTTATCTTCAGCCCATTCCATCACAGGGGAGTGTTGATGGCAGTATCTCTTCATGCTCATTCACTCACAACAATGTTGAAGAAACAGCAGGAGAGATTATCTCAGAGCCCAACAAATAAAATATGTCCTTTTATTGTCCCAAGACTGTCCTCCATTTCTCCGGGAACACTGATGATAATTTCCAGCTTTTTCATTACCTTCCTTGTCAGAGGAAAGGGAGAGACTGGAATGATATGTGGTGATACAGTTCCGCATCATCCGAAGGCTGGAAGTGTTTTTTTCTTTTAAATATGGGTTGGACTTTAAAGCACAGTATGAACAAGTGTGTTACAAGTACAAGTGTTTGAGAAGTAAAATATTGGGTAACTCAAGAATTGTAAGGTCATTTTTATTCTGTTTGTTTGTTTTAGCCATGCCAGTGGCATGACTCTAGGTATGTATATATATCTACAATGTAATGGCTATAGAACAACGAAAAAAAAGGGTGTCAAAATTAGTTTGCTATTAGCCTAGCTTTCACAAAGCAATTCTGCATGCCTGGAGATGATAAAAATGAGGGTTCAATTTACAGTGCGTCAACCATTGTGCAACAAAAAATGCATTGCAGGAATTGAATGATGCCATCAGCAGCAACATGCCCGAGTAACCGGATGGAATCTTCATAGTAGCTGCTGATTTTAATCAACTCAACCTTCAACTCCAAAGATGTAGCAGGATCAAGGACAAATGTAATTACCAATAAATCTACCTTCTACCCTCTTCTACCTTCTACTGTCTACAGTTGTAGTAGAAATGGCAAGGGGCAGAATAAGTAAAGTAACTGCAAATGCAATTGATTGTAGGTTCTTGCTTACAAATAAAATATTATATGTGAAATAATTCCATGATTACTTTTCCTCTTCATTGGACATGATTTTTCTTCTCTTTTCAATGTTATCCGTATAGATGATGTTGTTTAGTATAGACTAGTGCACTAGAATAAACAAAAAACAATAAGTCTCTTAAAGGGCTCAGGTAAAGACCGCTCGCCTGCAGGTAGTTGCTAAGCTCGAAAGGAAAATGAAAAGCAATCCCACTAGTCTAGGTGGGGATGACACTGAACATTTGAAAACTTATCGCTTTCCACTTTAGAGGTAAAATTCCCTACATTTCATATGGCTGTTCAGTCAGTGCTAATGGTAAATGTAATGAATGAAACAAGAAGTTAGTACCTGTTATATTAACCAAGAGAGCTGAATTTTCCTTTCAGCAAGGCCTACATGTACCAGGATGCACTGCTTGTGATGTTGCCATGTATCACCACACCAGGCAATAGCTATTATTTTGTTGGCCAAAAAAACAATTTATCTTCAGTATCCTGAGGAAAGTTTTAAGCACATTTGTCCAAGTGATGAGTAAAACTTTCACTCATTGTAACGCTCTCTTGGGGTTGGCGTTGGCAACATCATTCAACAAAAACTGCCAACGCTGATATTCACTGCAGTCTCTGTTGGCAGCGGAGAGCAATGTGAGCAAAGATACCATCAGTCCCTGTTTACTCTTGGCAGCTCAGGTCCTGAAGGGTCCCCACTGGCCATATCAGCCTCTGACTCTTCCAGGGACATTTCTTTAGCCATATACCCTGGACTGAATAAATGCATCTTGATATCCAAGTCAGCCAAAACATTGTAAAATATTTCCTCCTGCAGAACATTTTCTGGAGCACAGCTCCTGGCTACCCGGAAGTGAACTCCAAGCTGAAATAGCCCGAAGTTCTTCATACCTCCAACTGCAGAAAGAACAACAGATTTGCAGCTGAGAATTCAGCTTTCACTGTCAATATAGCACTCAAATGCATTATTATAACACTAAGGGGAAATCCACAAAAATGTGGCAAATCTTTCCTTAAAATACTCAGAGAATGAATCCTACTGATTTTAGTGATCACTTGAAACCAGCATATTTCAGTTAATATCTGAAATATCTCAACATGCACTGGACAGATGGCCAGAAAATTCTGTAAAAACATTCAAATTATGAGACAATGGGCCCCTGAGTACATATATGCAAAGGGCCCCAACATTGCTGTGTGCTCAGCCCCCTCCTGTTCACACTGTACACCCACGACTGCACACAGAAGGTACCATCATCAATACCACTATCATCTGCCATATTATAAAAAACGATGGGAGTTCATACAATCAGCAGTCTTGCAGAGAGAAAAACCTACTGCTCAACATCAATAAAACCAAGCAGCTGATTGTTGATTTTGTCTACATCAGTGGAGCCGAGGTGGAGCAGGTGAACAGCTATAGGTTCCTTGGAATTACGATCACTGAGAACCTATCTTGTTCATCGCACATCACCACCCAGGTCAAAAAAGCACAGAAAAGTCTCTACTTCCTACAGAAACTTAGGAAGGTTAAATTCCAGATTAAGATTCTGGTTAACTTCTACAAAGGAGCAACAGAAAGCATACTGACTGGAAACATCATAAACTGACATGGTTTGCGTGCAGCCCAGGACAGGAAGGCTCTACAGCGGGCAATTAAAACTGCCTAGTACATCACTGGTTCTCATCTATCAGGACATCATAATATGACTGCACATTAAGGAAGCCCATGGCCTGTGGCTACAGATCAAGGTGCAAACTGAGACACTTTTTGCTTCACTGTTTTTCTCAATTGGTGATCTTATAGAAAAATGTAAAGTCAATGCTAGTCAAACGCAAATAATTCTATACAAGCACATAATGGAGAGGTAGCACAATAGGATATAGGAGGTAATCAAGTTTATAGCTCAAAGTTGTTAGAATTTTATATTTAGGTCACAATTCCACAGGCTAATCTAGAAAGCAATTATGAATGACAAAAGATTCATTTGCAGCTCATAATATGATATTGCTGTGTTTACAAGGTTGTAAAAATAAAGCATCAGTCCAGTGTCAAAAAATTTGGTTTTGTTACTTTAAATACCTCACCCCTTCTTCAAGTATAAAGGAGACAGAAGAAAGAGAAAAACAAATCAAAGGAATATAAAAAGCCTTGTCTAATAGATTGACCTATCTCATATAAAAGGCCTCGAACATTAGCAGAGGGATGTGTGTATGTGTGTGTGTGTGTGTGTGTTTGTGAGAGAGAGAGAGAGAAAGGGAGACAGAGTTACATGAATTTCCTGTCTAAGTGTGGAGTTTATCTCTTGCAAATGTCAAATGTTATGACAGCTTTTTTTTTTGTTCATCTCTATCATTAGTGTTCTTTCCTTTTCGATTATTCTCTCATGTTATCAAGCACGCACTGATTCACTCACAAATCCACATCGAGCTTCTGTTCTCTTCAGCCAAAAGGTTCAGCTCATCTTTTCCTCACGGATTATTTCTAGCAGCCAGCTTTTGAAATCTGTCCTCTGTGGTCCTGTCAGCACCCGCTCAAAGGGATCTGGTCAAACAACAAAGATAGGTAGTGAAAGTATGAAAAATTATTAACATAACAAATAATATTTCCTCTATGAAGGCAATAACTTTTGACATATTATGTATTATTTATTATGTATTATGTATTCTGCGTGTCTGTTTGAAGTCTCTTCAAGCTTTTAATTCAGAGTGGATGACTTCATAAAGTTAATTGGATTAATATTAAATACACCGGGTACTGACTGAGAACCTCAAGAGTTTAAAATATTGTTCCCCCAAGGATTCACGTGTGCCTATACAAGAGTGATCTAAGAGTATTCATCCAAGTACTGTACAAAGTAAAAAGACATGCACTAAAAGTAACAAGTAACAAAGACATATTCAAAATGTGATAAGCTCATAAAGTGTATTATTGTAGATTGAACAGTTTAGAGAATTTACTTCAAGCACAACAGCAAAACTCTACTCACTAAATCACTGACGTCGCCAGACAACAACAATCTCTTAAGGGTAGACAACTGATACTTGATTTGGATTGTAGAGATATGTGAATTGAGGCAGCGGTAGACCAGTGACTCCTGCGTTCTGTAAAAGTAAAATTTTCATTTTTGTCAGTGTTGTCTGGTGGCTTTTAGATAACGGCTGCAGTTCCCCATCAATAAGGGCTGACAAGGTAAAGCAGTGAAAATAATCTTAATACAACATACATTTAAATTTACATTGATTCTCTTTTTGGTGGGCCTTTTATTAGGTGGCAAAAACTAACCAACAGAGGCAGCATTTGCTTGATTAACATTTGCCTCTTTTTCAACGCAGAAGCTGTTGTAAACAAAATTGCGATTCAGTCTATAAAAAAGCACATAAAAGTTTCTTAGTTTATCAGTAACTACTGAATAATAAATAAGTAACTTATAACCAGTAACTTTTATGAAATGCTGCATTGATGAATTTTTAGGCTTTATGGACATTTAATCCCCTCATAAAGTTGATATGACCAACTTGTAAGCAAACAGTTGCTTATTTACACATTCAGCAGACACAGAGCACCATTAGTATCCATTTGGAGTTGTGCTTCTGGCCACCTGATGAATGTTAAGTCTAATATTCAGTCTCATTTTACCCACTTTTTTAAAATATGGATTTGAGTACCTTTGATAACTGCACATTACTTTTACTCGCATTGACTTATTTTTACAGTGTGCACAATACTTTTATTGAGATAAAGATAATTAATATGCTTTCAACCCCTGTGTCTATGTGCTATTTGTGTGATGTTTGCATCATTTGTGTAACGGTTTGCTTTCTTGGCCCACAGAGAATAATATAGATGCAAAGGCAACATGATGCTACGCTTTGGTGCAATCAACTGGCAGACTAAAAGGTCACTGAGAGCACTGAGACTGACTGCGTGTCTGATTAAAGTAGAAAGTTCATGTCATTTATTTAGGATATAGTCTGCACAGTCTGCACATTCTGTTCAAACTTCATACTGTGAAACTCATTTCTTGGCCAGTTTTGCACATTTCTGCACAAAACCACTTCTAAAATCTACACATCAATGTCCTTTCACATCTCACAGTTATTTCCATACACAAAATGCAGCTCAAAGTGCTTTACGTACATATACATACACCCACATGTGCATATGCAAAAAAAAATATGCTAAAATTAAATTAAAATGAATAAAACCATTATACAATGCATGTATACCATAGCTCTGGCAGTGAGTTGCAGAAGAGTTCAGAGGTGAGAAACAAATAAAAGAAATTATATATATACATATATATATGTATGTATAAGAGATATTAAACAAGAAGAGTAAAATTATAAAATTGCATTAAAAGCATAAAACATATTTTTAAGAAAGTAAAACCATAATATGTGACTAAGTTAATTAGACAACAGGAGTAGTTAAAAGCAAGAGCACAGAAATGGGTCTTGAGCTGCTTCTTAAACAAGGAAAATGTTTGTTTTCTTCTGAATAAATGGATGCGTTTTGTTAACATACTCTACGGTCTATAATGTCATACCATTTGTTGAAATAGCATTTCTTAGTGTGACTGTTCCAAAAGTCTCATTTCAAATGATACATTGGATTTATCTTGTAAACCAGATGCTCCCAAAATTCACAGATGACAATGATGAAAAATCTGTTTTGTAATTATGAAAATGAAATGATTTGCCACTTATACGATGAATGCCAGTGTCATTGATTTGTTTATTATTGATTGTTTTCGCCAAAACCTAAATCTTACAAGGTCGCATTGAAGACATCATGAGAACTTGACTCTCGCTTAGTGCTCATTTTAATTGAATGGAGCTTGAAGGTATCATTAAGTAACTCAGTTTAACCTCCGTCAGTCTTCGTCACCGGCTCTTGATGCATTGCAGTTGTTTTTCGGCTAATGGCCGGATGTAAACAGGTCCTCCGACGTCCACTGCGTATCCGTCCACGATGACTGATGTGTTTGTTTGTTTCTTTGCCACCCACCCACCCGGTTCTCTGGTCTCCACAAGGTCAGCCTGGCGCAGTCTCAGTCAGTTTCGCGCTTGTGCTGCGGGCTCGGACAAGCCAGAAGTGTCCGAGCCCTACGCGAAACAGCTGGCCCGCAACATGTAGCATGAAGCAAGGCGCTGCCAGCGGCTGGGCCCCGGGCATCAGAGCAGTCCAGCAACACTCCCTCCAGAGACTGGAGGGAACGATGATCTGAACGCAGACCAGGGGTTCTATTCATAAACTCTCTGAAACAGATGGTGACATCATTTGGTGATGTCACAAGGCATAATTCCTGTCCAACAACCTTGACTGGTGACATCATTCGTGATGTCACGGCACATAAGTCTTGCCTGTGAACCTGGACTGGTGACATCATTCGTGATGTCACCAGTCCAGGTTCACAGGACTGGACTGGTGACATCATTCGTGATGCCATGGCACATCAGCCCTGCCCATTAACCTGGACTGGAGCTTTTAGATTTTGTTGTTATAATCCTACTCTAATTGTATTCAGTTCTATTTTTTCATGCTGAACTTACTATTTGTTTTTTTTATACCATATATTATTATTGTTTTTGATACTCAGTACTTAAATGAATTTGTTTTATAGGTTTTTTGTTTGGTTGTTCATTTGTTTACTTGATTGAGTGAATTGTATTTTCTGATTTTTATTATATAATATTGCAAATTTTTTGTAATACGTCACAGATTTTTTCCACTGGATTCAATTTTATTTGCATCTACTTATTTTTTCTTATTTACTGTTAGATGTTTATTATATGATGTTACTTTTCACCCACAGAATTCTGTTATATTACACTCACTTTTGCACTTGTAAAAAACATATTAAAAGTATCTACAGAGGTCGCCTCTCTTATTCGTATTTGCAGTCTGCTCCAGGCCACTGGCGTGTAAAAACAGAATGCTGCCTCACCATATTTTTTGTAATTCACTTTTTGTATGTTAAGCAGGCCAGCACCCACCTGAAGACCTAAGACAGTAAGTCAATACATGCACAGCAAGGCAATTGTGCAATTAGCTACACTTGGGAAACTTGAATATAAAATTATGAATGAAAATGAAAAATTGATTTTGCATGTGTTTGCTTTTGTCAACTTTAGGGCACATATTCAGTGCAGGTAATATAACATTGACATATGTGGGTTTTTGTCACAGATTAAATATACAATTTGCAACATTTCAGCATTTAAATGTAAAAAAAAAAGACCTATTTTATATATTTTATTGAGCTGTGTACTTGCATCATCCCAAATGTTTCTAACAATGTTTAAACCAAGAGAAATCAGTTATTTTCCAAGGTAACAGTGCATTTTATTTGGTCGCCTATAATTTGACCTTTACTCCATCTAATTGCCCTAATTTTGGAATAACACAGGAACACCAGATGATTTATCTTTATAAATCAAACAATGACAAAGAAATTATATTCAATATCAATAATGCAGCATTTTTTTCTGCCACACAGCATATTTTTTCATTGATTGCATGCCATTTTGTGACATAGTAATCCAGTAGAGACCTAATTTATTGATATATATCAATATTGATTAAGCTTACCACAATGTGCTTCTATGACAAGTGTCTCATGCCAGGCACCAAGCTAATCCATATAGCAATATTATAAAAACTATGTCAACAGTGTTCCCATACACTGATTCATGGCGCCTGCCACAATAACATCATTGGCTGCCAAATTTTGATTTTATTTTGTGTCAGCCCCCCTTTCCTCTCTCTCTGTCTGTCTCTCTCTCTCCCTCTCTCCCTCTCTCTCTCTCTCCGTTTATCAGACCACAAATAAAACAAGTTATGAGACAGCTAAATGAAATAAGCTTGCTCGCACTTTCCAGTAAAGTTGGACATTTTCAACATTGGGGACTATGGGGATTCACTCGCTTCTGGAGATAGCCTCCAGTGGCCATTAGAGGATCTGCAGTTTTTGGCACCTTAACATTAGCTTGTTTTGCAGCCCCAGAGGTTGCTACTTGTTTACTCAAAACTTGAATAAAAGTTTAATACATTTCCTCATCAGTTAACATAGCTTTTGCCTGAGTCTTGTCAGATAGGTTTTCATCTGCAATGGTGGTTGTTTGACAATAAAGACAGCAACTCCCATGATCTCACATTACTTCACAAAATAGAACGTTTGTCTTTTGTTTATGTTTTGATTGAGAGGCCCCTTACGGCAGAAATTACATATTGTGCTTTTAAGTGAAAATCAAAGTAAACAGGATGGTCAGCTAATTTTCACTCACCACCGTTCCCTCTACTGTCTCTTCTGTTGGTGGACAATGATGCCACCACCACTAATAATGTTGACCCCATTCTTGCCCTGTGGCGCTGCCCTCAGAGAGTTTAACAGAAGACATTTCGTGGATGACTCAGACTGCAGTGACGGATGACCTTTTGCCCCTTTGGGTCTTGATTAATCAGCATGACTGAATCAACCTGTGAGGGGGCCCCAGGGCACAAATTTAATGTTGGACCCCTGTTGACCCCTTGCTGTCACCTCCCAAACACCCTCTTGTTTCTAACTCCTCATTAAGCACAGAGCACACTGCAGCATAGCAGCTGTATTATTTGCACAGACACCTAGAAACCAACCTGTGTTCCGGAAAACTACTAGGCCCCAAGTTTTCTGTGTCTGTGGACATTTGATTACCTAATAATTAATATTTTCACTTAGAGGTATGCATCATGTGAGCACAACATAGACTAAAAGAATTTAAAGCAGCTTTAATTGATATTTTTCTATTAGCAATGGACCAGTTTATGTGGATTTGAAGAGGTTGCTGTTAGTAATAAACGCACAGACAATTATTTCCTGACCCTGCAGTTTACAGCCTCCAGCTCTGTTGAGTGTTTTTAGGTTGTTTAGCTCTCCCTGTTCTCTTTTCTTGAGGTAAATTACTGTTTTCTTTCACCCAACACTCTCACCATCATCGTTTTTAAATCCAGTCAGCTTTTTTTTTTATCAGCAAAAAAGCACTACATATCCAGCACCAAGAAGATTAAGCCTTGGAAGTTTATGGAGATCAAAACAAAGCTTAATTAATATTAAGCTTAACTAATATTGGACTTATTCGTTATGTAGACAAAACATGTTTCTAAATGAATAGTAATGTTGCTGCGTGTTTGATGAAAGTGCAAACAAAGCAAATTCACAATATCGATATGTTAATGTTGTGTTTATAATATTATAACATTGGATTACATAATAGTCGAATCATGAATGTATTTATTGCTTTAACTGGTGAAGTTCATTTTAACTGCATCATATACTGCTGGATAGTTTGTAAATTTCTCGTCTGAGGTTTGATAAAAAAAATTTCCTACTCTGCAATATTAAATCATAGTTTAGTTGTCGGTATTTTTTGTATTTTTAATCAATGTGGCTCAAATTTGTGCTTTGTGTTATGTTGTTGAGCACCGAGGAGAGCACCAGAAAAGAAGAGCATTTTTCAGAGGTCACCAGCAATTTTTGAGTCTGAAGTATTCTAAATGCTGCACTGGCAGATTGTTATGAAAGGCTCTCTGAGGCCACAGGCAGTCAGCAGGATGGCCTGCACTGGGTAAAGATACGAGGTCTGCACTGGGACTTATAAAGAGTGAAATCAACCTCGCAATTAATGGAAACTGTTCCATCAGCCTCTCCATCTCCTGCTACCCCTGAGTAGACTCTATCACCTTCCCCCGAGCTAAAGGCACCAAAGAAGACCGGCACTACTCTATCACTTTATCATTGTTCCCAGTGGTCTCAGAAGTGACAGACTGCTTGGGTCCTCTCTAAATTGTGTGCTCTCTCAGCTATTCTCTGTAGCTTGAGCAGAGCAGACCATAGCAATCTAACCTTCAAATAAAACAAAGAACAGTCTCTTCTATACTGCCCACAATTTTGTGTAGAGAGACGTGAAAAGCCAATTAAATGTAACAAAAATGTTTTTTTTTTAAATTTTATTGTTTACTAAGATATTTTTGAAACCGTTTCGCCGTCTGCAAGTAGTGCTACTATGGATTTATACTTGAGCTACAGCATACCTACAGTGGCTCTGAAGTTGCATTGTTGTCTACTGCAATGCCTTCTCAAAAGGGCTACAGCAACGACAGAGATGCAACATGGGGACTGGGAGAACTGTGATTGGCTGCTTGTGTTTTTTACCTACATGTTTCTCTCTTGTTGACAGTGAAGGCAACATTAAAGAAGATTAAGTCCAGATTTGACAACCTTATATGAGTAACTACCTTCAGCGTTGTGACATATTTCTGAGTAGAGCAGGATAGGCAGGTGGGCTAAAATAAGGGAGCATTTGATCGTTGAAAAGCCATCATAACAGTTAGGTCATGTAATTCCTGAAGCAGACCACTGTAAAATGCCTTGCACAAAATCTGGAGATGTCACATACCATACTCCCCTCAGAGTGAATAAATTCTAGCCTGGGGGCCTGTAACCATGGTATTTTTGGGGAACAACACACCGATATACAGGAGTGTAACAATTCATTGATCTGGATTGATTTATTGATTAAATAAGAAATTATCCAGTATCATTGATGCAAAGTGAAAACATCAATCCATATCTTCCTCTTTTGGATGCGCCTTTATTTTGAAATTCTGTATCACAGTCTAACAGTGTCAGGCAGATAATGGCAAGCAGCAAAGAGAAAGACGCTCAAGATAATGTTATTCACTCAGGAATAAATCAGCAGTGTGGAACTATTTTGTTTTTGGAGAAACGATGGATCAACAGACAGAGCACATGTCATATTTAAACAAAAGCAGAACTGGGGAAACATGACATAGCTGCTGGGCATTGCTAACTTCACAGTAACAGCATCATTGGCTGTTCAGTTTCAACAATGTTAGGCTGAAAAAACATGCACTCAGGCTGAAGTTCAGGAGATTCAGTGACTCAAACCAATGGTGGGTAAAGGAAATTACAAATAATACATGTAAATCTTTAAGCGATGAGTAGAGGAAAAGTCTGCTAGTGACTGGGCTAATTTATGCAATGTAAAATGCCATAATGTTGTATGTGGGGGACACATGACATGCATAAAATTGGTATTGGGTATTGTTTAAAATGTGCAAAATGTGGCTGAGGATGTGATCTGAAAGGGCATTTTTTTTCATTTCGTCTCGATTATAAAGAAAACTCCCACTGGTCTTCTCGTCAGTAACAAACTAACAAATTATTTGTGCTGCAGACCTTCTGCTCTCCACTCTGTATGGATGAATTAGCATGAACTGCACAGTGAAAGTCTGCTTTCAGTTACTAGACACATTGAAAAGATTATGTAAATGTAACAAGTAAATGAAAGAGTTCAAACACAGTTACTGTGAGTAATGTAAATGATACAGCTTGATCATATACAACACATGCATCTAGTGGAGGTATTATCAACTGCTGAAATATGATGCTCAACTATTAAAACTAATAATACTAAAACCTACATAGGTAGACACACTTTAGGAACTTAAGGGGAAACTCCTGTCAACCCCCCATGTGTAGAGACTGTAAGTCTAGCCTCAGTCCAAGCTCGCCTGTTTCCCCTCAAGCAGATAAGGGATTGTAGAACTAATACTAATACCCCAGTGATAAATAAAATGTTTTATGCATAATAACATCTTGGAGTATAATTAATGTAGTCACTCTCTCATTACAGAAGCGGAACATACCAAAAAACCTGTTTGGAAGTAGTACAAGTTATCAAAATGTCAGGACTAAACTATGTTATTATACATAATACACACTTACAGTTTTACACTCTTATACAATGTGTTACATAAAGTCAGGTCTTCACAAGATAAATTTGATTTACACAGGTACAGCTGAGGAGAGAGGTTGCATCATAATGACAGTGTTCAGTGTATTTGGGGATTTATGAATTTGCCCACTAGATAAAGCCTGCAGCACAGAATATAGTTTTATGTACCAGACATTAAGTGGTCACAGCAGGCGCAAACCTGCTAAGACAGATGCGTCTCAGCTGGTGAAAGACTATGTGGGGTTTACTTAATTCAGATGGAAGTAGACAGAAAAGCCACCTCAGTGGGCAGCTGAAACACAGTGATCTTCCCAGTCTTACATGAACATTATATCTGTACATTTTTGGTCTTTCGCTGGACATTGCACCAGCCATAAAATAAAGCAGTGATGAATAAACTGTCCTCCACAGCTTGTGGAGTCTTGTCTTTTTTTCCCAGTAAGTAGAATTATCACATATCTTTCAGCTTTACTGTAAAAATTAAACTTGCAAGAATAACATTTTTTACGCATCACAATAGATCAAATGTGTGTAGTTGTTGTTGTTGTTGAGTTTATTGATAACCCTAAACCATGATTTGTAATATCTCAAAAATAAAATAAAATAAAATTAAGACACTTACAAAATTGTATATGAATATTGCTTAAAACTATTATTATCAACAAATGACCTATAAAAACGGTTGTGGACCAAGTTTTCAAAAAAAAAAAGATTGTTTCTTTTAAATAAAGAACCAAGAGATGACGAAGCTACAGGCATGTTGCCAACTGCGAAAAGCTTTAGAAGATTGGTTTGAATGACAGCCAATTCACTTCAAAACAAACTCTTGAACAAATTCCTGTTCAAGATGGTCATTGTCTAAATCGGTTAATTTTACCATATGATTTGTTCTGCTAAATGATAACTGTTTCTTCTGTCACAGCAATCACTGTGTACTCCCTTTACTTCAAAGGCTGGGATATATTCTAATACAGGATTACAAGAAATTGCAATCACTTTTACAGCAGCAGCAAACACATGGAGTGATTAATGCAAAGGCCCACTGAAGTGTGAAATTACCGCAATGTTATTATGTAGAAATTTAAAAGGCCCCTAATAATTTTCAACTTAAAAACTATAAATTCTTTCTTTTGTGTGTCTTCCATAAGATGCCACACCAAAAAAGTATTATTACTCACTACAGGTAAAGCATATGAATTAAGTGTCAGAGATGTGTTTCTGGTTTATAGGGTTTGAAAGTCTGGCCAGAAAAGCTTGTTATTTGTTCTTTTCATACACCAGTTTTTCACTAGTTTTGTATCTGGCCATGGACACTGACTTTACAGGATCTTGCTACCAAAATCAAGGCAGGAGACTCTATCATTAAAGATTTTCAGTAAAATCAAGGCAGGAGACTCTATCATTTAAGATTTTCAGTAAAAACTCGAAGAACGTGTCAGCAAATTCTAAAAACAGTCTGACTGCAAAGAAAATCAGAGTTTTCACAGAGTAGTTTCTTTGTTTAAGCAATACATCAACCCCTCATTCCAACCACAACTTATACAGCATTTACATCTATTCAGATATTAAAGTATCAAAATGTTAATAGCCAGTGTTTAATTTCATGCTTCCTCAATACTGCAATACAGAGGGGAAGGTGTGCGTAAGATTAATTTATTAGAAGCACCTTGAGGAAAGGGGAAGATTGTCATGGGTAAATACATCAAAAGTCAATCCTGACAATAAGTTTGATAGACATTTCTGGAAATCTTCTTATTCTGTCTCTTGCCAAAAGTTAAATGAGGAGAGCACATAAAGCATGGAGCCAGGAGATGCTTCACATCAGGACAGACTTAATTGAAAAGAGGCCTAAAGAGTAGTTATAAATAATTAATTTGACAATGAAGAAACATGACAGGAGTCTTTGGGGATTAGACTGCTTCGTGACCTCGTCATGTCAGTATTTTAAGGGGGCACTGACGCCATGAGCTGTGCAGGAAAATCCTGCCAATGGAGTTGGAGTTGGACACTGGTGGTGGCGAGCACCAAGTTAAGATCTGGATGGATTTGATTAGAGGGGGACTTGGTGAACTTAGAGGAAGTGTCAGTGGGAACTACTTTTTGTTTTTGGAAAGTTTAATAGCAGCAAGATCATGGCAAAATCGGATTGGTAGAACTAAAAGAATCAAATACCAGCGCTTTGTTGCACTTCATGGCGTCTCATAGCGATGCACAAGACTCCATGGTGATCATAAGTGTTTCTATGTGACGCACAGCTGAAACACATTATAACAGGTGGTTAACGTTGTTAAAAACGTATCTAGGTGACAGAAGTACTTGGTTATGTTTACAAAAAAAATACATTTTTAGGGTTAGAATAAGTATGTTTGTTACATGAGGGAAATACTCACGTGAGTGATGTCGATGCATGATGACCATTCATAAAAAATGTAATATTACATAAAATCAACACTAACTTTTAGTTTTACATGTAACACAGGTAGCAATCTCATGGGTAAAAGTCACGTTAGTTTGACCTATTCACATCAATCCCTACTGCCCTATGTAGACATTCTTGCTGTTGAACAACATTAGTTGCTCTAAGCATCAAGTATTGGAGTGCCTTTGATGTTGGTATCACTCACTGAGGAGCGTGATAAAGCGTTAGTATATGACTGGAGATGAGAACTGCTGGTAAAAATGAACACCAGCTGACTGAAAAGGGCCCAAAGGAAGAAAAAGGAAGAGAGAGAGAGAATAAATAAGTATAGCAAGCTTAAAGACCAGATTGAACATTTGCTGAGCTTCATTAGTTTATCTTGGCATAAAAACTAAAAACAGTAAAACTACATCTTGCAATGGGATCACTCAAGCTATGATACAGCGATGTGGGTAAAGGGCGTCAAGTGAAGTGGACCCTCCTCTACTTCCTATCCCCCCTTCTTCCAGCACCCTAGCCCAGACAACACCCATCTTTGAACATGGCCTTTAAGTCAGTCTCAGTGACACAGCTGTTAAGTTTCATGACTGCATCTTGCATGGTTGTGATGCTATCATGATGACAAAATCTGTCCACAGACAGACATATAAGCACTTAGCAAAATACTAAAGCAGCTTCTGTGGTTATTCCTACTGCAATTGGTGTCACCAGGACCACATTTTGCCATGATCACACACACACACACACACACACACACACACACACACACAAACACACACATGGACTCACAAAATGAAAACAATACCAATCACTGCAATGTTGTTGCAGCTGGTAACAAACAAGTTTAAAACTCTGCCAACCAGCACCTCTGGACATTACTATAAATAACGCATCTTGTTTGTTTAACTCTCACACAATCAGGTCTTGTAAAGGCCAAACTTGACATAAATAGCTCATAAATCATGTTTTAGACGTGAGCTAACACTATATTTCCAACTATTTAACAGATCCACAAGCGGAGGAGAGTCACAAAGTACTCATTGATGGCCGTAATACAGCAATAAATTTGCGACCATGAGTTAACATCAGCCACCACAGGCTACTCGTCATAACAGTTCAACTAAAGCTGTTGCAGCAAAACTCTGACACTGAGCATAATAAATTGAAAGGCGCATTGTGGCCTCAACCTTTTATTTGTCACTTTCTTCATATAGTCTTGTTTCAAGTTCAAAACACCCCTTCCCATGTGTAGAAATAAAAAAAGGCTATTGTTTTGTGATTCAGTGTCCATTTAATCCAATAATTACTGTGCGAACCCGGCTATTCAGGAAGCAGGAATTCACCTCATCACTTCTCTTTATTATAACATGAATTAGAATTGAATAAGAACTATTGATTTGCGTGAAAAATCCCTGAAAAGAACTCAGACAAAAAACAAAAACCCACAACACATCCTGTTGATAGGGAGCTATGTGTTTTAAGGTGCATTGTTTGTTGTATTTGAGATATGGCCCAATATCTCTCACACCAAGGGTGTTTATATGCATACACAAAAACCTTTTACCCCATGGCAGTAACAAAGAGCACAATAAATAGAAGGTTAATTGAGAAGTTTTGTACGAGCTTATAATAAGATAATAATAAGATTTTTGTGATGAAGGATTTTTATAATAAAAGGAAGGTGAAATGCAATAAGGGGCGAGACTGAAAATAAAAATCTAGAAGACAAGCACAATAAAAAAGTGATGGGTGCAGAAAGCAAGATAAAATGAATCAGATATCTTGGGGAGCTTTGAACTCAGGGCAGGATGACAGTGAGTGTACTCCCTTGAATACACAATGGCTAAGCAATACCAGCAAAAAAGATACACCGGCCACCCAAAAAAACCTTGCTACCTCCGTCCACAGACATCTGTTGACTAAGCTGGCTGCATTGCCAGCTGTCCTTTTCAGGTTTGTGTGTGGCCACCGTGGGTATGAAAGGAGAAGAAGGATATCAAGAATAAAGGCTGCGTTCAGACAAACAACACAAACACAGCCAACAAAACCCACTGTGATGGCACAGCGGGAGTGCTGACACAGAGGGCAAAACAACCCAGGGTTGTTTGGAAAAAACATTTGAACCTGTCTCAGCTTTTGCCACAGTGCAGTCAACTATCAACCAGCATCAGATTCACATCTCAGTTAGATTACTTTCTTGTGTATAGAAGTGATTCTCAACCTTTGTTTAGGTCAAGGACTGCTAAATTGATAAACATCAGGTCAAGGACCCCCATTTGATAAGATTTAACTTCAGGGGCCTCCATCTGAAAATATTTTGGTTGTTAGATATGACTAAGACCAGAATATATAGTTGTCAACTACAGTGGTATGTAGTACAGAGAAAACCTCGGACAAGCTGTTCTCATGCACTGTTCGTAAGTATAACTTTTAAAAGTAATGTATTACAATTCATATATAACCCACATAATCGTGAGCCAGTAATTTATGTACAACCCATGAAATCAGGAAGGCTGATAACCACATGACCAACGTACTGTGAGTAAGGAAGGAAGAAGTTAAAAGAGCAAAAGTCCGCCAACCTATAAGTGTCAAAAAATAGTTCTTTGCAGTTCCTTGAATGCCCACTTGAGGCTAGCTCCAGCAGCCAGTCAGTCCCCATAGACACAGATGTTAAAATGTCTGATTTTACATCAGAAATAAACATGTTCACAGCCTGGTAAAACAAAACAAAACAAAAAAAACAATTCTGGTCTCTACAGCTAACTTCCCCCTTCATGACAACTGCGCGGGGGTTTATTTTTATGTATATATATATAACTCATCCATTTAAATTTTATTGAGGCTTAAAGTTACGTATAATTTAGGGCATGGCCGTTTTGAGTGGCAAGCTGTCCATAACAATAGTATCCTCAGCTTCTCAGTTAGATTCAACCCTTCACTCCTCAAAAGTGCCAACCTCTTGTCCAGTGTGGTCACTTTTGGTTCTAAAAACCAAGATGCTGATTGCTGTAATGTTGAAATCGTGGCTTCAAAATGATTCGACAAACCAATGGGTGACATTGTGATAGCTACATTAATTATTTTTACAGTCTACAGTAAAGCGGCAGGTTGGGGTGATGGATGGGTCAACAAATACAGGTCTTTCCCCCAGGAGACACATGTTATGTCCATGTGAAACCAAATATATTTCATTTTATTTTAAGGTTTATTATATGTCACACCATTGTATGAGGATATATTGCCGTGGAGGAGGTGAAACCTGGGATCAGAAAAGTCAGTCTTATGACTCTTACTCACACTCGGTTTACTTCTATAGTAAATTTAAAAGTGAGAATAAACGATTTCCCATTTTCTGGGAACTCCCTGACACTCCCCCAAGGACCTTTGGGGGTCCCAGAACCCCTGGTTGAGAACCACTAGTGTATATCATTGTATTACTTCTGCTGTTTCAATGCAAAAGCCTTGATGGAGCAAATTATTGCTGCTCTGATTACTTAGTTTATTTTATAAAATCATACACTGTCTCTTTGTCTGACAAGCATTCAAACTTCCTAGTTTGTGTTTTCCCTTCTCATCCTCAACACACACACACACACACACACACCTGCACAGGCTGTTGTGATTTTTAACAGTGCTATTTTGAGTCTGAATGCTGCCTTAGGGAGAAGGACAGGAGGACGGCAGGGGAGAGATAGAAACAGGCGGCTGTCTGACAGCTCTCTGCTTAGATCACTGCTACAGGTGAGCCAGAGGGCTGGTAGCATTGAACCCAGGCCAGGACCACTCTAAACCACCGTTTTAAGGATCTCCATTTTAACAAGCTGGCTACAGCTACAATCCAAAGGAGTTAAGAGCTGCTTAAAAAAGGTACTGCCAGCCTCAGGACACTGTTGGTTTCCCCTTGCATCAGGGTAAATGTCTTCAGGCCTTTAAGACTGAGAATAATGTCAGTAAACCGCAAGCTGTGCTAATTTCCCAGAAACGACCAGTACAGTGATGCACAGGTTTACCTCAGGACACTGTGACATCACTGTTGCCCTGCTGAAATCAATAAGTCCTGCAGCCCATACCACCACATAGGTTCTATGTTCATACCCTCCAATACAAGGCTGTTCTCATGCACTATTTGTATGTTTTCTTTCGAAAACAGTGACCCAAACTTTGTGCATATCCTACGTTATCATGAGATGGTAATTTGAGTATAACTCATGTATTTGGGAAGGCTGCGATCATGCAACCAATGTGCTGCTGGGAATAAAAAAGAAGCAGCTCCTGTAAGGAGAAAGGTTGAGGTGGTGGATGAGTCACAAAACACAGTCCTTCACTCTTCACTCTTCACTTTTGCCTAAACCCAACTTACCTAACTTTATGTTAAGTACATAATGTAATTTGTGGGGCGCTTATTTGTATCATACTTATCATTATATGAGGATACAATGCCAATAAGACCCACAGGAGAATTTCCTAAATTAGCACCACTACTGGTGGACAACAAGATAGCTTGTGTATGACCGTTAATGGTTGCAGTTGCAGCACATGGTTGATGTTGTGAAATGGTTACAGTTGCACCAAAACTATGTTGCCAGGTTTAGAAAAAAAGATCATGGTGTGGCTTAAAATAAGTTCATTTATTGATAGTTTAATGTGACTTATATTTAACCACGGTGACATACATCACATAAGTCATGTGACATAATACAGCAAACTTAATTACGTTGTTCAAATAACTCAGAGTTGGCTTTTGGTTTTTAATGGGACAAGAAGAGCAGTGTCCTTGATAAAAGTCCTGTTTGTTTGAACCATTAATCTACCATCCTCTAACCCTGTCTTTATATTATGTCACCTGACTACTTCTTTTGCTCCCGTCAAAATTACTACGGCCAATAGAGGACGCTGAGTGTCATAATGTCAATATGGGGTGTAACTGTTTATTAAACAAAGGACCTTTGTTGTTCGTATTTTGAAGGACAGTCTTTTTGAAAAAAAAATATTTTCAAGTCACACAGTCTAAAGGAGAGCTTTCAACTATCATTACAGTCTTTGAATCGCATATTTGGGAATTTTTCCACTGACGCCAGTGTAAGTGAATTACTGCTAAAGGGAAATGAAAAAGTCCTTACTCAGTTTTTATCTGAAAAACAGAGAGATTCCTCTCCATTACTGTAATATAAGTGTTGACTGCAGCCCTATCGTTGAGCCAATACCACAAGGTCAGCCCTTTCTTTTGGCGCAGAGTCAGAGAATCTTGTTGTTTCCGCTTCACTTAATTCTGATATTGAGCATTGGAATTTGGTCATGGGGGCGACACACACGAGCTTACTGACAAAGCCTCCTCCATCTGGGGAGCACTACCCTTCACTTCAGGCTACAGCAAGCATGCCAACATGGACAAACTGTGAAGTGTTTGGAAAAAAAACAACAACTTTTTTTTTATCATTTTTATCATTCATAGCAGCCCAAAGCACAAGCATATGCATGTACACACACACACACACACACACACACACACACACACACACACACATGCACACACACACAAACACAAACAGACAAATGCACAGTCCCCATCTCAGTTTTGACATTTGGGAAAATAAGAAAAGCTTATCTGCTCTTCTCAGAATAACACTCAGGGCTCTGCCAGCAGCACATCTTGAGGTTCATTTCTGATAAAGTGTGTGTATGTGTGTATGTTTGTGTTGATCCATGCATTGACAGGGCTGGCTGACTACTTTGGTCCTCTTTGTACAAGCTTGTTAAGTGCGCTTAATCATTTCACACTCGCCAATGCCACTCACGACTGAGCTGTGTTTGTGCAGACTATAAATGAGAGAGAGCAACAGAGAGTTTAACAGTTGGCTGTTGGTTCTGTTCTGGTCTAATGCACAGATCAGCTACAAATAAAATGAGGGAAGGCCCATAGTCAACATGATGAGAGCAGAGGAAGTCAGGTGTAGTCAGGAGAAGTCAGGCATAAAGAGCAACAAGGTCTCGTACAAAGGAGACTGATGTGGATGGATGGGTCAAACAAACATAGGACTTTCACCCAGGAGACTGCTGTTTGTGACCCGTCTGACTGCCACAGGGATTACAGATTATTTACTCAACATAATAAGCGAAGTGTAGTGAATGAATAAGTAATCATCAAGAAGCTCACGAAGAACGTGTTTCATTTTTCTTTTTTTTTTTGATACTGTTGGAAATTTGTCATCCTAATCATTTTTTTTTTTTATTCGACCTTGCCTTCATTTTGGTAAAAAATGACTTTTAGTCATGTTTAGAGTGACTAAAGTCATTTTAGTCATGTCTTCTGAGTTGGAGACATGTCTGTGTCCTCTGTCTTTTGGAGAGACCGAGGCAAAATCTGTTGACTTCACTCAAGATTCTCTGCCTGTATTTTGTTGAATGTAGAATATACTTTTTTTCCCCACACAAAAAATAACAGTTTTTTTGTTTTTCAAACTTCAATTTTAATGGTTGGGAAAAATAGTATTGATAAAATACATATAGTATAGTAATAGCAAATAATAGTTTTAATTCAATACAAAATAGTAGCTTACCAAATTTGATCCTAATGATGTGAGTTAGAAAAGTAAAATCAAAGTAAAGTAGTTAAAATGTATTTACTCTTATTCATATTATAGTAGATAGATAATTTCACAATATATCACTCAATTCTATATAGGTCATAATTTCTGTCATACAGTTGCTTACTGTGATCAAAACTAAAGTGAGAAGAACTAAGAACTGGCTCCATATTTATCACAGGCAAAGCAAAGGCAGAGAACCTAAATTTAAGGATAATGGTCAAAGGTCATGTGTTAGCTCAAGATTTTTTATATATATTTTATGTATATGCATTTTTTTCTAAGCTCTATTATAGACTCTGGTGAGTTAAGGGTTTCTGCCTTTGTAGGTAAGAATTGTGACAAGAGGTGCTTAGTTTTTCAATATTTAACCAAAACCACAGTCTTCCCCTGACCCAAATGTTTTTTTAGACCTGATCACACACAGGATGCTTGATGCCAATCCACCCAAACCACATCACTGCGCAGCTCAAGTACTTAAGGCACGACAGCAAAAAAATATAATGTTTCCTTTGAAACAAATAATGATAAACCACTGAGTAATATGCAGGTGTAAATTTTGGAAGACACGATTGTGCAGAGAAGGCTAGATTTCTAGCTCAGCCTTTAGTCTTGTTCAGTGTTTGGGATTTTAAAAGCCTTGGCATTTACATTGTAACGGTGAATATCCTCAGCATTTCTGTGTGAGATACTGTATGTCCCACTGAGTTGCTGTGAGGCGTGCAAGATGACAGACATCCGGTTCAGTGTCTTCAGTTGGAAGAAGAGAATAAAGAAGTGATGCAAATCCACTTGAATCTGTGTGCATTTAGTGGTTGATTACATATACGGTTCTAGTTAATTGCTCAGTTACAGCACGTTTGCAGAAACAGAACTGGAGCACAAAAGTGCAAGACCCAGCAAACTGAAACTTAAAGCAGCATACGAATCACTTTCCTCACAAAGAAAAAAGATAGGCTACCATCTTAGCCCTGAAGCGGACTACCCCATAAAACGTTTAGATTGCACAATAAACTTCATTTAGTTGAAGAGCCATCAATCCAGGACAGCTGGTAGTGGCTCGCTAATGGTTTTCCTGCCACGCTGTTTCCTCAGGGATTCAAAGTAAAACACCTAAACTAGAAACACACAGGTTGGGTTACAAAACTATCAAAGGAGGAATTATATGGAGCATGCTCATAGAAGCCTGATGGCCTTTTAGCCATGCTTTCAACTTGATCAATAAATTGTTAGTGAGACTGAATAAACCGTGTAGCTGCAGATAATTCAGTGATCCCAGATGAGTGCAATTTAATGTGGCTTCTTTCCCTTTTGTTGACTTTATTGTCATGGCAACATTAACCTCTCAATAACAGTGGTGTAGCAGAGGGTGTATGCAGGTATACGGGGTATGCACCTCTTTTTCTGGCCTTTCCTAACAGCCCCAAACCTTGAAGAAAAGTGAAGTATAATCACTTCCACCTCAGTAACCCACCTAGTACTACACCTACCTCATCATCTACTACTACACCACTGCTAGCGAGTGTTGTTGCTAGCAGTGGTAACAGATAAATGTATCTTGTTTTCTCCAGTACATAATTTCTACAGGTAGTGTAAATGTATTGTAAGAATATGTCAAGAAATAACTGTCTGAGACCTGTCTGATCCAGTTTCATGTTGGCACAAACACAGTGTTTGTCACGATGTTACATTATGGTACTAACAAACCTATTTAAGCCAAATCATGACAAACTTAAAAACTAAAAAAAAAAAAAAAAAAAAAGAGGGGGGGGGGTTAACCTACGTTCTAAATTCAAAAAATGCTTTTTTAGTGCTAACTGGCAAAAGTGATCAAGCTAACATGCTAATGCTAAAAAACAACTTGTTTAAAAATGAGGACACAGGTTGAAATTAAAACTTAACTAAAATCCAGAGAGGATCTCAAATTAAGTACCAGCCTGTAAAGCACCAAGAGTTTAGAGGTAAAGCAGGGCAAGAGGCCATGAAGAGGGATTCACTTAGCTGATGTGTCAATGGATTAGTATCAGTGTTTCGGGTGTATTCATTAAATTTGGTCATGGCTCATTAGCTCCGAAACTTTTTTTAATTTGCCAAATTATTTTAGTTTACAGGCAGTGAGGGCAACTTATAAGGGTGTTTTGGTTCAGTTCTTGCTCATTACAGCTGTGTTGCCAGCTGTAGTGAGCTAAGTAATTGATGAAGTTGTCAATCATACAACGGCAGCACCCAGGATTCATCTGTTGTGGATTATCAGTTTAAATTTTAAAATAAAGATGAAAAAATTTGAGGAGCAGCTGCAGTGCTGACAGCTGATGATGAACAAATCACCAAAACAGCTAATATGTAGAGCCTATTTCCATAAATTCACAATACCAAGCTTACTATGGCTTTAAATATAATGATCCAATTTTATGAGGATGATACATTACACGCAAAGCTGCCAACTGAGTGAAGCAATTATCATAAGCTGAAACATAGTCCAGCTTTTAAGAGCTGGCTACACGGCTGACATGCAGCCAAGGCCATATTTTAATTGTTTATAATTACAGTGATAACGGTCGCATACACAGTTAATAACCCATTTTTTAGTCATGAAAGTGACAAAGTAATATGGTTGAACACATTTCACACTTTTGCCCTCTTTTTACACACAAACACACACCTACATGAGAAAGGGATTTCACAACTGGCCGAGATCCAAAAATAAAATTGTTTTATTAATATTTTAAGATTTTAACTGTGCTGGACATACATTCGCTGTCTTAATTTAGCAGGATGATGTCGTCTATTTGGCTAAATTACATTTGGTAGAACAGTGACCTGCTCATCTGGTCAGATCTCTCATGTCTCAGTTGGCGCCAATTACATTTTGTTTTAGAGATGATGTGATTGGGGACAGACAGATCAGGAGTCATTCAGAGAAAGTATCAAAATAATGTTAAGTGTTTGCAGCCTGTGTTCATACCTGAGACTTGTTCAGCATCCTGCAGAGTTTATCAGTCTGCTGCGTGGATCAAAGTTTCATGACGTTCTAGCTAAACCTGGTGACTTGGATGACTCGTGGACTAAATCGATGTCACAGCAGCATTTTCCCTGATGTAGGAGCGAGGATGAAAACAGCAAGGACAACAGACCCAAACAAATGATGGACAGAAAACCATATTGAGCTGCCAAGGGCAACTGAGTGGCCGTTACTGTTGAGTGCTGAATAACAAAACTCAGTCCTGAAATGTTTGTTTCAGGGGAACAGACACTTCTGCTGTAGGCAAAAGCACAGATATTAAAATATTTGATGCCTTACTTTTAAAAGCAATATCTCTGGTTTTCTTATAGGACTTAATTCCAATTTTTGACACTTAGGTATAGAGCTGAAAAATTAAACCGCTGATTATTTAGTGTAATGTCAGAAAATAAATCAGCAGTTATGACCTATCTTAGTTGCAGCCTTGCAGAATGTTAGAATTCAATTAATGGGGATCTATGTGTAATTCAGAGTGTATGAATTATCTGGACATGGCTCTCAACATGGAGGTGGCTTAGCTGGCAGCGAAAAGTGTCCATAAACAATGGCAGACAGAGCTAATAGTGTTAACCAGGGAGCAGGGGCGTATCCAGGGAGTGGCCTGGGGTGGCACAGGTCACCCCTGAAATCTGACTGGCCACCCCAGGTGCCACCCCATTATGACTGGCTATCTGTCCAGCCAGCTTGAACTTTTTAAAAAAGTAAACTGAATTATTGTTTATAGGTGCAATTCAGCTTTAAACCTGACTGGCAGTATTGTTTCAGAGTAGTGTCTGACTTGACTTATTTTACATTCAAATAAATTGATCAAACTGTTGCAAAGTTTGTTTACACAGGCTTATTCATTATCATTTTTTGGTACTTTAATTGTTTTGGCACTTTATACTTGCTGTTGTACTATTTACTTTAGGAGGAACAGTTGCTGTAATAAAGTAAGGAAGCGTTATTTTACTTTGGTGTGGTGTCATTCTGATTGGTTGGTCTATCTATCATTTAAACTCAACCATAAACAGCAATGTAAGACACTATAATGTTAGTAATTAAAGTAAGTATGAGTAGAGGAGACATAAATTGTAAATTAAAGCTATGCTGATGTGTGTGCCCACAGCAGCACCCATATTTCATGCCACTCCTGCATAAGTCAGTGCCCCACTTGGGCCACCCCGAAAAAAAAAGTCTGGACACGCCACTGCCAGGGAGCTGGCCAGAGGGTGGGTGCTGAGCTTCCTCGACAACACCTTCCTAATATCAGCGTTAGCTACCATATGAGTGCAATGAATGCAATGCAAAGTGGCAGCAACAAGCTAGCCAGTTGGATACACACATGCACTTACATGCACATGAGACAGATCAGCTTACCACAACAAACCACAGAGAAGCTCAGATTACAGCACACAGAGAAGTAGCATGACATCAGTCTCCGTTTAGGATGCCATTACTCCACTAGCAATATCTTTACATAGCAAACAGTGTTTTGCTGCTATATTGATGCTCTGAAATTTCGCACACAGGAGCTTTGAGGAGCAAGAAAGGGGAACCCTGCTGGCCAAGAGTTCACTTCTCTGGTTTGAGACTGGCTAGGAGAAATGCCCAGAAAAACTGGAAGTGGAGAGAACATTATTGAGTGAGTGAATGATGAGATTCTGGTGCACTACAGAAAAATCTAAAATATTGAAGCTGGAAGTCTGCTTTAGGCAGTCAGATCAGTGCAACCAATGGTCCATTTGACAAATTTTGATGTGCCATAGTACATATAATAAAATGAATGATGGCTGAATTCAGTTTGGTTGCTTTAGTTTCAGAGTCTTGGTATCATACATGCTGCCTCACTGTCACACTGTCATGACTTACTGGGACATGTGAATAGAAGCCATTGTTAATGTTATTAGCAACGCTGTACACACTGCTGGATGGAAGGTGCGGGCTTGGTAAAATAGGTCACATGATATATCTGTGCAGAAAATCCCTCTGATGGGAGAGTTTGCAGTGCAAAAGTGTGTAGGAACAGACAAATGTGGCCTTAAAGAAACAGGCAGAAGCTTTGATTAAAAAGAAAGTTTCTCCTTGAATTGTCCTCTCTTGAGGGAGATGTGGACACTGTGGTGAGACAGTCACTTCACTGTCTGCTATCAATGTTTAATTTTTTAGGTAAATGCTATCTGATTTTATGTCAACAGTAGAACATAGTTTCTGTACAAAAAACATTTTCCTTCTGTAATCAACCTCGTCAATAAAACATATGTAGTGTTTTTGGCTTTGCAGCAGAGTTCTCACCATTATGCATGTCATTTCACAGCATTTTTAGTTCACTGTTTATGTGCCTTTAGTGTGTATTGCACCCCCCGGGGTATGCTCTCTAGTGTTAAATGGCCCTTGTCTTGTTGCCAAAAGAGAGGGAATACAAAGATGGTAATGAAGGAAGAGGAAAAGAAACAAGCTATTGTTAGCACAAGTTTCTGACACTGGTGCAGCAATGACGCACGGAGAAGGGAGATGACCAAAACGGAAAGAAACAAAAAAAAGAGGGGAGAGAAATGGATGAAGAGAAAAGAAAAATACAAAAAATCTGAGAGGATCAACAATATTGGACATCTGAAGAAATGAAAGCAATCGTGGGGAGGAAACTGTCTGAAATCTCATCAAACAAGCGTTTTATCTCAGAGTGAGATAAATATATTTTGTGGCTATGACAAAACTGAAATCAACATTTCATGGGTGGAGGAACAGGCAGAAACAGATACTTTGATACTGTAATTGTGTGTGGAGCAAGAGGGTAAAGAATAAGATATCACAAGACATATTCTCAATATCTTTCACCCATACAGTACTTTCCCTTTGCTTTTTTCCACATTTTGTTATGTTGCAGCCTTATGGATCTGCAGCAAAGAATGGCAGAAAATCATCAAATCCAGGTGTGCAAAGCTGGTTGCAATAGACCCGAGACTGAAGGATCTAAATGCTACCAAAGGTACTAAAATAATGTTCTGACCTAAGCATCCTAATACTAATGTCAGTGTGCTATTCCTTTTTTTTAATTTTAAACAAAATTTGCAAAAATGCATAAAAACCTG
Source organism: Plectropomus leopardus (assembly GCF_008729295.1). Lineage (NCBI taxonomy): Eukaryota > Metazoa > Chordata > Actinopteri > Perciformes > Serranidae > Plectropomus > Plectropomus leopardus. Next base: position 20,224,028 of record NC_056466.1, on the reverse strand, counting down.
TTTTATCGATTTGTCATTATGGGGTATTGAGTGTAGATTGATGAAGGTAAAAATAACTGAAATGATATCAGCTTAAGTCTGCAACAAACCAAAAGGTAAAAAAAGTGAGGAGTTCTGAAAACTTTCTGACTGCACCGTAACTCCTGATGAGACTCGTTCACAGAGATGAGGACTCAAGTGCATGACTCAGGAGACAGGTTCAGCAGGAAATTAAAAAATCTTTACCTTCATAAAGGTCTGGTAGACAGGCAGGCAGGAAGGCAAACAATCCATAAAGGGCAAGGCAAAAGGCAAGGTCAAAGAACGCAATTGAGGATCCAAATAACCAAGAAAACTAACGCAGGGAAGAATGCTGGAGCACAAGACACAAAGTACAAAAACAAACTGGCTCAGGGAGCGGGGAGCACACTGACTAAACACACGGGAGGCGGGGATAATTGGGCACAGGTGAAACATATTAGAGCAACGAAAACAATCAGAAGCAGGAAAACACACAAGGGCAGGAAGTGGAGATCTGAAATTAGAGGAGAGGTGAGTGACAACATGAAATGCAACATGTAATGCATTGCCCCTTGTCATAGATTCCCAGGATCACCATTCCTGTTTTTTTTTTTTTGTCTGTGATGGTGGAGAGCATTGTCTAAAGCTGTGTAATATACTTCACGATAATAGAAATGTTTGAACTCCATCTGTTAGAGTAAATCAATTGTGATGTAAAGCTTTAGCTCAAAAAATTTATTAGCTCACACTGTACGTGTAAAACAGGAGATAAAATCTCCTGTTTTAAAAGTCAGCCCCTATGAACTGTTCTGGCTATTGGAAATGGGTCAGTTCACGTTTTGATTCTCTCTCTGTCTCTTCCTAACACATGCACACAAACACTGGTCAGCAGCACCAACAAGTTAATAAAGTTGCTAGTCAAATTAAAAATAATAATAATAAAAAAAGAAGATTAGCAGCTATTTCCGGCAAACATTCTCTTGCTCATAGCAGCCATGACAGAAGGAGAAGGAAACATCAAAGAGGCACGTATGCTATTGCTCAACTAACCTTGCTTTCATATTTTCCGTCAACAGGCCACATCCTGTTGCCACGGCACTTTGAGATGCACTGCCACTTTGCACAGACGTGGTGAGAGAAAAAAAGCCATTGATCTTGGGGAGCCCAATTGTGAATCTGCTTCAACTGTGCAGAAGCTTGACCATAGCAGACCAAAATTTCTGACAGATCAGAAATACATACAAAAGTCCAAAGGCCACCCGTTATTCAGGCCATGATCAGGCCTTGCTGTGCTCTGTACACTGCTCAAAAAAACTACGCCCATTGAAGCTTAGATTCAGTCAAACACAGGCAGCTGAAATATCGGGTCAGAAACACAATCAAATTGTACACTGCCCCTAAATTTCACCATGGATGTTCAATTGGGTTGAGATCTGGTGAATGTGAGGGCCATTGCATATGATGAAAACAATTTTCATACTTCTCAAACATTCAGTGACACCTAATGCCCTGTAGAGACCACTCTCATCCACAAAGAACCGTATAATCCAAAGATAAAAGTTGTTGGTCAGAAATCTTTGCGCTGAGCAGCAACTCTTCCCTCTGACGGAACAACTGGACCCAAACAGTGCAAGAAAGCTATGTTCAACCCTCAGCTTTTTTTTTTTTTTGAGTAGGCTACGCATTGACTGTCATCGAAAGAAAATGACATCATCAGTGATTTCAATAAATGCCCAGTATTAACGTATATGTTTACATTCAAAGCCCTAACCAAGTAGTTTTTGTCTGGACCTAAACTAATAAAGGTGGTGTCAGAATGATTTATGCAGCTGTGATTTGACAGTTTGGAGAACCACAGATAAATTATGTAACCACTCTGAGAGGGGCGTCCAACTTGAAAACTCTTTCACTGTATGTTTGTTTTTGGGGTTCTGAACGGTTCTCATTTCTCTTGCCCACATGTGAAGATTATGGTGTGGGACACCTCAGCTGACTTCTTTCGTTGTGACTGAAGCTCCTGCCATCTGTGCCCTGATTATAAATCCCCTTTCTGAGTGTCTCAGATCTTTTACTCTTTCCATCCACATCCAAAATCAAATTTCACTGGGCCAGCTCAGCATTTTTAAACATATCCTGAGCAGAATTGTATCATGCAGCACAGTTATAGAAGCATCTGTATTTGTCGTATTCCTTCACTAGTTCTCTTTCACTTTGTCACATCTTTATATTGATAACATTTTTTTTGGGGTGTACGGCTGCCTTTATGCACTCTTTAGACTCGGGTTGCCTGTTTGGTTTGTGAGAAATAATGAAATAATGCTTAAAGAAGCCTTTATTGTTTACCTTACAAATTTCAAATAATATAAGAATTTCAGAAAATTGTATCATTATCAGTGTTATCAATCAATCCCAGACCATATGTGATCACATTTCACAGTAGCCTCTCCTTGTTGGGTTGGCAAGCAATATCTGTAACTCATTTGCAATTTCATGAAGTTTCTGACTTATCAGAGATACCCTGTGATGTGATTGACACACATGGCATTGGCTAATTGTTTTTGCATCATGTACATGCATGAGAATACACATTCCACCAAATGGCTTCAGGCTATTTCACTGAACAAATACTTGCAGTATTGCACAGAGAAAAATAGAAATCCCCCCCCAAAAAGAAAATGCAGGGAAGACTGCAAGCTACTGTAGCAACGTATCATAATACAACAATTTGTATATCTCATGAAGATGCACGTACAACGGTTCATATGATATCAAACAAATTAGCTGTCATGTACTTAACATAGATATGTAGGTTAGATTTAGGAAAAGAAACATGGTTGGGCATCATCACGTTACGTACTTACTATGGTTAGGTTTAGAAAAGTGAAATTACGTAGGTTGGGTTTAGGAAAAGAAACATGGTGACGACGTACCTTAAAATAACACAAAGTTCTCTTGGTTTCACACGTAACATGAACACCAGTCTCCTGGGGGAAAGTTGTGCCTCTTTGATCCACCACCCCAACCTGCCTATATGCGCTCTTTCACTCTTTGTACTATGGTCATGTAAATGAAGCCTTCTAGATTACATGGGTTACATATAAATACTGGTGAAGTTCTTTTCATAGGTATCAACAGTGCATGAGAACAGCCTGACTGTAGCAAACAGGAATGCAATTACGTGTTTGAAATCCTTGGAGAAAACTGGTTCTGCAAATGTTTAATGTGGAAAGAAGAAAAGTATTCAACATGTTTGGTATGCCCTAAGGACACGTACAATGCCTTTTAGTGGAAAAAACGTGAAAGTTAACAGAACTTCGTAAACTCGCTCTGCTTGTATAAAAGCCAGAACTGGCTCCAAACCTTAGTCATAGATGTTTTAGTCTCTATATCTTTTAGCTAGAACTTTTCTACATGATGAACAAGTAAATTTAGCTTGTTCTACAATCACTAATCAAATTTGTGGTGGTGAAATGTCCGTTCAAGAAAGTTGATAAGACTGTCCGAGTCGTTCCCTTCCACAACTTCTTTCTAACTCATTTGATAAAGGAATGAGAGCTACTTGTAACTAAATTCAGATCCCATTAAGATTTAATCAAGCCTGGGGGAACAAGAGAAGATTAGACAAAGGATCCAAGAACTGTGCACAAAACCTTTTATCCGTCTATTTCAGGTCTCCCACCATTTATTGTGTTACTGTTTTTGTAGCTAAAGACAATCTTAAATCGTCAAACTGGAGTTCCTTTACTAACATTCGTGTTGCAGGCTCTATAAAAAGGTGTAAACATCCTCGGACATGTCAGTCGCAGTTACAGGTAACCACAGACTCTTTTTTTTTTTTTTTTTATGAAACACCAAATGCACATTATTGAGTACACATGCCCTCCGTAAACACAGTGCAAAACTGAGACATAGAGAGAGGTAGATTAAAGTAAAGAGAGAACGAGAGACACGACAGTCACAGCAGTATGGCATCGCGATTTTCTAAGGTACAAAGCAACCTTATCCAGTGACATAAATAGGACAGTTTCAACACAGTTTGATGTCTTGAGTGTTGCACCGATTCACTTTTGCTTCGAGGACAAGAGTGTGATTAGCAGCTTGATGTCACAGCAGTTCATGCTATTCACCACCTCCGTCTTCCAAACAACTGGAAGCAGCCTGAGGGTAGATTTGATTTTGTTGTCCATGTGCATGCATCTGGGTATGTGGGAGTGTGTGTGTGTCTTATTTCTTAAACCTTTTAAGCTATTTCGGCCCCCTGTATACTCAGCAAGGAATGTGCTGGTTTAACAGGCAGTGTCTCTGTCTGCTATCAAATACTAAAACTTGTACACTCTTGTATGTTTCTGTAGCTATTCAGACTGAACTTGATGATAATGATGATAATCATTGCTGAGTACTGCTGTGTGGTTTACAATGCCTGGTTTAATGGCTTTTGACTTTTTTGCCCAGTTCATTTCTTGGAAAAGTAATCAAATCAAATATAGTAAGTTAGATTACTTTGATGAGGTGATTAATAAGTTATTTAATACATTTTTTACAGGATAACTGATAATCTGTAACCAATTACATATCAAAAGCAACCTTCCCAATACATCCCAAATCCTTTTTGTCTGACCTTAAATAGCATTCAGACATGTAGTTTTAGATTAATTGCAGTGGGGCTTATTGTAATTTCATTTTCACAGGAACTACCTTCACATGAAAAAATAATCCATTTGACAAGGTTCCAAATATCATCCAAAGAAGCATAAACATTTATATCCTGGTTACAGAATCATGTTCAGTTGAGGGGTTCAAACATACATTGCGTTGCGTTTACAGTCAGTTGTTTCCAAGGTCAAAAGAAACTACTGAGCCAATCACACCTTAGTAGAGGGGAATAGAACAGAATAGGTCATCTTCCTGTGTCAGAGACAGAAAAAGGTAGACAAGTGTAAGTAAAATTGGGGCCGTGCCTTTCTTGTCTTGGGCATGTACAACCACATTTGCAGGAGCAAACGGGAAACATAATACACATTCCTGCCAGTGATTTCACAGGATTTCACAGATCTACAGGTGACAGTGATGCACACAAAAACACAGCAATATGCCAGCTAAGCGCAGTAAAGAAGAGTAGTAAATAATAAACATGGATAAAATATTAAATATTTTCTAAATAATCGGCTTTGTGGATGTCTTGTGTAGCGATGCATTAGGCACACTGCCTTAAAGACAGATACCATGTGTTTTGGTCACTTTAAAAGAAAATTCCACCTTTAGAGGATAGTTCACCCCAAGGTTCACCCCCAATCATATTACTACGCAAAAGGAAGAGTGCATCTGCTGCTAGCTCACCGAGCACCACCGAGCTAGCTAACATTATAGCTCAGCTCAGGAGGACGCCATATCGTTTGTATCTCATGCTATCAAAAGCACAAGCCTCTCATTCATGGGTAGACGCACGCTACCGTCTGCACTGGGACGTCTTTGGCGGTATGAAAAGAAAATAAACTGCTCACAACGAGGTCTGTGGATTATCTTGAGTTACAAGGTCATTATTTCTAGAGAGAGAAACTGATGGCAAGTTTTTGAAATATATCTTTTTGCCGCTTTGTTTAATGCGAGCCAAATGCCACCTAGTTCCATTAAATTTGAGAAGATGCAGACATCTCTGCAGCAAATATCCCTAACACTGAGCCACCTGCACTAAAGGAAAATTAAATATTTTTTATTTAAGGGTGAACTGTCCCTTTAAGTGGTATATTTTATTTTAAAAAAAAAGTTTAGCTGATCCTTGCAACCAACATCTCCATTGTTGACCGAAAATGCCATTTGCAGGATGGATATCTCATTCACTAGTGACTGGTTTGGGCAAAAATAGCTCCTACATCCACGACCACCAAGCACAAAATGACTAACATGAATACAGTGTCAGACTGATTGATGAGGTGAAACTAAAATGGCAATTTGATTCTGGAAAGACTCGTTGCATTTGAATTTGTTTTATGTGATTATTAAATCCTGTGAGCACCATAAACAAAACTACATTCAACAAGTCAGATACGGTTATGTCAAACCTATCTCAAGAATTCGAAACCACTTATATTTTGTTTGGTTGTTTCCTGGTGAACTGCCCTTTGAAATCCCCTCTGCACAAAATAAACTTGCTTTTTTTGAGCTCTTTTCAGACAGCCTGGCCTAGCTTTCAAAACTTAAATGACCCTGAAAAGTTATTTCATACCCAATATCACAGAGTTATTGTGTTCAAAACAAAACCCCTTTATTCTGAGTTTTAGATTTTCTGCTTTGTACACAGTAGAGCTAATATTCCCTGGAAATCACCTGTGTGACTGCACACATGAACAACTGCTGCAAATCTTTTCAGAGGCTGCAGACACTGATGGTGACATTATCATTCGAAGATCTGTCTGAAACTCTCATACAGTGTATTCCAATAACAGCAAAGCAATAAGAAAGACAGAGAAGAATACAAGAAGATACGTCTTGCTGAGTAATTGTCTAAAGCAGGTGTTAGACACAGATGTTAGATGTCTGACTTACAGCTGAATCACTTATGATCTGACTCGCATGTCATGGTGCACTGCTTCAATCAGATATTCTTACTGATAACTGGCTCTCCAGCCCGAGGCTAAATAATGTAACCTCCAACTCTCCCCTCGCAGGCTTCACTCCAACACTGCTCCTTTCAGCTGCATTCAAAAATTTGAACTCATTGCTGCAAACGTCTATCCTGAATCCCCTGTGCTTTTAGTGAAGCTGAAAGAATGCCACACAAAGAAAGAAACAGTGTGTACACCAGGTCAGTTTATCCTCCAGACAAACAATGGCTTTTGTCAGGGATTTACCCACACCGTCAACTTCAAACTGTGAATCCAGAGCTGTCTGTGTTTTTGCTGCCTGCAGGACAGAAAAGAAAAAAAAATCCTCCCTGCTGATACTTCTGTTAATCTGCAGCTTTCACAGGGTGGTCATATCGGTGGTTTCATCCTCCCTGTCGCCTACCAGAGAGCAGGTTTGTGATGTTCTGTTTCTGCACTGCCCAGTGCAACCAAGAGCATCTCTACCCATGGTAATGATGTCTCTCTTATCAGCTGACAGACCATAAATTCTGTCCCCTGAATGTCTTCTCAAAGGCAGCACGTCTATTTCCACTTTTCCTAAAGGTAATGAAGCGACGTTCTCATTCACAGAGTGTCTTCTTGTGGGCAGGAAGTCTGCTTTTTGTATGGAAGGCTGGAGTGTGTGGAGCTGGCAGGGGAACAAGGAGCTGTCACACACACTGGGACTGGACCGACACCAGTCTGAGATACTGTGGTCGGATCCTGCTCGGCTGTCTGAACTGTCTGCGACCTTCTGCCCCAGTCCCTGGCTTCTAGCCAAGCTTAGCAGCCTGGGGATTGTAACGATGGGTGCAGACACTGCCACGGCAACAGCAGCAATATGGTGGCGCTCAGCTACGCTTGTTTTGGTGTCTGTAATCGCTGTGGCTGGAGACCCCACTGCAGCTGAGCTGGAGAATGAGGAGGAGCTGAACAGAGCGGCCACTTTCTGGTAGTATCGTGTCCGTATCACTTTGGCTGAGCGGTAAAGATCCCCTATAAAACAGTAACAGATGGGGTTGAGGCTGGAGTTTGTCAGGCCCAGCCACTGGGCAAACGGCCGTGTCTGCAGAAGCCAAGACGGCGGCTTTTGCTCGCAATCGATCCAAAGGTCAGTCAAGTAGAGCGGCAGCCAGGACATGGCAAACAGCAGCACAAGACACACCACCATCTTGGCGATCTTTTGGCGCGTCTTGAGGCGTGAGGTGTGCAGAGCCTGGCTGCGAGGATCGAGATCAGCGAAAGCGGATTTCTTCCCACCCCAAAGTCGCCTGCCAGTTAGGAAGCCTATGGTGAGGTTGAAGGTCACTGGCAGGCAGTAGAGCATCACAAACAACAGCACATTGTACCTGTGGAAGAGAAGTGAACAATTAAAAATGACATGCAGATTTAACTTCTATCTGAAAAGACGTTTATTTCTGTAAGCTGAAATCTGTGCTGTTTGAATTAAAGGAGCAATGTGTAGGATTTAGTGGCCTTTCACAGTGAGGATTGCAGATTGCAACCAGCTGAAACTTCTATGTGTGAACTCCAGGTTAGGATTCCTTCAGTGTTCATGTTTACAAGACTTTGACAGGGAGCTGAACAATCCACAGAGGTCCCATCCTCTCCACAACAAATGGACCAGATGATTAAAACCTGTAGAAACTCTGAATAAAGCCGTTTCAAGTTGAAAAATTAGTGTTACTCTGACGCTGTTCGCCTCAAAGCAGACAGGCCATTAGCCCAGCACCTGCTAATGTGTGCTCACCATTTTTCTCTGATACCTTATGATCCAAAAATTTCAGGAGGATTTAACCATGAGCCAAACGATCTGCAGAGGTCTCTTCCTCTCCAAAACAAATGGGCTATCTTATTCAAACAGGTGAAAACACTGAATGAAGCAGTTTCACATAAGATATTAGTGTTTCACTGAGGCTGTTTGGTTCATCACGATGAGGCTGCTAACTGCAGTAGCCAACGCGAAAAACGTGATTGGCCCTATCTAGAGCCATTGTCCTTTCTGGGCTACTGAAGAAACATGCCAGATCAACATGGCCATCTCTATGGATGAAGACCCTCTAAGTCGATATTATCAGCTCATTCTAAGGTAATGAAAACACGATGATTCTTATTTTCAGGTGGTTATACACTGCAGGAAACTTGTTTCATTACATGCAATTTCTACCAATATATCTCCTCAAATCCTACACACTGGACCTTTAAATATATATCCGTATATTCTGTGAAACACTAAGAGTGATATTTTCCGCCGCCGGAGAAGCTCTCCATACTCTTTTATTTAGAAATGCCTGATGAGTTTTATTACAATGACACGCTCCCTTTGAAGATATGGATTGCAGCGTAAGTATAGTTATCAGGAACACAATGGGCTCATTTCAAGACTATTATGTTTGCTCCTGTTTCATCAACAACATAAAAGGATCAATATATGACAATATTATAATAACCAGCAGTTCTATCTTAGAACCCCTCATAGAATTAGGTTTGAGGGTACGTCTAGATAATCGACACCATTTCTTACATTTTGCAGCACATGGCTGCAAAATGATTGGCAGACAATGAAGCTATAATGACAGAAAATACTGTGCACAATAGAAGTCATTCTGAGACACTTGACAGCTTGTGATTAAGGAAAATAAAACAAGTAAAACAAGGTAGAACAAGTCGAGGGATGAAAAGGGAACAAAAGTCTCTTTAAGCCTGTGTTTTAAGTACAAAATAGTGCTGAATTTGAGAGTGGCTTCCTCAAGCACAGTCTTTACAAACCTCACACATTCGAATGACAAGTAGGTCCTTAACCGAGAATCCAAGGGCCCCTGACACACCAAACCAAACTTTAGGAACTTGCAGGCAATCACCACTTGATAATGTGTTGAGTTTTGCCTCAGGTTCCCTCAAGCTGTTCATTAAACACTGCAAATACTCCAGACAGCAACAAGACAATCCATAAGTTATGCACCAATTGAAAATATGTCAGCTAAAAAGTTGCGACTGGCAGTGAAGTTTAACTGCTTTTGTCAGTCTGCGGTCTTTCGTTCTTATGGGTGTAAACAGGAGGAGAGAATGCTTTAAATAACTAAAATCACTGATGCCAGGGGTCAAACAGAGAGCTCTCTCTTATTAAAAGCGTCCTTTGATCCCATATGCTCAATTTGCCATTAAGAGCCAATTACTGCCAACAGAGCTGGACATCCCAAAAACTACTGGTGACAGGGTGGCCATGAAACATCACCATGGCCCACAACATCTAATGGCTCTTTGTCAGTTTGTGTGTCAGGACCCTCAGGCTACATCACAGTTTGTGAGTGGACGAAAAATGTGAAAATGAGTTGGAAAGCAGAGAATGTAAAGCTATTAAATCATAGACGATAGGCTTGGGAGATATCTGTTTTTTCATACCTTCATACCTTCGTGGAATTTCACCAGGGTATATATGACAGCTCAGTGCGTGGCACTAACCCCGGCCAGTTCGTTACGTTCTGCCTGCTGTCTTGCCATTTTCAGTCTACTCAATACACTTGCGAGATGTCACCAGAAGTAATATCCTTACACCTTACACATCATCCTTATTAAACAGAGAAACATAACTATACCCCATTTCAAATTCATGTCTCTCTCTTTTACCAAAAACCAAGACTTCCATGTCAGGGAACCTGTTTTTTTTTCTTTTTTTTTTTTTTTCTTGTTTTTCTACAGAAATGGAGTCTCAAGCAATTTCTTCCACTTCATGTGCACAGTTTTCAGCAAAAACAGAGAGTTTTTGAGGTTGTCTTTTGATAATCCAGTGTCTCTATACTACCTTTTATTTGTCACAGACATGAGGAAATACAAATGTGTGTGTTTTACTCAACCTTTCCTGTTTCTGTTTCAAAATAAAAGCCCTCTGACAACATTTCTATCTATAGAATCCCTTCAGTTGTTGACAGAAGGCATTTTACTGTGAAGCATTTGCAGGGCTGTGTTTTTGATGATGCAGTGGCTTGCATGGCTTCATAAATGAGTGGAAAATGTGCTTTTAATTGTGGAAATACAGCAGTGATAACAACAGGTAGCTCTGCAGCAGCCGCAACAACAAACCCTGCCAATCTGAACACACACTGTTCACGCATGCAGTGTGACCCTAACGTGACCTCCAGGGCACGTGCACACTGTGTGCAAATCATCCTTAATACAGCCTCTCTGGGATGAAGCCATAGAAAGATGAGGGTCCATATATTTGACAGTACCTAAAATCATGGATTTCAGGATTTTTAAATACCCTGGCATACTGTTATGCCATGATACCTCCCATGCCTAAAAGACAAAATCATGGTGCCATATTCTGTTGGAGAACCTACCCCTGTTTGAGTTGATCCTGAGGCCACGTCTCTTGACAGACCAAGATGGCAAATGTCCCTAAGGTGATATCCTGTTGCTGGTTCATCACTGCAATAGGGGCGCACATGATCGAAGACATTATCCACACTACAGCAACGGTCGCCAAGATTCTTCGGCGGGTAAACATGGAGCGAGCTCTTAGTGGTGATCGCACACTGTAGTAGCGATTCACACTGATCACAGTCAACGTTAACACGCTGGCTGAAACTGAAACAGCCTGCGTGAACGGCACTGCACGACAAAGGAGGTCACCATAGACCCAGGAGGTGTAGATTTGGTTTCCTAGGGTGATAGGCATGCACACGCACACCACAGCCAGATCACAAACTGCTAGGTTCACCAGTAGACTGCGTGTGGCGCTAACGCCAGCTAGCCGCCGGCTCCGCCTGTTGGTGAGAACGCGCAGGGACATTAAATTCCCAACAAATCCCAAAATGAAAGACAGACAGTACATGATGGTGAGAGCGATTGTGCTGGGCTCGTGGTGAGTCCAGAGCAGCATGCTCTCCAGGTTGGCCAAGTCATTTGAAGAAAAGGTGGACAAGGTGGAGGGTTGGTAGACAAAAGTGGATGTTTGTTGAGACGTGGAGATCGAGGGGGTGGAGAATAAAGGGGAGGAGATGAGGGAGGAGTAAGGTTTGAGGGAGGAGGGCAGCAGGGAGGGCAGAGGCTGATGGAGGGAGGCTGTGGGGGAGCTGAGAGTGGAGGGTAGCATTATAGAGCTGTGGAAGCTGTAGGTGTGGTTGATACTGTCCTGAGAGTCGTCGTACTGCAGCAGTGGAGAGAAGCTTGGCTGGACTGTGCTCCAGTCTGACGGCTGGTCCTGGGACACATCCATGCTGCTCTCCAGGTAGCAACAAAACCACCGCAGGGGAGGCAGCAGAGAGGTATGAAAAACTCTCCACTGCAAATCTTACTGTACTGTTTTCCCTTAGTCCTCATTAAAATCCATTCATAGGACACCACAGAGGAAAAAGCAGAAAACCAAAATCAGAATCCAAAGAGGCAAGAAACCCTTCCAAAAAGCATCATGTCAGGTTCCAGTAATGAAGTCTGCAGGTCCTTCTATTTTGTGTAGATAAAAAATCTTTGGAGATGAGTGTAAATCATGGTCTCCCATCTGAGACCTCCTCCTGTGATGTCATGATGCTGGTCAGCCCTGGTCCCAGAGCAGTCCTAATGAAACGTATATTAATTCCTCCAGGGAGTGGGTGTTTGAACCTGATAATCCCCAACCAGCTCTTAATAGACTTTCTCACCTTCAACGAAGGCAAATATCATGCACACCTCCCCTCCACCCGGTCCTCCTCCGTCTCTCTCTTCCTCCTCACACCTTTAGCCCATCAAAGGGGATGCAATCAGATCTGTTTAGAGAAAAACATCACAGATATCAGAGGCTGCCTCCACCCGCAGCTGTATTAATAGCTCCATAGCAGAAGAAACAACAGCAAATAACACATTTCCTGGATAGAAAAACCTTGAAAAGCTTTTAACATCTCCTCCTGGTGTGTTTGGATCACAGCTTCTCTCTGAGGTCATGGGGACAGTGCGTAAAGAGGTGAGGAAGGCATCTGCTCAGAAGATTATATGATATTTATTTTTAAGAATGTGGATAAAGAAAACATGTTTGCAGTATAGTTTTAATACTAATTATTCATTGAGTACAGATAGCAGAATGTCACTTTGGACATATTGTCATTTTGCAGATATATTTTATTGTTAAAAAAGGTCAGAATCAAATATAATATGACCATGACCATTTAAAAAAAGAAGTGGGGGAGAAGTCAAACGTTACAATACAGAAACCCCTACAAAAAATATATTTCATATATATATAAATATATGTTTATATTTAACATATTTTTATCTTGGATTGGATACAAGACAGAGAGGACTGGATGTTTGTTAAAATAATGATCTTTCCCCACACAAAAAAAATAACCCAGCTTAATTTCAGCTTTTGTATACTGACCGTGTGCGGATCCTCTTGAATGCTAAAAAGCCTGAAGATGTTAAAAATGCAGCCAGGTGCTGTTGGAGATCTGCACCATCACAGAAAAAAAAAGAAAAGAAAAGAGTACCAAAGTTGCTCCTTCCAGTCGACAGCTATACACGCTTTATAATCCGTCTTTGAGCCTCAACACTACAGAAAGATTTGTTGTTGAGAGAGCTCTTTGCGTTTCCGACAGCTTTTGTTTTGACACTAAGGGGCTCCTCAGATGTCTGCGCTCCTGCCGGCGGGAGCTCCGAGTCCATCCGCCACTGCAGGACTGAATATGAGAGAGAGAGTACAGCCAGGGAGGGAGCAGCTGCTGCCACACACACACGCGCACACACACGCGCTCGCATTCAACTGTGCAGCACCTATGGCACTTGATAGACCCTTTAATCAATCAGAAAGTGACGGCAGGCTTCTCACTTGCTATGCGTCTCCTATCCTGGCGCTCAAAAAAAAACAAAAAAAAAAAAAAAAATCAGAATAAACTGGATTCTCTGTTCTTTGACTGATTATGACAACCAAATAGCTTATTGACTGCAGCTTATCAACTTATGTCCTGTCATCACAGATGATTTTTGACAACCAAGACTATTTTTGACAAGACCGATGGACTACACAATATTCTATTATTTTATTCAGTAAGCACATTTCTCCTAAAACAAATCTGACAATACATGGTAGAAACACATTGCAGGAAAGACATACAGTATATATGTGTATAATATGTGTATAAATATTTTATAACATTTCCTTGAGTATGTGCTTTTTCTGCTCTATGTCAGCATGGCTGGATCAACCTGCTTGGGGGCCTTAGGGGCAAAGATCTTATGTCAGGCTGCTATTGCTACCCTGTGTTGTGCTTCTCAAAAAAGGCAAAATACAACTAAAACAAGACAAAGGAATGCAAGAAACTGGAGCATTAAAAACACAGCATCTGGAAGTAAGTGTATGTGCAGAAAGGCCTGTTTGTTCCAAGTGCTATACAAGCCTTTTGTTCTGAAATCCATTCTCTGGCTTGTCGAATACCAATCCATGTTTTTGCCTCTTGGGTATTCTGTTTACCTTATGTGTTTGTGATATGCTGTCTGTATTACTTAGCAGTCTGTGCTTTTTGCTGCTGCCTGCCATGGGAAAAGAACTTCCTCTTTGAGGACAAATTATTTAGCTATCCATCTATCTATCACAAAGAGGATTTTAAGGTAAAGAGATTTTTTTAATGAATGACATCCGAATTAACTGTATACATGTATAAATGACAGTCCAAGCAATGCTGTGGGTAAAACGTCACTACCACAGGCGCCCTGGTTGCTCACAGGTAGAGTGCATATCCTGATATATTTTTATGGTAGATCTATTTCATTTTTTTGTGTGTAGCTCCTGAGAATGTTAATTAGTCAGTTTTCTCAAATTTTTTGGGACAAATAACTTGATTTTGAGCTACTGATATAGCTATATATATGTTACTGAGATATATATATATATATATATATATATATATATATATATATAGTCCTACATCATAACTACGTACTCTAATGTCCCTTTGAGCAGCAGATCAAGAAAACGGCCACACTCAGCCCAGAAAAAGGAGGTGATGTTTAGATGTGGGTATTGATCAAAGCGATCACAAACTAGAAACACTGTATCACAGCTCCACAACAGCTCACAGTCTGGTAGTGTGATTCTACTGAATATAATAAAAACAACACAATATAATAATGTCTCCAGTTCCAAACACAATTCAGAAGTGTTTGTACTGGCTGACCAAACATATCCGCTCCTGCGAAGCTAAACAAAAGTAAACTCTGACCTGCAAAGCCAGCTCACCCTTAAAAAAGCAAACAAATGCTTGAATTTGCCCTTAGTACAGACCTCAACAGAAGTCAATGGGAGACAGAGCCAATATTCGTGGTACAGAAGTGTAATATGACCGTACCTCAGCAGTTTTCATAAAATATTCATTCAATATGTGCAAATACTTTGTTTGAGTTGTACAATTGCATAATGCATAAAGATTTGTAACAATAACCCTGCAGAGCAAAACACACAAGATATGTTCATATAAAACCACACAAACATTCATCATTGTTACAGATGCTTCCTACAACCTGTTACTGAGCAGCTTCAAACTCAGACTGTGTGAACCCAGCTCCATCAGATGCACAGACCTTGGAACAAAAGCATTTTAAAAAAAATGTATTATCAAATAATTATTTTGGAAGGCTGTATTAAAAAGTCATGGACCTGGATCTCTGGGCATCTTCTTTTCAGCTCAGTATCAGTGAATAAATAATTCTCTGTCATATAGAGTTATGATCAAATCAGCTTAGTTCCAGTTTGTGCATATCCTGCTGTCATTCTCTCCACAGTGGGCTTATTTATTTAGTCTCAGGTCGACAGGTTGTGTCTTTTGTCCATTTATAGACAGTGACTTCATGGCCTATGGCAAAGCAACTGGCTCTCACATTTTTAATGTGAAATAAACCAAGCAGCACATTTTTATGATGGTTAATTTAACATTAATTGGTGTTTTTAATCATCTTTCTTTACATTCCAGTAAGTCCAGTATCACAAACTGCCTTAGCTTGCTGGATTTATTGTGAAATATCAGAAAGTCATATTCATTTCCACCTTTCACAGTGAAGAAAAATGTGTCATTTAGTGTAATAAAGCAATGAACCACTTGGTATTTAACGACATGGGCTCCCAACTAAGACACCCACTACATGACAAAAAGCAAAGTAAAGAAAAAGACACCCACTCCACAATATTGACTGCCGGCGCAAAAGTTGGTGTTCAAGTTATGAGTCAGCTCAAGAGATATATATTATTCAGTTCCATTTTAAAGACTGAATCATTTATGTTTTTTCCCCCCATCTTCCCCTGGTAAATGTCAGATCTGTATCCAAACAGACAGGCTCATATACCGTAGCATTCTGTAATAAACATTTTGTTTTTGTTTTTTTTTTCTTCACATGGTATAAATCAGTGGTTCCCAACCTTTTTGCTAATGACTCCCCTTTTCTATCATTAAGTAAACTGACAACCTCTGACTACAAGACAAATTTACAGATGTTTCATCTTATATTTAATGCACAATGATAACGGAACAGAAAAACTGAGCTATTAACCTGAATGTAATAACATCAGAAAGTTTGTGGGAAAGGAGAAAGGAGAATAAATTTTGAGCATTTTGTTTCCTGTGAATACTGAATATTTACAAATTGATTGTTTCCTTATCCCCAATGCTTGGCCATTGTTCTATTAGCTCTTGTTGCCAATTGTTTTGCTAATTAACTTTTGGAATAAAATTTTTTATGATCCAAATTTTAAAAATAACAATTTCATATAAAAAATGAATGAAATGCTGAAATATGTATAAAGAAAAGTTTTGTCACCCAATGGATTGTGGACTCCCATTTTGAGGCCTCAACTCCTAAATAGCGACTCACCCTTAAATATGCATAACTTGAGCAAAAAAAAATATAAACAAGTGAACTATGAAAAACTTCATCCCTCGTACAGTCATCATGACTGGAAAAAATAGCTATAAAGACCAAAACCTATTTGTACTAGGCTGTAGACAAGTTCATTTCTGCTGTAAAGTTGGGCACGCTTTAACATTCTGGAGCCAGCCTCAAGTGGTCATTCAAAGAACTGCAGGTATTGGCACTTCGGGTTAACTTCTATTTCAACCCCGACGCTTGGTTAAAAAATTAAAACCACCACCAACCCACCTCAATCAGGTTGGGAACCAATGATTTAAATAGTGTTGTTAGTTTCCGCAGTTCTTAACAAGATCAAAGAGGAAACTACCAGTCAGTGTTAATACTTTTTTCTTTTCTCTGAAAAGAACACATGTGCAATTCACTTGAGGGCAATTTTGTCTAATTATTAAGACCAAAAGTAGTGTTAACGTACAGTTATTTAATGATGTACGGTATGTGAAAGCATTGTAAAGGGTTGTGGGTTTAAACGTGTTTCCAGCCTCCTCAGTGTGGGTTAACATTTCAGTGTGGCAGTATTTTCTATTAAACTAAGTGGAGGAAGCAGCGGCGTCTTTTCTTATGAAGAGGATGAACAAACTCTTTGACCTTGAGTTGCTGATAAAGAATAACTGTGAAAGAGAGGAGTGTGCAAGGTTTGAATACACTTCACATAAAGGAAGGGCTGCGGAGGAAATGTCATTTGGTCTCATTCTAACTCCTCCAGTGATGAGTGTAACCAATATCTTGCTTAGAGACTTTCTTTGTGTTTCAGTCTGTAAAGGGCAGCAAACCAAAAGGGCAGCAACATTCATCCACATCCTCATGCCCACTTTTTGGGATCAGTTATAGTGTATGACGCACACTTGCAAACATCAGGGCAATTCTGAAACCAAGGAGCCATGACATGTTTTTATTACTCGCATTATTACTATCAGAATCAGGATCAGCTTTATTGCATTGCAAGTATGTGTGCACATACAAGAAATTAGGCTCCGTCATTTTTTATTGCTCTCAGTGTAGAGACACAGAATAAGCAAGAGAAGAAAGCAAGAGTTCTTGTGTCTGCATGTTTAGGCAGACAGTGGTCTGAGGGCGCCTACCAGAGCGAAGAGTTTTGAACAGGTTGTGTCCAGGGTGTGAAACGTCTGCAGTAATGTTACCCGTCTGTTTCCTGGCTGTGAAGGGCCCTGTGTGGAGGGCAGACTGGCACCAATAATTTCTTTCTGCATTGTTTTTCTGCATTGTTTCTGTCCTGTTAGCCAACCCAAACCACACAGTGATGGATATGCAGACTAGATTATTGACCAGTGTAGAATTTTATCAGCAGCTCCTGAGGCAGGTCGAACTTCCTGAGCTGGACGAGTCAGTATATTCTCTGAGCCTTTTCCTTGATGGTGTTGATATTGGACATCCAACGGGGTCCCGGTAAATGATGATGGATCCCAGAAACCTGAAGTTTTCCACAGCAGACAGTGTTGAGTTGTGTGATGGGAGGCAGTGTTGGAGGGCTCAACTGTCATCGCTACAGTTGTAAGAGCTCTCCGCTACAGGTTTCTGTGATGGCAACGGAGGGCCAGCTGTACAACCTCATGTCTGTATGCAGACCGTCTTGTATGAGGCCGATGAGTGATGTGTTATGTGCTAATTTAATGAGTTTAACAGATGAGTCTCCTGAGTTGCAGTACTTTGTGTAGATCGGGGGGGTGTCCCACAGACCAGAACCAGCCAACCAAAGAGTTCAATCTGCCCTACTGCATCACTTTGCATAATACTGACGCACTTGTGAGGGCTAAGAGGTGTCAGGTTTCAGGAGCAAGTTAATCAACAAGTAACTGACTTCTTGCTGCTCAGAGGCTTTTCACCCTGACCAGAACACAGTTATCTAAAAAACAATAAATACTTATTGTGGTCATATTGAAAGATAACTAACATAATGCAAAATAGCTCCAACCTCTCATCCAAATATGATCACTTCTGGCTCCAACAAACCAACATGGTGATGGCTGAAATGCCGAACTTAAGGCTTCAAAATGGCAGTCTTTGTGGACTGCCATTTTGTCACCAAGAGGGTGATGTCACAGTAGCTACGTCTATTATTCATACAGTCTATGGTCTGGCCCACTTGAGATCAAGTGACTAAATTAAGTGAGTAAATATGTTGCCCATGAACTAAAATGAGTTTGACATCCCTGGTGTAGAGGGAGATGAGCAGTGGGCTGAGCAGGCATCCCTGGGGGATGCCAGTGCTGATGGTCCAGTTTTACCTGCTGCCTCCGATCTGTCAGGAAGGTTTGTGATCAACTGACAGGTGGTGGCTGGCACAGTGAGTGAGTTTGGAGTGGAGGATTTCTGAAATGATGGTGTATCTGGGATACATGCTGTATAAGCTCATTCTAATTCAAATGAACGTTTTCTTAAAGCCACTATGTGGAGAATTTTAAGTAACCTTTTAAATTATTGTGAAAATAATATGATCAAGGTAAAAAAAAAAAGTGCTCTTTATGTATTGCTTTTAGCCCATTCTTTTGTATTTTCAGGTTGAATCCTACTACAACTTGGGGGCACTAAAGTCAGAAGTGTTTACATGCTGCACATAGTGTGGCTTTAAAACCTTTTTTAATTTCAGGTTTTGTCATCAATGCCAACTTTTATTTTCAGTGCCAAAAACTGAGGTCACTGTCCTGGATCCAAATTATGTGCCCAGGTTTTGAGCTATCAGCTTTTAAGATTACTGCCTTCACCTCAACATTGTTTGTGGTGAAAAAAAATGTCATTTTAAAACCATCAGCAGAAACCACCCTCTAAATAATCAGTGTTGCTGTAAAACAGTTATCAATGGAATGGCTTGAAACTGAAGAAAAACACTTACTATGAAAAACAATAATTGCAGGAAATTTTCTCACAACATGACTGTGTATTCATCCATAGATGACAGATTTTTTTAAATGCGCCATTATCTTCATTGTGCTCAATGTTGCAAGAGTAAGCCTTGGTGATCAAAAAGATTTCTTTGCTTGTGAAATGGCTTGAGTTATCATGAGTCATCTGCCAACATGCTTAATGTGTTAATCATCAGAGAAGCAATCCTCAGAATTTCATAATGCCAAAAGCATTTATGACAGGTGGAGTAGAGATCCTCTTGGCTCACATTGTAGTGAAACAATAAGGTGATAATGAGTAAGCGGGGTCACTTGCCAATACAACAATCGTTAGGAGCTTGTTCATAGACTGCATAGAAGAAGTCACTGTGACGTCACCCATTGGTTTGTGAACTGGCATTTTGAAGTCTTGAATTTCACATTTAGATTCAGACAACTTTATTCATTCCAGGAGGTCAATTTCAGTGGCAGAATTTGGCATTTTTCTGCCATCATCTTGTCTTTTGGAGCCAGGAGTGACCATTTTTGGACCAGGCCTCCAGAAAGCCAATTTTCATGGTGGCCAAACAACTTTCAGGCATAACACGTGATGCCACTGGGCCCTAAAAGACTTCTTCCCATACACTTAACCTCAGAAAGAGACATCTAAGTCAGTTGATACATTATTTTGACCTTCACAACCCCTGTGAAATGATTTGCTTCTCTTTCAAGATTCAGTAACATTGTGAAAGTCTGGAGGAGCCAGTCATCAGTCAGTCAGTCATTTTCCGTAACCGCTTGTCCTCGTAAGGGTCACGGGGGGGCTGGAGCCAATCCCAGCTGTCATCGGGCGAAAGGCAGGGTACACCCTGGACAGGTCGCCAGACTATCGCAGGGCATGACACATATAGACAGACAACCATACACACTCACAGAGTCTGGAGGAGCCACATGATTAAATCATTTTATCCACATTCAAATTAGCAGAGCGTTAAAATGGCAGTTAGCCGCTCAACTCCTGAAAGTCTGTTATGCGCTTTCTTGATGGGCCCAACAATGCAGATGATTCAGGTAACTTTTTACCTGGGATGTTGAACTTTTTTGGCTTCATGCACCACTGAGCATCTTTTATCAGAATGAACAGGGCCCCACCTTCAACACTGTATGCCAGTTTATAAATCCATGGTCAGGACAAGAGGATGGAGCTGGAGAGAAGCGAGGGGTGGATCTGACTAGTAGTCCCCAGAAGAGACTGCTGTAGTAGCAACTCGTTAATCACAAGGCAGCCATGCCCTAAAGCGTACCTTTTTTTATCGTCTGTTTTCCTCTAAATGGAACCATAACTTACAAACTGAACATCCTGCTATATTGAAGAAGCATTGATTGCAGTTAGCATATTAAGTTATTTCATTCACAATGACGGCAGTGAGCTGAAGGTTTGCAGTTGTCACCATGTAGTCAATGAAAATATGCAAATGTACACATATTGCTCGGGGGTGCTCAAACCAAGGCAAAGACGCCTCTGCGCATGTTGAAAATGTTTCAACTGGAGGGAAAAATTCACAATCAGGGCTTTATGAATCTAGCAGGAATTCATAAAGGCACAGATACGAGAGAGATGGGAGGAAAATATCAGAAAGAGCTGGAGTTCATGGTGATCTCCAAGATCAGTCAGAGGTTAATCTGACACACAAAGGCATGCACCCGCCTCACACATTAGTTGCAAGCAAACACATGCTACACAGACAGGCTTTTGGTCTCTATAGCACTAATGCAAAACACAAGCTGCACACTACTGAGTCTTTTTTTCAATGTCGTTATCTTACTCTCAGCCATCTCCAGTTTCTTCTTTTAATGAAACTTGAATGGAGGAAACACAAAGCAGCCCATGCAGCCAATCACAGCTCCCACCATCATTACATGTTAGACCGCGACACACAACCATGAATGCAGCAAGAGAAGAAACTGGGTTTTAGATACCACAATTCAATGTAAAAGGCAAGGTTTTAAAAGAAGCACAGATGAAGCCTGAACTGTGAAAACTGAGGCTTTTAAACAGCACACTATGCTGACATGCGAGATGTAGGCCACCTTTTCATTTGACGTCAGGTGAGTGTTTAACTGTAAAGCAGATCATGTGACAGCTTAGCACAAATAGAGTAAAAACATGAATTCTTAACAATAAACATAGTGAAAATAAATGTCTGCCCGGTTTGAAAGTCAAATATATAACCCATCACTGAGAATGGCACAGTGTTCACTCTCTGCAACACGCTGACTTGACTGCTGCAGTCTATAACTTTGAACCTAACAGCAAGTGTGTTGTGGGTTTTTGCAAAATGGTTAATTGTTTTTTCCAGAGCTGCATATTCACTCATGTGGCCCATGGATTTATCGAAACAAGGACATGATCTTTTAAATTAAGCCAAAGAATAAAATGAAATGCTTGCATTGTCTTTTAAGTGGCACATTTTTATTCTGAGCGGACATTTATTTTCTCCAGGGTCCACTTCAAAGCCAGTGTGTGTGTGTGTGTCTGTGTGTGTATCTGTGTGTGCATGTGCGTGTGTCTGTGTATGTGTGGGGTGAATCCTTTTGTTATCGTACCACACTGTTATCATGAATATGTGTTTTTGAAATTGCCAAAGTGAAGGATGTAGACCAAGAAAAAAAGGAAGAAAGAGCCTGGCCAGTGTGACAGTCTCTTTTGTATTTAAAGGGATAGTTTTGATTTTTTTTTAATAGCATTGTATGGGGTACTTGTCTATAGTCCAGTTTAACCTATAGCAGATGGCACACAGTTGGCTCCAAGCAGTAAAGTCCTGATGTAAAGTGCCAAAAACTTCAGTCCTTCTAATGACAACTCTAGAAGTGAGTCAGTCCCCATAGACCCTGTGTTAAAATGCCCAACTTTAGAGCAGAAATAAACATGTTTACAGCCTGGTACAAAAAGCTGTTTGGTCTCTATAGCAAATTTTAACATTCACGACAACTCTACAGGGGTGAATTTTCTATATTTCACCTCTTTACATTTTATTATGGCTTAAAGTTACTTATATTTTAGGGCAGTGCTGCTTTGAATGACAGGCTTACTGCTGATAGTTTCCTCAGCCTCTAAGTCAGAGTCCCTCACTCCTTCATAGCTCTAGCCTTTCGTCAAAATACGGTCATTTCTGACCAAAAAAAAAAAAAAAAAAGACAGCAACAGCTGAAATACCAAACTCAAGCCTTCAATACAGAAGTTCATAAACCAGTGGGTGATATCAAGGTAAATACGTCAATTATTTCATACTTCATCTAGGGTCAGCATGCTCCCAGTTTGGAGAAGCAGCGAAAATATCATATATAATATAGAATACACTTAAAAGGATCTTAATTTTTTTATGTGGGCCTTTGTTAGGTGGTTAATTTATGTTAGCAGCACATTGCTGAGCTTCTCTGCCAGCTTCTCTATACTGGAGCGTATATCCCTGTAAGATTAATATCTATTTTCATCATCAGTTTTTCTGATTTTAAAAAAGCAAAATGATGGCAGGACCTTATTTTCAGATGTCTGTGTACAAACTGTTGTGTTCAAGGTTGCAATTATCCACGTCAGCTAATGCACATCATGCAAAACAATGAAATAAACATTCAGCGTGTCAAAAAGTTTGGAAATGTAATATCAAATAGGGAATGTCTGAAGAAATGATTCGATGTGGAAGTGAGTAAACAAACATGTTTTTCTCTGTTGGTTCATCTATTCAGTGTTTCATCCCAGTAAATCTATAAACTAATGTAAACCACTGTCACACTGCGCAAACTAATCATCATGTTATGGAGCGCAGGCATACAAATGATTGATTTTCATCTGCACATCCTCAACATGATAGCAGAAAGCTTCTTCACACACACAAACACTGAGTTATTGACATGACGTCTCAGATAATAAATGGAAACATATCACACAGAGATCTCTGAACCCTCACAGTCAGATGCAAAACACACAGTCAACCCTCCACTGCGCACCATTACTCTGAGGCAACACAACAAAGCCCTGGTGGGGGTCAACATTTAAAATTCTTATGATTCAAACATCATCTGAAAGTCCTGTCTGTCCATTTTTTTTCTTTTTAGTTTGCCCAGTTTCAAGGGATTTTTTCTTTTTGTTTTCACCTTAAAGACTTGGTTGTTTTCATTCACATGCAGTAAGGCCATTAGAAGTGCTACAGGGCAATACAGGAAGCACAGGAATGTATATATTTTTTTAAAGATTATTGGTCTCATGTGAATATAGTTTCAGCAAATATGAAAAAATGTTACTACAGCTTCAGTATGCTATAAAAAGCTTCCTCCTTTTTGGATTTTACATTTTGGGCTCTCTGTTTCCTCTCTGTGATGACACAAAACTTTCGCATAGATTTCTCCGGCGGCCCTGTGAGTGATTGCCACTGATTGTCGCAATTCCTGTGCAATGAATTTCCTCATACTCTCGTGCTGTGTGAGTGGAAAGGCCTGGTTAATCCAACAAAAAAGAATCAGAATTGACCAGTTTTACACTTTTATAGTCTCCGCTTGTTTTATTTTCTTAATTTTGTGTTTCTACAAATTTCATGTTGGCTTGAATCTGTGCATTGTGTGAAAGAGTGCTTTATGTTTGGGTTGTTTTATGACAGAATAAATCATTAAGAGTTCATTTTCATTTTATTATTATATTTAGGGTGGAAATCAGCAACGCAAAATGTGAATAGCTGCAACACGGATACTGCTATTTAATGTTTTCACTCAAACATTGAGGTGGAAAATTATGGAGAAAAAAATGTCTGTGTAGGATGTCATCACTGCAGCGATGTCAGGTCTACACAGCCTTGAAATGAAGCCTGAACCTGTGACACAACCTGAGGTTAGTTCAATAGTCTCTCTCTGCCACGTGCAATCTCTTTGTTTTCTTTCTCTAACATATTTCATGCTATACTTCCTTTGGAGACAGGAAGTGATTATCATAAATCATTAAAGCTTCTTTGCTTGTGGTAATGCTGGGACCCCAGCTGAAGGCACATATGAATCATGTTCTACATACACATGCACACACATGCACAGACATACATACTTATGCACGCGCACACAGAATGATCTAATTTCGGCTATTAATTGAATCTCTGAAAGCATTTAACGAGGCATCTCAGCCATCAGGATGTGTGTACAGGGACAATCAATTTCCAAAGGCATCACTAACCCTACACACACACACATACACACACACACACACACACACACACACACACACACACACACACACAAATATGAAGTGTTCATATAAACCCCACTCCCTCTCTGTATACAGTTTCCTGATCTCCCTGCCTCATAGTGACCTTTCAGCTGCCTCTGACACCATTTTTTTGCTTGTCTCACACACTTTTCTATGCACACCACAGCAAGTACAAACTTACATTTAGCATAGATTCTAAATCATTATATTGACAGGCAACGCCTATTAGAGACCATGCATGCCCTAAAAAAAATCCATGTAACAGCATATCCATGGCCCATTTTCCTTACAGTGCTGTCGTGACCTTTAGCATGTGCTGCCACAGCAACAATAACTGTCTACGAAAATGCCACAAGACCCTAAATTGGTCAACATCCCAACATATCTTCACCCTCTACAGCTGAGGACTGGTTTTCTTTACTGAGGAACATTTAACATCTTTGAAAAGCAAACACAAATATTTAAGATCAGAGAGGGAATATCACAGCGGTTCATGAGAAAGATATTAAAAATGGGATATTTCGCATAGAAATGCCTGGACTATTGAAGTAAAATCTTTATGTTGTATGACTGATTTCAAAAGAGGAATATTCATGATGCTCAGTAAAAGTTGTTCTTGATGAATAAGTGAAAATGTTCTGTTGACGTTTGGTACAAACTTAAATTACAATCATATTGTCATAATATAGTGTAGAGAAGCAGAATCAAAATCAAAAAGTCTCTTTGTGCATATTTAAGTTCAGGTACATGATCACTTGCTATTAAAAACAAGCAGGTTTAATAGTCTCCCTGAGGAGAAAAGACTTTCAGGCATATCTACAAAAGCATGAGACAAAAACAAACCTTGTAATTCTAAAAGCAAGCAAATATCGCCTCTATGATCTTGTGCTATTTGCACGTTCAAATTCGGTAATGTGCATACATTTGATTACATAATTTGCCCATTGCTATGCAATACAAAAACTACACACAGTGAAAATGAAATTACTAGCGTCTTCAGAAAGCTGGTGGTAACTGAAGTACATTTATAAGGGGTGTCACGCCCACACACAGCCGCGACAGCACTGAAACACTGGGATATTTAAACCCCAAATATAATTTCCTTCTGTCAAATTTAAATCCTCTGCCTGAAGTTTTGGGAAATGCCTCTGGACCTCAGTCAGTCAAATTTTGTAGCTCACACTGTGAAAACTTCGGTTTCTTTTTCTCTCAGCCGTTGTTCTGCCCACTGTGTTATTGTAGGTTACATTCACTTTTTGTTTGACACATGGATAATTGCAGTCAGACACAAGAGAGGGCAAACTGGGCTCAGCAGCAAAACTTTGCACAGTAATATCTTTTGTGAATTGGACAAAGTGGTTGCAAGTGATGCGCAAGTCATAGCACAGTCCATTTGTCATGTCATTTAAGCAAGATTTAATCTATTTCATTTTTTATTGCTCATTATATGACCATTTAAAAGCTACACTTTTAAGTAAAATCCATTTCCAAATGATTCTTCCTGATAAATGATTTTTTGTTAAACTTGCTATGTTTTTGGAGGGGAACATTTTTTGAGGCAGATTTTAGTAATAAAAATGTAAGAAGCTATGTTCATGTATTTTCAGGTGCCTAAGTCCATGTGGGTTGGGCACTTGTAAGTGCATGAAACAATAAATAAATTGCATAACTATTGTCAAGGACAGTAATGAACTATTATTTTTGTTTCTGCTCCCAGAGGTCTCAATTAGTGATCTTTATTTGTTTTTATTGTCTGCTACCCTTTTGTTTGTTTCTTTCATCACAAAATAAATCACACATAACGTAAGTGCTGCACATGATCAAAAACATGACAGTGTAAAGTGATGAGTGTACAAGCAACAGGTAGTATAGGTTTACCTCACCAAGAAATCAAGAAACATATCTGGCAAAGACTAATTATGAATCATGTATATTCCTTTAAAATAAGAGAAGGAACTCATCTGGTCTCATTGGAAAAAGCATCAATCACATTTCCGATTTATAAAATAAAGGCTGAAAACCATTTATCAACATTATGTCGGAAACTGCAAGTCAGGTAACACACTGAGTGTTTGGATTTGCAGCAAAACTGGCTCCAATATTTCTCTGGAGTACAATTATACAGAGGTTAACATAAAATCAGCAGCCTATCATTTCAACCTGGTTTAATAGAAATAAGTCAAATGTACACTAACTCTTAACGCATTATGTAGTGGTGGGCTCAAAATGTGTTAGAATCACGTGATGGCAACATGAAAACAACGGCAGCGCTGACTAAATGAGGATATCTTGTCGTGATGGACACACAAATTAAGAACAAAAAAGAGAAAGTTTGCATAGGTAGGGTGTGTGGGAGTGGTGGTAGATGGATCAAACAAACGTGTACTTTCAAACTGGCTGTCTGTGTCCCGTGTGAAACCAAAAGTCAACATGGTTACCTGACTTTTCGTCACAGACTGTGGACAGGAAGTTCAGGTAACGTTAGTGGCTGGACTCAGTATATTTACTCAATTACTGTACAAGTATAAATCTGCAGTTACTTTTATGTTACTTGAGTATCTTAATCTCATGCAACTTTTCACTTCTACTCCACTACACTTCAGTGGGAAATATTGTGCTTTTTACCCCACTACTATTATTAGATAATTACTTTACAAATTACGATTTTTGTGCAAAACCCAAACCAAAATATGAAAATATATATAAGTACACCTGAATCAGTTTATTGATAAATTAGGAAATTAATGGGCAACTATTTTCTATAATTGTGTAAGTAATTTTTATTGCTAAAACCATTTCATGGTTCCAGCTTTTCATATATACTATGAGGACTTTCTGCTTTTCATTTTAATAATTTACATTATGAATGCATTCTTGTACTTTTTGTATCTCAATAAATTTCCATGAAATAACATTAACTTTAAGTTTATTTAACAGTGCATATGTTTCACTACTGCAGATGTTTTTCTTCTTACAGCCTTTTTTGGTGTCGTGTCTCCAGTCTTGTTCATGTGCTAGAGTCTTTGCAAATGGCACAAAATCGGCCCTTATATAGTGTTTAGGGGTGTTACCTGTGCTAATAGGTTGCTTATGAACACATGGGATTCATCATTTTGGATACTTAAGAACATTTGGTCCATCTGGAGTTGACTTCTCCTATATTTTCTCTTACCAGAAAATTAAAAGAAAATAAAAGAGAAATTAAAGAGAATTTTGCTGTATGAGGCCCATTGAGATCGGTATAGTCAATTCATTTTAAAGTTTTGACTCGTACATGATCGGAACGTCTCTAAAGTACATTTAAGTGCAGTACTCTAAAGGCATGATATGTTTTACTACTTTTTTTTTTTTTTTTACTAATATTAGTTTCTTGTTTTTTTCTTATTTACTTAGAGTATTTCTTCTCCCAAAGTGGTGTGTAGCTAGGTGGGTGGGTGAAGGTTGCTGGATTTTATGATCTTAGACTGATAAATTAAATCCTTTATGTCTCATGTCAGACATAAAGCAACCAAAAAAGGAAAAGAAAATAAACCAAAAAAAAAGCTGGTCAGCAACTCATCATTATCAAGAACGGTTTGAGCGTTATCAATCACAAGTAATTTCAGGATACATGACAGACAGGCAGAGCTGTCAAATCATTAGTTTTGCATTGAAAGGTCACAGATAAACAAGGTCAAAGCTGAAATTGATCTTTGTGCACGTAAGAAAGACATGAAGTCTCCAAGGCACACAACACCCAAGACAGCTTTGCCGCAGGGCTTAGCTTTCATCATGGGAAAACATTGTTGACGTCAGCTTATCTGCAGAAGGCCTTGCGCAATAATTATAATGTTGAAAGTACTTATGAATCATAATAGAGTGCCTTTGAGTTTTAAATTTTGTAAAACTTGTCCCATAACCCCTACCCCCACAGCATCAGAGTGTGCTCAGCAACCTGTAATTTTGCATTTGCTGTCTAATTTTCTGCCTTATGAGCAAGCAAAGTGACTTGTCCTCCTCATCACAAATCCAATTTCCTGCAGGGACATCATCGTTAACAGGTTGACGTGTTTGTCCAAGTATGTCCACCTGTGCAAAAGAGTGTGATTTTGTACAGGTTACAGAGGAAATGAATGCGTTTGAAATGAGACACGGCTACATAATGAGCCTGGGGCAATTCCTCGCTCCATACACTCTGCTTTGAATCATAAATATTTCATTTCTTCTTAAGTCATCTTTCTTCTTGCCCCCCTGCTTCTGCACATCAGGGGGTGCGTTAGAGAGCAGGTGTGAGAGGCCATGACTCTTGGATTACCTTTTGCTTGTCCTAATTGGACTACAGATGAGAAATATTCATGTTTAAATCATTTTTTCCAATGGAAACGATATGAAAGCATAGGCATTCATGTTAAGAGGGGTGCTGAGGGTGCTGCAGGATTCCTGCTGCATTCTAGACGATATGAGTATTGCAGTATTTTTTCTGCTGACATTTCAAAAAACAGCAGTCATTTAGGACGTTGTGGCTTTTGGTTGTTGCAATAAATTCACCTGCATATCAGCGTCAATGTCCAGAACGCATTTTCTAAATAAACCTCGTGTAGCAAATTCTGTTTTAGCTGTAAACATACCTTGTTTCAGAGATTAGAGCTAAAACCCTTGCCACCAGCATTGCAGGATCAAATAGTATCTTGCCATTCACTTTTTGCACTAAAATGAATAAGTTACAAGGATAGTCAGAAAGCACAGACCTGCGCCAAGGTCACATCTCACAGTGACAGCCAGTTGAGTTTCCGTAATCCTGCTGACAGTCAAACAAACAAACCAAACTGAAAGCTCCTCCCATACTGCAATGCAATGTTTTTTTACAGGGATCACACAGGATTTAGATCACCCAGACTCAGCGCCATATACACATTCACTCATTATAGACTGCAAGAGCAGTTTGCTCCTCTCTATGGATGCATAGGACTCAGGGCATAGGTAGATCCTGTCCGCCCATAGTACGTCAAGCCACGTCAAGTCAATTTTATTTATAGAGCCCATTATCACAAAACATGGTTTGCCTCAGAGGGCTTTACAGTGTATGACGTCCCTCTGCCCTTAGGACCTCACATCACCTGAGGAAAAACTCTTGATAAGTGACTTCAGGTCCGTGAGTGAACGTGAACCAAAAAAAAGAGTTGTGGTTTAAAAAAAACAAACAAACAAAAAATGCTATTGTTGGACAGCAAACACTGAGAGGGTTCTTGACAATTCTATCAAACCTCTCAAAAACCATTTGACAAAGGATCATTACTTGGTGTCAAACACTTTGGACAGGATTGCATTTATGAAAAAATCAGCAGAAAACAAATGACAATGGCAGAGAAATACGATAGATTGCTCTATGACGAGTGATTTGTAAAAACATTGTCGCTTATGATGTGACGCGACAGCACCCTGATTGCTGGGGACTGCAGACTAATGCAAAAGACTCTAAGGACAGCAAGAAAAATCACTACCCCAGAACCACCACGGCTTCAACATCTACACCACTTGTTGTAAAAGGAAAACCCAAAACATCATTAAGGATACCTGCCATGCTCTGTTCACATTCCTATTGGAAAAAAATGGAGCATCAAGTCACACATCACCCATCTCAGTAATAGCTTTTCTTCAGGCAGTGAGGTTGCTGAACAGTTGACGCATCTATATGCACTGCACACTGTTGCCTGTAGATTGCATGTACTCTATATTTTGGGTAATGTTATGCATTTGTTGTTATCTGAGGAAATGTGCCCTTTGTGTATGTAGAGTCACTGAGTGCAAGCATTTCATTGTAATGTTTTACTCTTGACAATAAACTTTAACTTTAACTCATGAAAAATGAAAAAAAGTGAAAGACAAAATTGAATACTCCCACGTTGATTATTCAAAGAAATTGTCTGTTAAGGAAAATAAATGTTGCAGCTCATTTTGATTAAGGCTACAGAGTAGGTGTCAGACATTGCAATGCAAAAGTTGATAAAAACAGACACTTTTATTATAGACTGTTAAATTCTGAGGAGCTTTTGAGCAAGTCCTGTATGGGCATGATCAAAGTGCAGGCTCTGCAAATCTTGGGTTTTTAGGGGATTGTTTGATTTTATTGGAGTACTTTATGGAGTGCAAGAGCATCTGCTAGACTGCATGTTAGTTGCTGACAGGGATAACATCCATAAGGAAGTGAAAATTCAGATTTTGTCTCAATCCAGGCAGATGAGACAACAGACATTTCCACACAGTGTCAGCCGGTGCTCCTCATCCACGAAACAAAATCTACAATGTGCCAGAGAGATTTTGGAGTTCATCATAATTTAAACTCCCACAGATGACTCCATCATCTCAGCACTTTACTCAGCACAATACTCCCTGACAATCAGTGGATAAAGCCCAGACAAATGATAGTGCAAGTGTAAACAGGGGGTCCACGGGTGGCGCGCTGAAAAAGATGCAGAATATTTAGAAAAATGTACATTATGATCAGTGGTTTCTCCTGGCATGATTCTCCGTCTTCTTCTCAAGATTTCCAAAAAGAACCAGTTAGCTCGAACGAGTGGTAGCACACAGACTACACAGGGTCAGCACAGTGAGGTTGAACTTCCACAACCGTGCTGTGAACCAGAGGCGTGGGTTTGATTCTTGACATTGGTGTGGACATAATTGCGGTCGGCAGGGGTCCCACTGAGGCTTTTTGCATTTATTTTCAGACTTCTGACTGCAATTTCAGGGGAGTTTTTTCTGTCTGTGCGTTGCTAGGACAATAAAAACACAATTTTGATCATGTAAACCAACAACATTACAGTTTAGCTTCTTTGAACTTCATTATGAAACATCTCATCAACGTCCATAAATGAAATGAATGAACTGTTGGCATATTTGTTTCGCATCAACACTGTGCAGTTTGTCCTGGTGGACAAGACAGAAAGAGGAGCTGTTCAGTCTCACCTCAGTTTCACTTGTGTCTTTGTTGTTCAGAGACATGTTAGCAGTCTCATGGGAGCACTGAAACTTCTTTCAGCCTCAAATGATGAGACTGAGGTGACTAAAAGCAGCCTGACAAGGGTTTCAACATGATCAAACAGGCTGTCATTTAAACTGCCATTCCTCCCATGATGTTAGCCACCTCAGCACCGTATTTAAAAGCGTCTTGGAAATGAAACATGGTGAGTTGTATTTTTTGGTTACTTTCAAACTGCAGACAAATCCGACTCCTGCCCAGACATCACCAACCTATGTGTGCATGGGTTGCTGTTGCCATACGACATAGGTGTCAGTAAATTTGCAGCGACGTTAGTGATGCTGCTTCCTAACACGAAAACATGAGAAATGGAGTTGATCATTTCAGATTTGTGAAGACTTCCTAAAATTATTATAGAAACAATCTGGAAATGCCAAATGGTCTGGCACTCTAAGTAAGACATTAGATACTCCCTGTTCAGTTGTGGCTACTGATCAAGTATAATTAACTTGTAGAGGTCTGTTCTGCAATGTTCCTCAAGTGACTTGAGACTGCGTTTGCTCACCTCACCAGTAAATCGTTTTGGTGGCTGTTATTGGTGAGGAATCTGAATGGGCTCAATCCCAAGGGAGTCAACCATTGCCACTGCTTTGTCAAAACCTCCTGTAAGCCTTCCTCATTGATTTTGCCTTTTAGACTGGATCCGACACACTCTACTACATTTCTTAGTCCTGCAATAGTTTCAGTACATTTTTACAGGGACTTGTTCAGACACTCTAGTTTTACTCTTTTTGAACCTCTCTCCAGTATATTATCCTCACACCAGTGTTAGATCCAAATGTCATCTCCACCAGGCTGGACAAAACAAAGCACTGCTCTGAGTGCTTTTCCTCGCACTGTTCACCTGGTTGGGCACAGTGGTCTGAGTGGTGTCGATGGTATTTCTTAACCTGCTGCTACTGTTTCCAGACTGTTTGCTTGCTAATGTCCCTAGCTCATGGACCCACTGCAGTGAATCGTGTATCAAGGGACTGGCTTGGCTTGCAGACAGTGTGATCAAATTAAGACAGTGTATCCAACAATACAAAGCCAGTGGCTACAGTCTGCTTAGTTCTGTTTGTGCTCCTGACATATCGGCAGCCCCCACAAATGCCTGACCCTTAAAACTAGACATGGTAATATTTTGCCTCAAGAGGAAACCCATAACCACTCCAGCAATCTGCTAGTTTCCAAGACGTCATACAAATTAATAAAAAGCTGTGGTGCCAGATCATGGTCCACATATCTAAAAAACTCTCGCTCAATTCCTGAGACATCATTAGTGCCATCTATATGACTAATTACTGAAAAACTGGTAGCGGCTGACTCGATAGTGCAATACTTCTGACAATTTCCTAACAATTGCAAAATCTCATCTTGTGCCAAAGCAAAGGGTATAGTTATTCGAACGGGATAGCCAACTATAGAGACAGACTTTATTCTTGGATTTGAATTCAAAAGATGAAACAGATCTTGCTTCTCTTAGCCTTGCAGCAGCATACCCTGTCGAGCTGAACCTACAATATTTCGCAAGCAGCATCTTCTTCTTGTTTTGTCCAGGCACTTGAGAGTTGTGCATCTATTCTGGTAGCCTCTTGAGTACTATGACCTCATGATGGTGGGACTTACTATTCAGGTGGCGTTCAAGGCTAAAAAGACCATTATTCCCGTTATTGTAACCCTCTGAGGAGAATGCAGTGTCTGCATTTTGGAAAGTTAACTTTTCTGTCAACTTCACTTTTCTGTTAAACTTTGCTTAAACTTTAATTATATAGTACCTTTCAAGCTAAATTGCAATACAAGGTGCTTAGCAATGCAACAAAAATACAGCAATACAGTTGATAAAAAGTAACAAAATAAAAAGACAATACAAGAAATAGAAGGGGGCAGATAAAAATGTTGCTACGCTTTTGAAAGAATTAAAATGGATTGCCAACATAAAAAGGTCAATTTTAAGGTCCTTTTTAAAGGTATTTACAGTGATGCCCTCAGCTCTTCTACCTGACTACTCCGGAGGTAAGAACCATAAACACGAAATGATGCCTCCCCCCTGTCCCTTGTTCTCATCCAGGAAACAACTGAAAGGCTGGCGTCAGAGGATCTGAGTCATCGGGGGAGCATATCTGACTTGAACATGTCTGACAAGTATTCAGGCGCTCACCCGATGAGTGATTTGAACGCCAATAAAAGGAAATTTAATTTTATTCTAACACTGACAGGCAGCCAACGAAGGGACTTTAGGACAGGTGAGATGTGTGCTCTCCTTCTGGACTTGGTCAGAACATGCGTTGCTGCATTCTGAATGATATGTAGTTTACAATGTAGTTTATAGCTTTCTTTGGTGAGCAGCAAGGACAGTATTGCAGTAATCATCAATCTTTAGAGAGTATTTTATAATACAGTGAAATTCCCTTCACAGTTTGGCAATAGTGAAGCTGTAAAATACTGCCTTTACCAACTGTCTTGGAAAAAGAAACCTATTTGACAGTTTTCCAGCTGCAGTGTATTTGGGTTGAGGTTGGTTTGGCATGAACTCAATGTTCAGAATATTTCTAGTTTAACATTGTTCTTCAATATCATCATGATTGTCATTATTTTCACCGCTACCCACAACTGGAACAGTTTCCCTGTAATTACACCACTGTATACAATTAGCCACTCTGAATCAGCTCCTGCATCTCGGTGCATCTAAACACTGATGAGGCTAGAGACACACGCATACACACACACACACGCACGCACGCACGCACGCACGCACGCACGCACGCACGCACGCACGCACGCACGCACGCACGCTAAGTATTTAAAGTAGAAGTAGAATAGAAAAAGAAACATAAAAATTATTGCTAAAAAATTAAATAACACCCAAAACTCTAAATTATCAAAAAAAAAAATAAAAAGAGAAAGCTACCAATAAAATTAAAATTGGTTAAAAATAGAGAAAAAAATGCAATTGAAAAAAAAGAATATTTATCAGTTGGCAAATTAATTTCAATCAGTTTTTCTTTTAGCTGATTAACAACTATGTTTTGCTGCAAAATCGTGATTTGTAAAGTAACTAAAGCATTTAGATAAATGTAGTGAAGTCAAAAGTAAAGTATGAAGTCAAAGTATGAAGTGGCATGAAAAAAATACTCAAGCAACGACGAGTACCTCAAATTTACACTTCAGTACAGAACTTGAGTAAATGCACTTTGTTAAATTCAACAGCACATTGTCAGAGACACTTATGTTTAGGTTGCTTTCCATCTGTTAAGACATGGGATCCTCCCATATTGAAAAGTTAGATGCACTATCCCTTGGTCTACTGTAGCACAGGGTGTTATTTGTCCCCTAGTCTCATGCACAGAACTGTTAGTACAATAATGGTGTTGTTTTTTTCTCAGTTAGCCTACATGTACACTGAGCTCTGGCAGTTCATACAGTGCCTCTTGCACATTAACAAGAAAAAGCAAAGTCAGTCCAATTAATGATATTATATATTGGCATTAATATATTGGGTTAGGGAGGTGGGACTCCCAAACGAATTTCTGTTAACCATTTTTTATTTACCAAAAACATGGACTAGACACTGATGGACATCAGTGTTTAGATTTTATATACTGTATACATTTTTTAAATCAAAATTATGCCAGGGACAATTCAGTGGTTGGGTTCAATTCTGTTTCCCTACCATCCCATTACACTCTATGCCCTTGATGTGAACACTTTGAGCAAAAGATGACCTGCTCCAGGCTTTATGAGGCCACTAGAGGATGACGATTTCTTTGTGTTCCTGGAATAGTTGCACCACATCATGCCTCATGTCGAAATTCTTTACAGCCAGCTCCAGAAACAGACAACATTGACAGAGTCTTTGTCTGGAAAATCATGCAGCTGTTCAAAGAAAGCATGCAAAATGTCGGGTACAATAAATTATTATTTTGTGTCGATTTTTATGCCCATCTCTCTGCCTATCAATGGAAACTACACACTTATCCCAGTTCTGCTTTGTAGGCTTGCAGCGTTTTATTGCAACTTTGTTGCAGGAGGCGAAGTTTGGGATTTGAATTGTTGCAATCTGGTCTGGTTGATACTTTGTATCTGGATGCTGAAATCCAAAGAGATCACAAGTGCATCATGCCCCTACAATAGACGGTTCTTCTATAATAAAATGACAGTTCAACTGTAAATTTGTAGGTTACAAACTGTAAGTAGCAAGAGAGTGCCCTTGAGCTACATTTACCCTGGAGAAAAGCAGTCATGGTTATTAAATAAAGTGATGTAACATTTTTTGCATAATTGGTGGCAGCACCCCCAGCAGCCCCATCTTTCAATGCATATGTATGAAGGAGTACTGAGCTGACAGCTTTTCACTCTAGCACTACAAGAAAAGGAGACGACAATTGTGAGATGGCAGAGCTGCTCGTATCACATTCAAAACCTTGCAGCTGGTATAAAAGACAATCAAGTGACTCTCAGACCTCAATGCTTTGTGCCAAACATGTGCACTCTGCTGTTCACTGTGGTAAACTGGTCATCCCTCAGTTTGGCCTTTTTCCTTTTCCCTCCGGCAGAGTCACTCAATATACATCTGCAGCTATAAAACTCAAAACATCCTTTCACTATGATTTATATCCTCCTATCTCCCTCATCCAACTTTCATTGCTTGTGGTCAGCCACAGAAACAGGATGCGCTCTCAAGTTTTTGTTTCGGGTATTCGGGAAATACTGAGCAAAGCACAACAATGGTGTCATTGAGGAAAAGCGGATATTTAGACAAGAACAGCGATAGTGTGTTTGGGGAATTTCTGCCTTGCAAGTGACTGTGAACCAGGTTGCAGTATGTAGTCCACTAGCACAGTGTAATATAAAATATAATGATTGGAAAGTGCTGGGATCAACAACTCTCTTCTTTAAGTGAAATTATAACAACAGCGTTTCAGTTGGATGGAGTGTCTGTTATCCCCTTGTCCCCTTGTCCACTGCACAGATGTATTAAAGAAAGCAAGCATGGTGTCCATTGATCCCAATCACTGAGTCCTAATGCTGAAAAGGCTCATAAACCAAGGGTCTACAAAAAAAACAAAAAGGGTGTTATATGTTGTATCTAATATGTTGTTGTTGTACAGATTGTAAAGCACTGCAAGGTGCAATCACACAGACAAGTGTGTGATTTTGGGTTATATAACATAAATTGACTTGATTTTGCCACCTGCACATGGACTGTAGAGCTCCTGCTGGGCTGAACTGGTTGACTTTACTGCACAGTTGAGTGGAACCAATGTTTCTGCAGCTTTTCAGTATATGTTTGGTTGTTAAGTCATAGCACAGTAAAATTTAATTTTGTCCAAGACCATTTCTGTGAAAAAAAAAAACGTATTACTAGTTATTTGCAATAAGTTATTTTGCATTATGAACAGTTCTTTATGTTCTGCAGCCTCTGCCCTTCTACTTACATATGTGGTAAGCCTAACTGCCCTGACACACCAAGCAGACACTCGGCTGTTGGGTGAGTGTCTGTCGCCCCAGTTTTTTTGTGACTCTGTTGGCACTATTCGGCCATTTTTAGCTTTCTTGGGCTGATTAATCATGTTGAATTGACACTGGGAACTGCAGAGCCTGTCAGTAAATAAAATCACTCTGTTTGGCAGTTCGGCTCAGTAACCAAGACGAGAAATGGAAGTGAGGAAAGCAAACAAACCATTTAGCTCAGGTGGGGCTGAGATCAAAACAAATTTAATATTATTTTCAGTCATTGAGCTCTTCAGCAGAAGCGGTTCATATTCTTTAGAGTTACTGTTTGCAAACCCACAGTAAGTAGCCTTTGTTCTTACAGGATGTATTGTTAATGTGGTAACTGGCCAACTCACATCTTAAATTGGTCCTGTCGGTCTTCTAGTTTCTGTTTCTGAATCAATACAGACTACTGTCGCCTACTGGTAAGTGCATTTCTGTAGCAGCATCCCGGCACATCAGAGGTTGCCATGGGAAGGATACTTTAAACGTCACGGGTTGACGTGGAAGGTCACCTGACCGAACATCACAATGTGATGAGTGCGGAGTAAGAATGTGTTGTACATCAGCATATCATAAAGTAAAAATACCTCAAGTCGGCTTTGTAGAAAAAAGCTCATATTCACAGTAAAAAGAACAATAACAACAAAATAATAACCATAACAAAAAAATGACCTCAGAAAACAGCAACAAGGACTAAGTCAGTACAAAAAGGGACACTGAAGTCTATGCTCTCATTAACACCTGGATACATGACAGCATCACATTTAAAAATCCAATTAATCTCTCTTTGAAGAAATTCATTGGGGTGCTGGAGATCAACTTATGTCAGCGATATGTGAGCTGAGCTTGACTTTGTGCCCTGCCTGATCTAACACTACGCTCCAATCCTTAAAAAGTGTGTCATTCTCAGTCAATTTTCTTCGTTGCTGTATAGCTGTTTTTCCGGTGGTTGCATACAGAAAACTGTGGCCACCATGTCAAAGTTGTTGCACAACCTATCCCTGTTCTTTGGGGCTTGATCTGTGCAGCGTTCCTCCTGGTTCAACATTTTCCTCCCACAGATCTAAGAAACGCAGGTTAGGTCAACTGGAAACTATTGTGGGTGAAAATGTGGCTGTCTGCCGAGTCAAGACAATTTTAGTATGAGGTCAAAATCACAAATTAGCCTCACAGGGCTTTAAAATCAGCACAGCATACAACAGCCTCTCACGACATTCAGACAGACAGCAATCAGAAGAAAATGCAGCCTCTTTATTGATTTGAATGTCTACCAATAAGAGGCTACAGTGGCTAATGAAATACATGCAAGCACACGTACCTGGTAGATTACTTTTTAACAGCCAGAATACATGGGTCACAGACGCTGTGCGGCACGTCTGCAGCAACATGCCTACAGCAGAGTGTCCATCATAATCAACCGAAGCTGCCACACTGAATACATAAGCCGCTCCCGATATATTTTGTCCATTAAACAAACATCATATTTCTACTGTTTACCTTGCAATCCCTGCAACGAAGGCTAATCGCCACCATGGTAACTTTCTGGTGTAAAATTCTGCATACAGTGAGTTCAGAGTTTTGGCATATGAGAAATCTTCAAACTCACAGACCTGTTACTCAAACTGGACATCCTGGATCACATGTCATTGTCTTACTAGTGCCTGAAGCAACACAGCCTCCACCAATGCAGCCCCTTTGGGTTGTTTTTCTTTTAGCACAGGGCTGTTCTCAGTCTCAACGTCTGCCAAAATGCTAGATTCAGAAAAGACCCCCCCACCCCCCCCCCCAAAACTGAGGAGGGTTGCCTCTCGTAGATGGTCCTTCTCATTCATCTTATTTATACCTATGATATGTAATGCACCATAGTTCATATATAACCCACTTAATCATGAGCCAGGAATCTGTAAACACACAATTGCTGCAAGCTGTCCTACCCCATATTATTGGAGTTGCATTCACATTAAATCAGGGAAACAGTAGACAGAAGACAGACAACACCCTCTGGATAGCACAGGAACAGTGGGAAAGAATGGCAGGATGGGGAAACAAAATATGCATGACAACATATTGCAATTGTGACACTGTATTGTTTGCACAGAATGGAATGAAATATATTGAAATATAACAATATATATTAAAATTATTTTGCGGTTATAATGTGATGTGACTATTCTTGTAATGTCCAGTAATTGTCCAGATTGCCTGGGTTTTCTTCTTGTCTGCAGGAGGTACATAACATCAAGGACAATGGCTAAAATTTAAAATATTTTAACTCTGAACAACAGTGTTGTCTACCATTACCACTGCCAATATTCTATGCTGGCTTCTCCAAATTTTACCATCTTGCTCTAATACTATAATAATAAAATGATATCTGGTTTGCCATCTGCTGTCTGCCTGATTCCAGTTGAACACAGCAGAAGTATAAAGAGTAACAAAGCTTGAGGGGGAGGTGGTTAGTATGAATGGGTCAAACAAACAAAGGCATTCTTGAGGCACTGCCTTCACAAAATGAGACAGACAAAGTCAAATTTACCTTGACCTTTAACCACCAAAACCGAATCACTTCATCCTTGAGTCAAAGTGGACATTTGGGCCAAATTTGAAAATAGTCCTTTAAGGCTTTCTTGAGATATTGTGTTTACAAGAATGGGATAGATGAGCGCACAGGCGGACATACGGACGGACGGAAGGACAGCCTGATAACATAATGCCTCTGGCCATGGCTGTCGCCGGTGCCAAGGCATAATAAACTTAGATAAGTGTGCAACGGACTGATAACATGAGGTAAATGCAGTGCAAGCATACATAAAGCATACTGATATCAGAAGATGTCAAGTGAAGTCCAAGTGCTGCCAAAAGAATACGTGTGGATGACTGACTGACTAAATGTGTGTGGATTCCTTAACTCTGACCTGGTGAGCTGCAGGAGCTTTAGCTCGTGGAGCGAATTCAGTGGAAGTTAGAAGGTATGAGAAGAACAATAACTGACAATACCTGCAGGGTGCAATCACATCCTGTTTTCACTGCACTATAATGGAAAAACGCCTACTCTTGCACTTTGGTCCAGTCATTGTGGATGCTGTAGTTACAAAAAAAAAGGCTTTGTAAACAAAACTTAAATGAGCTAACAGCTTATTTACTGTAAAAAGTTTTAGTGATAATTATCTTATAGCCTCATTTCTGTCTTCTTTCTCCTTTCATTCCGCTCTTCTTTTTGCCATCCAGTTCTTTCCCAATACCAAAAAATGCAAGTTATAATATTTCTACATCCCTTACACCCACAGCATCCCTTTGTTTGGTCCATGCACCATTTCAAATTGGTCATTTGGTACAAACAGTTTTTCTGTCATATCCAGGTCCTACATCTGTACTTGGTGTGAATATATCAATAGAAAACCTCACAGGTTCTAAAAATATTAAACTGAATCATTGAACGGCAGCTGCTATTTTTAGTGCTCACCCAGGGATCACGTCGTTCTGTAAAGTGATTCTTTTGTATGCATCACTGTTCTATTTCACGTTGTGCGTACACCTGCTGTGCAATAATGAGGGTAATATGGAAATACAAGTCAACTCGTACTCTACTCTGCCTAACCTCTCAACTCTAAACCTCGTCCTTGTCTTTTAGTGCATAAGACAAGTTACCAACAACGTCACAGGAACAACACAAGCCTCTTTTATCTGTTAGCTACAGGCAATAGGTTTATCCACCCTCATTTCACCAGGCAGTTTCTGGAAGAACACGGACACAAACAGCCAGGGGGCGTAGTTACAAGAGAAAAAATGGAGAGAGGGAGGGAGGGGAGCGGGGATATAGTGTGCATTCACATGTGTACAAGAGGAGGAGGAGGATGACGAGGAAGGACAGACGTACGGCGCTAGTGCACTTCCCCATGGCATCACAAAATGAATTTTTCACTTGAGACTTTATATGTTACACACACATGTTGATGAGTCCCTGGCTAGATCACAACAGCTGCATCATGCATTTCTCCCAGCTTGTGAACCATCATCTGTCTTTTGTTGGATTTTCACATAATAATAATGGATCCACAAATGCTCTTCAATAGATTCATTTGTTGTTGTTGTTGTGTGTGTGTGTGTGTGTGTGTGTGTGTGTGTGTGTGTGTGTGTGTGTGTGTGTGTGTGTGTGTGTGTGTGTGACCCGAAAAAGAATTCATGAATTTGACATGCTATAGAAAGAGGCTACAGCACCATCTAGTGGTGAGAAACACTCTGTCACATTCTACATGTGTCAAAAAGAAGTGGTACAAGCTCCGAAACATACCAAACTGACTTGTGTGGAAGACTTATACCCTGATACATTTTATGCAACAAGCTGTAATTGCCTGAGAACTACAAGTTACAGAGATAAATACAGAAGTGGATGAAAGGAATATTTCTCCCCCCAAATGAGTATGAGTATCAAGTACTCACCATGTTACGTTAAATTTATGAAGAAAATGTTTTTTTTTTTCCTGCATGCCTCCATGGTGAATGAAGAATCTAAAAACATAAAAAAATCTTAATTCAAGTCGTAGGGGGTCACATTTAAAAACAGCAACACAAAATTAAAACAACCATTTGCAAACTTTCACACAATTCATGTAGTTTTAACCGAGTCTCAAATATAAACTCGCCCAGTGGTTCCCAAACAGAGAGCCCTTTCAAATGGGGAACTGAACTGAAAGTGAAACTTATCTATGCTCTCTTCAAAGCCAGACGCTAATGACAAAAACAATAATTTTACCTCACTGAACACAGGAGCTGCTGGTCTACCTCTGCATAAATATTTAGTGTTTTTTCTGTTATTGTGAGACTTTGCTGGATCAAAACTAACCCTCATAAAAGTCACAAAGTAACAAAAATTAACTGATCAAGGCACTGATAGACGAGCAGCTTCGTGTTCTGTGAGGTAAACTTACTGTTTTTGTCAGTGGAGTCTGGCTTTGAATAGAGCATAAGTTTCACTTTTTTCAGTTTGGCTGAAAAAGAATCAAGAGGAAGAGAGATGACTGATGGATAGACGGTTTCAGTACGTTATAAACAGGAGGTTACAGACCCCGTAGGCAACACCAACACATTCTCATTCCAAGTCGTCACATGTTGCCGCTTTGCAGTGGACTTCTGCATCAACATATCACATTATTAAGTATCCCTGCCGTTTACGTTCTGGGATGGCGCTACCGTGCTGTCAACAAAGGCAGATGGTGGGATGACGCTGCACATGGTTATGTTTAGGCAACAACGGCACATAGCAACCAACGGCAAACACTTAATAAACGCACGTGCTGGCTCGGATGTTTAGGATTATGGCAAGGAGGCACATGGTGTGGCGTAGAAAAAAGCATTACATTCAGACAGGAAATGAACACTGGACTCCCCCATGAAAGTCCGCCCTTGGGCTCCTTATATTGTGGAGTTAGAGGCTGCGTTTCTAGCTGATGCCATGCTGACGCATTTCATGCAAAAGCAACAGGTTTCATCCAGCGACGAGAGTTCTGAATGAGAACGGGCTGGCAGTACTCATCTACATATGCTCTGTCAAAGACTGAAAACAAAAAAACAAAATCTGCTCAGACTGTACCTCGGCCTATAGGATAAAATATAAACTGTATATCTCTCATTGTCTCCAAATGTAACACTTGAAGTCGATGTGCATATTTGATGAAGCTGATGTACTTGCATGATTCATGCAATTTTTGCTGGTGTTCCTGCACAGCTGAATGAACTTATTGTAAGTCATTGGGATAAAAGCTTTCGCAAATATAGGTCATGTACAATCTTTGCTTGAAGCGGTCTTTGGTGTCTAACCTGAATTTACCCACAAAAAACTTTCGACATAATCATATTTAAATCAGTTGGGCTGTTAACGATGGTAAATTAGCACTATAGAGTTCACCTTTAGGGCACTTTTGACACATGAATTTTCACCACTGGCCAACTACAACGCGTTTTGACAGTGCTGACCTTTCAAGGGAACAGAGAACCAACATGGAGCAGAGTGTCCACTTTAATATACGGCCCGCTCTGCTTGAGTATTAACCACTTCAGAAAAGAGATGCAGCATGTTGCAGTCAGTTGTGAGTGGATGGCTCTAATACATTCCCTTGAATTTTCTTACTCCTCGGTTAGCAACAGAGAGCTCTAGTTTTCACCATGTTACCAAGCTTCAGGCACCACTGTTATCTGACACGTTGCATTTTGTGACCAGTTGAGTTACCAGAGTTCAATCATTTTAACAGGAATGCTGCACAATCTGCACTGCTTGTCTTGTGCAAAGGGTCAGTAAGTTGAGCTTTTCTTTAGCTCCGACTTGAAGGAGTCAGCAGGAAAAATCATGTTGCTCTCCAAGGCCAGCTCAAACACAAACACTCAAAGTATTTCAGAGGATTGGAGTGGCTTTTGTCTACAGGACTGTAAAGTGCCGAGGGGAAACTCCAGATATGGTCTCAGGGTCAGCGTGGATTAGTTTAATCTGACCAGAGGTTCGCCTGTAGATCTGGTCTGAAGCTCACAGCCCTCCTTTGATTGGTTTTCACTGATTTCTTGTGTCAGGTTTGAGCCCTGAGGAGAATTAAACCCATAGATGGCCACGTTCAGAGGGCTCTAGGTCTTAGGCGAGGGGTTTTTAGGAGAAACTTTGCCTTCTTACTGTAAAAAAAATAGAGCTTA
Organism: Plectropomus leopardus; assembly: GCF_008729295.1. Taxonomy (NCBI): domain Eukaryota; kingdom Metazoa; phylum Chordata; class Actinopteri; order Perciformes; family Serranidae; genus Plectropomus; species Plectropomus leopardus. Next base: position 20,180,279 of record NC_056466.1, on the reverse strand, counting down.
GTAGACGCACATGCCTGTAGACACACTCATGGTGAATGCATGTGAAAGTCCATAGATAGTCAATCAAACTTGAACAGAATGCAAAAGCAGCGCTAAAAATGATTATACGTGTCCCTGGGGTTGTTTGCTTATCAGTGTCAGTGGAAAGTGTTGCACTGTAAGGGCAGATACTTCTGTGTGTGCGCGTGCGTGTGTGTGAGAGAAAGTCGTTCTTCTCACACTATGATGACTCACTGGTGGCACTCGTCTGATTTATTTTGGTATCACTTACCCCGATTTGATTTGGTCTCTCTAAGAGATTGCACACACACACAGTCATGTTTCCATCACTTCTGAGGACACTGTATTGACTTACATTCACTTTCTGGAGACTAACCGTAACCACCACTTCCCTAAACTTAACCCAGCTCAAGTCTTTACCCTAACATTTAATGATTTACTTTATGGGGATTGGGGTTTTGTCCCTTAAAGTAAGGCGACATCCCAAAATGTTACCATGTAAAAAGATCTATGTCCTTACAACATTAGCAATACACATACATACACAAACACCAAGCTGTTCTCATGCACTGTTTGTATTTTCCACCAAAAATTAATGCACCAAAGCTCATACATATCCCACATAAAGATGAGCTAATAATTTGTGCATAATTCAAGTATTTCGGAAGACTGCGATCATGTGACCAATATGCTAACATGAGTAAAGAAGGGATCTCTTCCAAGTGGTCCACTTTGGAGGCAGGCTAGAGCAGCGGATGGGCCAAAAAACACAGGACTTTCCCCAGGACGTTCTCCAGGAGGCCGGTGTTCAGAATTGTGTGAACTTTGAGTCATTTTAAGGAATGTTGTCGCCATTTTTCTTTTCCTAAACCCAACCACAGTAATTCTACTAAACCTAACCTCCATAACTTTATATTAACTACATAACATTACGGATATATCATACAAACCATTACATAAGGATACGTTGCACACACACATATTGTAACATTCTCACATTCATTCCTTCCATATATGGACACTTAGGGTTTCATTCAGCATTTCAGCATAAATAATCTACAGTATCTTTTATCCCCCAACTGACTATGTTTACATGCAAAAAATGATCTGGTGTTTGTACTTGTTCCAAAAAAAGACAATATTCCAACTAAGCTGTTTGTATGGCTAATGCAAATCAATATTCCACTGATATTCTCATTTACATGCAGCCGTGCATACTTTGACTAACATCTCCAACCTTCATTTATCACAATAAAATATGGAAAAGGGAAATGGCTGGGCCCATTGTGCCATTTTGCATCTTTGCACCAACATTGATTTTTTTTAAAGTGCCGGACCTGAACACAGCCTGTCCCTTTCATTCCTTCAACTGCCCTCTTGAAAAGGTCACTGTTGCAATATTTCATATCCAAATACCTGTTGATGTAAAAATATTTCATAATGTTTAAAAGTAGTTGTGCTTTTCCCTCTTTTTGGCAAGCATCTTTACCCCAGCCTTGCAAACTGTTGGAGATTTGCTTTATGTACAATTACCCATGACAACACGTCGAGTGGACCATGAACAGAAAAGAGATGTATGTCTGGTGAAATACTTTAGGTGCTGAATAACATAATGGAAGATGAGCACAGCCAGCAGGCTCTAAATACACACATGCCACATTTGATATTAAAAAAAAATGATTTTGCATGTAGCGTAAAAGAAAGAAGAGAAAATAACTGTTGATCAGTTGGATATAGAATACAGACAAATGCATAGAAAAGTGTGTAACTTGTTGCGTATGTTTGTATGTGTGTGTGTTTGAAAATGTGGAAGTCTGTGTGTCTGTGTGTGTGTGTGTGTGTGTGAGTGAGAGACAGATCAACCCTTAACGAGGATGTAATTGGCAGTGTCTGAGAGCAGATTTGGGGGTGTCAGACTGATGCGACACACCTCTGCTGCAGGCCTGTTTGTACCTCGCTGATAAGATAAGACTGCAGCTGTCACTATCACATTCACATAAACTGAAAGGTGTCAGCTCCTTTTATCCTGCCAGATTAATGCGTCGCCATATTTGAAGTGTTGTTATCGCTCATGCACCTCATGCACACCAGACACAAACACACATTCTTGTTTCGCTTAGCTTGTGAGGACGTGACTTTGATTCCCTTCCCTGCATCAGGCTTTACCCCATTTTTTCCAAAGGGCAGCCTCATCAGGGCTGTGTGAAAGGGGACTATGAATTAAAACTTCAAACTGATTAATTTATAAACCACTGAGCAATCAGACATCATGATCATTTTGCATCAAAGACCAACAGGCTGTGCAGTTTAAAGACCCAGACAAACCAAACAGACATCAGAGAACTAGTGGCAACAAAGGCTGTCTGTTGCATCACCTCACATCGCCCATGTATCTGTCAAAAACGTAAGCTTCAACAATCCCTAAACCTACAGCTAATGGCCAACTCGCAAATACATGCTGCGACTGCATGAGAGGAAATAATTCTCCATGACAGCACACGGCGGTCGTCTGTATTTATCATAAGAAATGGGAAACCAGAAAACAGGCTCAAGATGATTTTAAACTAACAGCACAACTTGATACTGACTAAATCCAGGATATTTACTGTGCGCCAGGGAGCAAGAATACAAACTGTTACAAACCATTTTTGCTGCAGTGCTGAATGGCTAAAAAAAACACTCTTGGTCCCACTTGACTGAAGCCGTTTGTTTGCTTTCCTCACCTCTGTTTCTCCTCTCTTGCACTGAGCTAAACTGACAATTAGAGGGAATTCACGGGCTCTGACGTCTCCAAAGCTGATTTAATATGCAAAATCGGTCAAAAAACAGCCGACAAGGATCATCTAGTGCCAATGGTGCAGGACACTGCAAAAACTAAGATTCACCAACGGCCCAGCACACGGTCAGCCGTTGGTGTGTCAGGGCCCTAAAACAGCTTTCTCTCTGATGCCAGTTGCACTACAGACACCGATCACAGCTTTCAAAGGGTTAAGATGGCATTATGCTATATATTTGTTACAGTCAACAAATTATGTAAAAAGATGAAAGTTTCTCAATACTTCCACATCCTGTCTGCAGCAATCAGCCCAAAGCACATTTACTCTTTCTAAAGACCTCAAATAATGGGTCAAAAAAAATATATTTTATCATTTTTAGAAGAAGTAAATATTTTCCTAAAATAGCTTTGCACTAAAACTAGAGTATATAATACCTTTGTTGGGGACCGCTTTAGTCGAGGATTAATACTTGCAGCAGGAGGACAGTGTAGGACAGCGGGATTGACTGAAAATAAATTATAGTATGTGTTCTTTCTTAGAGAGGGGACATGACACTCAGCAGCCGCATGGATAAATTATGTGTATTTAATAAGTTTCTGGACAACAATGGAGCTTTATGGCGCAGAGGAATAAGTTGTATCAGGTTTTATACTACTACTTACCCAGAGGAAAGGAAAATTCAAAATAAGATCTCTTCCTTGTCAAGTCTTTTTCTCCTCGACATGTCTGAGCTCAATTTAACATCAATATGAGGTTTTGATAATGTTCTCATACTCCTTAAATTCAGCTTGTGAGAGAGAGCCTTCCTCTTGTCTCGACCCAATCTTAATATAAGATCGTAAATGTTCTTCTTCCTCTCTCACTGAACTGATTTTTATTTAAGAAATCTCGATTGGCTTATAAATTAGCCTTCACAATTTCAGAAATAAAATTCAAGTCTCAACTCTGTATTTTATCTGGTCTCAGAGTTGAGGGGGTGAGTTAAAGAAATAAATCTGAATTTAGTGATCTCCAAATAAGAAGCTTGTTTATTTTTGATGAGACAAAGTAAAGACTATTGTAAGCAGTAAAATTTCCCCTGGGAAGGCGCTCAAAAGTATAGAATATAACAACACTTATTCTTTTTAAGTCTTTTGGGACAAGTAGCATTTCCCAACTGGTCAAGCCACGGGGGTCCAGATTCCTCTTTAGTCATTAGTTCAAGGTCCATACATGAAATAAATTACCTCATATTCAGTTTTATTTGCAAAATGCAAACAACACATTGTTTTAGAACACAAATAATTGAATATTGCAAGAACAGAAACGGCACCACAAAATAGTTGTAATAACTTATGAGCTGGATCTCAAACCAAAGTGTGTTTTTTTACAAATTTGACATGTTCACAAGTCGCATGCGGTCATTCAGAATGGACCCACCAGTTGGGAACCACAGCTTTAACATGAATGCAAGTTTCGTCTCAAGTCTTCACAAGAAAATTACAAGAACAATGCAATTGTCTGAGGTCGTGCTCATTAACAACATGGGTTTAGTTCTAGTGGGGTTTTTTTTCTTTCAGAGCTGTTTTTACAGTGCTGGGACCAACTCAATTTGATGCATTATGCATTAAGTGCCTTATAATATAATCTCTTACAATTAAATTAGTTGCTTGAATTCTGTGCTTTTAAAAAAGTACTTTTTCCCCGCATGTGTTTTGCAGACACCAGTGCTGTTTCATTTACTGACTGAAAGGGTAGCAAATGTTTGAGGTGGTACCATGTGTTGCCAACAGCACTGCAAAATGCAGGACTACCAAGCCTAGCAGATATAACTCACGAAAAATAATAATATATTCAGCCACAGAAAAACACAAAACTGCACACACAGTGATACTTACCAAAGCACAATGTGGAAATCCTCAAGGTCCAGCATGCTGAATGTATTTCATTCCTCATTAAACATTAAGTAAGTTTATTTCCTAAAAAGTTTGAAACCTGCATTGCATCCATATTTTACTAGCAGGCTTCTTCTTCTTCTTCTTCTTCTTCTTCTTCTTCTTTTTCTTCTTCTTCTCCTTCTTCTTCCCCATCTCTGTTGGCACAGTGGGGCATTTATTGGCACAATATCTCCACCTGTAGGTCGGTGGAATAATGTGAACCAGAATCAGTTTAAGAAAAGGATTTATTGCCAAGTAGATTTTCACTTACAGATACATTAAGCCGAATAAAAATAAGGCAAAACTCTTCTGCACTCAAGAACATAAATATTGAATAGAACAATTGCAGTAAAAATATAACTGAATTACTTAACTACTATCACATAAATATGTGCAATATAGCAGTTTTATGCAGAATATGCAAAAATATTGAGCAGAAAAGGCCACAATGGCCACAAACTGTGCCACCAAACAGCTTTTTCTCGTAATTTTTGGTCCAGCTTGAAATGATGTTGATTGTTTAAACTCGTTTTACATTCATTCCTTAAGTGTCAAAACTAAATTTTCCCTAGACTAAGCATTAATATTAACACTGACTCCACAGCTCAATTATTGCAAGTCACATATGATTTATTGTTGACCGTGGCTTCATCTCTGTGCAAAGGACAGATGTCAGCATCAAACACATTTAATAATTAAGTGATTAGTTGAATATTTTGACAGAGCACAGACGTCAGGACTCTTGCTGAGTTATAGTTTGTTTGCAGATGCATATTTTTGTTTTATTTTATTTGTTGTCTCTGTTTTAACATACTGAGTTGGGTGATTTGTGGAAGGGAATTTTTATGGTATGACATATCATAGATGAAAATGAATCCATGTTCCCATGCAGCCACATTTACAACGCACACGCTCACAGGGAGGTCACCAGTTGCCATAAGTGTCATGCATTGTAAAAAGAAAAGTCTCTTTTAGCAAGTAAAATTCATTTCTCACACACTTGGGGCCAGTGTCAGATATGTGTGTTTAAGATTAAATAACAGCTGTAGATTTATCACTCTTTGGAGGCAAATAAAATCTGATCTGCTGCTTCATTTCCCCCATAATCATCTTTCTCCTGTCTTCAAATTATACTATAAAAAGATTTTGTTTCAAAGGAGAGACTGTGCAGCTTTACACTCATCACCGCAGAGGTTGAATGAGGATTTTTACCTGTTTCAATTTCATATCAGTTCAGCAGATTCAGTTTCCAGTTTGAGACGATGACTGTGACACCCTGACGTGCCGAGGCTCCACACACAGAGCAGAGGCTCCTCTGCATTTGTCATGGCTTTGAGCTGGTTGGCAGGATTTCACAGAGCCTGAGGATGGGGTTAAAGTTGTTGCATGTGTGTATGTGAAAGTCAGTGTGTGTTGAATGAGGTCAGGCCTGATGGTTTGGATTTCAGGGACCAGGAAAGCCAGGGGTTAAGGGTGAATGGCTGGGGGATGGGGGGAACCAATCGGCCATTAGGCTTTCAAGCACTGGAGGGAGAGCAATGAGGGCAGCGGCTGGCTGAGGTGAAGGCAACAAGGTCGAAGGTTTTAGTTGAGGGTAACGAAAACAAGTTTAACCTCTTAAACCTCACTGACCAGCTGGTGGGTCTTGTAAACTTATGTTGTGAAGCCGAACAATACAAAGAACTTTATTTCTAATTCTCATCTGGAGATGCTGAATTTTCCAGTGATGCCAAAATCTGAGGTTTGGGATTTTTTTGATAAATGTGAATAAAGTATTGCACAAAATGTATGGAATATTTATATCTGATGAAAAGGAGCAGCCATAAAAACATGGGGTCTTGGGTTTCTAATATTACCACCCAGTTGTCAGAATAAAATGTTGGTATTGTACAGTTAAGCAAACCATGGATGTGTAACATTTGTAGATTTCATATGCATCACATAAACATTTCTAAAGATATGTCAGACAACATGTTTTTGAGCTCAGTTTCTCATCAGGAGGAGGAGGGGATGGTGGAGGCGAGGCACTTAGGCAAGACGGCAACTGTTTGAGACCAACAAGATTGGGTGTTTTTCAGGGCGTGTGGTTTTGGTGACTGGGTCTTTCAAGCCAAAACATGATCTTCTGACACATTCTTAGTCACAATTCATCAAATACCATCACTTTGTCAGTAGCCCTACAAGTCATATCATGACTAGGTACACCTCCAGCCTCCGTTTGGGAAGCTGAAGGATGTTGTGCCAGTTTACACTCATTTCATACACTGTGTCTTTTCAAAAATGAACTCTCGCTTACAAGGAAATGTAAAGTTTGAATAGCTGAAAAGTCCCTCATCTAATGTCTGTCTGCCCATCCATCCATCCATCCATCCATCCTGGGAAAGTGTTTGGATCTGCCACCACCAGACACATGAACCTCTCGCCTTCATATTAATTTGTTTTCTTTTCATTCATTTGTTATTTTCCCTTCACCCTCTACCCTTTCTCTGTGTGTCCATGTGTGTGTCTCTGTACACGTGTGTGTGTCGCAATATTAATCCAGACAGATTAGATGTCTTTTGGCTCCGTCCCAAATTAAATAGCAGTTAATTTCCCCCCTTCTTCCCCTTTCATTATTAGTCTTCCTCAGCCCTACTTGGGTCTCTCGCTCTCACTGTTAAACACACACACACAAACACACACACTGGGCTTTATCACGATGTCACTGCCTTTGATGTGAGTGATAATGCAGAGTTGATGTGCAGTGGGGGTTCAGTGCAGCCCGTGGTGCAATCGTGGGAGAGGTGAGAGCAGGAAGTGAAAAAGTTGATGAGAGAAAACAAAATCTTATTTGACTCTCTCGGGTGCCATGTACAGGATCATCAGTCTTACTATTACTGTACCACTGAATGAATCAAACCTATCTTCATAACGGTCTTGTCGCCCTTTAAAACTCTTCTATTGCATTTCTCACCCAGCAGTGCCATTTTTGTGACTCCCAAGTCTCTCACCGCTTGTTTTATTAGATCAAAAGTGTTGTTCAGAATCCTCAGAGACACACAGACCTGCAGATGTGCTACATAAATCAGTTCAGTCAGTTTTATTTGTGTAGCCCAATATTACTGCAGCATACGGCACCCTCTGTCTTTTGACACTAAATTCAGATCAAGAAAAAAAAATGTTAGCAGGAGAAATTATATAAACATATTAAAAATTACAGTTGACAATCAGGATCACATCTGTGATGTCACGCAGGCAGCTTGGATTTTAACCTCAGCTGTTAAAGCGGAAATAGACTTTTTTTTTAAAAAATTATAATTATGAAGTAAATTTTGATTGCACAACGTATTGGCAGGAGAATAATGATACCATCAGCATTTAGATTGGTTCCTTTGATTTCACGACACAATTTATTTTGCTACCAGGTATTATCTTCCTGGCAAATTAACACTTTATTTCCAGCACCAAGGAAGTGTGTCAGTTACTGTGCAATCAAAACAAGAAGTTGATATTGCTTTTGTGTTCCCCCTGGCAGCCATCTGTAGCTTCTTTGCAGTTACTTTCCTCAGTAGTGGAAATGGCAGACAGTGGAACAATGAAATCTAACACAGGAAACTGTGGTAGTTGCTAGGCTCTGAGAAAAACAGAAACCAATCCTGTTATCTGCGACATTAGCCCCAAAAATAACACCATTCGGAAATGCAAAAGGTGGGGTGTGGGGGTGGTTGGACGATGCAAGGGAGTCCAAATTAAACAGATTAAGGCATTGCTAATCAAGAAAAAAAAACAATATGAATACAAAGTTACAATGTGAAAGGGCTCACTCATTGTGATAAATCTACAATTATAACCCAGATCTGCATTTCCCCTTGGCTTTAACAAGCTGTTTTACTGTGAACTTTGGCACACTGTTTGGCTGTCCAGCCCAGGTCTTTACTGTTTTGGTTCAGTCTCACTGCTCTCGTGAAGCCACAGCAGGCAGCTGTTTTTCAGCAAGAAAAATATACTCTGTAACCCCACCGTACACTACCTGCTCAGCACAGCAGACAGATAGTGACCAGCTGATGCCGGTGAATATAGTCCAGTATTTAGCAGCTAAAGAAAGTCAGGTACCTCCAGAGTTGGTGGAGACCAAAACAGACGAGTGTATATTGGACTAAAGTGACCTGAAACATGACTCCAAATGAATGCTAATGTTGTTTTGTGTCTGCTGAAGACATAAACTGTTTGCTAACATGTTTTTCATATCAACTTTCTAACGTGATAATCTGTCAGTGTCACAGCTTGTTTTTACTCACCAGAAAAAGATGTTGCTTTTGAATTCTGTCAGTGACAGAACCAAACTCCCTTATCACCTCTACTTTATTGAGGTGGCAACAGAAATCTCAAAGATAAATATCTCAAAACTTGGACCAAAAGAGAGATGGGGTATCAAGACCTTAATGCAGCAATTTCCTTTCTGTCTTTCCATCACGGTCTATCGCCACATCTAATACATACATTATTAAAGTTCAGCAGACTCTTTAACACACCAGCAGAGCCTGAAGTCACATCTGTCAATCTTTTCCATCATTTCTTACATGTTTGCCTCTCAGACAGACACACACACACACACGCACAGCGTAACAAACAATGTAACTCACATAATGTACACATCAGAGTGATTAAGTTGACCGCTGTGAAATCTTGTGATCAGGGATTCTACGCTTCAATTCCCAGCAGATCATACACTGTCTCCGACTGCTCCTGGGAGGCACCTTTGACCTACCCCCCCACCACCACCACCACCCACACACACACACACACACACACACACACACCCCCACACACACTCACTCTCACACACTGGGTGGTATGTGAAGTTGCGATATCATTTAATGGACTCACATGGTCCAAGTTAATCAGCTTTGCTTAAGTAGCTGGTAGGTCATCCATGAAGATTTATTCCTGTTTTCGATTAATCATATGATTATGACTGGCCTTTTTCTTTGACTCTGGAAACTAACGTGGCTCTGAGCATTTTGAGCTCATCATCATTATCATCAGCAGCAGTTTTACCACAATATTACCCACTGCATAACAGCATGTCAAGTTTAAGTGTTATTGACACAGTTCATTATTCTAGCTGGGCTGAAACATCAGTCACCTTCTTCATTAGGACTTCAACCAACAGTAACAGTAAGATAATACAAAGACCCCAGACACACACACACACACACACACACAACTTTTCATTAACATATTGACTGTGGAGTATCAGTCCTTTTATCCAAAACTGAGGAAACTATTTTAATGAGAAGCACATGACTGTACAATCCTGGTTAAGATGACAAGACCTCTTGTTTTAGCTGCTCTCACACACACACACACACACACACACACACTTAATCACACACAGCATGCACAGACACCCACACACATACTGGAAATTGTCAGACATCCCATATTGCAAAAAGGAAATTTCTCTTGTCTGTGGGTCTGTTTGTTCAGGAGAAGAAACAGAAGGTCTCAGCTAGATTAAAAACACACACATACTTCACTGTTAATGTGGTTTTAATTGCATTACCATATGAAAACAGGCAAGTGATGTGAAACACAAGTAGCAAACAGGGAACATTTGGAATGGCCACACAGTCGTCTGCATCCCTCCTCTGTTTGGGTGGTTCACTGTGGAAAATACCTACTATGGCACAGGACCAGAGAGACTGAGAAGCACAGACACGGGTGAGATAATGAATGTGCTGAACCAAAGTGAATAGATGGAGTGAATCGAGAAAAGAGAGCTGGGTGGATAAAAATAGGGAAATTAGGGAATGAAAAAGGTGATCCATCCAGATTGTTCTCATTTGCCCGTCCTTGAGGATGAAAAACACTTTTTGTTAAACGTTAATCTTATTCTCTCTCTCTCTCTCTCTCTCTCGCACACGCGCACACACACTACATAAAGGCTGTGCAAGTTTTCCACCATCAATAAAATGATACTAAGCCTAATGAGAATAGTGTCTGTCTGGCCAAATCAAGATCTACACAGGCTCTTTCCTTGATTGTGCAGTAACCAAAGAAGTTGCTTTGTAACAAAAATCTATATTTTAAGTAGGCTGACTCTTTATGATTAAAAGTGGCTTGCCTTTTCTTAGAAGATGACTGCCCAGATTCCCAGCAGATAATTAGTTCCAATGACAACCAAGAGTCATAGCAAAAAATAAGAAACCTTTGCAAACCACTCTTGCAGACAATCCCCCTCTCTGTTGTTGATCAATATGATTAATATGCTCCAAACTCTCAACTGTACATACATACGTGTCTTCCCTGTCACAACATTGCCTCATCAAAACTCAGTTGGAAGTAGCAGCAATTTATTGACAAAACTAAATATTTCTTATTATTTTTTATGAGGTCAATGTGACCTTGACCTTTGACCTTCAACCAACATATTCTAATTGGTTCATTCTTAAGTACAAGTGAACTTTTTTTTTTTTTTCAAATATGGGAACCCTCTCAAGGCCATCTATATTGCATTCATGAAAATGAGACAGATGCAAGGTCACACTGAGCTTAGAGCATCAAACTGTTATCAGCTTATCCTTCAGGCCAATCAAATGTTTGTGCCGCATTTGAGGGAATTCCCTCAAGGTGTTCTTGAGATACAAAAATGATGAAAAGATGTATGCAATGTCACCAAGACATTGACCTTTGACCTATGACTACAAAATTCTAATCAACTCAGTATTGAGTCTAAATGAATGTTTGTGTCAAATTTGAAATTCCCACGAGGCATTCTTGAGATATTGCATTCATAAGAATGTGTCGGACAGATGGACAAATGGACAGATGGATGTACATTATGGAAGGACAGACAACCCAACCTCAGCTATCGCCTATGTGGAGGCATATGATTACTGTTTGTGAGCTAACATGGCCCAATAAACCTTTTATGGGGTCCCAGTTAGCTTTTGGGCCCTTATTGACGTGTTAACTTCCAGTCTTTATGATGAGAGTTCTAGCAGCTGGCTGTTACTTCATATTCAGTGGACAGGTGTGAGGGTGATATTAATCCTCTAACTCTTGGCAAGAAACCAATTTAAGTGCATCTCCCAAAATGCAAAACTATTCCTTTAAAACCCCCTACTGTATTATCATGACCTCAAGTGCATCAAAGGAATTTGCCATGTGATTCTTTAGTTTTGCTTTATGCTTGGCCAGGCTAAACATGTCCACTCTCCAACTCTGCACTCAACTCACAGGCAAAAGATATTTTATCAATCAACTCATCTGACTCTCGGATGGAAAGTAATTACTTGTATTTCCCAAAATGCTAAAACATTATCTGAAGTAATAATGTAGGAGCCACTTTAGCTGATATTGTACCTTAGTAAGGTGAAATCAAAAACAAATTCACAATGTGTCAGGGGGCCCCTGGCATCACTTTTAAAATGTCCCCTAAAATCAATATGTATTGACCAGGAGAATGCTTAAAATGACCACAAAGAGACAAAAAAAGACCATAGAAGGATGTAAAGGAAATGCAAAGACACAAAAAAATCACAAAAACAAGCAAAATGTGCTAGTTACCAAGGCTGAGTTGGAGTTATCATTTGGGGATCATAAATGTCTACAGTTTTTAATGCAATTCCTCTAATATTTGCTGGGTTGTTTCAGTTAAAGCTGGGACACTAAAGGACACGAGAGGACACACAGTACTCTTGATATTATTGTGGATCTTTAGCAGAGCTGATTGTAGCTGCTATGAGTGTTTCTTTAACCCTTTGAAACCAGGCTTGATGTTTTTTAAAATTGTGAAGACGACATAAGAAGAAATGACCCAAAGACTGAAAGAAATCAGTATAAAGTACAGAAAAGAAAATTTTATGAAACTTAGTAAAAACAAACAAAATAAAAATGAACTGACGGGAAAGAAAAAAATTTAAAGAAATATATACTATTCGGTAGATAATTATTAGCATTAGAAATATAGTTCTCTAGAAATGACACAATTAAAAAAAACATTTCTAAATCTACTAATTTCTTGTAATTTGCAGGCCATTTCTTCATAAGTTGCTCATGGTCTTTTTCTCCGATGTCTCACCAGACTAATTTGCTCAGGGTTTAAAGGTTTAAATACTTGTAGGAGGCATTATAACGAAGCACAAGAAAAGTAACATTGATCCAGGTTTCAAAGGGTTGAACACAAAAACAGGCTCTGATCCACAAGCAGATGAGTTGTTTCCTGATCCTCAAGTTTTTGGGGGGAGTAGAGAAAAGCTTTAATCAATATCACATTGTGGACCAGAATCCCCTGAAATCGTGACTGACGCCACGATAGCCACAAAGCTCTGTCCCAGACATCAACCTATGACATATCTTACCCCTCCTCCTCCTCCTCTCCCCAAAGCCCCGATCACTTGCTTCCTCCCCCCACACCACTGCATCCTCCTTTCCCCTAGATGTGGTCTGAGAGCGATCCCTCACTCTGGCAAGAAGAAAGGATGAAAACATCCCTGTTTGTTCTCCTTCCCACTCGCAATCACACAGCTCTTAAGTTTCTCTTTTCACGGGTATAACCACATTTAAGCAGTGGCTGATCTTCGATTAATTCAAACATTGAGATGAAAGAGGCTTTCAAATCTCAAGAATGTGTAGGGTACTTTGTTTTTTTCTTGTGTGTTTGTGCAGTTTAGAGAAAGGAAACGGGGGAAAAGTCCCAACTTGAAGCTTGGAAAACGGTGACCTTGCACTTTGAATGCTGCAACATATTGACAACAAGATGAAACAAGAGGGAAGAAAGAAAGGAGAGAGGGAAAACAAAGAAAGAAGGGAAGAGAGGAGGGAGATTTGAGAAGCTGAAATCAAAGAGAGAAGGATTAAGCAAGGGGAAAAACTGAGCTTGTTCAACTGTCCTTGTATGTTACTGTTGCACATATCACACACACACACACACACACACACACACACACACAGAGCCAAAGAGAACCATTATGCTGTAAACACACAGACAAAAGAGAAAAGGAGCAGCAAGCACACACACACAGCTTCTGACAGGACTATAAATAGAGATTTTTCAATCCACATCTATTCAACAACCACCACATTCTCCAGATACACACTCGCACACACAAACACAGCTTCAGCTCACACTGCGGCTGCACTCATATGGTTTGAGAGGAAATGAAAGCCATCATAAAGACAGGAACTAGTGTGTAAGTGCATGTGCAGTTCAGCTGTTGTGCTTTACATGATCTGCAGCAGGATGAAAGTGAAGGCAGTAAGCTGTCCTTATCTTTGAAGGGAGGGAATAAAGACGTTTTTCATGACAAAGAAACAGAAAACAGAGGGGGAAATAATGAGGTCTGGCTTCGCTCTCCCACTGCTGATTCTCTCACTATGTGTGTTTCTTTAAGTTATCAGCAGTTGTTTCCTCTATATGTCATGCAGAGCAGGAAATCTGCCTCTTTGGCGAGAAATACAGAAATGAGATCCTTTTTGGGCCAAAACGTATGTACTTGATCTCACCACTGTTTGTTCTAGTTATGTCTTCCAGAAGAAGAAGAAAGCACTGAAGATATAGGTGCTGCAAATGATGTTGAGGTAGTTACATTGTTTCTGCCCACACGTTCTTACAACTCCTCAAATACTAACACTGGCCCCTGGATCCTGGATCGACATCAGTTTTCTTGTGCCCCATTTAAAACATTTAGAAGCCTTTCACAAACTGTTTAACCCTTGCTTGTTGCCTTCTCATGTTTAAAAAGACATCAAACCAATTTGCTCAGGTTTCAAAGGGTTAAACTGCAAAGAATGTCCTACAAATTGCAAAGGATTGTTTTTTGTTTTGTTTTTTGTTTGTATTTTGTTGGGGGGGGGGGGGGGGGGGGGGGGGGGGGTTGCAAATTTAAGGCTATTGTAATTTTTTTACTAACTTTTTTTACTTACTTTGGACCATGTCTTGTAAAGTTGCTTGTTGCCTTCTCATGTTTAAAAAGACATCAAACTTATTTGCTCAGGTTTCAAAGGGTTAAACTGAGATGCTCTTGTAGTACAGGTGATGATAGGGTGATAGTCATGGTTTGCACTGTGCTTTTGGTATTGATGATGATGATTAGGTGACAGTAACAGTAAGTACATATTGTACTTGTAGTACTGATGTTGACGTTGATGACTGAGTGACAGTAGCTATACATAGTTGTAGTATTGATGATTATGATGTTGAGTGGGTGACAGAAACAGGACACATTGCACTTGTGAGCTATATTGACCTTTATGGTGCTGGTCCTGATGCTGCATTATTGTAACTGTCATGGTCTGTTGATGGTGCTGTATACTACACCCAAAATGGTTTACATTATAGGAAGATTGTGGCAAGGGGGGGGGGGTGGAAAGTGGAAGGAGAACTAACAACACCACCTTGGAAAATTACACTCCAGGAAATTCTTTCTTACTAACACAAAATTAAGTTGAAAATTGGTATTAAGGGCACACAAACTCATAACTGAAACCAGGATAGACGTCATGGCAAAATAAACCAAATGTTATTGAAAATAATTTTCAGAAATTGTGCAGGGACTGCAGCTGCTGGGGAGGAAATTAAAATGTAATATAAAACGAAAAAATAAAACGAATTATAATGAGGGGAATTAAAGATTAATTTATATACAGAGCATAAAACCACAAACTGACTAAAATACAGTCCAACCTTGGCTTAACTTAACAAGGAAAGTGAGCTGAGGCCACTTGCAGCAAGGCAGACTACACTGTAGGCTAGGCGTGCGTCCACCTTCTCACCTCATGTGTGACACAGCATAACGGTGCAATACACACTTGTTTCCCAGTGCTCCTACTTGCACACATGAAGTGAAGGGACCTCGCCATGTGGGCCTAGCCTCTGAACAAAATGGCACTCCACTTCACGGAAGAAAAATATTTAAAAAATTAAACAAATGAAAACCCAGTTGGTTAAATCATAATGAAATAAGTACAATCTGAACAAAACTGAGGCTAACCAACATAAAAAGCTAAACAAAGGGCAAAACAAGAGTTAAAGTAAAATTGTAAATGGGATAAGAAAAACAGCAACAGGTTAACCTAAATAAAAACAAAATTAACAGGGTTAACCATGCTGTTTGTTAAACTGTGCGTTGTCAGACCCTACTCCCCACCTCAGGTATGGGGTATTTACACAGCGTCACAAAGATAAGCAGGACATCTGTGTATTCTTCAAGCATCAAGTGCAGCCAGAGTGCAATCAAGGCTGCCTTCAACAAAAAGCAGGCAACTAAGTGTTCAGAGAAACAGTTTGATTGTCCACCAGCCACAGCCAAGGGAAAAGTTAAAAACTAAGCTTGAACAAAAAAGGCTTTATATAATCAGACTCTGATTGGGGGAGTGGTTGGGGAGGAGTGAGGCCTGTGGCTGCGTTCAACAGCACTACATGATTACACTGACAAACTGGAGAGAGGAGCACCTCACCACAAGATGTTTGTCATTCTCAACGCTCACTGAATTATTACAGTCCTTCTGGAGTGTAGTTTGCTAACATTCTAGCACACCACATTGTTATTAACATAACTCAACCGACTTCTGATTTCACACAAGACATAAACAACAGTCTCCTGTGTGAAAGTGTGTGTGTTTGACCCATCCACCTCCCCTAAAATCCTGCCCACCCTACGCGGACTTTCTCAGTCTTTATACTGCAGCAGTTGCTCATACTGCCGCTGAAGGATACCTTGGTGTGTCGGTATCTGACACCAAGAGCCGCTGACCAAGCCTTGGTGCGTGATGAGTTGGGAGTGAGACCGGGGTTGTTTCTGCAGTGGTGGAGAAAGTAAGTATAAGTATTCATTGTGCACTATGGCTTTAAAAGTTCTACTAGCCAATTACAGAATATTATATTACTCCATTTTTTTTACTAAAGACTTCCTGTAAGAACATTTTGATATTGCAGTTCATCAATGTGGAGCCAGTTGTTCATGTATGCATACACCTAAAGCTGTCTCCTTTAATGTATCATTAAGTATTTTAACTGATCAACAGGATGATGACGAATGCTTCACCCTAACTGGTGATAAGATTATGTGAGATAATGTGACCGCAAAGTTCCCCTGAATAAATGGCAACGGTCACTGAATGTTTGGTCACATTGTTACTGCTGAGTTTCAGTAAAAAGAAGCCTTAAAGTCTTGTGATACAAAATGGGAAGCGCGATTAGAAGCTAACTGTGTTTTCTTGTAAACTTTATTATCAGCTCAAAGAGTTCTTTGTAACTTCATGTTTATTTTATCTCTTTTTAAGCAACAGGATGTGAAATAATGTTTTTATGTTACAATATATAAAGTTTATTTTAGGATATGCTGCAGTACATTAGCAATACATACATAAGCATACACTAATTAAACATTTCAAGGTTCACTTACTGGCATTTTCCAGAGCGTTTAAACATTTTACGTGATCTTCCTCAGAACATGGAGTTGGACCTGTTGACATACAAGCTCAGTAGTTGTTGGGATTTTACTAAATCCACTTTTAGGGGTTTTCAAGCAGCACAAGCTTTTTCAGAAACTTGTGTGTAAACAGGCTCATCTCCCTTACAAATGTGCAACTCAAACTGTTATTTTTAAGGTCTAGAAATTACTTTCATGTCAAAATTATAAGACAACATGATCAAGTCTTCAAATTCAATGGATGAAATCAAAACAAACTAGAAAACTAGTAAGTAGGCATTTGGACTGCTTTGCCAAAGTAAAGATTTTGTCCTTTTCAGTACTAGTGCACCAGTTTTCTACAGTTTTCACAGACTAGGTTTGTTGAAAAGTCAAGCAACCCATACTTCCTTGAATGTAATAACACATAATGCAACCCTTCACCCTGCCAGCGATGTCCACTCTTCACTGGTCAGAGAGTGTCTTAAAATGTAATATAATACTGACTTTGCTTGAGGGATCGGCACAGATTATTCAGCACAGACAAACTGCACATTATTAGAGAGGAAACATTCCTCAGATGGTTGGTGGATCTGGCAACCTGACTGCTTGGCACGCCTGTCCTCTGTGTGTTTGCGTGTGTGTGTGTGAGTGTGTGAGTGTGTGTGTGTGTGGTTGGCCGCACTACACACACCCCAATGTCACGGTCGTCTTCAACATCTGTCCACTTCGAGGATGACCTGCCAGGCTCTCTCACAGATGAACAGCATGCATGTTGCTGTCCAATGTGGAAAACTGCTGCTTTCATCTCCTGCTGTAATGTTTCAAGCTATTAACACGGTACTTTACATACAATACAAAACCTGCAAAAACAGTCATATTTTAATCCTAGTGATATCATTGAGGCTATGAGTACATCAGTAGCAGTGAGATACAGGCTAATTTTAGCCCCATTTCCTTTTAGAACCAATGTTCTAATTCACTATTAGGCCTTGAAACACCACCACACACTCAAATACAAACAGGTGCTGAATTAAAGGAAAAGGCTGACTGCCGAGGTACATTCTCTTGTAGGCTATTTCTCCCCTTTGATTTATCAACCATCTGTGTAAATGTACCATCACAGAGCAAATGCATCCAATTGCATGTTCATATAGGGCCACACCCAAAGGGAAAAGATATTGTTAAGTGGTTGTATTATTGTAAAAAAAAATAAAAATAAAAAAAAACAACCTTAAAATAATATATTTGCAATCTTTCCAGAGACTAAAAGAGAAAGTATAGCAGTTTTTGATGTAGAATTTCAAAAGAACAGTCCAAAAAGTCAACGCTGAAGAAAATGTTGAAAAATGGCTAACTACAGTAGGGTTAGGGTTAAACTGAAAACTGATGCCTCCTGCAAAATCTCACAGAACAGGCTGGTAATTGTAAGTAGTATCCACAGAGTTGCAAAAGCACAAAACAAGCAAAAATAGACTTAACTCAGCTCATTAGCGTGGGGTATAGTGGCATGGCATGTCCTCATCTTGTTTATCACAGTGACCAACCAGATGTTTAGTTTTCTTTATCTCGAAAAAATGGGCTTCGTTTTTCCAAGATAATGAGATAAATTAGGCTAATCTGTTATGACGAGAAAACCAGCCTTGTTTTCCCAACATAAGTTGTTATCACGAGAAAACGAGCATCAAAATCGAGAGGCAATGGCATAAATAAGCCGTGATCTCGAGAAAACTGAGAAAATAAAATGTATAGAAAGATGTCCTTTCATGGCTTCCGTAGTATTGCCTTCTATGTGCCCTATTTCTGTTTTTCCTTTTTTTTTTGTCAAAGTACTTTGTAAACTCTGTTTTTAAACATTCACATAAAGTTATTGTCATCATTATTGTTCCTGGTGGTAAGCATGGTTTGTAGGTCTGTATCACCTACAAATCAAACAGTCTGTGGCTATACATGTTTCCATGAGCTCAACAGCGGGATACACACATGCACTAATATGCACGTGCAGCCAGACCAGCTTACCACAACAAACAACAGAAAAGCTTGTAGGCTATTACAGCACACACACAGACTCATAAACTTTACTCTCTGTTTGGGGCGCCATTACTCTTTTATATCTTTATACTGCAAACAGTGGTTTTGCTGCTCTAATGTGGCATACAGAAACCTTTCAGCTTACTTGACTGCCAGAGTCAGGCTCTGCGGACATGTGGACCTCGCCGCCTCTTTGCCGCCTAACCCCGCCCACAGAGAGCGCTCAAACCGGCCATTGGCTGAACGAGGCAGCGTCTCGCCCACTGGAGGGGTTTATAACTTCACTGTAAAATAATGCAGAGAGTTACACAGCGGGAGGTCAGCCTCTGAAAGAGAGCAGGAGAGCGGCCGTTAGTTGCTTCAATGGAGATGTTGTAAACTGAAGAAAAGACTTTCTATCCATGAAAGAAGCTGTAAAACCATCACAGTCACAATGTGGAAACCAGAAAAAAGCAGCTTCAGCTCTGCAGCGGCCGCCGCGGTCACCTGCCTGCTCGTGACCGGGATGCTGGTTGTCACTGTCGGACAGCCGAGCAGAAGAGAGCCGGCGGACCCCCCGGCTGCTGCTGCTGCTGCTGCTGCTGCAGCGGCGGGCGGAAAAGTTTTCTCGGCGTATTTCCGGAAACTCACCCGGGAGAGGCGAGCGATAAGCGACCCTTCTCGAAGACGCGCTCCCCCCGGGCCTGTGGAGCATCTCTCCCCGGCTGACCTGTTCATAGCGGTGAAAACCACCGGGAGTTATCACCGGCAGAGACTGGAGCTGCTGCTGGACACCTGGATCTCCAGAAATATGCAACAGGTGAGTCCCCGGGCGCGTTTTTAGAGGATATCTGATACCCGTCCACTTGGAAACAATTCAGCTGAATTTCATACAAGCGACACAGATATTGTCAAATAACAGAAATACGACTTTAACTTAATGATAATGTCACAAAAAAGAACATGACTATTACAGCTGTCAGAAACCCGGAGAGAAGCACTACAACCCGATTCACTAAAGTGGGTACAAACCAAAAAAGTGCATACACTAGCCTTCAAATTATATTATTTTGTGTAAATCCTAGTCAAACAGCTTTCCCTCATAGTACCTTGGATTTACTTGCTGATAATTTAAGATCAGACCTTAAATAGCCTTCTGCAAATTATGAGCCCATGTAAATTGTTCCTAAATGAAAGGAAATTGTATTTGTATAGGGTGAGGGTTCCCTCATCTCCTGCTGCAAATTGCAAGAGGAGTTATAAACCCCCTAACATGACGGCCTCTTTGATCCAGCCTGCCAGTAAATTGTAAAACAGAGATAGATGCCTTTGTAATGTATGAGAGGCAGACCTGAGAGCTAACAGGCTGACCACACCGCTGCAGACGTGTTGACATGATACCAGGCAGGAGAGAAACAGAGCAGGAAAGACTATACTGCAGATGGATGAATGGACCCTACGATTCATTAAATTGTCTCAAAGAGAATATGAGATGCAGATTTGCTGAAAGGCTGCAAATACAACAAAACTATTGTTCAGTTGTAATTCAGACTGTCATCAACGCACAGACTCACTGTAGTCTGAATTTTAAAAACCATGCTTCAAACACGATTAAAACTGAGATTTCATAGCTTTGAAATAAAAGAGGAGGTTAAATTTTAAAGAAGTCTACAACTTCAGAGGTGGAAAGTTTAAAAAAATATATGTTCTCTTTGAAGGTGCTAGTACTTTTAGTTCATCTTTCTACTTCTATTTCACCACATTAAAGAGAGAAATGTTATCTTTAATACACCATGAGAGTTAAGAGACAGCAGCTGTAGTTACCAGCTATTTCTGTTTCTACTCAAAACATCTGCTGTAAGATCACAGAATATGATTTAGTGCCTTTGAACTATCCAATCGCAGATAAAGAAAGTTGAGATAATGCTTCCCCTCGGACACGTTCCACATTAAAATACCTTTCACACCTTATTTAAATCCTAACCCAGTCGTTTAACAGTAGCCTTTCTTTTCTTTGACTTGTTGCTCCTATTTTGTTTTTTACTCAAGTACTTTTTTGAACTCTGGACTTTTATGTGCAGTGTAGTTTTTTTCTTTCATATCATTGTGTCTTTCATGTAAGTAAATAATCTCAATAGGTAACTGATGCCTTTTTTTTATTTTTGATTAATCTATCAATTACCATCCAACAGTATAAAACTCAAAGATATTCTTGTCACGCTCATAGAAAAGTTAGATAGTTGTTATTATTTTTGCTTGAAATATTACTTAAGCAGTCATTAAAATAGTTGCCAGATAACTTACGATTAATCAGCCAATCATTGCAGCTCTTAATCTGAAATCTTCTTCTGCCACTGATCGTAGTTGAAACTAGGCATGTAGCAAACTCAGATTTTTTTCTTTTATATAGTCTGACAACTAGAATGGGTGTCAGTGGGACGTTCAGGTTGACAGCTACATTCACATAATAAAGTAACAAGACAAAATTAGCCTTTTGAGTTAATGGGTGCTAACCACTCTAACAATGGATCGGAGATGTGCAACAACATTTTTTATAGGCGCTAGATGTCAAACAAAAGCCAGAGACTGAATCATGTTAAGTTGTGTTGGGCTGAAAATTCACCACTTCTAAGCAGAAAGCAGAAGATAATGTCATCTCAGAGCCTGGTCGGGCAAAGCTTCTTATCCTCCAGGTAGCTGCTTCTGTCTCCCTCACACTCAGCCTGGGTCTGCAGCTGCCTGGACCAGAGAGCTGGTGAAAGTGAAGAGAGATCACTCATCAGTGACATCTAGGGACAGAAAAGTTACTAAAAGTACATTTACTGACAAAAAAAACCTACTTGACTTGAAGAATCTTAGTCAGCTGAAGTGTCTCCAACTGATGATTCGAACCATTGACTTTAAGGGGTAAGCCCGATTAGAAACCATCTCTTCCTTCTCATTAAACCAGCTGTCCTGTGATCTGGAGGAGTTTTAACATGCCTGCTGGATTTGAAAGACACATGTTGAGCCTTACAGATAAATATTTGAGATCAAACAGTATGAGCAGACAGCGTTTTGGTCTGAAGCGGTGAGTGAGTCAAAGATGAATCTGCTGCTGTAAAACACATGGGACTGTGGTAAACTGCACCCAGCGGCTTCAAAGGTCATAATCAAATGCAGACACGACTGCGGAGCGCAACGCGGTCGCTCTGATTTCCATTTAAACCCCAGTGTTTGAGGAAGGACTCGTTCAAGTCTCATCACGTGCTGCATTGGGACTGTTTACATGTAAACAGAGCTTATGTAGGGGAAATCAGCTGGTGTGTGTGCGTGTGTGTGTGTGTGACGCATTCTTGCATCTGCTCTCACGGTCAGGTGTGTGTGCATGTGTGTAACTCTACCTGTTTCCCAGACACACCTCTATACTGTGAGACTGCTGAGTAATGGAAATACAGCAACACACAGACACATTCTCACAGTGTTACCTCCACTTACACAGACGCCCTGGGAACTCACCAGATTTCTCATGGGAAGTTAAAAATGTGTCACAAGAGTAAACACATGCACACACACCACTTTCTCCTACCCTGGTAGTTGTTGTTGCCACTCCTTCCTGTGTTGTAAAGCTCAACTGCCGACAATCAATAACCCACCAACCCCCTCCTCCAAATCCACATTTTTTCTTCACTCTGACCCCCCACCCTCCCCTGCCCTCCCAGCTTGGCCCAAGCACACACTGGTGTGACACACACTTGAGCAGACTCAGAAGCTGAGCGCTCTCCAGAGGCTTAAGAGGCTCAGAGTGAGAAAAAAAGGCTGACAAAAGCTAACAGCTGGCCGGACACACAGATATGTTTTTCTCTCTCTACCACAGGCAGTGATGTGATCACACAACACTTGCACCAAAGATTTATTATTGAATTTGTGCTGCATGGCGGGAAGGTTGCAGAGTGGAAACCCTCTGAGGCTGGTCTGCTCACTGGGGCAGTGTGTTCAGTGAAGTCAAACAGCAAGAGGACACTTTTTTTTCTTCATACTGCAGCATTTTGTTTGAAAATGAAATAATGACTATGAGGTGTGAGTGTGTATTTTAAGCTGGAATTTACAGATGTGTACAATCGGATAACAGACAGTTTATGTAAACGTGTATAGTGTGTAGTATTTAGTGGCATCTGGCGGTGAGGTTGCAGAACTGAAACTTCTCCCATGTGTCAAGCATATAGAAGAGCTACAGTGCCATCACGTCAATTGCCCCTATCTAGACCCAGTAGCCCCTTTTACAGTGCCTGTTCAAGGTGGGAATATCACGTCATTATGCCGCCTTGCTGTTTTGTATAAAAGGTATGATTGCAGAATGGGGGGACAAAGTTGTCTCACCTTTGAGCCAGCAATGGAGCTAGTATCAGCACTGAACCACAGTCTCTAAAATAAGGCACAACCAGCAGGATGGGACGAGGGGCAGTAACGGGTGTGACTTTTGCATGCAACCTATTGCAAGAAATTTAAAGAGCAGCTAGCAGTTCTAAAAGGAGGAGAACAGCAGCTGAAAATTTCCGCAAATTGGAAAAACAATGGGGTCAAGGAGCTCCTTACCCTCTGAGCAGAAGACGAGCCCAGCCGCCCTATAACATAGATGGTAAATGATTGTAATTGACATGTTATGCCATTGTTAAAGTTTATTAAGTGCTGCTGACCCATATGTTATGTTTCACACAAAAGACCAACTTTGCTGTGTTAAACACATCATGCCTGTCATGTCATGCCTGTCACGACTTTTTTGCTTCAGTAGTGCCGGCATGTTGTCTAAAATCACACACTGGAGTGTTATGATGACACCATTATTTGATTGTGTGTAAAAAGACAAAGGCAGCGCAACAATGGGACTTTTGTAGTGGCTCTATGGTGTAATCTCTGTGTTAAAAGAGTTAGCTATTGGTTGCCTATTCTAGCAGACTCTGTGGAAGAGGACTCACTCCCCATGTAGATATGCCTCATTCTAAGGTAACAAAAACACAACCATTGTAACTTTCAGGTGATTATAAACTAATGAAGAGATAGCAATGAATATTACTGACCATTCATGCCAAAAGATGCCCCTAAATCCTACACACTGGACCTGTAAGTCATTTTTTTATTTGGTGTCAAGCCCTTTGCAGGCAATTTCTGCTTAAAGAATATTATTCAGAAACAAGCGGACTCTTGGCAACTTCCCCTCTGATGTTCTGCCAGGCCGGCACTGCAGCAACCCATTAAATATTGATCTGCAGGTCGAAACTCATCTTGGCATCGCTGCCTCTAAAGTGAAAGTTTTATGGACTACAAGGACACATACTGCCATTGTTTTAGCATTTAAATGACTATATTTCATTGCCTCACAAGCAACCAGCCACCTCTTAAATCATCAACATGACTCAGCAAGTAGAAATGCTTCGTAATTGGACTGAGGTAATGTGTCCGACTTGGACAAGAAAATTACACTTTCAGACCCTCCATGGTGTTGCGATGTTGCGACTGCAACAATCAACACAAATTTAACCAATCCCTTTGTATTCTGTGCCACCTTGAAATTTTGTCCAACTGAACCACAAATTTGACCATTGTAAATAGGTAAATGATCATTTAATTTCTCATATTGATTCACTCAGCCCCTTCTCCACTCTCTCTCTCTCTGTTTATCACAAGACCACTGATGTGTAGTGTAGGGCTAACTGTTAGCATCACACGGCTAATGTTACCCAACGGTAATTAACTAGTTTTTTCAGGCTTTTATTGCCTTTATTGACAGGTCAGCGTGAGCATGAAAGGGGGAGAGAGAGGGGGGGCAACATTCAGCAAAGGTCTGAGGCCGGAATCAAACCCGCGGTTGCTGCGGCTAGGATGCAACCTCTGTATATGGGGCGCCGCTCTATCCACTGAGCCACCAGATGCTCCAACGGTAATTAACTAGTTTACAGCAGAGTCAAGCCATTTTGGTTTGGTTTGAGTTTTTGGGACCGTTAAACAGCTCAGAGTTTGATGTTAGCCCCTGCTGCTGCAGGAGGAGAGCAGCTCACAGAGACGGTCATTTTGGCAGAAACAGCTGATCGTCTATGATCAAAACTGTAGTTCGTTGAGTGGCCAGTTGAGGCTGGCTCACGCAGCAACTCAATCCCCATAGATCTCCAAATTGCACAACTTTACAGCAGAAAAAAAAAAACGTGCTTACAGTCTGACATGGCTCTATAGTTAATTTCAACTTTGATGATTTTGGCAAACACTGATCAACATATATCCTTTTCTGTCAATGAAGAAGCCAAATACCTAATCGGTGAATTATTGATACTTGGCAGATTAATAAACAATGAAAAGAAAACATTAGTTGCAGTCCTACACAGTTTGGCCATAATAACTCTTAAAACATTGTCTAACATGTGCACGACCATTGTCCTCCTGTATTTTAGTAACATGTGGGAAGTGTTAACTCTGTGTGGATGTGAACAGCCTCAAATTACAGCTGAGATTCAGCACTTTAACCTCACTGTCATTGTTTCATTTTAAATCTATTGTCCTGAAGTACAGAGCCAAGACAATATTTACAGTCTACTCTGTATTTGTGCACTCAGGGTGCATGTTTACTTCCTGTGGAAAGCTGAGGGGTCTACACAGTTTCCTGAGCGCGCAGTGACCCTCAACCCTATCACTCATCACATAAACACCCATGTGTATACACACACACACACACACACACAGACACAGAGTGAAGTTTAGACCAGCTGCTCTGCTGCTGATAGACAAGAGGCTTACCTTTGTCTTGGCCTCCATCCAATATTAGCACGCTTGCTGCTGCCGTGTGCGTTGGTGCGTGTCGGTGTTTGTGTGTGTGTGACCGAGGAAACAGGTGGAGTCTCACCTGAGATCATAAACAATCCATGAACAATAAAGGTGGAGCAGTGAGATCGTCTGTGTGGTGATGTTTTTGTTCCCCCGCTGGTCACTGAAGGCTGCTGTGATAACATGAACTGTGTGCTTTTTCCACAGACATTCGTGTTCACTGATGGAGAGGACGAGAAGCTGAGGAAAAGGATGGGTGAGCAGCATGCACACACACACACACACACACACACAGAGGCATTTCGCTGAGTAGCAGCAGTGTTATCTGCAGTGTGTGAGCAGGAAAGCAGGAACCTAGCTGCTGACTGGGCAATACTGTGTTTCCATGAAGCACAGGAAGTCACTCCAGTTTAATCAACAGGACTTTCCTCATCTTACTCATGGAATTGTTTTACTTTCAATGAGGTATTCTTCTCATTATCAAACGTATTGTGCAACTCAACACAGAGAAATTAATCAGCGGTTGGATTAAAGAAACATAATGTTTTTTTTACCTTCAAATCACAGCTTCAGCATCATTGTGATGGTATACTGACTTATAATTGGGGCTCCATGTCCCAACTAATGCAGAGTTGCATCTGTTTCTAAGGTTATTGCCCTGATGCAAGTGACAGCTATCAGAACAATAATGATCCAACAGCACAGTGCAACGTACATCGCTGCCAATATTATACATGACTGATCTTATTTAAGTTATCCCTGTCTCACAGAGTTTCGTAGTTTCTCCAGATGCCATAAGTCACATTTAAACACTTGGGCTAAAACCACAAGTATTTTCAGCAAAACTCATATTTAACTGCCCTGTTGCTAGTTTCCAAGTTTGTTGTCAATGAATGCACGTGTGCAGCTGTCCAGGAGACTCCGTGACACAGGGATGACTCTGATAAGATTACAGCCAACGATGCAATCTTTCATAAATAATATATCAATAATATTGATCATGTCAGGGCAGTATAAACACTAATACATTTCTTTTCTATTATAATTCTAACCATTACAGTTCCACGGTTGGTTATTGACTTTTGTTTATTATTGATTATCAGGAGCTCACCTGATCAACACCAACTGCTCAGCGGCTCACAATCGTCAGGCCCTCTCCTGTAAAATGGCTCTGGAGTACGACACCTTTATTAACTCTGGGAAGAAGTAAGACACATTCCAAACACACACACAATATTAGTTGTCATTAACGTACTCAAAAAGCATTTCGCTAACTCTCGTCTTGTTGTAGGTGGTTCTGTCACGTAGATGATGATAACTACCTGAACATCGGCCCTCTCCTGAAGCTCTTGTCTCAGTACAGTCACACACAGGACGTTTACATCGGGCGGCCCAGCCTCGAGCGACCAATAGAGGCAATGGAGAGGATCGGCACCACAGAAATGGTAAATTTTAACTGTGATTTACTGTGAGTTCTCCAGCTGCACACTCATATTCCTGCTCTATAACCGAAGTAGACTTCTATATCTCAGTCCCTGTACAGTCTCTCACTTATTACATAAACATTCTCTAAGTTGCAAAAGTGATTAAAGAAATATCAGTTTACTCTAAATTTTCTCCTGAACTCAGCCTCCCAGAGAGTGAAATCTACATTACATTCACTGGCCCCAAACTTAAGCAAAACATACATAGCTATATGTATCACTAAACAGGCAGATGCACAGGGGACTAAAAATGTGCATGTATGTGTATGTAATGGAACTGCAAAGAGACACAAAAGGATGACTAAGAGAAAAAATTAACCCCAAAAGACAAAGAGTGACTACAAGGAGACACAAAGTCTCTAAAAGATGAATTAACGACCACAAAAAGACACAAATCACTAGCAAAAAATAATAGAGGCAACTGCCATAAAGGTGTTTAAGTCCTGCTCCTATGCAGGAGAGGTTGTGGGGCTCTTTGCATATCTATTTTCCAGGGGCCCATTGCCTCATAATTCGCTCATGCCTTTATTCATGTAGTGTTTGTGTGTTTGTGTGCAGAAGCAGGTGCGATTCTGGTTCGCAACAGGAGGAGCAGGATTCTGTCTGAGCCATGGCCTCGCTCTCAAGATGAAACCCTGGGCGAGGTCAGTCTGCTCTTTAATTTATATTATTATGAGATAATGTTGGCACTGTCTCAGCTGTATCTTCTCGTCTCCTCTTTCTCACGCTCTCTACTTCTTTCTTTGTCTAGTGGTGGGACCTTCATGGCGACAGCTGAGCACATTCGCCTCCCAGATGACTGCACCATTGGTTATATCGTGGAAGCCCTGCTCGGCGTGAGCCTTACCCGCTCAGCATTGTTCCACTCCCACCTGGAGAACCTGGGACTGGTGTCAGACACACACAACCAGGTACGCACACACACACACACACACACACACACACACACATAGACCCGCTGATCTGCCAACTGTCTAAACAGCTTGTGTTATTGTCGCCCTGCCTTTAGGTGACTCTCAGCTACAGCACAGTGGAAAACAGCAGAAACACTGTCAGTGTAAAAGGACCATTCTCAATAACTGACGATCCTACGAGGTAAAATATCTGTGTGTATCAGTTTATGACAGCTGAGTTATTTTGTTCGTTTGATGTGGACGAAGGAACACAGAACAAAACAGTGAAACATCAGTTGTCAAACTTAATTGTTTGGTCTCTAAATTGTCAGAAACACAGTGACAAATGCACTAAAAGCCAGTCGATAGCATCAAATTGCTTCTTTTGTTTTCCCGACAATACAAAATGCAGAGACAATCAGTTTGTTATCACATAAGACAAAAAAAGGAATAACCCTCAAAATGGAGAAACTGGAATTTAAAAAAAAAGTTTGGCATTTTTTCTTAATTAATAGCTTCTCTTGATGAATTGTTTCGGCTCCATTTATGATTATTTACCTTTTTTTAATGTCCAGTCTTTTTGTTTGATTATTTAAATAGACCTTCAGTAAATGCTTCCAAAGTAATAGATTGATTATGGGAATTGAAAAGATTTTATTGATATCAATGCCATTATCTGCTTATAGGTCCAATTGTTTTTCCATTCCCTTACTGATTCCCGATCAATATTCTGCGTTGAAACAAAAGCAGGTCTACACAAGGTTTTCAGTGTCAACACAACTGTATTAAAATCTCTGGGTCAGACTACAGTGTAAAAGAAACACAGAAAAAGCATGAATGTAAATAGAACAAAAGAAGAAAATATTTGCTAAGCATTTGTTTTCATTTCGTTTTTCTTTGTCAAAAAAGTTTTTGCTAAGCCTGCCTCTGTAACAGACATGCTGCTTGGTTTGGATGCAGTGAAACACCTGTGAAGAGGGTCAGATACATGTAATTCCTGAAATTTGAGCCCATTATCATTATCATTACATTATTATCTTACTGATACTACAAGTAACGTGTTGCCATCTCTTGTAGTGAAATGAAAATACGATTTGGATCATTTCCTCCTCTCCACCATGACTCCTTCCTTTAACAAATTCCCAGCAGCACATGAGTTTGACGTCATTGTTCTGCAACGTACATTTGTCAGAAAAACATGCCAACATCTATGAAAGAAATTGATAAGGTCGGAGGCTAAGATTCCAGTGGATTAGACAATTTGGAGCCGGATCTCGATTCCCTCCTATAAATGATGAAACTTTGCCTGTGGTGAAAGCAGGCCCTTTCTCCAAATGATCCAGTCCATGATGTTCAGTTGAACGCAAAAGGCGGCCGTCTCTAAGAATATTTACAGAACACATCACTGAGAGGAAGGACATTCATGCCGATGTTGCAGGCAAACAAAAAAAAAAACACAAAGCTTATTACAAACTGATCTTATTTTCAGGCTTCCTGACATTACGGGGGGTTATTTTTTTTTTTTATTTGTCCAGTTTCCTCTTTCTCCATCTTTCTTCCTTGCTCTGGCCTGTAGTCAGTAATTGTATCATTGTGTATTGAATTTGCCTAATTATGGTTATGTCTGCAGCTTGTCAATAGACAGTGATGGCAGTGTGCCCAGAGGGTGGGAGGGAGGGCTGGAGCTAATGAGATAAGCTTGTTGACCTATTGGTGGACGGGTTAATTGCAAAACATTAAAAATGTTTTCAAACGATCAATAATGGATACTGGTATTGTATTTTTTTTAAGTATTATCAACAGCAGCTGCTCAGTATGTTTCAGGAAAAGCTTCAACATGTGTACTACAATCCGATTTTATGTAAGAGCTTCACGTTGTGTATGTTTTACTACTACGATAAGCTTCCTGGCTTTGTTCATTGTGTGTGTATGAATGTATGCACACAGCTAATTGTATTCACAGCCTTATTTTGAAATCCCCAGTAGGCAGCTTCCAGGTATTGTGGCGCTCATTTCCCTCTCTCTGTCTCAGGTTCAGGTCTGTCCATTGTCTGCTGTACCCAGACACTGCTTGGTGCCCCAGCCCCCGGCGACTTTAACACCCATCCAGAGGCCCAGGCTGCCCAGTGGAGGTGAACAAGTTAATGTCTGACCTAACTGGATTTTCTCTGATGGAGGAGGAAATCGTTGCAGACATCCAGGAACAAAAAGAGGGAGTGTCACTGCTGCCCTCATCTGGCCTTCAAGTGCTGAAGAATCTGTGAAACATCAATGTTTTCCTCACGTCCAGCAGCAGTCTGAGTATACTGAGTTTATATGAGGGACTACTGTTTTATTAGTACCTTAACTCTGACCTTGTGAATAGTTTGGTGTCAAAAGGTCAAAAAGAGAGAGACAGACAATTTATTTTACTTGTTACTTATTTTTAGGTCCTGACGGTGGCACGAGAGGAAAAACAAAACAAAAGGCTTTATCTTCTGTATGTTGAAGAGCTGAGCTTGTCAGACCCACCATCTCTTTCCTCTTGTCTAAGCTCAACATCCATTAGCTCAGCTGCACATTCTCACGCTGTTATTTAACCTCAGCTGCACCCTGGCTCAGCTATATTGAGGATAAAGGGACAATTCACCCCAAAATCAAAACTACAGATTTTCCTCTTACCTGCAGTGCTGTTTATCTATCTAGATTGTTTTCATGTGAGTTGCTTAATGTTGGATATATCGGCCCGAGAGACGTCTGCCTTTTCTCCAAGATAATAGAACTAGATGGCACTCGACTTGAGTGCTCAAAGCGCCAAAAACATTTGAAAAACTCATCAGAAATGTCTCTTTCCAGAAATCATGATCCGGGTACGCAAGATAATCCACAAACCTTGTCAGGAGTAGTTTCATGTAGAAACTACTTCCTTTTTACTGCACTACAGCCATATACCACACAAAAAGAAGTGTGCAAAAGTCAGAGCATCCCCAAATTCACTTAAGAATTCATCCTATGAGAACCATAAAAGTCAATTTATTGACAATCTGCCAAATAGTTTTAGTGATATTTCACCCTACACCAAAGTGCTGGACCAACAAACACATAGACAGTTTGAGATTATCATTCGCAGAGTCTGCTGCTTTCCAAAGAAGCTCTTCTTTCCCTCACATTCTCCTACATTTTCAGCATCTTCTCTCCACTATCAGCTGTGAAAGATCATGTGAATGTAAGTGAATGTTACTTGGTCTTCCACCCTGAGCCCCTTACATGCTTCAGTGTTTATCAGTTTAAATTCAGTACATGAAGGAACAATCATATTTTTCATCTTAATGAGGCAAAAAACATCAGGAATATTTTTATGGTGTTATTTGAAGTATTATCATGTCAGTGTTCAATATTATCTTTTCTCTGAAGTATATCACGATTGAGCACTTTGCGGTTTCATTTCTGCTGTTTGCTAGTCATCATATCTTAAAAATACATTTTAGAAAAAGTTTGACATTTTGTGGAAATATGCTGATTTATTTTTAGTTGGATAAAAATATTGATCCCAGTCTCCTGTTCGAGATTGATATCAGACTTCTTATCTGACTCTTGGTTAGAAAGCATAAAAAGGTATAAAGGTATTTCCCAAAATAAACAAACTTCTCTGTGTGAACCAATTTCACATTCTGAACTCATCCAGTTAGGCCGTTACAAAGTATTCTTCTAAAAAGGTGGACATCACCTGCTGTTATCCATTTAAATGGACTGATTATGATCGTTAATGAAGCGTTACACAGTCGCAGTGTAACAAGGATTTTCCCCAAATGACTCATGTTGGGTCGTCTTCTATCTTTCTGTGCATTGAAAGCAGTTGTTACAACTGAATAAAAGTTATTAAATTAAATTTTGTCCCTTGTTAAATGAATGTATATGATGAACCGTTGCTTCTGAAGCGTACGTGCTCTCTCCAGTATCTGGATTGTATGTAGACATGTAATAAAAACAGTTTTGGTCCATGACGTCAGTGTGTTTGTAAGATTTTGTGCTGTTATACATCGAGGGAAATTTTTTTAATGGGGTTGTAAGGGAACCAGCTTCCACCTTTCACCTCTGACCTTGTTTATGAGCTGTGTGGTTCCTGTCCGGAGACCCCGTCCCTCTCTCACATCTGGAAACGCCTCAACAGCAGCCGTCCTCTTATCTGATCGAGCCATACACAGGGCCCTGGAGAGATAAAGGCAGAAGCAAAACATTAGCTGCATGCCTGTGTGTGTGTGTGTGTGTGTGTGTGTGTGTGTGTGTGTGTGTGTGCGCGCGCGTGTGTGTGTTACGGCTTGTCACACTGTGTGGACCATGGGGAGTACTTTGACAAACAGTCACACACACAGTAGTAAATTTGTGATGTTATTCTGAGGTTTTGCATGTGTCTGACTGACACCTGCTGGCTGCATGTGTTACTGCATAGACTAAAAACTAGTTTTGTTAATTGTTCAACAGTTGGTATTTCAAACCTTTTTTAGAGCAGACATCTTCAGATAGGTGCGTGGACTGTGTAAAACACCAGGAACAAAGATTGAAATAAACCCAGTGACTTTTTCATTGTGTCTTTAATGAAGATGAATATACTGTATTTTAAAGATATGTCGGCTGTCACAACCTGGCTTTTAGACTGGACAAAGAGAGGGAAACGAAATATATAATAATGTAATTTGCTGATTAAAAGTGATCCAATAAATGTCAAATAAATTGTACAAATAGGTAGGAATAAAATGAGGTACGATGCATTAATTCACATTACCTTTTTTAGACTGGGTGCTGCATCCTCAACAACTGAAGTAAGGATGCTGTCTTTATCTTCACTTCACAAATAGGTTGGAGAAATCTGTAGAGTCAGTAGTGTGGGGAGTAGATTGGTGAAAATGTGCTGTAGGGATGTTGTGCTGCAAAAACAAAGGGGCAATTTTGCAGCGAGGACATCTGTCCTTGCTACAAAATTGTGTCCAATGCTGCTGACTGCAGTCAATCAAGTCTGCTGCCATGAAATGAGAAAGCAGAGGACGCGAGCAGAGGGGCCGTCACAGGCAATAAATCATCAAGTCTGTGAAATTCAACATCCTTCGCATCTACAAAACATGAGCTTCATTTCCATCCGTATTCTTCTTATTTTTATTAATTTTTAACTTTTAACATTATGTCAATTTTGGATTAAATTGCTGCAGGCAAAGCACATTTGCTCTGCGTGTGAAAGTGCAAAAGAAAAGTTTTTGCCAAACAGCTGCTGTGATACATTAATGTCTTTGTCAGCCTTATTTTGTTTGACTCTACTGCAGCGTAAAGCATGTGCTGCGCAAGGTGCAGTTGATATTTTGACAGCAGATGAAACAAACGGTTACACAGCACATCAGCTATAGTAGGTGATCTGTGTTTGACTTTCTTCCTACAATTGGCAACACCATAAACTTAGGAGCACTGCAGGGCTGTCCATAATGTATGCAGTACATACATTATCCAGAAACAAAGAATTTGATGTTGATGGACCCTTTGGAGCAACTTTTAGATTGGAGGCCAGGATCAACATACACATTTTGATTGTAAATGAGATCTGTAAAGCCCATGTTTCAGTATGAAGTATCCTAAATACATGAGCATTTTGTACATGTTACTGTAGGTCAAATGTTATGGTGACAGATTCAATCTTTGGATAGATCCTAAATGATAACAGTGAGACTACTCCCAGACAACTATTCTGTTTAATTTATGTCTGTCAGTAGAAATCAAACATGATGTTGGCATCAGCCTGCAGCACCTGACTTAACATATTCATAATCACGGGGTCCTGATCAGCTCCAGCACTGCTGCACACACCTTCATGAGACGCAGAGCAGGTGGACCCAAATGCAGAAGACAGAAGGCAACAAGAACTCAAAAAGATCGAAGACACAGCAACTGAACCTCACATAACCAAACCACGGATCCAGCAAAGTCTGTCCTGAAAACCAGGACTTAAATACAAGCAAGTCTTGTGAGGGGATGAAGCGCAGGTGGAGAAAAAATGTGGAGAAGCTCAGGTGAGGGGAATCAGGTGATGAGGTAGATAACAGGCAGGGAGCTGAGAGAAACTGAGGAGCAGAACGAGGCTGATGCAGGACAGGTGCGTCATGGGTAACTGAGGGAAAAGCAGGGCAGGAACTCAGGAGGGAAAGGGAACATAGTAAACACAAACCAAATAATTCAGAAAATACAATCCTCTTAATAACAAAAAGAGACTAATCCAGATAGGTAACTTCAATGAGTCTCATACAGACACTCAGTCCAGTTTTCCCAAAAAGTCTGAATGCATCAGGACAGAGCAGCCTGTGACACACACATTTAGTCTGAAACATACAGATTATAAAAGTCTGGATGTAATTGCAGGGAGAGACCACTAGGTGGAGACAACACGGGACAGTGTCTCAGATAGTGAAGTCTTGTGTTGGTTGATAAAATAAAAACTACAACATAAAAACTAAAACTCCTGGTGTCTCACCAACAACAAAAATGAAAATGATACTATACAATAATGTTTGATGTTCTTTTGATTATATTTGATATCTCTCCATGATTTGGGAGTTTGAGTTCTTTCGCTGTGAACTTTGCTTTCATACCTAAAAATTGAGTATATTTTATTGCAGAGGTTGTACAAATGAAGACGTTTTCCTAGACACATGTCAATCCCAAGTCTTTGCAAAATAAGACAGGCAAGTCATTAACTTTGAGTTTAGTTTTAAAGTATAAACAAGCATTAATGCACTCTTCAACAAATGTAATGCCATTTTAACAGCAGAGTAATAATTTATTCAATTCACAAAAATCCTAAATGCTTTATAAAATTTGTATTTATTTGTCAAAACAATTTTATTTTAAAATGATGCAACATACTAAAAATAAAAAATAAAAATTAAAAAAATTAGTGCTAACATTGCACTTTAGTAGCATATAGCACTTTTAACCACGACAGGATTCATTTTGTATGTTTCTGTCCTGTCTTCTTGTATTTATCTTGTTTCACATAAAAAAAAATACTCATAACTTTCTCTTTCCAAATTTTTAAGCCTCTTTCATGTGAGGTTATGCTGTATGTTGTTGCATGTCTTGTGTCAAAGTGGCATGTCAAAGAAATAGTAGGGGAAATGAACTGATTCATGGTGAACTTTTTAAAGTACATAGCCTACTTTTTAATCTTTGGTCTTGGAAGGTTCAAGAGTTTTCAAGTCAGGAGTCATTGGTGCTAAAGTCTAAGTCTAACTGAAGGTCTTTTTTGATTTTGTCAATTTGAATCTAAAGTGTAAATGTGGCGTGTGTCTCAAGTCTACACCTCTGCTATATACTGTGTATGAAACTGTATCTGGTCAAGACAATTTCTTACCAAAATTGTTCAAACAGCTTTTAATAAACAATGATCATTTGGAGGTTATGAACAAACAATGCACAGATGACGCATCAATCTGATTTACCAACATGCTGCTTACATCTAACAGCTGCAGTAAAATAAATGGAGAAGATTAAAACATCACATTAAATTCTCTTATCAGTAAGAAATGCTGATACCGTACGATGAGTTAAGATTAATGGAGGTATTTCCCTCATTTCATCACCATCAATCACTTTCATTCTCTACTTGAAATAAACTATAAATGCAGACTTGACTGGCATGAAGCAGGAGACAACAGTTTGAAAAGAATAATCAGTAATGAAATTATGGAAAGCTGAATCAATAAGGTGGGAAATTAGTTTCGTTTCTGTACATATAAAGACCTACAAAAACATTTTAGTCTTGTGAGAGACCTCAAAACATTAACTCTGTGTTTTTACTTTCCAGAGGCTAAAGTGTTGCAGACCTGACAGATTCACCTATATTCTTCTATCAAGTGACCTACAGTGCAGACACACTATATTTGTCACTGCGTAGTTCTCTATTTAGGCGCACTAAACCCCAGTAAGACATTGGTAATTATGTCACTGACCTTTGACTCGCTTTAAAGACAACACACAGTCTCAATCAGTACGTTAAAGTTGCTTTAATTTCTTTTTTAAAACATTTATTCCAGGCTGAATGATATCATTACCACAGTTTTGACATGTACATCATTAATATCTTAGTTAACCATCAGAAAATAAAAACAGCCATAAAAAACATTGTCTGTCTGTCACATCTGGACAGAGGTGTACTTGAAGTCCTGTAAATACCACACGTACACACAAGCACTGCTGACTCTTCAACGTGAGCATGAATCCTCTTTTTTTCCACCAAGACAGACTGAACCAGATCTGTTAAACCTCAGAAAGCATCGCACAGGAATTCAAATACAACTTTAAGTCAGGTGTGCAGACTACACTGGAATAGTTTTATTAAAACATTGCAAGACAGAGTCATTCACCATTAATAAGAGAGGAAAAACGCTGCTCTTGCCTTTATTCTCCTACAAAACAGCTAGCTATTATTTTATCTTTAAAGTTTGATTTTTACAAGACAGAGAAAAAAAAACAAAAAAAAACATGTTGTGATATGAAGAGTGTTGTAAGAGTTTTAAAAACATTATGAAAGGCCATTAATCAGTGACTAGTCCCACAGATCTTAACACTGTTTGCATTTATGGTGCAAAAAACACTGTAAAGTACTCGACCATAGGTAGCATTGTTACCATAACATGGACATTTTCTCTCTAGTAAAATCACACATGTAAGATTGTCTCGCTAATACGAGAAGTGGTCATTGATTAATAATAAAATTATTAAAATGCTGTACAGGAATGGTGGTGTTTTAATGTTAGGGGCTCGGCTCACTCTGCTAATAAACACTAGATTCCAGCTTTCTACCTACTACATCACCCATAATGCAAATGTTTGTCAGTGTGATGTCACAGCGGTGGGAGGGCGTGCAGTTACTACAGCTCTAGATGTGAATGTAAACAGGACAAAAGAAGGGAAAGATGGATTTTTTTTAAAAAAACTGTAGTGTGTGTATTAAATGTCTGTACAGCATGTGTGTGTGTGTGTGTGTGTGTGTGTGTGTGTGTGTATTTTAATGCCTGTATGAGGGCATGCGTCCATGTAGAAATGACTCAGGCTAGATAGACTGGCCCTTGCTTGTTGCCAGTCAGACACACAGTACATCACTGTACTTACACACAGTAACACTGAGATAGAGCGATAGCCAATCACGCTGCAGTGATGTCACACACACGGGTTCACGAATACAGTTTTTATACACTGTACAGAGAGTTTAAGAGCAGGAGGAAAAAAACCACTGGCAGTGTCCCAGGCAGTGTGTTTCACTTCTCCGTCTCACAAAGTCACCTTGAAGAGAATTTGTGCTTGTGGGTAAAAAAATAAAAATAACGAAAAAAAAACAAAACAACACTCATTTCTGGTGGCTTAAGGTCAATCCAAGGTCACCAGTTAACAAAATAAAAGCACAGGAAAAAATATAGAAGAAAAAACAGAACACTACTTTGTCACAGTATCACATCCTGAATTTGATCTTTTGATAAAAAAATTTAAAAAACACCCACTTTCCTTCATTTTGTAACACTTTTATGTAACTTTTCAGGGAATTTATCTTTTCAGATTTCGGAACACAAGTCCCATTCAGGAGCTGTTATATTTTCACTGCTTTTTGTGTTACTGATCACATCCCTGAATGAAAACAAAACATTAAAGTAATGAAAAAAAAAAAAAAGTTTCCGTCCCTCCTCATTCCTGATCGTCTTCTGGGACCTTGACTGGCTTACATAGCACCTAGCAAGTGTTTAGTCGCAATAATCAGTGAGTCTTAATCGATTTATGTCTGTCATTTTCCTTTTTCAAGTCTTTCCTTTATTATTTACAGTCAGAGGGAAAACATTCCACGTGAGTTCTTTTTTCCCTTTTTTTGAGACGTGTGGAGGCAGTAGAAGAAGAGGACAGAATCAGGCATCCCTCGTAATTCAGAGTTTTTTGGCACAGGTTGAGCCTTCTTTATGTCCCTTGTGTCTCCGATTCCGAAAACTCATAACAGTTATTCCAAACAGGATTCCTGGCTCGTGTTCAAACTGCATTAATCGACACGTGTACTGTATGTGCACGTAAACAAATACGAGAGATGTGGAAACACTTTATCGAGCTCACAATTCAAGTCATAGTTAGACGACAATGTTAAGCTAAGGAGGATGTGGTGGTACTGTTCATATCTAAACATGGCTTTCTGATTCACTGGCTTATTATTTATACAGATGTGTCCGCCTATTTGTGTGTATGTGTGTGTCTGTGTGTGTGTTTGTATGTGAGATACAGCAAAATTTTTCATGATAAACACGCATTACACCACATTACCAGTAATGATTCAACAGTCTACTTCTCATGAAATCAGAGCACATGTTTACTATTTACACATCTGTACAGTGTGTGTGTGTGTGTGTGTATGTATGCGCGTGTGTGTGTGTGTGTGTGTGTGTGTGTGTGTGTGTGTGTGTGCACTTGCCTGTGTGTGTCAGGAGATTGAGTGGTGAGAGTGGTCTCCACTGGAGGGCGGTGTACGGATCCCAGTGGAGGGAGAGAGAATTGAAAAGTAGAGGATGAATCTGGAGACAGAGCCAAGGCGCTTTAGTCGCTGTGCATTGTGGGTATGAGGGCTGCACTGTTGCAGCAGTGGTGGAACGAGCAGCTTCATGGTGTGTGTGTGTGTGTGTGTCCACTAGGAGAAGGAGTAGAAATCGTGATCCTCTCGGGTGGGCTTCGGCTTTTGAACTTTTGTGGCTGAGAAATAGAAGTTGACCTTGGAGGTGCAGTCCTTTGCTGAGGTGCTTGGTTGACAACTTGCTGTGTTGTTTCTGGTGAACCGGTCATTGTTGGTGAAATTCAGCAGACCTTGACAAACTGGGGTCCTGTTGGTGCTTCAAACAGCTCTGGTTGAGCTCTGATGAAGACTGAGATGTTGTTATTGGCTGTGAAAACTGGATTTAGGCAGTACTGGGGTGGACTGGTGTGGTTGTGGTCTCTAGTGGACTGAGGACTGTGGTCGGGCAGCGGCGTGAGGCCGGCTAGCCGGGTCCAGTTGGTCGTTAGGAACGGAGCGTCGGTTCTGGTCCGGTCGGTTGGTGGCCAGGTACTTTGCTCTCATACTGGAGGTGTACTGAAGACGTGGAGGACAGGAAGGGAAAAGGAGGGAGAGTGAAGAGAGGTGGATGACAGAGGGGAATGTGTTGGAAGAGGGAGAAATTCAAGTGGGAAATAATCAGAAGGAGGAGGGAAGATAACAAAAAGACAACAAGAGAAGAAGAGGAAAACATGTACGGATTATGCTCAAGACTTATTTACACTTAAGAATTAAAAAAAAAAAACAGTCTTACAGTTATATAACATACATAAGAAAAAAATTAAAAGCAACACTTTTGCTTTTGCTCCTATTTCTCACAGGCATGTGTTAAAGTTCTAAGACTTTTTTAAGCAATCAGTATATATATTTCTCTCAAATTTTGTCACAGATTTGTTAAAAATCTGTGTTACTGAGCACTTCTCCTTTTCCAAGATAATCCATTCACCTGGCGGCATAGCATATCGAGATGCTGGTTAAACAGCATCATTACTACATATGTGTGTCTCGGTCTGGAGTGTACCATTGGCCAGCTGACTGCAGGAATGTCCAACAGAGCTGTTGGACATTAATTGAATGTTCATTTTATGACTATAAGCCCCCTATGATGTAATTTCCCTGAACTTGGCAGTACATCCAACCAGCATCACAACTCACTTAAATTAGCACCAGTCTAATAATGGTTAATATATAAAAGTGGCTGCTAGTTTTTGCTTCGCTCATCAGCAAATTAATCAATAGTAATCTGTTGAGTTACTGGTAGATTTTCAGTTCCACCAGCCACAGTGGCAGGTGGACAAAAAAGTTAACTTCCAACCCTGTCACAACCACACAAATCGGTTATGAAGACTTACTACCGTCAGATCAAGACCCCGGTGAGGGGGATCAGCATGTAGGTGAACTTCACAAGACCTATGATCAAGTCAGCTGTTTGGGCGGCTGGTTTCAAATGATCTTCCACGTAAAGACACAGGAAGTGGAGGTCATGAACTGGCGACATGGTTTGTGGTTGTGTGGCTGGTTGGATGTACTACCAAATTAACAGAAACAACATTTGAGACATGTTATGATCATGAAATGAGCATTCAGTTTATGGGCAGCAGCTCTGATGGACATTCCTGCAGCCAGCAGGCCAATGGCATGTCCCTAAAAACTAGGGACATCTGTGGCATTGTGGCCTTCAGTGATTAAACATTGATGAGTCTGTTTAATCGGCATCTCGATATGACACACGTGTCAGGTGGATGGATTATCTTACGTAAAAGAGAAGTGCTCACTAACACGGATTGTAACGAATTTGTGACCAAAATTTGAGAGAAATATGTTTAATGAGTGCATAAACGTAACTTCAGCCTGTAAAAAACGCGAGCAAAAACAAAACTGTTGCATTTAAATTTTGTGATAGATACACAAACAGATAGATAAACACACAGATAGATAGATAGATAGATAGATAGATAGATAGAATGATGGCATGTGAGGCAAACAAACACAAACAGCAGAAATATTTTGACCAGTCATTTGGACAGCCGGGGGTTTGATTACAACAGTCACTGGTTATATTAACAGCTGATTAGGTCTGGATGATGTTATTGTAAATTAGCAGATGTGGTCCGTTTTGTCAGTGGTTTGTAGTTAGTGCTCTAGTTCTGATGTAGCAGGTTAGCCTGGTATGAGTTAGTGGTCTCTTGTGGAGCAACTGGCTAGTTACTGTTGGAGGTCTCTGGGTTTCCACATGACTGCAGACACTGATGGCGGGGGAGCACTCTGGACGGCAGCCCGGGTCGACAGCCCTGCCTAAGAATGATGAATCGTGGCCATTTTGGACGGCTGCTATGGTTCAACAGTGGAGGTGGGAAAGCGTGTGCTCCTGTTACTGTTTAATGGTGAAGGGTGAGGGGGCACAGAAACAGAGGACACATACACCTCGACAAGAAAAATGCACATATAGACACACTGTGGGAGCAGGGAGGGGGAGGGGGAGGCAGGAAGTTTTAGAGGTTTGGGCTCAAAACTTTTCATCTTCACTGCAGGGTACGGCCAGTCGACATGGAGCAAGGAATGTATCCTAAAAGAAGTAATATTGCTAGATTTGTGGATTACTTTTAGTCGGCCCACAGTATTGTAGCCCCAGAGGTAAACAGTTGATACTGACTGGTACAACGTCCACAACTACAGGCCCAGCAGCACATGGTCAAAGCCAGAAAACTCAACCTGTTTGTGGCAAATAGTTAACACAAGAGGTGCGATTCAGACACCTGCAAGACTGGCAAAAATATGTCTTTTGGTACTGAAGAAAAAGCTGATGCATTATAGTTCTAAATATTACAAAAATCCCTCAGTGATGTCTCTGTGCTGTTCATCTGTTGTTACAAGTTCTCCTCGCGTGGCACTGACAGCCACAGTGAAACCAACCAGACTTTTTTACATCAGAAATAGAGGACAACTTTGTGTCTAACATGACCCGACAATTACACTTATCAAAAGAGACAACCCTCTCTTTTGATGCAAGTGCAAAATCCTACTAACAACAGGGTTCTTTCCAAAAGTCCAGTTTCCCAGGCTGCCAAAATGACCTTCATAAAGGCGATCCATGATCACGGTCTAGTTTGAGCACAGAGGACACTTGCAGTGGTGTAGGGATAGGGGACTACCTTCCAATATCCACACTAGCATGCTACAAAAACATTAGATACAAGTACATTTATCAGCACAGTGCTTCCTTCTTTATGTTCTAAAATTATAATCTCTGTGGGTTCTGCAGTTTGGATTATTTCCCAGCTGCACAGTGGGTATTGGAAGATAGTGGAGGGAGAGTGTGTTCTAGAAAGTGTGCACTTACAGAGGGTGGAGGGGACTCCCTGCCAATCAGGGGGGTGTTCTCACACCGAGGGTTCTGAAAGTTTGCGTTCTGGCTCCTGCATTATAGAATAAGAGGTTACTGCATGTGGTCACCCTGCCACTGGTGCTCAGTTGTTGAGCTGTTGTCCATCTGTTGTCTGCTCATGATTACGACTTAATGACTGTCTGACAAATGGCCTCAGTCATAATTACAAGTCAGGGCCTTAAGCTTGGTGGTCCCATATAGCCAGGGGTTAAACACCTCTGCCACAGTCCAACATAGTTAAAATTCTCTCTTAGCAATGCACAAAAAACAAACATTTAGCCTCAAAATGGGACACTAGCTCTGTAAAATAATACTTTTATCAGTTGTGTGTGTGTGTGTGTGTGTGTGTGTGTGTGTGTGTGTGTGTGTGTGTACCCACAGGAAACTGGTCTTAGGCATAAAATGTCAGAGGTATATGTTGGCAGTTGATAACTATTGAAATATTTTTAAAAACGCAGGTGTTTAAAGATATTTGTTCATTAAGCCTCAGGTGTCCATTGAGAGCACATTTCAATAGGAAGCCAAATAAGGGCTATTTGCTTGATGTCCGTTATTTCAACAGCGCAACTGGTTACTGATGAAAACAGTCAGACACCTACAAAACTTAGGTAAATATGACAAAAATATATATATATTAAATGAACATAGTTCAACTTACGGTGTTAATGCAAAGAGATACCTATGGGAGGAGATTATAGTTTCCACAAGGAAAATAAATCAAAATTATCTGACACAGTCCAAAAACTTTAAACTAGTTCAAATGTATTTTTTACACAGTTAGCTTGATATAAACAACATACATAAATCATAGTTCAGTGTGTAGAGCTCTTCTTCATTTTAAAATAAACTGTATGGTATTTATCTTTAAGGACACGTTAGTGGTTTTCTATGTTTTGGTCCATCAACTGTAGATGTACGTTTGGTTTTATTGCCAAATCATTTTCTAAAATATAGATCCATTGTAAATTACTAAAAGTATTGCCTTGGATTATGTGAAAATGGTCATTTGGCAGCTAGTCTTGCTGCTAGCAGCTGACTCTTTTTCTTGATTGTCAGATTCCACAAGCACATAACGAAAAATATAGGCTCACAACTGTATAATCATGCAATTACAGCTTAACGTTGATTAAAAAGCAAATATTACCAAATATGCCAATCACTGTGAGCTGTAATCTCAGGCAAGCATCAAGTCTCATACCATTGTGGTGTGGACCAAAACTGACTATCTGGCTAAGTGTAAGGGAATAAATCGCTATATAGCCCCACTGTATGCTATTAAATGTATTCGTCAGTGTTGTGAAGCATACAGGATTTGTTAACTGCCCAAAACATGGAAAACATGGTCCTTTAACAGTCTAAAAAACTCACAATGCCACATAACTTTCAGAATACAAGTGCTATTTTCTTATTTCTTGCTGTTTCTTTCTTAGCAGCAAACACCACAAAATGCCTGATGAGCTCGCAGCTAAAATACTAACAAGCAGTGGCAGACTAAAGACATGTATGCTTATTTCTCTTCTTTGTTGTATTCAGAGCAAGCACTCCTGTGGCAAACTGTAACACGTAACAAGCAGGGTGAGAGTATGAACTTATACTATGGCGAGTGAATTCTCTTTTAACAGAGTTTTTTTTTATTGCCAACATTGTGGACTATAACAGGCAGGCTGCATTTTTTTCTGTCAGCATCAAAGGGAACGCTAGTGAAGGGTTTTAACTCACTGTGTGAAATATTGCTGACAACGTGTCACGAGGGACATGCGAGCCATACAGAGCAAAAAACTAGCTACTCTATCCTATCGCAGGCAGTGAGCGTTGCTATGCTGCTAGTCTGGGTCGCGGGGGGGCAAGCATCAGCTACCTATGGCAGGCAGTGTATTGATCCTGCTAGCCTCTAGCTAGCTGTGGGTGCTAACTCACATGTATTCAGTGACGGGGGCATTGCTGACAGTGTGGGCTGTAGCGGGCAGGCTAGCTTCGCTACCGTAGCTGGAGCCACAGCTGTAGAGACTGGGCATGTGAACGCGGTACAGGTTATCGTGCACGCCACCCCGTGAGGCACCCGACTCGTCCTCTCCGTCTTCCTCATCCGTCCTTCAATTGGTCAGGGTAAGGGCAGGGCACGAAAGGGCATGATGGATAGGAGGGGAAAAGGTAGAGGGGAGGGAGATCCGAGAGAGACAACAGAGTGTAAACAAGTGGTTGAAGAGGAGGTTAGGAGGGGAAGGAGTACTTGTACTGTGTGGAGTCCCCCTGATACAAAAGACTGGGAAAGGCCATGCCTTCAGCACCAAAGCAAGAAGAAAAGGAACATGGGCAGCATTCATCTACAAAACAGCTCCACTACAGGTACAGTGGGGTTTCTAGTGTTACTAAACAGCGCAGAGTGGACCCATGAAGCTGATCTTTCTTGCTGTGTGTGTTTACACAATATTAAACTGTATGAAGATAGTAGACTCTTCTATATCCTCTTAAAACGTAGAAACATGCAGTCTTTTGCTTCATGCAGTCATCCTCTATTCACATAGAGGATTTGCTCCTGATAATCAC
This sequence comes from Plectropomus leopardus, assembly GCF_008729295.1. Lineage (NCBI taxonomy): Eukaryota > Metazoa > Chordata > Actinopteri > Perciformes > Serranidae > Plectropomus > Plectropomus leopardus. Next base: position 20,135,504 of record NC_056466.1, on the reverse strand, counting down.
TGTCCATTTCATACTGTCTAAAAGTGAATCAAACTTCAAAAATCCATTTTCTGTTAAGTACTTCATGCATCACTGAGTGCTCCATGAAACTTAAAGCAAAAACATCAGGAAAAAAGGAGATAACATGGCTGGTTTTGGGCAAACCATTTTTAGACATAAAATGGTCAAAAATGTAAAACGGCCAGCAACGTAACACAATGAGGCATCAAATAAGATATGTGCTGATTTGGAAGTTGGATCTCTGGCTACAGAAATGTACTGGCTTCTACAATGTATGGGTCAACCACAGTAGAAATGTACATGTGCATATGTAGACCCTATTATCGAGATGTTTTTTTTTTTTCCTTCTTTGTTGTTTTTAGGAAGTCTATACCAGCTGTCAACACAACACAATCAGGCTGGTAATGTTTCAAAGAAGAGGGAGGGACTGTATGAGCAACTCATTTAGCGGGCCCCACAGTATGTTAACAGAGGCATAATGCACAAAAGTGGTTACTGCATTGACTGGCCACCAGATGGTGGTGTTTCACTTGGGCAACCAAAAAAGAGCTAAGTTGTGCAGCACATCGAAGAGACTCAGCAGTTGCAGCACAGTCAGCCTAATATGCAACCAACCCCAGTTGTTTTTGCTAAATTCGGGGACATTGTGGATAAGTGTTTTATACCTGCTGGGCCATGCATTAGCACTGATGGTAATTCACACCCAACAAAAAAGCGTAAAACACCACAATAGTGGCACAGCGGTGTTTCGTAATTCAAATCGTTCACCAGAGTGAAACCCACCACCCGGCATGTAGAGTCAAGAGCTCTGCACTTTTACCAAATAATTGTTTGAATGGCTGTTTGAACAGGCCATTCTATCGGACCATAGGGTTATTAAATTTCCTCGATATCCACCATCATTCGCTGAAGCCCAAAGCATTTCCAAATCAGGACAGGGAGAGAGGAGAAAGGGACGGAACAGAAGGAGGAAGTGGGGCACGGACAAAAAAAAACAGAACAAAACAAAACAAAAAAAAAAAAACGTGGTGATACAAAATCTAACACAACACTGGTGCTCCGAGTCCACAGCGGAGAAAGGAAAATGAGAGATAAGTACAAACATGGAAACAAACAATTAGCCAGACTGGCAGTGCTAACTGCAAAGAATAAAATAAACAAAACTTGCAGAGAAAACTGGATGGATGCAAAGACAGGCAGGAAGACATACGAAAGGATACAACCGCTCAGGAGGCAAAAACACTTAAAGAATGACATGCATGGGCACCGTGGATTCTTTATGGGTCTTTCCACTGTTTTCAGGTCATAAGATGAGTTTAGTTAAACAATTAAGAGCTAGTAATATGTTAGCTGTTAGTGTACAGATTAACTATAGAGACAGATTTAGGGAATGTGTGCGTGTGTGTGTTTGTGAGAGAGACTGTATGTGTGTGTGTTACCTCTTGCCAGGCCAGGTGTGTGGCACACTGCACACAATGGAGGAGAACATCAGAGCCGTGACAAACGAGAAGAGAACCAGGTAGATGAGACCCTCCACCCCGTCATAACACAGCCCAGTCAATGCCTGAACGTAGTCCTGCACGGAGAGGAACAGGAGTCAGTTAAGTACGTTTTGGATCTGAGGAGTTTTCTCTTCAACCACAACACACACAGTGACTCACCATGTGTAGGCTGCGACAGTCGACCAGAGCAGTCAGCTGGTGAAGACCAACTTCAGTGGAATTCAGCACAGACTGGATTTGCTCGAGACTCCCCTGCATACAAGAAGCAAAGGTTACACATGCATGCTCCAATATAGATATCCACCTTCACGTGAATCCTCCTGCACCGCGTAAACACGTGGTGCTTTTGTAACTGCCACTTTCATCATGCTCCCACTAACGCAAATCCACTCATCTGTGAAAATAAAGACCTCCAGATCATCGCGCACACACAAGCACACACACACACACACACACCTTGGTGGTGGCATAATCACGTGTAGCTGATCTCAGTAGCTCTGCCACATCATCCTGCATCTCCACCAATGCTTTGTGACTCCCTGACAGCCTCTAAAAGAACACAAACAAAAAACACACACAAAAAATACATCTTGTGAGTATTTGATTGCTTTAAGCAGGTAAATCACCTGAAATACAGGGATCAAATAAAACTGTATTCTGTAATAACAAAAAGAATAACTCTAGCAGGAGGGTGAAGTTACCTGCTGGAAGGGGTTAATTTGGCCAGGGCTGCACCTCAGGTAATACTGCAGGATATCTGGGAATGAACGGAGACATACATATCAATAGACTCATGATAGAACATTTGAAAATCAGGGTTCCTACATTTTAAGGCAGGTTATATTTTTAAAATGTATTAATGCCACTCAAAATGGGTTTTTTTCCACCTAGCATTTGTTGGCAAACTTTGTTGGAGATTTTGTGTTTCTCAGTGCATTTGGCATTATACTTTTTACATAAAATACACAGACACAGAGCTTCATATGCACTGCCTTGTATCAGTTTCAGCTATGCCATAAAATCTTTGTTAAATAGCCAATTTTGGTTGAATTTGCACTTTCCCATATTTTTCAGAGTACAGTAATAGCTAGCTTGCAGAAAGTGGATCCTCTGCTCTGTGCATCCCAGCCAACAAAACATGAGTGTTTTTGTGTCCGCTATCCTGATCTGTGTGATGTTAATGCGAGAGGCATTCAGTAAATTATTTAAGAAAATAGATGTTACCACTTGTTTTGACATTTTATAAAGCAACGGCAGGAAAAAATGATTTAATAAATACTACTTCCTGTGTCCCATGTTGCATTTTTAAGACTTTTGAAAGATTGTTTAAGATATTTTTATTATTTTTAGATCAATCAGTTCAATGCCTTTAAAGCATTTTTAAGGATCTGCAGGAACCCTGTAAAATATACAGTTCAGTGGACAAAAGAGAAACACTATCACTGTATGTATCAAGACTTTCTAAACCCAGAACCTCTCTATGGAGGCTTGTTAGCAACATTACTCAGGCATAATTCGCTGCGAGTGAAAGTGTGTGTGTGTGTGTGTGTGTGTGTGTGTGTGTGTGTGTGTGTGTGTGTGTGTGTGTGTGTGTGTGTCTGTGTAACAGAGGCAACATCTGTGCTCTACAGAGCGGAAACAACTGACAGACAACAGAACTCATTAGATGACTGCAAAGAGGGAAGTGAGGGAGGGAGAGGAAGAAAGGGAGCAATTGAGAGGTAAAGAGGGATATAAAAGGATGAAGAGAGAGAACAAATCGCATAATGATCCTAAGTGAAAAAGCTAAAATGTGCTCTGAATATGTTTGTTTTTTCGTTTTTTTTTTTACATTTGGGACAGGCGGGAGGAAGAGCGATGCAGAATTGCTGATGCATTGCAGTCAGCAGAGAGCGAGGAAGAGCTTTTAGATACCGGAGTGTCAGTCAAACACAACCCCCTTGGATACACACATAAACACACACACTTGTTTCTTAAAATAGAAGCAACTTGTCAGGGTGAGATTCAACCGTCGGTGTGAATGCTAAAGTCTATTCAAGATATTTCTGCTTATTTATCAACCTACAGTGTCTGCCTATGAGCAGTCCGTTGACCAATCATATTCTTTCCTTCTTCATGTACCAGCTTTATAAAGTTTACTTTTGTAAAGTGTCCTTGAGTATCCTGAGGAGCACTCTATAAATAAAATGCATATGTTATAAAATGTGCTGTCTTTCTGCAGCAGTGGGGAGTCTAAGTCATCCCCAGTTGTCATAAATATGAGCAGTTGTGAAATGGGAATTGTATACAGAATCTAATGAAATACTGGATTGTTTGTCATCTTCAGGCCTCTGAAGAAAATGTATCTTTGGTTGAATTACACACAACTGATGGACAGATTTAACATATGACGAGTTTGCAGGTAGACACTGCATTGTTTGTTTTTTTTGTACAATTCACAAGCCTAACAGGTTTGGAATCGCTGTCTTCTAGCACAAAAACCTTGCTGCCATCAGTTTACAGGATCCATATTTCCTTGTCTGCATACCTTGGTTGATGACAGCGTTTTCCTTGGTTACCCTGGTGATGTAGGTATCCGGGGAAACGCAGAAGTCGCTGGCTGACTGTAAGAGGGTGAGCACACATGACACATCAGGCTACAGTTAACATCCATGCTAAGCACTCTCGCTTGAGCAGTGGGAAAAAGATTACATCATTGCAGAGCCAGGGAGCTCTGCGATGTTGCCATGGTTACACTTACAGCAGCGACAGCCAGTTCCAGGCCGAGAGACCCCCAGCTGATTATCAGAGTCAAAACCCCCAGCAGACACACTCTGAAGGACACAAAAATACATATTTTTAAGTCAAGATTCGGCTTACAAACATGACATGCATCACACAGTTTTAACGTGCAGATTCAGAGGAGATCTGGATCGTCCAATGGGAGCAACGTTTGGGTTATGATGCAAAGTAATTTACCCAATCAGAGTGCCTCTAGAGTTGCGTATCAGGCCGAAGAGCACCAGAAGACAAATGAGTACATCAAACAGCAGCAGGCCAAGATACCCCAACCACCTGTAAAAACCCACATTACCAGAGGAAATATTCAGTGACAACATTTTCAACACACTACACAGAAGCAAAACACATCAACTATAGAAAGATCCACAAAATAATCATCTATAAATCGATTATCCACCCTGTGTTATGTTGAATAAAGAATCAAAAAAAAAAAAAAAATTCTTAATGAATTGGAGTTGAGGGGGCCGTGACTAACAAAAGCACAACTATATCACAACATCCATTTATTAACTCTCACACAGCTCATGCAGTATAATCCAAGTCTCATTTATCCAGTTGTATTCTTGGTACTTTCCAAACACATGCATTTTCACTAAAACGTTACAATTTAAAACACTTTTATAAGTAGTCTCAGGCATGGACAAATAGCGCGCCTGGACAAGCTCTGCTCAGTGGAATGCAAAGGCAGGACTCAAACATGGATTCTTCATTCACTTAGAAGAAAGAAAGAAGTTATAAAAAAAAAAAGGAGCCAGTACTTCATTAACTGGGCTTTATGGTCAGGCTAGAGTGGTCTTTTTTAGTGGTTTAAACTTGCATCCTCTGAAAGGATTTTCTGCCAGAACCATGGTATAAAACTGTATATATCGCAATGTTAAAACATTGTACAATAACTTAGTTGAATTCCCTATGAATAGACATTTTTTGGGCTAAATCAAGCAAATGCTTTTTTACATTAAAAAACACATACAATTACTCGTTAGCACTGACCTGTAAAAATCAAACGCCTCTGTCTTGCGGGCCAAGTCCTCAAGGGAAATGTCAGTGTTGGACCAGAAGGGAACATCCACCATCAGCCTCACCAGCTCATCCAGCTGTCCCTGCAGCTTTTGAACGATGGACACGTAGTCTGTCTGCTCCTGGAAGGCTGTCTCCAACTGGACCAAGCTCTCCTCCACTGTCTGGTTTAAGGCTAGGGCACTGTCTGACACCTGGGCATTCACAGGACAGAGAAATTAACCATGAAGCTGACAAATATAACTTCCTTTTCTTTTTTTAATTGGATTGTGAGGGGAAAAAGTATAACAATACAGGAGGTAACTCACCAGTTTCTCCACCCCAGATACAGTACGATTGGCGTGACGGAGGGAGTATGCCAAACGACTGGCTCCATCACTCGACTCCCCATTTCCGTAGAATCCTACAGCGATGCCAGCACTGGGAGGCAGAAAACAGGAAGTGCCAAGTATTAACACAATATCTGATTCAACCATAGGATGGCACCAAATTAGTCAATATGGATGAATGAGTTCAATAATAGTTTGTTTCTCCTTTTCTCACAGTGACACATGCACATGCACGCGTGCGCGCGCGCGCGCGCACACACACACGTCAAAACAGCAGCAAAGACATTGAAGTTATTAAGTGCAGTTCTTCCGTTAACCAGCAACAGGCGGCGCTGAGCTCTTTGCTTTGGTGTCACCCTCCAGCTTCCTGCAGGCACAGGACTACCAGGAATGATTCACACACACACACACACACACACACACACACACACACACACACACACACACTCAGAGTCTACACAATAATTGGGTCACCAGACCGCACATAATATGATCCTTCTGCAGCTCTGCATCCACATTCACACATGACACATGCAACAATATCTGCGGTTGCGGGCCCCAGCACCCTTTCTTCCAAACCCTTGTACTCCTTAACCACGTTTACACCACAACTAACCCCTCACCCACCCAACACCATCACCAACACCATCACTTCAAATAAATTCCCCTTTACACTTTCTATTTCTTCACATCTCTCCCCACACAGCCCCTCCCCACGACGCTCTTATTTTCGCACTCCCCCTGTAAAGCTCTTGTAGCCCCCTCCTCTCTCTTTGTGTACTGTATGTGTGCGTGTGCGCATGTGTGTGTATGAGTGCATTCTTTGTATTGATGATGTTCCTGTCTGTACACTAACAACGGACAGATTTGTAGATGGAAATTTATGGCCATTGTTAAGGCAATTCATTCTAGCCCATTAGATCTTGAGTAGCCCTGTGTTATAGCTGGTTTACACACACACACACACACATGCCTTTATTTAGGTGTGTGTTTATGTGTGTGTGTTTCAGAGCTTTACGATGGATTTTATGTGTTCATGTCATATAAAACAAATACAGACAACACTGCCTTGACAAGAGAAACAGAAAAAAGGCGTGGAAGCATATTAATGTCAATATCCTGTCTTTTATCTGAGCATTTCCTCACCCATCCCTGCCTCCCAACATCTTACTCCATCCTCCATGTCATCTCAGTTTTAACAGTAAATCATCTCTACTCCTGTCTGCTCATCCTCTTCTTCTCTCCTGCCACTTTCTCTCCTTACTTCCCTCCTCCCTGTCCTCCTTCTCTCCAGGAGTTTTATCTCCCTGGTTTAATACCTGCTGCTCCTATCAGGGGATTTCATGGCTTTATTAACCAACAGCTTAGGATATGAGGCATAAAAAGGAGGGAGGCATTTAGCCAAAGGTTCATAAGTCAAATAACTGACAGCAAACAGTGACCAGCTTAGCTCTGATGGAAAAAAATCCCCCACATAGAAAAATGCACATACATCACTAGGACATAATTTTTCCTCTGAGATACCTGCTCTGAATGATGCTGACTCGGACAGATACAGCGCTGCCTGAGTCTCTGCTCCAGTCCATTTTCAGCTGAAACGGACGGACATCATAACGCTACAAAAGGCTTTGCTGTACCTAAATAAGCACGCTAAAATGCACTTGACTGCAGTAGAAAAGATGGTAAATGTTGTATTCAGTCAAAATTGGGTCCATGATGAGTTCAAGTCCAAACCAAACTGAATTATCTGAGTCCAACATAAATGCATCCAATTAGTGGTACAGCGAAATGGCAAGTCTCATTTCCTTTTACTTAGTCCTAAAAATGCATCCCAAACACTCAAACTATACAGACACCTCAACCCACTATTGACTACCCACTAGTGAGGACATTTTATCATCAATTAGATCCTACTAATGATTATCTTTGGGGATGCGCAAATCCAATCCATATTGGAGCCCACACTGACGTCTGGTATCAGCCTTTTCATAACCCACACACATCAAATCCTTAATATTTTCATGTAATCAAACATCGTTATTGATACTAAGTATGGCTGGTATTTATTCAGCAACTAATGCATGCATTTACATTGTGTAATATGATCTCTATTTAGCAGCTTTGATCATTATTGGCAATGTTCGCCATTCCCATGTTGGACTGAAATTCCCTACCTGCACCAACAGTAGTCACAGGTGTTGCTGTAATCTTGGACAGGACTGTAATCTTGAGAATGACAGCTTCGTCTCTTTGTCAATGTAATAATAAACTTTAGTGTTAGAGCCGTCAGTTAAATTCAGTCAGTCCCAGCCAGCTGCAGAGTCGGGTCTTGGTGCAACAGCCTCCTTGGCCTTGTGTCAACTTACATAAAAATGATTACAATGAGTTCCAAGCAGTGTAATATATAGTTTTTAAATGTGGGGAAAATAAGCACTGGTATCAGACAAGTCCTTGGCATTGGTAGATATTCTGAGTTGAGGTAATTATTGATGATTATTAATACTATTATTTATTTATTTATTTTTATTATCATTGTTATTCATCTCTTAATGTTTTTTATTAAACTGGAAATAGAAAGAAAAAGTTTTTTGCTTTAACTCATCACTATCAAGTAAATATTGATTGCACAATGTAATGGCTACAGAATAAAAACACAATCTGCGTTTGAACTGTTTCCTTACAAGTCTCACTTTCACTGTGTTATTCTGTCTGTGCCACATATGATCTCCTGCAAAAATGAAAGCTCACTTTCCAGAAAAAAGGTCATGTGTCAACCATTGCAAAACCAAAACAGAAAGAGGACAGCTCTTTTGTTTTTCCTGGTAGTTAAGTTCTTTGCAGTTATTATCACCAGCAGCAGAAACTGCAGACAAGGGAATAACCAAATTAAGACTGTGGTAGTTGCTAGGTCTGGAGGAAAATGGGAAACAATACGATTGTCTTTGTGACAGCAGTGCAAACAAAAATACCACTTGAAAACACTGGGAAAAGTTGTCTGTTCCCACTTTGGGAGATCTGTAAGACCACAAGGGGAATGAATAAAGCCAAAAGCAGCAACAAATTGCAAAAGTACTTGTGGTCAGTTACAAAATAAATGTTTTTTTCAGCAGGCCCGCATGCCGTTGCAGGGAGACAGGTCATAAAATCTTCCTTTAAAAGTTGAAAACAACCCCAATATACTCAGTTCATTGCTGAAAAACCTGGAACCAACAAATGTTAGTTTTCTCTGTTTGTTTGCTCTTAGTAATTGATTTGAAAAATGACTTATTATCAGAACTTCAATAACTTTCTGTTGATCGACTAATCCATTATTTGACTAATCCTTTCAGCACCATTTATACATAGAACAAAAAACAACTCAATACAATGATGAAGCTGCTTCTATTTGAACACACTGCACCTGCAAACAAATGGAGGAAGCCTACATGTTGTTGGTGCTGTGCCAAAAATAAAGTATGATGTCATATTGAATTGTGGACAAAGAATCGCATGAGCACCCCCGCAAGCACACACACACAGATCCATATCAAATATTCAATAAGAAATATTATAGCTAATCATGAAATATTAAAAGCTGCAAAAAAAACACTCTTCAGCACTGAGTCACGCGAACACACACACAGACATAGCTCCCCCGACTGTATAATTCATTTCTCGTCTCTGCATCAAATCTGCTTCTGTCTCCATGGCAACGTTTCTAGGCCAGGGAGAAGGCCGATCTGAGAGAAATAATAAATAACGGAGGGGGACTAACAGAGATGAAGAAAAGGGGAAAGAGAGGGAGAAAATGTCTGGAGAGGGGAAGCAGAGAAGTAAAGAGGGAGTAAATGAAAGAGGGATAGTTTGTGTGTGCGAAGAGGAGCAGAGTCCACAAAGCCCAGTGTCTGTGGTCAAAATACACTCTAGCCTGAAAGATCTCAGAGTGTACACAGCCCTCAGAGTCAGATAAACACTAACAGTGGAGTGTAACCACCTGGCTGGCTCCCAGTTACACCACATGGGCTCTCTTGCTTAAACAAGACTCAGTGGACTTGACTGGTGCAATGTAGGTAGATTTACAGTCACTATGTGTGATAGCTATGGCTGCTGTCCACTGGACACCTTCTATCTCCAAAATGTTGGCTTTGGATAAAGGGACAAAACCATCCTTGTTTTCTGCTTGATAGGAATATATTTTTGACATTATGAAACGGTTTAAAGGGTTTTCTCAGACCACCCTTCCTACTGTTTAATATCCATTATTCTCTCCAAAACAATCACATTTTTACTAAACTAAAAAAAAATAGCAATTTCACATGCCCACTACAAGCAGACTAGTGATGTTTCCATTAAAATGCAGGATACGTTTTAGGCAAATTCTGCAACATTTCTGCAAAATAAAATATGAATTATACATGTCTCCATGAAAAAGAGGACGTATTAATATAACTGAAATCCACTAACTCTGAAATATTACGACATTTCATCGTTGTTTCCATATTAGAATGAATTTGTGCGCCATAATCCATCTTTTCAATGCAGTCTCTCTATTAGCTGCTAGGGTGATGGAGAAACAATGGCCCCCATCTGGACTCAAACCTCGGACATTGCAGTTATGTACATCCCCACTACAGGTATTTTCATTTTCCATCTTCCCACGGCAAAAGAATCAGAAGCAAGCACAGTGACATCTAGGCTCTACCCATCAGCAATTGTAAAAAGCTTTTTTTGAGACATAAACTTTTTCTGGCTTTTCCTTGCATTTTTTTTTTTTGTGCACATTTAGAAAGTGCATAAAAATAGGTAAAAGGAAGCATAACTATTATGGTGAGGAAACTGACACTACCATAAGAGCACACAATGTTAACTGGGTAACTATTTGACTCAAACATATCTAATTCATGCCATTTTAGTGATATTATCTATACAGCTGTAAACACATAAATAAAGCTAAACAAGGCAGTCAGATTCCTTGATATTTTGAGTAGGATCAAGTTGTCAGTCTTGACAGTGCAGCAATAAGCTTTATTATACAGAACCAGCAAATCAGTGCCAATCCTCACCTATTAATCCCCAGAGAAAAGTTAGGCTACCGGACAATTCCTTTAATCGGGGACAATGATTAAATGTATCGACCTTCTTAATAAGAAACAGATCTTTTTGTTGCAGCAGTTGCAGGGGAACACCGTCAAATCCATGTTTTCATTGTAAATGCATAGACGTGTTAATCTTGTGGGGATAACCTCTCACCTGCAGACGAGCGTGGCAATGATGACGCACCAGGCGGTGCAGCAGCAGTCTGCACTGGGCTGCTGGGAGTGCGTATGAGAGTGTGAAGAGTCATCACTCTTGCGTCGCCGGCAGCAGAGCCAGAATGAGTAGAAGAGAAGGAAGAGGAGGTCCAGGCCCAAACACAGCAAGGCCACGGCCCCGAGCAGCAAAATGGACTGGAGAGAGGGAGGAAAGAGGGATTGAGTAAAAAAAACAAACATTTAGTGGCCACAAGAAATTTCTGATTTCATTATACAGTTGATGTTGTACTTTTTCTGTCAAACTCAGTTTGATTTATTCAATCCTTATCACAGGGAAAAAGACAATTTAGGAAGTAGCTTAAATATACAGGAAGCAAATCAGCTGATATAAGCAGAAACCAGATACGAACACAGACCACATGGTTTAGTTTTCCTGTGCAGACAGGCGCACACAGATAAACAAATTGTGCTCCTCTCTCCGGCTATTTTAGGCCAAAAAATAGTGGCCGTTAAACGGGTGTTTGACGGATACCATGAAAAACACATTTGCACAGCATCAAACACGCACATCTCCATCGAGTGAGCGGAAGCAATGCAGTTGGGGAGCTGTGTGCGCTAGAGACCCACCACACAGATCACACACCCTCTGAAAGCTTTGAAGTGTAAAAAAACGACCGGGGTGGAGGGGGCAGACAGAAGGAGAAGTGAGGGGGGGGTAAATTTGGAACAAAAGAAAGAAGCTGGAAAGACAGAAAAAGGAGATGTGAGAGAAGATAACTGAACTGAACACTAGAAAGGCAGAAATGGGCAAAGACAGATATGAGGGCTGTTATAGCAATTTGCTTGGAACTGACGAAATCTTTTTTTATCTCTCACACACACACGCACGCACACACGCATGCACGCGCTCGCGCGCACACACACACACACACACAGAGCAATGTCAGTACTTCTTTCCCCTCTGGGAATGTCTGGAAAAGTCATTGTAGTGCAGGGCCGTGGAGAGACTAAGGCACGTTTCTGGAAAACCAAAATTTCCACCTGCTAGACTACTCACAGCAGACAAAGGAATTGTGCCACGGTTCTGCCAGAGACAGCAACAGAATGATTCTGGGGACTCCTCCACAGACGATGACAATAGCTGGCTCCACCTCTGAGATCCTCACAGACTTCCTGGCTTCCCAGGCTTCATCACCGCTGGTTTTTGTGCTGACCTATATTTTTCCTCACTGCCAGCCAGCAATTTCCTCACCCTGCAGCAATTTATGCACCTCTACTGTAAACATGTGTGTATTTTAGATGAGTGTATATGGGTCATATTCAAAAATGAATTTAATGTAATGTTTTCTGTTTCTTGGAACTTATCGGGGATGCAATCTTGGTAAAGAATAATATTGTGGGCGAATGGCTTCATATCTCACAGTCAGGTCCTCCAGAAGGGGCCACAAGATAAATCTGAAGGGTCACAAGATGATTAACGGGATAAGAAAACCACATATTTTTGCAAGGTACAATAATTTTTTTAGATTTTCAGAGTTTCCTCTAATCTTTGCTTTTTTTTCTTGTGAATTGCAGGATAACTTTACCTCTTTGGGACTCGAAAGATCAGTGAAGAAAAAAGCGAAAAAAACTGAACTGGTCTGATGAACTGGTCACAATCAGTAAATACATACAGCTGTTACTGAGGTGTTACAAGAAGACTTAATTTCACGTTTTCTGACACTATTTTCTGACAATTTATGGACCGAAAAACAAATCGGAAAAAATAATTAACACATTTATCTACAATTAAAATAAGCATTAGTTGCAGCCCTAATTAACACTAAACACAAAGAGGAGCTGAAGCTGATGGGAATGTACTGAGCTGTGCAAGTATTTGGTCATAAACCATTTTCAGGTCATTATCAGGTTAGTGCTAGATTTTCTTATCTGTGGAGCCTGATGTGGCTGTTTTTCCAAGGAAACTCTGAAACATCAGACATAAGCGTTCTGACCGAGTCACACTGGAGCCAGCTGATATGCTGTCACTGACTTGTCTTCGAAGGCACAAATCTCTCTTCACATTGAGAAACAATGCAGCCTAATAAGGTCAGCATTTCTAAGTAAAGCGTGGACTGTGACAGATGTATAACCCGGCCAGCAAAAGGGCACTGTATCAAATCTGGAGGGCTGCAGCCAATCCAGTCAGGCTAGTGGGTCACTGGAACACTACAGTAGAACGGATACAATATGAAATATAATAGGATGTGACCTGCAGTGGTGTAATGTGACATCTGAAGGGAGAGGAGAGGGCTAATCTTCCAACAGCAGTCAAAACCACAACCCTCAGTCCCTGCTGAGGCATCAGAGTACTTCTATTGTCTGAGGTCTCAAGCCTACAGCTGCAAGATATTAATTGCAAGCATTAAAATGAACTTTAAAAAATTCCAATTACTCAGGTGATGGAGACAATGTTAGTTTAAATATTATAAAATGATTGTGGCTTTTATCCTCGTACAATAGCCAGGAACAGCCTGCATTTATGTGTCAATTCTGGGTTGTTGTTTTTTGCATTCACCACATTATTACTTTCTCATGGGAAAGCAGTTGGTAAAGCTGCAATGAGCGAGAGGAAATCAGTTGATTGCTTTCTCATAGATTGCTTTTACTACGAACAGGTTAAAGAAGATGAGCGTAGGATGGGAGGAGAGGGTCCTGATGGGAGAGGAGGGGGAGATAAGCGCCGTAGATTCCTCGTCTCTGGTATTATCCTATGTCATTATCTATGGGCTTACTGCTAGAGATGTTTGGCAATGGCAAAGGCATTTTGTGCTGCACTAATGCATTGTTTGATCTCCTGTGTCTTTAAAATCAACGTTAGGGCTTAAAACCATATAGAGAAAAATGCATTAAGCCTTAAAGAATGAGGATGAAACCTCATGGTGTATAACGATAAATGTTTTCGTGACATCCATCCACCATAAATCATGTTACCAGAATGACACTGGGATTACACAGATACAGGGATACAGAGGAAAGTGATATAATAGAGAACGTGTGTTATTTTCATCAAGACCTGTAGAGATGAAACAATTTGTCAATCAATATAATCAATAGAAAAGGAATTAGCTAATTTTTTGATGATCAATCAATAATGTATGAAGTACTCATTTATCAAGTATTTTTTGCCCCACATGGGATTCAACTTAATGTCTTTGGGTTGAACCCAGCTACACGGCTACAGGGATGTCACTCATTGGTTTGTGGACTGGTGCAGAAGCAACCATGTTCGGACGAGAGGTTGGACCTGTTAAGGAGCGAGGGGTGGATGGCACTCAGGAGGCCATACCCTTAAATATGCACAACTTTAAGTCTTAAATAAAAGTGAAAGGGTGAGTCGAATGAAAATTCACCCCTGTACAGTTGTCATGGTTGTAAGAATTAGCTATAGGGACAAGAACTGCTTTTCATACCATGCTCTGACCTCATTTAGGCATTTTAATATAGCTGTCTATGTAGATTGACTGGCTTCTGGAGCCAGCCTCAATGGGCCATTCAAGGAACTGCAGTTTTTGGTACTCCACGTTGGCATCATTTTTTTAGCCCTAGAGGTTGCTGCTTCTCTCGGTCAGATGTTTTTCAAATGTGACCTTAGACTTTGGGAAATCTTTTTTTTCTTCTATTTTCTGACATTTTATATACAAATGCATTTACTATCAAGAAAATAATGTACAGATTAATCATTAGTGAAAGTAATCATTAGTTGCATCCCTATAAAATACTTTTAATCCATTAATCAAAATCAATTCTTTTTATTCTTTTCAAATAAAGTAAGCAAATGGCTGTCACAATGACACAAACCCAATATGATTTATTGAAATAGCTTGTTTGGGTTTTTTATTTTTACCTAAAAACAAGTGCAAAACTCAAAAGTAGGATTTTTTTTATAGAAAAGCACACTGGAATTTGAGAAGCTGGAACCACTGAATGTCTGGCATTTTATCTCAGGCAAATTATTTTAATGATTAATTGACACTACAAATTGTAAATATCATGTGTACTAGATGCATATACAGTGACAACAACTGTCTCAGGACTGTTGATATCTAGTGTACAGGCTTAAATTTAAGCATATAATCTGATTGAGGACCAGGTCTCTGCAGCCACTTCAGTATGCTCCCACTGTGTATAATGGCCACTAGATTAACTGTCAGGCTGACAAACCATCAGAGCAGATTAAACGTGGATCAATTAGCTACTAATAAGCATGGTGAGCTTGACTGTGCATGTGTGTGTACTTAGATGCAAGTTGTGTGTGTGCACATCTATGCTACTGGAGATCAGCTTGCAGGCTGGAGGAGGGGCTAAATGTTAAACGCTCAGGCACAGTGATCTACTTTCAATCTGTCCGTTTACGTGTGTGTGCGTGCACGCCTGTGAACGCGCGTGTGTGCTTGAGCTGACAGGATCAATCACTTCCACCTCAGTAAGTTGTCCTTGCACTCACCCTGCCTGTGTGTTACTCTGTTGTCTGGCCTTGGTGACTATCCTCTCAACTTCTCTTGAAGGCTCTGACTGACCTTAGGTTCATTCTGCTAATATTCACC
Source organism: Plectropomus leopardus (assembly GCF_008729295.1). Taxonomy (NCBI): domain Eukaryota; kingdom Metazoa; phylum Chordata; class Actinopteri; order Perciformes; family Serranidae; genus Plectropomus; species Plectropomus leopardus. Next base: position 20,120,058 of record NC_056466.1, on the reverse strand, counting down.
TGCACCACTGGGTCAAAGGGCAAACAACTCAACAGCGAAATCCGTTCTCAGACAAAGGCATTTGGTGACCTGCGTGGCATAAACGTGTAAACGTGTGTGGCATTTTTCTAATTTAAAACACAAAAGATATTCAAGACTGGTACCTCCTGACGTTGATCCACTTTGATCCTTTTTAAAATGCTATGAGATAATGTCTTCCACTGTGCAAACCGTAGCACACTATTCAAAATACCAATTACAGTCTTACTTTCCACAGCTGGGACTACAGTATGTGTTATTACAGGTCACATGATTCCTCTGTAATGTTCTGCAGCTGTTTTAACTGTGGCTGGTAGCTGACTCTGCGATTTTACCATAATACAAACAGATGAACACACACACACACACACACACACACACAGATAGACACACAAGCTGCTCCAATGCCTTGCAGAACCTCAGGATAAGAGCTCCTATTTCAGCTCCTCAGGAAAAAAAAATAAAACGGTTTTCTTGCAAAAAGCCACAAAGTCAGCATCCAAAATAAAAATCAAAGTCATGAGAGACCAACTGCTCTTGTGAATGAATGCTAAACAGTTTTTTTGTTTGTTTAAGAGAAAAAAACTTCTGCATAGGAAAGAACAAGAGTGAGTGAGTGAGTGAGTGAGTGACATTGTGTGAGAAAAAAGTTTTGAGCAGATTCAGAGCTCAAGAGCTGAATACAAATGAACCTGTGCCAAATCACATCAGAAAGAAAAACACTACACAGAAGAATCTCTCTCCATTGTGTGGGAGTGTGTGAGAGTGTGTGTGTTGTGGTGACGGACTTGGTGCACTGAAGGACACTGTGTTGGACCTTGTTTGTATGTGTGTGTGTGAGTGTGTGTGTGTGTGTGTTTCTCAGCTGGATGAGTGGATGCATGAAAGCCTTTGAGACAGATATACTGAGCCAATCTAAAGACGGGCTTCAGTGAAAGAGTGAAAGAAAGAAAGAGAGCATTCTTTCACAACAGACTACAGCCCTCCCCTTCCCACTCTTCACTAACTCCCTCCCTCCCCCAATCCAATTCAACCTCCCTCTTCTTGTTCTTCTCACCCTTTATCCCTCCCTTTCCCTCCCCTCGTCTAGCCAGAATTAATGATTTCACCCTGAATAGGACCCCTATATTCACCCCCCCCCCCCCACCCCCCCACACACACACACACAACCCCTGAGGGAGATCTGTGACCTCACCTCGACAAACAACACTGCTAAAGTGCTAAATACGCAGTGACACAGAAACTGAACATACTGTATGTGGCATATATACATACAGCACATACTGTACAATATGCACAACTGCCAAACGTACAAATTATGTACAGACAAACATATGATCACAGCGCAGGATGCTCAATGACATAGAAACAGCCCCGTCTGCTAAAATATGTCAGGATGTAATTAGTCTAAAAAGGGGGTCCTTAAAATTCCAGTGGTCACACACATTGACACACACACTCACAAAGGCCCATAGTGAAACACTGAATAGCTTGCAGGAAGTGGCTATTTGGCAATTTAGAAGCACCTCCCATGGCTCATCGAGCCTTCTCTCTCTCCTCTCGCCTCCAATCAGTCTCTTTTTATCTTTCTCACTCCTCCTCTCTCCCTGCTTCCCTCTCCAGTTCCCATCTCCCTCCCTTGTTCATGGCCGTGGGTGCCTTCCCACGCTCAGCTCTTGAACTTGCACGCCCTCCCTCCTCTCCCCGTACATGACAGCGAGCTGCACTGAGGGCTGACTGCAGCCCATGAAATGCGGGATTCTAAACGATGTGTCTCGGCTTTCTGTGGGTTCACAGGGCTGTGTTTTCTGGTGCAGAGACCTGGAAGTCACCTTGTTTGAAAATTCAAATGAAATGCAGCAAAACTGGGCCAAAGCCCCTCTTTGAGATGGAGCTGCTCTCTGAGGCAGCACTGCAGACTCTTGTCAGTGTTTCATTAAAGAAAAGCGCTGGGTTAGTTATTGATATGAGAGATATCGTCGTTGATTTTCGGATATTGTCATATCATGAGTTTTGTTTCGTCCTGGTTTTAAAGTCTGCATTACAGTAACGTGATGTAATTTTATAAACTAACCAGACTGTTCTAATATTTACCTTTACCCACTTAGTCATTATATCCACATTACTAACAATTATTTATCAAAAATAGTCAACTCCACTATAATGCAATATTGATATCGAGGTATTTGGTCAAAACAAGTGTGATATTTGATTCCCTCAGTGTCAAGCAGCCCTGTCGCAGAACGACTGCAAATACGCTTTTAACTCAGTCTAATGATTGTTTTTACATTCTGATTAATCCAAAATAATGTAAGGATATAGTAAAAAATGCCCATTGGGTATTCCCAAAATCCAGGCCGGTGTCCTCAAAGTGCCTGTTTTGTCCAACCAACAGTCCAGAGCCCATAGATATTAAACTTGCAGTTGCATACAAGTGGAAAATAACCTCAAATTTAAGAAACTAGAATCAGAAAGTGTTTGACATTCTGGCTTTATACAATACTTCAACTGTTGATTGATTATCAAAACTGTCATAATCAAGATCATTTTCTGTCCACTGACAGAACTATTGCTTCCGAACACTTTTGGAGAGCTATGGATACTCGCTACCCCCAATCAGATTTTGTAGGATGACGTGTAGGAGCTTCAAACAGTTCATCCAAACTGTTATTTAGATCTTTTTTAGAGTCATGAAGAAGTCAGGTTCTCCAATATTTTCAAAGGAAAAGGCAAAAGTTGAGAAACATAAAATTTAATTTTGTTTACCAGAGCTGTTGTCTTTTTCTTTCCTATCTTTCTATTAATCCTGGCGTTTCTCAGATTTATATTGCAACTATTACATGTCCCAGCCCCCAGGTTGGGAACCACCTGAGTATTGATTAATAGACTAATAAATTCTGCATTACATTTATCCATAACAATGATGGAGCAGCTAAGGGATCAGTGTCGTGATTCAAGGACATTTCCCTCTCATACACACACACACACACACACACAAAGGATTGATCGATGCGGGGAGGGAACCCACAACTCTGTGGTTGCAGGACAGCCTCAGTCACCACTTGGCCACTCTGCTGTGAAATTACAGTGTGGGCAGGTGGCAGGAGGTGGGATGATAAGGTGATGCTGCATGATGACGGGGATGATGAATTCTGAGTGGGAGGCAATTATTCCCCAGTACTTGTCTTACCTTCTGGTACTCAGAGTCCTCCGGTCTGAAGTCACTGCTCACAAGTTGGAATTCAATGTTGAAATGAGGCAACCGGTGGAGCAGATTCACCCACCAAGGCGGAGAGTAGTTCACTACGGCCGCCATCCTGAGCCAGCTGCCTGCCGGCTGTCACTTCACTCTCTTACCCGATTCCTCACAGGGACACTGTTGGGAAATCCAGGACCGCAATAGGTTAACAGGGCACAGAAATGACTTCATGCACAATTCACACCGCCTATTAACCAAGATGAAGGCTCAGTATCCACAATTCTTACCACTTATACTGTTTACCACCAAAACTTCAGACCTGCTTCTATCAACTACAGTAATTACTCATGACTGACATTATTATGAAGCCAATGTGATGAGTGATCTGTGATTAGTCACTTACAAGGGTGGGATAAACATGCCAATCAATATCGACATGCCAATATATTGCATGTGCTCTTTTGACATTTGCTGAGAATACACATGCACAGTCTTATACTAAAAATGTCTTGTTCATTTTACATAGTAATTTGTTTTTCTATTAATTTGCATGGATGAAAAAAAATAATAATTGAAACACAGATTTTTTCACTATAGAATGGCAGTTCTGTCTTTTGCATGTCGGTCTTTACATGTCAATGACACACCTGTACAGGCTGCTGTGTGTTTGTGTGATTAAAAAGGGTTAAATTACTGCAATATGACAGATTAGTTTATGCCAGTTTTCTTTAAAATTAGGTGAAACTGTGAGTCCTTTACTATGGCATGGTTAATATGATTATTTTACCATTTAAATGTATTTTCCCTTACAGTTCCTTCTGTGTTGTATGGGCAACATCTTTGTTGCATGCAATGTGCTTGTATCATAACAATATTTGTGTCATTAAACAGCTCATATGCCATTCCCAATCTAATCAACACATATGATATTTGTACTAAAATACCATTTAAAAACGCCCATTGTGAACACATTAAACCTATAGTGTATTTAGACATACTGTACATGAATTACAGCAAGACAATAGCATGGCTGACAGCTGCCTCGCATCACCCAATTTACGCCCATACGGCAAAACACAGGCTTCGTGAGATAAATGTGTTGTGGTCGGTGAAATGGCCGTTTTATCAAACCCCACACACAGACACGACTCTTTCTTTTGTATTGACTTAACTGTACCAACGCATGTAGGTCAACTCAGTCGAGGGTATTCAAGCCGCAAGCATTATTTATTCTCAAACGCTGAGACAATAAATTGTTAGCTTAAAAAAAAAATCGGATTAGCTAGCTATATCCCGCTTTGTCCGTTAAAACTACCGCAGTCTCCCGGAGTCGTCAAGGCAACGAGGCAAGAATCCGCTTCATGTCTGCGGATATCGCAGCTTCAGTGTCGGGGGGTGAACCGTGTTACAACCTACCTACTGGATCCAAAGCAGCGGGTGCAGACTCTCGTTTATGTAGTCTTGGGAGTCCAGGGCCGGCGTATATTTCACCTATTGTCTTCCCAGATCCGGTGGTGGATTTGAACACCACAGCCGTGCGCTGCTGCATCAACGCGGCCGTACCGAGCTAACTGCAACGGTCCCAACCTCATTGAAAACGACGGAAAAACGGTCACCGACCCGGTCCGCTCACATTTCACCCAGCCACCCTGCTGCTTTGACTGCCTTTCCACGAGTGCAGCTACGTTACGGCAGATTAAGGGTTAAAGTCGTTGACCCGCAACCCAGTATCTTTCTTTCTTTTCTTTTTTTACGCCGTCGTTGTCTTTCTTAATACCATAACGGTTTGTGCTCGTCGGCGCTGTTCCCACGATGACCGTCGGTTCAGCGCATTTAGCGCTGCGGCTCTTCAATTGGATGATATTGTTGGAGCGTGAAGCAAACACGGTGTTTAAAAAGCCCTGGAGGACGGGGCTTTGCGGCAGCTCCAGCTCTGCAAGTGTGTGTGTGTGTGTGTGTGTTTGAATGGGTGTTTGTGAGAGAGAGAGCAAACGTGCAAAAGGGGCGCCCCCTAACGATGCATTGATGGTAATACAGGTTACAGTAGAACCTTTGTCTTTTTTCTTTCTTTTTTAATCGATGTTTAACTCTTTAGAACCTTCAGCAACTAGGAAAGAAATGTTCAACAAATTTATATATATTTTTCTTGTAATAGAATGGTAAAAATACTGAATAAAGCAATTTTTAATGTTACAAGGCAGTGGCAGGTGGCCAGCCCAGCAACTACGAATGTGTGCTCAGTTTTTTTCTATTACTCAAGATTCAGATATTCAGGTTTTTAGTGGGAGCTGAATTATCTGCAGAGGTCTCCTCCTCTGCAAAACAAACAGACCCCATGATTTAAATCAGTAGAACATACTGAATAAATAAGTTTCATGTTTAAAGATAAGTGTTTTGGGGTTTTTTTGATGTTCTTACACATTATATATATACCTTTTACTTTTGGTATTTGTTTAATCTACATTTAACAAAGTGAAAGTACAAAGCAAACATTCAGTATAAGGTGCAGTGGTAAGTTTAAAGAATTGTGACTTTCACCCAGAGAAGTTTGACTCATTCTGACAAGAATAAATAAAACAATCCATACATTAAATTAGGTAAGAGGTCAATTTCAAATTTAAGACTATTTAATGCAATTTAAGGTCTAATATTTATAAAATTGAACGTCAGACATTTTAAGATTTTTTAGTGCAGGCAGACACCCCGTGATGCTGACATTTATGTACTTTTACTTACGTGAGATTTTAACTTTTACCTGTAACAGAGAATATTTGCTCTATAGTAGTATTGCTACTTTTTTCCTGAGTACTTCTTCCACTACTTCCACTTCTTCCTTAGCTCTCAAGTAAAAATCCTTCATTCCAAATCCTACTTTAGTAAATAGTTGCAAATAATTGGATACAGAAAAATATTTTGTGGTGAATTATAAAATATACAGCAATCTTGGGAATACTCAAGTACAGTGCTTAAGAAGAATACTTGAGTTAATGTACATGCAACAGCAGACATAAGAGGTTTAATTATAAAACAGCATTTTATTGAATGTCTCAGAAATTAAGTTACACTCATCATGTGGGGAAAACTGCCGTCATCCATTCTTTTTGTTGACCACCTATAGGTTATCATTTGTCTATTTAGTGTCACTGGCATTAGACACATTCCCTGTGTATCCTCCACTATACAGACTGTGTGTTTAGTATTGCAGCAGACTGATCTATAATTTATTCACAGTTTGAATCAATAGTGCATCAGTTAAGAATCATCCCTCAGTCATACCTCAGGATCAGCTATAATTTATCAAGCGCACATGACAGATTCGTGTAGTGTGTGTTACAAATCAGGCGTGTCAAAATGTGATTCATTAATAATTTCAAGCTTGTGAAATCCAGAGGACTTGAGCCAGTCGGGTCAGGAGAAATGAATATATTCATTTCCGTAATTTTGATTTGAATAATCATGCAGTAGGCACTTTGGCACAAATGATAAACCACGAGAATAATAGCTTGAAATTAAAGGGGATGTCGATTTCATGTTCATGTGAGTGCTTTCTCCTACAGTAAAAGAGAAAATCCTGCAGCCTCACATCAGCACTGGGATGCACTGACATGTTGTATTTTGACAGAATCCTAAAGTGAGATGTTTATGTGCCTCTTAACTTCATGTCATAAATGTTCACCCAGCTTCCCGCAATACTCTGCATATTACTGTAGAGTAAAAAAAGCACTTTGCAGACAGCAATGTATGTTTTATGTTATCCTGGCTATTATTGGGATATTTCAGCTCTCATTTGCAGGTTCAGTAAGAACCCAAACCATAAAGATTTGGCGCTGTATGACTGTGCAAGTCTCTGACATACAGGCTCTGAGTAGAAACAGGCAGAAAATCATCCTACACACACTCTCTGTCACACACACAGAAACACGCAAATAACCCATAAGGTCTATAAGATTAAGACTTCTCTGCTTCTCAGAGGACGTGACGGAGACATGATGATGTCATCAGAATCGTCAGAGTCAGCTGCAGCGGCTCCGCCAGACTCAGCTGAGCGATGAAGCTCAGTGTGCTCTGCAGGAGGTACACAGGCATAATTGTGCTTTATCAAATTGAACGCCTCTAAAAAACATGATAGAGGTTGCAATCAATAAAAAACGTAAGTCGAACATTAGATGAACATTTAGGATTTTATAAAAATGTGGCTCTCAGTTCAGAATATTTTCCCCCAGGAAACCTCCCACGACACTACATGTTAAGTTTTGACCTCCTTTTCTTCAAAATGTGAGTTAAACTAAAGAACACATTGTTGTGTGTCATCCATCTCATCTGATGAATTTGAGTTTGCTTTTTCTGCAAACGGGTCTCAATACTGTGTGGCATGATGAGCCTTCTGTACCTAAAATGCTGTCAAAATGTTTACTTATTTAATAATCAGTTCAGACAACCAAAAAACATAATGCCTGTGACTGGCGCAGAAGGATAAAACGGACATGTCCTATATCTCTAACCTGTTGTGGGTGTTATCCTGGATGGGTGAGTGCTAGAGACAAGCCGGAGTTCTTCTTCCTCACCCTGCTTTTCATCATCTTTATGGGGGGACGCAGCACCTGTGTAACAAAACAAAAGATACAGTAACAAGCCTTTACAATACAACTCACACACAACCTAATAAATATAGTATCTATAGATGTATCTATAGATGTCTATCTATAGTTTTATTTATTTATGCCCCACATACACTGTGCCATGTAGATAAATGCATGTTTTAAAGCAAAACTGCAAAAAAACAACAACCGTATGACCTTCCAAAAAGCCTTAAACAATAAGATCAGAGGGCCCAAACTGGTGCAGTCCAAAATCTGTCAGTGAAGCCTCCTGCACATCAAATCCAGGGGCAGCCTTGTGAGTATGCAGGGGGAAGAAAACGCTGACATTGCTGCTCTGCTCTATGCACCGATCTGCTGTCAACCTATTAGAAAGTCAGCCAGATGAAGGAGAAAGCGATGTGGAAGCTGGTGGAGTCTCACAGGGTCGTTCAAGTAAAGCAGAAGCTTAAGACAGGGCTAGATCTGTAGGGGGTCGAGTGAGGTAACGACATCACTGGTCCACAGGGCTGTTGAGTGTCCTCGTCAGTCTTTGACAGCAAGGCTGTAAAAGCTGTCTGGTGCTGAGGACACAGGCACCCAGGAATTGGATCAGTGTGCCAGCAAGATCTATCATGACTCATAAAAGGTGTCAGGGTGGACATGAGTGATTCTGGGGTTGAGAGCAGGGCGATGCCAAGCTATTGCATACTCACGAACATCAATTCTGAACCCTGACTGATACTCTTGAGAGGTTGTATCGATGGCTGATTTCCTGAAAAAGTTACATAACATTCTACTGTATATCAACAGCATAAAGGAGCTCCACAGTGTTAGCCAAAACACAAGTGACACCAAAGTGTCAATCATCAAGAGGAAACTAACACGTGTATACATTATAGAACAGAGGCATTAAATGAATTCACTAAGCAACAACAACAGCTATAAACACATCTGTAATAATATTTAAGAGGATGTTAAAAAAGTATGTTTCACTGGGTTTCCCCACACATTCAGCTATTTGTGACGACCTGCCACGATTAAAATATCTTCTGCCACATACTGATTTTACAATTTTGGAGCTGGATTGTTCATTTGGAGCGCTATATTTACAGTTCAGTTATTCGCTGGAACTCTCATGGCACAGAGTGTACTCTGAGCAGCAGAACGCCAGGCGCAGTGAAAGATTAACTTCACCGTTTATTGCACTGGGTCAAAAAGTTTGCTTTCACTCCCCCTGCAGCAGCTGCTCCACTCATCCATTGATCTGATCAGCTCTTACTGGATCATAAAATCAATAATCTACCCCAAGATTCAAACTCAAGCTGCTGCTGTGGAAAAAAAGAAATCATGACGAGTTCATGATTTTACAGAGGGGGCAGAGAATGACATGTTCTGTGGGAAACTCTGTGTCATGTACTGTAGATACAGGGCAAGTAGCACTAAATAACTTTAGTTAACTTAACTTAGTTAAAGGAGATTCAGTGAAGATAGATGAGTAGCTATGCAAGTGTAGGATAGGGTAATATAAGGGAGTATCAATGGGTTTTGCCTAAATGTATTTTGACCTTTTCCTTCTGTTTTTAAGTTTCTTCCGGGGCAATGCTTTGTACGATTTTGATCAGTCCAAATTGGTTACTTATTTTCTGCTTTTTCTGTTTGTTCATATATACTGCACAAAAAGATAAATGGTGACAAAAAATCATTCCTGAACCTCACCTGTTCTGCTGGGTGTGTGTGTTGGGCGAGCTCTCCTTGGCACCAGCTTGGGTAAAGTGTTTCCCGTTAAAGAAGGCACAGAGAACGCCGAGCTAATGCACAAACACACACACACACACACACACACACACACACACACACACACACACACACACACGCACACACACACAGCTGAAAGATGCACTGTGTGTTTGACTGGATCAGTTATATTAACATTTTTGTGTAAACTGTGAGTCACCTCTCTAGTACATGACTACAGCGAGCCAGGTGTCCTCTGAATGCAGACTGCACCATCGTCAAGGCAACCACATCCAGCACTCCTTTTTCGGAGGACAAAACATCACTGCGGTTTGTTGCTTCTACAGCCTGAAAAGAGGAGACAAGGAAGAGACAGAGCAAAGAAAAATTAGAGAGGGAAAAGGAAGAAACAGTTGATGGGATGTTCAGTGTGGGAGACAGAAAAACATATTTGTGGTGAGACAGAGGGAGAGGCTCTACGAAAATGCTTTGTAGAGCCATCTAGTGGTGATTTGTCTAAGCTGCAACTCTGATTTATTTTAGCACGTCTGTCCATAAGTATGTCTAGTAGCATTACCCCAGCCTGAGGCAAAGGCATTCAATAAACTTTATGATTTAGTCTCTATTTAAACATCCCTTACTCCCAGGGCTTGAGAAAGTAAATGCTATTTGATGCCAAGATGCTCTTTCCTGTGACGCACATTGTGATAACCAAAAGATGCGTCAACCCAGCAGCTGTCGACCTTCTATTCTTTTTCGCTTCTTAATTTTCTGTTTTAATTTCTTAACTGTCCTTAACCTTCAATATTCTGCACATGTACTTTGTCACTCTCTCTGTGATAAGCCATATACAGGTGGCTCAATATTTATTGAAGTTAGTGTGGATTTTGTTTTGTTGATAACTGGCCTTCTTTTGAAGTCATCACCGACCTGAAAGCTTCCTTCACTGTAATCTTACTTAAGAATAGGCGCCAATACTAAAAATAGTATTATTTTTCTATATTTCAGTGGCTAATAATATTACAAAAGTACCTACATTATTGTTACTAAGAGAGACTTAGATGCTCAATGATTCTGAAGTGTAGCAGCATTATCGCTGCTGTACAGAAACAGAGCGACTGTGAGTCTATATGGAAGTGTTTGTGTGTGGGTGAAACCTTTTTCTGCGCGTCTCTCAGGAGGTCCTTGAGCTGTGATTCTCTGAGGAGGTGGCCTCTTAATGCTGACTGCAACTTCACAATGTCCTTAACATAGAACAGAGAGAGAGGGAGATGAAGGAAGAAATCAGGACATGTTTTATGTAATATTTCTCTGACACATCAAGAACTTCTGTTAAATAATTGTGGTGTGTTACATACCCTGTTTCTGTGTTCTCTCCAGTGTGTCTGGATGACCAGAGCTGCTTTCTCTCTGTCTCTCTTCCCGGCATCTGTGCACAATTCTTCCTCTCCTCCCCCCTCCTTCTCTTCTTTACCTCCAGTGACTCTCTCTACTTCCTCTTCCAGACCTGCTCCAGCCTGAGTGTCCCCACGGTCCTCTGGCGTTGTGGCAGAGAGAGAGGAGAGCTCATCCTGTGCAGGTTTTCTTCTTTCTTCCAGAGTCTGGATCCTTGCCAACAACTGCTCCAACTCCTGTCTGAAAAACACAAACACACACTCATAAAAAATAAATTTGACGAAACACAACTCACAGCCATAGTGCCATCCTTTAGTAGGTAGTTAGCTGAGGCTTTGTAAACCTATGATTTGGTTTTGAGGAAAATATACAACTTATTTTCTGAGAGATTTCAGACAGGAAACCTACCATGGGATTAGATTTGATTTCAGACAACAGCATCACAATACCAAGCACATCCTATGTGATGAGAGTGAGGTAGCCATTTCTGTTTTGATAATATCAGAGTATTGAGTATTGGCCAAATCACCATGATGTCATGCTCATATCAACAATCACTTCCAGTCCCAGTAGGCAACTGGCAATTGATTTGAATTTTGAAAATCTGTGAATTCTGAAAACTTGTTCATTTCTGTTGTCATTTTCAGATGTAAGTGTAACATTTAAAGATATACTGTTAAATACCGTCAGACGTTTCTGCTAATTAAACTACCAGAATAATCATGTTTAGTTATTAGGATCATAGAAAAAACAGTAATATAACAAGAGTAGATAAAACACAAAGTAAAGCCTCAGAATGAGAGCAGCCTCTTCACAAACTTCAGCTCACCTTCACTTGAGGAACTTCACTAACAAAAACACTCAATAATAAAATGATAAAATACATAAAATACATTCTTCTCCTATTAGACAATTAACAGATGGAATGACGAGTTTCATGCACTAAGTAATCCCCGACTAACGGCTCTGTTTAGTCACAGCGCCGCGCAGAGGACCACAGCAGATGCCTTTTACGTACCATATCTTATGTTGGTAAAATCAGGCTGTCTTGTTCTAAAGTCTGTGGCCCAATCGGTAAATTAGGTCTCCAACCAAGCATATCTTTAAAGTACTGACATTTGAAAACATCAAAAATGCATTTTTGACAACAAGACTTAACCATTTTCTTGGATATCTCACCCTCATTTTCTGATTTTGTTATATTGTATGTATGTGACTCAGATCATTTCTGCTCAGAAGTAATAGCAAACAAACGTTGATTCAGTTGTTTGGTTAGATTTAGCATTGGCTGGCAGACAGTTACATGTCAGCATTAATATCAGTTTCTTTACTAACAGCCTGTAAGCAAGTTGTGAAAGAGACTCTTTCTAGCTGACAGAACTGGAAGACGAGAGGTTAGTCTGTTGGAGCAAACGATATCTGTAAACCTCTTTATGATTCAGTTTCCTTATACTGATTTGACCATCACCCTCACTGACACATTTCTTTCAGTCGTCTCTGTCTCTTGTCTGGCTGTTATATTTTTAGACATTATTTGCATACAGACAATTCTCCAGTGGAACTTTATGATGATGTCGACTGTGTCCCCTTGGGACATTTTTGAAGTGACAACAAAGCATCTGTCTGACAGACACATCAGCCATGATCAGTGGAACGGGCATAAGAAGATTTCCCCATAAAGCCACTGTTTCAAATGTAAATCTAGCAGCAGCCATTGAAAGCTCGTTCAAATTCCACCAAGAATATGTGCATGGATGCCTTTTGATTTTAAAAAAGCAAAATTTCAAACATTTTACCATGTCATCGTCATATACATCATCCAATCATATTGATGTAACATCACAAATAGAACATACTCATGATGCTGTCTGTCTTTGTCCCGTTCATTTGTCTGCTCATCTTTCCATCGTTCTGTCTCTGTCTCCAGTTCCTCTCTTTCTGTCCTCAGCTGTCTCAGTTCATCACTGAAAACACAAACACAACGCAGATTGAGACTCAAGAGCATAATTAAGTGGCTCCATGCCCAGAGCAACTATCACTGATGTAGTAATAAGCGCCACTTATAGTCTGGTGGACCAATTTAAAATTGTTTTCTCCCTCTTGTGTATATCAAGAATCAGATTATCAGCATTTTTATGGCTTGAAAATATGGATACACTGTATATCTTGTATAAAATTGCCTCTCTTGCTGCTCACTCACTCTTTACTTGACAGCATCTCTTGAAGCTCCACCCTCTCCCGCTCTGATTGGCTGAGGCGTTCTCTAAGATCACAATCCTCCTCCCCTTCCTCAGTCATAGTTCCCACGGAGACCCCTGCCTCTGTTGCCATGGTAAACCCCAGACTCTCAGTGGGTGTGGCTTGGACCTCCTGGTCCACTCGGCTGCCGCATTTCGCTGGCTGGGCGTGTCGCCTGCTGTCCTCCAGCCTCTGATAGGAGGTGAGAAGAGTGATGAAGCCGCTGTCTGTCACAGGTGACTGCATGTGTTTACATCATGGTTTACATGGACAACTACAGTGTTCTCTCACCTTCTCCACCTCCAACAGCCTTCTCAGCAGTCTCTGTTTACTCCACTCTCTGTAGCCTACACACACACACACACACACACACACACACACACACAGTTCATCAGTATTACAGCACAGAAAGTGTTGACCACAGTGGTGTTTCATCCTGTAATGAAGGGTTTGGAATTCACGTAATTTTAAATAGATGATTTTTCTTTTGAATTCTGTCTTCACAACCCAATTAGATACATAGAGCTGGAAGGACTAATTTATGGCTTCAAGAGCACTAAATCTTTTTAAATTGAGCTATTTTGGCTTTCCAATAACATAACTTTTTGTTTAACCTACAACTTTTTACTTACTCTCATTTGTTTTGTTTTTTTTTAATGTTTTTTCCTCCTTTTTTTTCTCAATGACTTTATTCATCATCTTTTAAATCAAATTTAATTTTTTTGTGAATGTATTATATTTAATGTATTTCTATGCCTGTAGAACACTTTGAATTGCCCTGTGTGAGAATGGTGTCATATAAATAAACTTGCCTTGTCTTACTTTGGTTTGCAGGACTGTTGATTAATGGCCATAATGTTTCAATAACTTATGTAATCATTTATTTTACACCTTTTTTTATCATATTATTTTTTAATTTAGTTATTGTTGTTATTGTGCTGTGTTTGGACTTATTAAACAGTTATTTATTGCCATCAAAAATGTAAAGGTTTCAGCATATATCTGGTTACGAAACAAAAAAAAAAATATCAATAGTTGAACCTGGATTTACAGGATAGTGTCATCAATGTAATGAATCTTTTATTCTATTTATTTTATCTAAAAAATGTTTCTCATTTGAGTTTCCAGGAGGTATCCTGTACTATGATAAATATCAGTACTAAAATAATTAAATAACATAAACTGTAATACAAGATTTTATGCATACTGCACACCCTTTTCTATTTAATAAAATTAAAAAAAATGAATTCCTTTCTCATATATAAATGTTTTAGCTCAACAATATTAAGTTGGTAAACAGTCAAATAACCAATATAGTTGGTGCTAAGAGTGTAAAATACAATATTCCTCTGAGTAAGATGACATTTTGGTCATTTTGTGCATTTTCCCTGATCTTTTATACCTTCCTCGGTTTGTAACACGCTTTTCAAAATGTCATTATTCGATTTCAGCTTTCATAATCTTTTCAAATGTCACAGAGCTGTAGACACATAACACAACACTGTGATCACAACACATCAGATTCTCATGCACAGCACAACAGAGAAGAAAGTAAACCAACAAAGCTGAAGTGAATGCTGTAAAAGACGTCAGAGGAGCTACAGCAAAGGTAAAACTGGAAATTGATAAAAGGAATAAATAATGGAAATGTCTTTTAATCTGGTCGGTTTTGGAAGCACCGAGTGTCAGTGTTTCTGTGTGTGTGAGAAAAAACCTTTGAGTCCTCCTGCAGGACTGTCAGTGTTGAGCTCCTCTCTGAGCGCCGTGTTCTCCTGCTGGAGCTGCTTCAGGTTCTCAGACAGACGATGAACCGTGGAGCTTAAAACTTTCTGCTGCCTCTGGGAACATTTACTCTCTGCTCGGCTACTGTAGGCAGAACAAAAGGAGAAGGGGTTTCATGATTTTGTGAGAAAGATAGAAATAATAAATGCAGGTATGGCAGTATTCTTCAACACACATCACAAATCCTGCAACCTGATAGTTTGATGCTCTGTGCAGCTGTCGTTTTCATCCATTTTTCTCTCCTTACTCACAGACAAGGGCTAAATGTTTGTGAAGGCATTTGATCTTTTGACCCTGAGTAGCGACCACACGTGCAAGACGTGTATTCTAAAATATGTACACTGCAATGTCAACATGACATTGACAACAAAGAACAATAGCTTTATAAGACGTCTTTTGCTTATTTGGCAGCCTAATGAAAAGTTAATGCAACAGGCAGCACTCAGCCAACAACCTACAATCATGTTCAAGTAACCAAGTGATAAAGAACAGCAGAGGGCATGAGGTCACAGCCAAAATCAACTAGAGGGTTACGGCATCGGTTCTCAAAAGAAATCTACAAAAAAAAACGTTTAGCATATATAATGCCATCAAAACAGTAAAACATTTTGGATGAAAATACTTACATTTCGAGAGCACTGAAATGTAATTTTAAAGTAAGTTTTGGTGCCAGTCCTGTAATATTTGGGTTATGATACTTGCCTGCTACAGTCACGTTCATGAACGTGCGTGCAAAAATCCATGATAAGTTATGAGCTAAACTGTGACTGCAAGATAGTGATTGGAGGTAAAAATGAAAAAGAGACGGAGCAGAGACCCCCTACTGTACAAAACTGCATTGTATATTAAACCAGGTAGATGGAGGATTTCAGGCAGGAGGCCATGTCTGCCTCAGGCTCCAGTCTTGACCTACATTTGCTTTTCAGCTCGGGGAGAGAGGAAACTTTCACACTTTCACTAAGATAAGCTGTTGCAAAAGGCAAAACATGCCAGATTCATATTCATGTGTATTTTAAGACATATTTTAATTTTTGGAAAGAAAAAAAACTATCAAGCAATAATTTGTTGGCCTTCCTGCAGTTACTGCAGTTGACCCCTAACGGGTTCCGGCCCACATGTTGAAGACCCAAGCTCTAGCACAAATAAATGAGGACTGTCAAATTGATCAGTGGGCGTATACCTTTTCTCTGCAGCTTCTAGAAGCATCCTCAGCCTCTGAATCTGAAAGACGAGACACACAAACACACAATTCACAAGTTAGGTGAGATTGACGTAGGTGACACGTATCACACTAAATAGAAGAGCAGTGAAGGAGCACTTCCTTCATCCAAACACTATTTTTAGTGTAAGCTTGCTTCTGTCGCCCCTTAAGTGGTTGTTTTAGGTGTTCAGGTAACATGCCAAAAAAAATGTTGGTAGAAAATTAGGTAGAAAAGTAAAAGTAACAAGCAGACATTTTGAATCTAAAGGCGTAAATGTTACCTCATCAAAGTAGGTTTCTACTGTGATGCTCAGCTCCTCCATGTTGGTGGTCCTCAGCTCACT
Organism: Plectropomus leopardus; assembly: GCF_008729295.1. Lineage (NCBI taxonomy): Eukaryota > Metazoa > Chordata > Actinopteri > Perciformes > Serranidae > Plectropomus > Plectropomus leopardus. The sequence goes on along the minus strand of NC_056466.1, from coordinate 20,103,567 downwards.
TTGTAGTTTACTGGCCAAAAAAGCAGATAAACCTAAACATTAATGTGGCTCCACACATAAACTTGTGCACAGGTGGGAGAGTGTTTTACCTCAGGGCATTTTCTTTCTCTCTACACTGCTGCTCCAGCTTCAGGATTCTCTGTTTCAGCCCATTCAGAACCTTGATGTATAGAATCAAGTTTATAAAATCTGAGTAAAATCAACCCTAAAAATAATTTCATCTGTTCATCAACAGAGGGGACACACTCACCACACTTCCTTCTTTTTTCTTATCCACCAAGCTACGAGTATATTCAGATCCCTGTAGAAAAAAACAACACATTTATTTTAAATTTAAAGTTTCTATGTCAAAAATAGGGAAGTAATTTAGTGATCATACTTTAGTGGGATCCAACAGTTCTTCTATCTGTTTCTCTCTTTTAGCGTTATCTTCCTCCAGGCGGCGCAGTTTGGCTTTCATTTTTTGGTTGTCAGACTTCTGTGCCTGGAGACTCTGTGGAGAACAGCACTAGTGATTAATCACACATCAACTACGACAAGGAAAGAAGTATGCAAACAGAAATCCTGAGGTGCAAAACTTAAAGAAACTTTTAATCTCCCTGGGAAAACTGTCTTCTGGAGAGGAATAAAAATCTGAGTCAGCGACACAGCAGCACCCTGGAGCTGGTAGACAGTCAATGCCTTGCTCAAGGCCATTTCAGCAGACCAGAGATGTATACATAATGTTACACTGATGGTTGATGCTGAACTCTCCTGCAGAGGAAAAATCTCCAACCTCGCTACTACTGACACCTAGATGCAAAACGTGTTTTATCAGTGTTTTTTTTCCTAAATGCATAGCATTAATCTAGTAGCTGTTTACCTTCTTGAGGCGAATAATCTCATCATACATGTCCTCCTTCTCCCTGTAGTCGCCTGTGCCAACAGTGAAGCCTGCAAAACATGGGGACAAATGGGGAGATGGTACATAATCATACAGAGTCAAACACATTCTCACCCTACAGTAATGAATCACCTGGTGGTGGTGATATCGTAATGTCACCGTCCAGTCTGTTTTCTGACGTTGTCTCCTCCTCTGTTTGACAGAAAATCTGATCTTCAACTTCACCTGTCTCTACTTTTCCTCACTTCATCTCTCACTCGGACACACATACACATTCTCTCACCATTGGATCCAGAGAGGAGATGTTTGTGTTTCCTCATGCTCAAGGTTTGTTTAAGAAGCTCTGGTGTGACATCGCACTCTGATCTCAGCGTCTGGGACACATCTGAGAAAAAAAAGGGTAGACAAAGAGAGGTTAAGATATTTCCCAACACAAATCCATACTCAATCTCAGTCTTGCACTAACCACTTTTTGAGGACATGTTCTAGTTTGAGAATGGCCTCAAACTCATCCAAAACATTTTATGCTGCTTTACATACTTAGCATAACACAAGTACTTTTATTTTCATTTAAAATACTTTACATACTACCATTAGTTTAGCATTGTTGCAAAATGCACATACTTTTTATTTTCACCTGCGTCTTATTTTCACACTTACAAGTTCTACTTTGTTATAATTCTCTACTATAATGTATCAAAATTAGCCCCCTGGAGATCAAAATATTTCTGAATTTCACTTTGTCTATATGAGGAGGGATAATTTAACAAATATGTCTAATGCAGATAAGTATGGAGGTAATGGAGTAATAAAATCATAGGCAATCTGCAACTTCAACAAGCTTTTTAGCCTTTTTTGGCTTTTTCTTTTGATTGAGCAGCCTGCAGAGTCTGGCTTATTTCCAGTAGCAGGCACTGTGGTGGTTCTATTATTCTGTCCATCCCAACTTATCAATGAGGGCAGGCTATATAATTAAAAAAAAAACTTTCTGTATAATGCAATCCAGTTCAACAGCAACACAAAACACAGCCTCCAAAATTATCATAACATTGAATTAACACCTCTCTGGAACAGTTTCAACAAAAACTGAATGTTGTGATCTTCATGGAGGGTTCACTGCAGAACTGTGGTATTAGACTCCGTTAGTTTTAGCTGTTTGTAATAAACTGGAAACTGGGTGTATTTGCTAACATGTCATATCAAATAAATCTGTAAAGCAAAAATATGTGTTTTGTATGTTTTGTAAACAGGTATTTTTCCATTGTCATTTTTGAGTCATCTTAGCCCCAGGTGGCCAGAAAAATAAAATAATGCATCTTTAAGGTATCAAACTAATTTTCCCTTTACAAAATCCCAGAAAGATTAAGCCAAATGGAATATTGTTGTAACACTTGCAGAGTTGCTCATTATCAGTTTACCAAAGACATGCGCACTGAACAGGACATCTACAACAGCAACCAGCTGAAAAAACGGAGTTTCTCTCAGTCTATTAAACTCTTTTTCCATCAGAGCCTCACTCCTCCCACATCCCTCCTGAGGAGAAAGACTGTCCTCAGCTGTGTGTGTTTGGTACCTACCATGGCCGTTGCTGAGGGATGTGAGGTGGGCTGAGCCACTCTCCCCAGGAGTGTCACCTCTGGTGTCCCCGAGGGAGAGCCTCGGCACTCTCCAGGCCGCCACTGCTGCTCTTCTGGGGTTCACATTCATACTGGAGAGGTAAGGAGACCCTACACAGATAAATATTACATGTAAACAATCATGGGATTTCATGGGATCATTCGGCATTGTTAAAGTATCTGGACAAATATTTCCTGCATATATTTCAAATATTTCCTTCCTTACTTGGAGAAGGAGGAGGCTTGCCAGAAGATCTTTTCCTCCTTGTTTTCTGATAGTGAACAAATACAGCAAAGGTGTTAAAGTAAAGGAAACGTGCATCCCCAAACATGGATGAAATTCATCATTAAGAGTTCATTACTTTACCCTTTCCAAAAAATCTGCAGAGAAAGAGAAGCCATCCTCAACCTTGGCGACAGCGAGAGACACAATTTGAAAGACAGAGAGAGAAAAAAAATGTAATCAAAATTTTAAAAATATACGTAATTAAAAAATGAAAATACATAATAAAAAAATACACAATACATAATATCAATAAGAAGAAGAAGAATTTTGGGGGTTTGTGTTTAAAATCACATTCATAAACCGTAAAATATGGTTATTTATATTTATAGGGATGCATTATAATATCAGCAAATCATTGGTATCAACAGATATTGGCTTTAAAATTAAATATCGGAATCGACCAACGTGCTGAGTTCTGCCAATATCACAAACCAACATTTATTTTTTAATTGACAAACTGAACATGTGGAAAACAACAACCCTAAGTTGAAGCATTTTTCTTATTTGACACAATGCATGGATATTATATACACTCAAACTCACTGTAATTCTAGTTACTTATTGTGGAGTAAGGGTCATGCATTTCTCCCAGTCACTCAGGAGTGCTCAAGGAAAAAATATCTGTAGTTACACGGACGGTAATGATATGAAATTTATTTATTTTCTTTTTTTTAAGAGAAGAAGAAGTCACAATGCAGCCACCCACTACTCTAATAAATTAAATCCCTTCTATAGAATCGCTTTTTGCTTTTGTCGTGAAATACTGAACACATTCTCTCCTACAGATGTCTAAAAGTCCTTCAAATGAGACAATCAGTTTTAAAACATAAGTAGGATTTTTTTAAAATGCTCTCAATACATATCCAAACGTATAAAAGTTACATCCCTACAGTTTTAGGGGTCACTGTTGTGACCCCCTAAAACTATGTTGGGTTACAATCTCAGTAGGTACACATGAGAGATATATGACACAACTGCAGGCTTGAAATAAGCTCCTAAAATGACATATTTGCAGACTCGGGGACAAAGACAGCTGTACGACTGACCTGAACAAAGCTAAAGACTCACCAGCTCCTCACAGTCTTCATCTGTCTGAACATCACTCGCTTCCACAGACATCTTAGCAGTTGTGCTAAACATAACTGGCAAGCAAACAGTTGCGTTAAGTTGGAAAACTTGACTTTCTTCGTGTGTACGTTAATCCTCTCATCTTTTTTCCCAGGTCAAAAGGCGCACTTTAGGTTGCTGCTCTTGCTAACGTTAGTAGTAAAAACATGGGGCAACAAGAGAGACGTTAGCTAAACTACAACTCGTTGTACGTCCACAAAACTGCTGACTCTTCTCGTAAAGGGCCGGTGATACACACTGTGGACTATAATCTTCTTGAAATCCGTTAAAATGTTGTTTTCTTTCCATGTAGAGGTTACTGTTTTCATATCAGTGTTGCGGATTGAGTAGTCTAGCAACCAGGCAGCTGTTAATGAGCTGCTGCGTCAAACCAACTAGAAAAGTCCAACCGGAAAATGTCTGAGCATGCCTTCAAAATAAAAGCAAAACGGGATAAAAGACAGACAATTTGCTTTAAATCATGTTAGGCACAAATCGTGTTCATTTTTTCGCATTTCATATTAATTTTTTTAAATAAAGCAAATACATTAAAAAAATCTTATGGAATATAGCAACACGTGTTTCAATAAACTGTTTATATTTTGAAAATATAAATAGGTAGCATATTGTTAGCTACGTTTAGCTTGACAGAGCTAACAGTTGAAGCCGCAGCCCTGTCTGTGTGTCAATACATTTTCTTTCCGTCCTTGCTTCTGACTCATTTCCTCGCCATTCTCATTGGTGGAGAGTTGTAAAAAGGTGGTAGTTAATTTGTTTTTCTCCAATAGCCTGAAACGAGGAGACTGGGAAGGGAAAGGAAGGATAAATGAGATCTGAGACTGATCCAGTGTTCCCTGTTCAGTTTATTAGCCTCTGATCACAGGGAGCCAACATGGGACTCCCATGCTGAACAATATGTGACATACTATTTTACACATACAGAACATGTTTACATATTTTTTTAAAAAATTAAAAAAAAAAAAAAAATACATGAAACTACTTAAGTATTATTATGTAGTTTTATAGGCTTTTTTTTACTAACTAAAAAAAGAAGAATCCTGGAGGAAGTTATAAAATTAGCATTTTCCTGCAACTTTTTTTCTTGTTCTATATTGTTGTGCATCTAAATTTATCCTTAAACATGCATAAAATGCAGCATATTATTCAACATATTGCAATAGTTAGAATAGTTGTATTTATTTTAATGTGTTTTATTTATTTATTTATAACTTGGGGATGCAAACAAATTATTTGCCTCATGAATTTTTAGTTCCTCAGTCGGTTCTGCTTCCTCAATCTCTTAACCTGCTGCATTTTCCTTTTCCTTTTTTTCATCACTCCATATTTTTCTTGGTCCTTTGACAGATAAGAAACAGCAACAAAATGCAACTGATAGGCAAAGTTAAAGGGATTACTGACAAAAGCTACGATTACATGGACGCTGACCCTCTTGACCTTTAGACCAATCTGTTGGAATAAAGAACGAGCTTTCTTTTGTGTAGAAATAAAGAGAAACGGATGATACACATAAACGGTCTTGATCAGAAAAGATATCAGCACTGATAAAGTCTGCATTGTTATGTACATTATATTTGGACAGAAATGAACATAAACTATACTCTCCTAATAAAAACTCTCTTTCTTTCGCTCTGCATCGGTCCTCACACTCTCCTCTTGTCTCAGTCTCTGCAGAGAACACAGTCGCCTCTTGTTATTGTATCATATTCTCATTACACAGTGTTTATACAGGTGCTGAACCCCCAGAGCCACACAGCCAGGCAGACCAGCATACTTTTGTTCAGGGCAAACAAACCCACTGCAGATCCCATCTACAGTACAGCTGTCTGTTTTCTTACACAAAGGTTTAACTGATTCAATAAAAAATTCTTTGTTTTTTTTATGTGCCCAGGAAAGTCAACAAGACTTTCCCCGACTCTGTATAATGAAACATCGAAACACTTCAGCTTGTTTTTCAACCAACTGATTTATTGACTTTTCAATATACATATCTGTAATATTATAACCATGATATTCCTGTTGCAAACAGAGAAATCAAAGGATAAATAATACAAAATATAAAATTAAAATTTCAGAAAACATTTGGCTACAAAAAAATAACAACCAAGACACTATAAGATAGACAACACTGACATGAAATGCAGTTATAAAGTCACAGTTTGCATTTATTAGACTGAAGATAAATACATTTACAACAAGCATGTTATTAAAGGCCGTCATTCTCTACAGAATCTGTTATTAGATCTATGAATAGCAAATCTTCTCTTCACTAAGTTCAAGAATCCCAGTAGTATCCCAAGTATCCCAGATCCATTGTTTAAATGAAGTTGGGATGGCGTCCTTCCAGTTTAACAAGATTAATCTTCTTAAGTTGTTGAAGAGTAATGTATGCAATATTTTGAATTTCTTCATTTTAATAGGCTCTTTATTAGAGGGTTATCTTAGGCTGAATACCAAAAGGGGCAGTTAGGGGGTTGGGTTCAGGCTTTATGAATATTTTTGTAAAAACATTGAATTTAGAGTTACAGAAACCTGAGAGTTTAGGACAGAACTCCAATGTGTGAGCTGGTGAGAACTGACATCTAGACATTAGACAGCCATGATTTAGACAAATGGAGCCTATGTACTATTTGGATTTGGATAATGCAAATTGATAAACTGTGCACTAGAGGCAGGATTGCCATCAACAGAACAGTGCCACCAAGTGGAATGTCTCAAAAACACAAATTTATCTGCCTTGTGCCTCAGAAGTTTTTTTTAACTCTAGAATTTAAATTTTAATAGCATAAAGACAGGGGGAAAGCAGTCCAGGAGAGAATAACTGTAAAACACCTTTTAGAAGAGGATGTTTAACATTAATTATAGATCCAACTTTTGAAATACAAAAGACAGGTCAAGTGCGCTAATAAAGTATTAACTCATATGCAAAATGCACAAATTCTGTTTAAAAATGTCATTTTCATCATAACATACAATCCAACTGCTTGCATGTAAAAGATGAGTATAATTAAAAGATATTAGTCATACTGGTTTTGCCATATTCTGAAAGCACATAAATAGTAGAACTGAGGTAATTGCTTTTTGGTCTACTATGTAACAACAACAACAACAACAACAACAATAACAAAAACACTTGACATAAAAGACGGACAGCTATATTTCCCTCTGTTCCAGCTGCTGTATCGTCCATTCAAAAATACAATGTCATTTAAATGTATCAAATAAAAGGTAGATTTATTAGTCATTTTTAAGCAAAGTTTAAAAAACAATATAAAATATGAAGCAACTTTTTTCATGTCACAAGAGTAAACAATAAAACTAATTAGCTGCTTCTGTGTCAGGGTGCTGGTGCTGTGCAGGCACAGCAAGTAACACCTGTGCTTTTCCTACTGTGGCAAGTCAAAATGTCTGCTGTGAAGTTGTTACGCAGGTAAACTTTGTGATTTTCAAATTACAACAGAGAGCTTCTCTGACAGTTTTTGACAATGACTTTTGAGGAGTGAATGAATGACAGTGGTGCCTTGCTCAGTGGCAGTGTGTGACAGGAACTCTCCTCTCAAACTGTTGAGTAAAAACACCCAAAGTCTCTTTTGCTGGACACGGGAGAAACCTGAGGAATGACCATGAACATTTCTAAGGCTGCACATGTTTATTTTTTTATAGTATTGTATTGTTTGTATTGTGTCCTCCACACACACAAACTGAACTTATACCAAGAGTGCAATTTTCCCGTTTGAGTTGGCACCTTGTAATTTCATTTTATTTTATGTTACTGTTATTGCACCTTGTTTTTGTATTGTCTAACATTTTTAATAGATTAGTGCTTTTATATTTGTAATTATTCTTTTACTGTTGCATTGTTCTTTCGCTGCTTATACTTTTTTTGTACCTAGCTGCTGTAACATTGTGAATTTCCCCACCGTGGCACTAATAAAGGCTTATCTTATCTTATCTCTCTTATCTTATAGACCTGTGCAGGTCCTGGCTGTTGTTCTCTGAATGCCCAGATGGGGGTGATATGGTCTGAGCTGAGCTGTCTCCAGCATCGAGCAGTCCTCAGCTATGCTCCACATGTCTCTCACAGTTCTGTCCAAGCCTAGTCTTCAAGTCCTGTCAACCCCCAGATTCTCCAAGTCCTGCTTCCTGTCCGCAGTCTTTCTCAGAGCTCCAGCCTTTTGTCCGTATTATTCTCTTTCAAACCAATTAGTGTGTATAATTGACCAGAAAATACTTTTTTCACTTTATTATTTTATTATTAACACTTTATTATTAATTTCATGGGGGATTTGGTCAAGTTATGGATCAGAGAGGCACCCAATAGCTTACCTGGTAGAGCAGGCGCCCCATGTACCAAGGCTAAGTCCCTGCAGCAGCTGCAGGTTTGACTCCAATGTTTGTTGTTATAACTTGATATGTGACTTTAACAATTATTTACTTGATACATTTTCAGTTGATTACAACCTGCACACACACACACACAAAACATATGGAAACCTCTGCAAATGTTTTTGCTTTGAACTCTTCACAAACTTTCCTGTCTTTCACCTTTTGTGTGGATTTTCCAAAAACAGAAAACAGGGAGGAAAAGTGTGTCCCACTTCCTCAAATTACATTGAGCAGTTAAGTTATTTTAGTTGCACAAAGAAGTTTGGGGGCTTTAAATACAGAAAGTATATAGGTCACAGTATATACAGGTCTTACAGGACACAACAGTTTAACTTTGTATGAGACAGCTGTATAAAACAGTCTAATCGGATGTTTCAGTACAAGGACAAGGTCACTCATTAACATAATCAGATTCACAGTTAAAGACTGCCGCAGGAGAAGAAACAAACAAAATGGCTCAAAGGGCTTAACTGGATAAATTTGCTTCTCATGGGGCTTTGTATTATCCTGCTAATATTATTGTATAAGGTGTGAGGAAAAGATAAGCACACACCCTGTAACACTCTCTCCAGTATAAATAAAGGTGGATGAGCAGGCAAGAGCCATGATGGAGCCCAGGGGAGGAGGAGGAGGAGGACAGAGGAGGGCTGAGCAGACCAACGGATAGAAACGGGTCAAATCAGGTCAGGAAACAGCTGAAGCTGATGATGGAAACCTACATTCTGAATTTAGCTGTGGGCGTCTGATTTCCACATGTGTATTCAAAAGCACATTATTTGTCATTACCTGCACTGCTGCAGGGAGTAATTCAACAGTGCTTCCATGATCATAATTTATAATGCAATGTTGAGATATAGTTTCTTTGTGTGTAAACAAAAGAGAGAGAACGTTATAACAGACTTGCCCCCTCACCTTGTAGCACATATGTTACCGTGACAGGACGTCACCAGGGGCAAGTAACGGCAGAGAGGGGAGAGAGAGACAAGAGGCCCACAGCCGACAGCAGGGAGAGCTGGAGGAGTTTGGTGTGTCTGTCTCTCCCATTTAACCAAAGTGTGTTGGACTGGGTTGAAGTCTCTGCACCAAAGTATTCCTTCACAGACCTGGCTTTGTGTAAAGAGGTACTGTCATGTTGAAAAGAGAAAGGGCTTCTCAAGCTAACAAAGTTAAAGGCTGGTAATTGTCTAAAATATAGCGTGCCGAAGCACTAGCAAAATTCTCCTTAATTATAACTGGTGAGTCTATCCAAACCAGGAAAAACAGCCACAGACCAAAAGTACACAAAAGTAAAAGCAGCAGTCAACGTGCTTTTACGCATATACTGCACTTAAGTACAATTATGACCTACCTGTACCTTAACTAGAATTTTCAGTTTATGATTATACTTCCACTTCACTATTTTGGAGGAAAATATTGTACTTTTAACATGTATCTGACAGCTTTAGGAACTAGTTACTTTTTGGATTAAAAACTGAACCTTAACCCTGAACCTAAACAAACTGGCTTGATTTCTTAAAAATAAATAAATAAAAACTTGGGAAAAATGAGCAGCAAAAGATGAAATTAATTTAAAAAAAAGAAAAATAAATTACCTGAAATTATTAAAAGTAAAATGGAAAATTGCTTAAAAATTATAATAATATTGTATCAGAATTTTAAATTTGTGATTATGATAATTATATATACAGTTTTTCCCCAGCTTTTTTCCCTCAACATTTTTCCCTGGCTTTTTAATTTACTTATTCCTTCCTCCTTTAGGGCGTGTGACCATGTACAAAAAAACCCCGAAACGGTATCTTCAGGGACCTCATGCTACATTTCATGTGTATGACTTGTTAGTTTTTGCTGAGTTTGACATTTTCACTGTAAATTTCTCACATGGTTTGAATTAAATAACTGTTTGAGGCTCAAAAAAGTAAAAATATTTAAAACATTTAAAACATTTAAAAAACGAGTAGTAAAAATATGTGTATACAAATTATTTCTCTTTTCTTTCATCGATTACCTGTCTGATTTACCTTGTGAGCCTTTGGAGGGGCCCGTCTTTGTCCAGTGTTGGCACAGTGTTAAAACCAAGTGTGGAGACGTAGTATATGCTAGTAAAAAGTAAAAAACTAGATCCAAAAAAAGATCCAACTAAGCCAGCTACAGCAATAAAATGCTGTTTACATATTGATGCATAACAACCTGATAGTGGTATAAAATATCGTATGTCAGTTAATATACAGACTCTAATTTTCTGCAGATACTCACTACATACATTTTGCAAATCATACCTCTGTACTTTTACTTAAATAGGCCTTTGGATGCAGTACTTTTACTTGGAGCAGAGTACTTTGGCACTACTTCTGATTCAGTAAAGGGTGTTAATACTACTCCCATCTTAGAAGTAGCAAGACTTTTGAGCAGATACAGATTATCTTGTTCTAATAAATTTTACCTCAGTGTCTTCATAGCCCAGCACACACGCAGCCCTGAAGACAAACACTGTTCTGTCAGTGGGTGAATGGCTCTATCCATGTGGAACTGAGCAGATCTCAATAGAGGGAGGGAAAGAAGGGGGAAACATGGATGTATCAGTACTTTGGATGATGCTGAAATATGTGTGTGTATGCAAGGCCTTATGTACAGGCAGTTAATGTGTGTCCTCTGCCCCTCTTCTTGTTTTCTCTTTTGTTTTACATTTTAAAAAATTGAACGTATGAGGCACGGTAAAGTGGAGTGTATAGGGAAAGCAGGAGCCAGGGGAAGCTTGCCGAGGGTGCCAAATGTGCTGAGGTGTGGAGTTGTCCCTTGAAAGTCGAAGGTTCCAGTCATCAGTCGGAGACCCCTTGGTTGACTGAAATTTCTTCAAGTCGAGCTCTCGTTTTTTATTTTGTTTTTTCTTGTCAGTGTACCTCTTGTCATGTTACTCTTTGGTGCAGGCTACTGTGGACACAATGCAGCCGCACAAAGGAGAGACTTCTCATAAGGCTCAGAAATGTCATCATCTTCTCTCTTCTGGTGAATTTACAACTCACAGCAACTTCATGTGATACAGTCTCTAGCTAATATCAAGTGTCGGCAAAAACCATTGCACATTTCCAATCAATCGTTAGCACAGTTAGCTTGTTTACTATATTGGCCTGAGTGAATGCTGCTCAGTAAGATGCGTTTCACAAAATGCAAGGTATTAGTAGATTTATAAATGAATTTTTAAAAAGCTAGAGTAAAATGTTTAGGGAAAAATAGGAAAAAGATAGGAAAAAAACAATATTTATAGCTAATTATCATGGTTGAAAATTATGTTAAAGAATTATACTTTTCCAGGTCATTTCCTTTTTTGTTTTATTGATTTACTAATTTTTAGGTCATTTTCGTGTACTTTTTTTTGGGGGGGGGGGCTTTTTTTTTTCTGCTTGCTCTTTTCCAGTGGGATCAAGCCAACTCAGGTTTCAAAGGAAAATGACATTTCCAAATTTTAATTTGGTTGTGGCATTAATTACTTAGAAATACAAAACTGCAAAAAAAAATGATTGCAGACTTTTAGAGGGCCCTCCCGTTGGGGCCCAGGGACAGTCAGAGCCACTTGTCCTCCCACTATGACGCCCCTGTGCGTAGGTGACAGGGGTGGGGTGGTTTTCCAAAATTGCAGTAATTTCCCTCCTGCTCCTCTGCCTGTATCTGGGGCGTGTACTGCTGCGAGAGAAAAAAAAAAACAGTCCTGCAACTCCTGCAGTCTGGATTTGCAGTCAGGGGACACCCATCATCTTCATCATCAGTCAGCAGAGAGCAGCTCTCTCTCTCTCTCTCTCTCTCTCTCTCTCTCTCTCTCTCTCTCTCTCTCTGTCCCTCCCTCAGACACCCCCACATTCACTCCTTCTCTCCCTCTCTCTGTGCGTGCGTCCTCTCCAAAAAAGATCATCTTTCTTCTGTCTTCTTGACATACTGCAATCATGTCCGCAAACGGCGCCGACGGGGACCTGCTGCAGATCCCTCTGGGACTCATCAACAGCGAGGGCAAGTATCTGACGGCGGAGACTTTCGGATTCAAAATCAACGCGTCTGCCAGCAGCCTGAAGAAGAAGCAGACCTGGACCCTGGAGCAGACCGGGGAGGACGGCAGCGCCGTGTTCCTCCGCTCCCACCTGGGCCGCTACCTCGCCACGGACAAAGACGGCAACGTTACCGCGGACAGCGAGACTCGCGGCGGCCGGGACTGCCGCTTCGTCATCACCGCGCACGAGGACGGGCGGTGGTCTCTGCAGTCCGAGCCCTACGGCCGGTACCTCGGCGGCAGCGAGGACCGTATCACGTGCTTTGCGCAAGAGCCAGAGAGATGGAGCGTGCACCTGGCCGTGCACCCGCAGGTCAACCTGTACAGTTTTGCGCGCAAACGCTTCGCCCACCTGAGTGCGCTCGAAGAGGTGTCCATAGACCGGGATGTCCCCTGGGGTGTGGACTCGCTGGTGACACTGGTTTACCGGGACCAGCGCTACCACCTGGAGACATCTGACAACCGCTTCCTCCGCAATGATGGCAATCTGTCCACAAAAACGGACAAGGACACAGGCTACATGCTGGAGTTCCGCTCCGGTAAAGTGGCATTCCGCGACTGCAACGGCCGCTACCTGGCACCCGCGGGGCCTACCGGCACAATGAAGTCTGGGAGGAGCGTGAAGGTGGGGAAGGATGAACTGTTCGGCCTCGAGCGCAGCCACGCGCAGGTCGTGCTGACTGCAGGCAACGAGAGAAACGTGTCCACGAGGCAAGGTGAGGCTCTGCAGCCACACAGTCAGAGCCCAGAGAGAAAAATCATATTTCACTGCACTGATGAAGTCACTGCATAACTGGGCACACATCACATGCAGCTGTTGCATGATTTTTGTGGTGTGTGTTTGTGTGTGTGTGTGTGTGAGAGAGAGAGGGGGGGGGCAAGGGAGAATTGGATACTTATGTTACTTCATTTTCCTTCCACCATGTGGTTTTCATTATCATGCTCTCACTTTCTCCCCTGTCCTCCTCCCTCTCTCTCGCTCTCCTTCTTGGCCAGCCTCTGCCCAGCTTAACATTTTTCTGCAGTAATTCTACCCCTGCATTGTGGCTGCTGGTTCAGGGTCAGCTTCAGACTACAGTTATCCATCATTCTTTACCTCAGAATAGACTGAGATTAAGGACAGAAAACGAGCGGGGAGACAAAAGGCATAAAATGGAGGAAAGGCAGAGAGAAAACAGAGGGAGGTGTGACTCAGACAGTCCTGCTGAATGTGGATCTGTATGCCACATGCAACCTCTTTGTCTGGTCGCCGCTTGGTCTCATTCTGTGCTGCCATCCACGTGGGACTGATCCCTGACAGCATTTTAACCATGCAGTCAATATGCTGAAATGCATGTAGAAAAGGTGTCTGTGTGAGCATGTTTGCATTCCAGGAGAGATGGATTGCAGAAGACAGATAATTATGATTGAATGAGGTCAGTGTCGGGCAGTGACTTGTGACCTGGTCTTTCATTGTAATTGTAGACATTCAAAACAGTATTTTAAAGGACCACCTGTCCTTCTGTATCTCCAATCCAGGATCTAATGTGGCAGTATCGGCTCAGTGTGCACAGACATTTTGTTAGCCGGCAGCTCAACAGTAAAAATTAGGTTTTTGTGTCAAGTCTTTTAATGAAGAGCAAGAGCTTTTCTTTTTTTTTGACTATTCTATGGGGAAGAAATTCACAGCTGTTATTAAGTCATGTGAGACAAATCAAGTTTAAGTCTTGATAGGCGCAACCCAATCGCCACAGTAAATGCTGGCATTTTATGTTTCTGAAAAGCATGGATACATCACATTTGCAAATTATTATGTAGTGGACACGATTAAACTTTATGTTCCAACCAATCTGTGATTAACGTTTTGTGAATTTTAGACGTGAAGACATATTGTTTAATGGTTTGGAAAATATCATGTTTTCATTTCAATTACCTGATTTTGGGGGGAGAATCCCCACTGGAAAGGCAGCATATTCTTAGTACGGAAACAACTGCTTTTTGTGACACTATCCCAGGAGCACAGCAATGTTTGGGTCGCTACGAAAAAACACGTTTGGTGTATGAAAAGCTAGGTCCATCCATCTCCAGATTATAGAGGTAGCTCATTTACTATGTCAATTCAAAAATGTGGATATGACATGTATGAAACATGAAAATGTAACATATTGGTGGCTTGCATAAATGAACTATGTCAGTATTTTTTTCTGGCGACCAGCCTGATAAGCAGCTTGCTCCTCTCTGGTCTCTGATTTGAGCATTATTCCTTCAAAGCTATGTTAAAGCAAATTAAAGTTGATTCATGTTTTTATTTATTTAACAAGGGGTCAAATGATTACCTGTATGTCTGCAGATACTATGTACGTTTATTAGGGTGTAACAATACATTGACTTTGATCAACGCATCAATTCAGTGATCACCAATCCAATATTATCAATGCAATGAGAAAATATGGGTATGTATCATCATCTTTAACATATACCTTTAAAAATACATCTTGGTTCTCGAACCAAAAATAGTAGGTTTTACTTGACCTGAAGTGTGAACTGTGACGACATCAGTGGGTGTTTCCAATTCTACAGGCTGGAAAGAGAGAAGAGGGTCTTGCGTGTTATCCTCTATGTCTTCTTATCATCAGTAGTTGATCCATGCGTGTATTTGGTAAAACTAAATGTCTGTAATTACAGATCAAAAGCTTGCAGGTAATCAATGTTATCCGTGATTTTGCATTGCCCAGCACCCTCCGTTTATGATGCATCCTTGAATACAGCAGTTCAGGGCAAATCTGGTCGAAACACAGGCTGGTTCACTAGATGGCTCCAAGAATCCTTAACAGAACTGGTTTAAGAACCAGAGCTAATTTACTGGAAAGAGCGTAATAGTTGAGCGTTTAGCAGCTAAAGAGCCAGATATATGCTCCAGGAGTTGGTGGAGACCAGCATAGGCTTTAGGATAGTAAATATTGAATGCAAAATCATCCGTTGACCAGACACACAACTCCAAAAAAATGCAAATGTTGCTGTGTATGTTTGAAATGTGTATACAGGCAACTATTTGCTAACATGTCAACCATATTAATTTTATAAGGGGATAATATGTCAGTGTTGTTTACAGCTTGTTCCGCTGCCCCCAAATGGCTAAAAATAAATAAATTCTGCTTTAGAAGTGTTCTTGTTACATAACTGAGACCCAGACTCTGTGATGCAAGAGCACAAGTAGTGTTTAATGCATGGGCCTAAGGATTTGGCTTGTTAGTTGGCCATGCAAGACATGCCTGTTTTTAGACCTCAGCCCTGGTAATAGCTGAGGCTGGAGGCATTGTGTTTTAGAGTTGTCCTTCTGTACAATTGTCCAACACATTTTTGTCACCTCATGGGAATTTCTTCAAATTTTGCACAAACAACCACTGGGATTCAAAAATGAGCTGATTAGATTTTGGTAGTCAGAAGTCAAAGGTCAAGGTCACTGTGATCTCAACCCCCTTAAGGTATATTATAATTACTGCCTTTACTTATCTTATGTGTGCTTTGAATCAGGTTTGTAGATATTCACCATGGGAGAACCACAGTGTCATCAGACAATGGCTTTTTTGAATAATGAATACAATTATAATTTTTTTCTTTTCTCTGTTAAACCATATTTTTTACCCCCTTCCCCTCCCCCTAAATAATCCCTTCAGAAGTGGCACATCCTCTGCATGGGTGCCATGTTACAACAAACCAGTGTAACCACACCTCAGACAGTCGGGTGCAAAGAGCTCAGGATGTTCTGTCCCTTTAAGACTCTGGCTGGGGAACTTCATGAATTAGAGGGCAGAAGAGTTTCAGACACAGCGGAAAACCTCCAGAGATGAATGTAATCTGACAACAGACTGCCCCACTTTTACAGGCATGGACCTGTCAGCCAATCAAGACGAGGAGGGGGACCAGGAAGTCTTCCAGTTGGAGATGAGCCGTGAGGACAGGAAGTGTGCCTTCAAAACTGCTTCTGGAAAATACTGGACTCTGACTGCATCTGGTGGACTGCAGTGCACAGCCTCCACCAAGTAACCACACACACACACACACACACACACACACACACATATACAGTGCTGTACATTGCGTAATGTTGAATATCACACATTTTTGTTGACACATACTCATCCTTCACTGCCTGTTCATTAAGTTTGTTAACTTGTGTGTGTGTATGTGTGTGTCACAGATCGGCCAACAGTTACTTTGAACTGGAGTGGCGTGACGGTCGTGTGTGTGTGCGTGCAGCCAACAACAAATATGTGGTCGCTAAGAAGAATGGGCAGCTAGCTGCTACAGTGGACAACGCAGGTCACTGACGTTTCTGATCTTTCTGAACTAAAAAAAAAAAAAACGGAGTATAAAGTAACAAATTACAGATGTTCTGGATAATGTAACCAAGTAGTTTTCATGTCTGTAATTTTTTTTGAGTGCATTCAGAAGTCGTTTACAAAAAAAAAGGTCCATTTTTAAATTAAGCGTCAGTACTTCTTCTCCACTATGATATCTTAGCTCTCTCTGTATCCCTGAAGAGTAGAAATAACACGGCAGGCACCCTGTTTCCCAAAAGCACCCTGAAGTTTAGATAATCTTCGTACCCTTGTGTGTTAATGGGTTATGACCATCTTAGCTTCTTGGTCAGTTTGACTCAGACCTAATCCTGTCTCTTCAGGGGAGGCTGAACTGTTCCTGATGAAGCTGATCAACCGCCCAATCATCGTCCTTCGTGGGGAGCACGGTTTCATCGGGGCACGTAAAGCTGGGATGCCGACTCTGGACTCCAACCGAGCATCGTATGACGTTTTCCAGCTGGAGTTCCATAACGGAGCGTACTCCCTTAAAGGTGGGCAGCCTGTAGAACTGTTGTGGTGTTTTGTTAGATAGAAGTCCAATGTGTAGAGATGTTCGAATATAGAATATTTTAGCATCCTGATAGATTTTTTGGAGGGGTTTTTTGTAAGTAGTAATTTGCCATAGCATCTTTTTCAACACTAGCACTTGGGGGTGACTTTAAACTTGCATTCACTGACCTTTACTGGTTGTTTGGGGGAAACAAGTTGTTAACACATTAACATATCATTCCCTTATAATAATATAATATTAATATGGTGAACCTGTCAGCAAACTGTTGCCTTTTAAACATCAGTCATATCTGAAGCAGCATTAGCATTTATTTGATTTCATTTTATCAGGCAACCTGGCAAATTAAATTTCAGTATTCCTTCTCCTTTTAGCTCTATTTTGATCACCACCAACTTCTGAGAGAAATATCTTGCTCTACTAAATGCTTCATTACAGCTAGTCGCTATTTACAGCTGTCTGTTGGTACTGGGTGGCAGTTGGCGGTGAGACTGAGCCAATACAGTAAAGTTGTGGGCTGAAAAATTAAAAAATAAGAACACCAACAAATGCTCAATGATAATTCTGTGAGGGTCTGTCAATATCACTTACTCTTTTCATACCACATACAGTCATTTGTTCCATTGTTTATATGAACATATCAATTAGTGCGTCTATGTGGAATTTTATGTGAATATAGGATGTGTTTTTTTTGGAGATGATCCCACCAAAAACTGTCTGCTTTCATTGTGTGTTCATCAGCATCCATTGCTGTATGTCACTGCATCATATTTTATCCTACCACTCAGGGCACTAAAGTCTGAAATGATCAGATCCTAAACAGAGTGACTTTAATGAAGGCAGTCAAAAGTTTAATTTTATTTCAGTACAAAATAAAGATATTTTCGCCTGCTTTTCAATCACAGTGAACATGCAGTGATCTTTTCTTCATCACTTCATTATCTTGTCAACAAGCAATAGACTCTGGTGGGACACTTAGACCTTGGAGACTTAAGAATTGTATGAAGCCTTTTTTAATGCAAGAAATTATGTCCGCTCACCACAGCCCTTGAACTCCACTGCGCTGTAGAGAAAGTCAATAGTTAAAACATCTAATGGGAATAATATTATGACTGTATGTCCATTATCTGAAACCTTTTATCATGTCAGCACACTTACTTAGGGCTGTACAATGAATCAATAGGATCTGTTGTCTTTCCTCTTCGAGATGATAAACTGATATTGTGCTGCAGATAATTATTTAAATGAGGCTTGTAACATTTAAATAAAAAATATGAGAAAAGTTTTTCTTTCTTTAACATTACCTGAAAAAACTGACTGCAGTGAGCATAAACTTGATTATATAACTCGTCACTTTGAATACATATCACCCTATGATATATATATATATGCTGTGTGTGAGTCATTAAGTGTGTTTGTGTTCGTCCAGACTCCCAGGGGAAGTACTGGTGCGTTGGAGACGACACAGCAGTGGGGTGCACCAGCTCCACACCTGTCCAGTTCCTGTTTGAGTTCTGTGACGTCAACAAGATGGCCATCCGTGCTCTGGGGGGGAAGTACCTTAAAGGAGACCATGCTGGGGGGCTAAAGGCCAGCGCCGACTCCCTGGACAGCGCCACCCTCTGGGAATACTGAGAAAGCACAGCCGGACTTCTCCACTATCTGACACAACGCTTCAAACTATTGATAGATACTGTAGGTAGCTGTTTTTTTTGCATATGTGTGCCTCTGTGTGGGTGTGCGTGTAATTGTGAATTTGTCTGGATGGATGTGTGGTGGAAATTGACGCTGATAAACTGGAAGTCATGGCACCAAAGCACTGCAGGTGTTTCATTTTTTATTCTTTTTCTTCCTCAACCTTTCTTTCTTCTTACTGAGCTTTTTACTGGAGATTTGGATGTACCGACAACATGTTGTTTAATGAATGAATCAAAGTGTGGTTATTTGTTTCACTTCCAGTCAAATTTACACAAGATATACCTGACCAATGTCAGGACAATTACTGTTATTAGTCGTGCCTATCTGTGGTAACTGCTGGTGTAAACAAACATATAGAATGCGATAACTCATAACTTACAATATCTAACCCTCTCCTGTTTGATGTCCTGCTGTCTCTATCGTGCTGCTTTCATATAATGCTCTCTTTCATGCCCTAAAGCACAACATGCATCAGATAAAGGGACTGAGTTACATGTTTCTGCTGTAAATAAGGCTTTCTTTGTCACAGAATGCTTTAAAAACATTGTAACCACGCAGTGTGTTGAGGCTGTAAAGAAAAAAATGGGATGCGACTGCAGATCTAACATGCTCTTTACCTACAACTCTCCACATTTCCTTTCCCACTCTCAGAAGTGCAATCAGAAAAAAATCTGTATATAGACAAACGCATCTACACAAAGTAGTTAAAGGTTTTGCTTAATGACTATAATCCAGTCCTCTGTTTAGTCTAAGATTTTCAATTATATTTCAGGACGGAAACAAATGAAAAGAGCTCTGAAGTGTACTTGTTGACTGAAGCAGCCAAATGATAATCCTTTCAGTTAAAAGGAGTGAACGGGAGGCGGTGGGTAAAGCCTAGTTACTACACACTCAAACGCACATAAATGCATACAAATATGCAGTCATAGATATGCGAATTCTAACAAAATCTGCACAATAACTGCAAAGCACACGTCTGTTGCGATGAAATGTCTGTCTTAGATTGGGTGCTGCTAGTGTTTGTGTGTTAACACAATGAAAGAGGCAGTCATTCATCTGGCTTTTATTGTGGCTGTGCCTTCCATAGAGTATTTCAGTCTCTTTTTTCATGTTCTTACATTTTAACTGAACAGAGTAAAAACCCCAATAAAGTTTCCCCTCTTAACAGTGGACCTTTGATTTGTTTGGTTTTATTTGTTATCTGATACATGGATATTCCACAGCCCCAGCTTTCAACAGTTTCCATTGGATCCACAATATCCAAAAAAAAAATGTCTGATGTATATGGAGTGTCAGAGAGAAGTTAGCAGCTCTACTCACATTATCAGCTAGAATCTGACAGCTGGCCAAATGGTTTACACACTAAGAATGATTTTTTTTGGTTAAATAAACTTTTTGAAGGTGTGTGTGTGTGTGTGTGTGTGTGTGTGTGTGTGTGTGTGCGCACGTGTATGTGTGTGTGTGTGCATGTGTCTGTAATGTAAAACGTGAGCATGATAACAAGCTAAGCACTACTTGCTAAACATCATCATGTCATGCTGAGCCTGCTGATGTTAGCATTTAACTCAAAGTGCAGCCTCACTGAGCTGGTAGCGTGGAGATAAATCCTTGTTTGTAATTTGTTTGGACAGATACTTGAAAGAACAGAAAACAGAGGCTGCAAAACGTCTGATCAGGCTGCAGTGGAGCTCTAAGGGACAAAAATCTTTGCCCAGGATAACACATCTGACCTGAAATAACTGGAGTCAAGAAAAAAGTACCAGATCTAAATAAAGCATTTAACTAAACAATATTATAGTTTAAAGGCTTAGACCAAAGATATATATTTTTTCATGTGAAATCTGATGAAAAGTCTAAAAAACTGACAAGGAATTGATCCTATTAAGTGTTGTGTAGTTGTGTCTGTGTATGTGAAGCTTGAAATATTCTGTGCCACAGAGCTCCATCATTCCCTAAAAGCCACACCGTTGCAGTGGGTGTCATGTTCCTTCTCTTTGAACCTGAATAGAAAATAGGTCACTATTAGAGACTTGTCGCAGTTTAACTAATGAAGCAACAATCTTGCTCTGATAAGAAAACCCATTGTCATGATTGTTGTAAATGCTGTTGTGTGTGGGAGAGGGATGAAAGCGCCTGCATCACGTCCCCTTGAGATTTCGCTGAGCCAAAACTGTACAAGAGAAAGGAAGGCGAGGGTAGAGGGAGGTAACCTACTCCACTTTCTCCGTCCTCCTGCAGAGGAAGCTCAGCTCTCCTCCTCTTTAACAGAAAACACACAGTCATCCTAGTGTCAGCCAAACTTTACAAGCATGTTCTGATGTGGTCGAGAGACAGGAACAGACCAACGGGCATCCTTCATCCTCTGCTGCAGGATCTCTGCGTGTTGCCATGGTAACAGATAATGGCAGGGATGGGGCTGTAGGAGGATGAATATTTGAATACACACATAAATCAATAATCTTAATAAACCTTGTCATACTAAAAGTCAATAACTACAGACAATTTTGAGGCACTTGTAAGTAAGTGAAAGGAAATAAAAAGCCTCAAGATGAGCACAGACACGTGATAGTCCCAAAATGAATTGGACTTCCACTGTTCTCACACTAACACGGTAATACTCGTGTTCCCTCATCCTTTCAATCTGTGTTTGTGTGCTGTGTGCAAAACATGTGTAAGAGGAAACACATGGCAGGGCCTTGACAAAGCTGCCTGCCAGAAAATGTTAAAATGACACATGAGTGGAAGAGGGAATGAATAATGAGCAGAGGGGAGGACAAAGCAGGAAATGAACGAGGTGGAAGATGAAAAGAGAAGATGTGCAGCAAAAAGGTTATTGCTTACCATGAGAAGTAGGGCAGATTTTTGTCTTCCCTGCATTTATGCATGTTCTGTCCTGAGTGAGCGAGGGTAATAAATCGCTTTAACAGAAAAAAAGAAGAGATTATTAAATCTTTTCTGGATGAAACTGATCATGTGGCAGAGGAATATTGTTCCTTTGCAATGAAAAACACGCATGACTCTTCATGTTTGCTGCTTTTGTATTTCTGTAAGTAAATGGAAGGGTTGCATCTTTCTTTATTTGTTGAGAAAATCCTTCTTCTTTCAAGTTTATTTTTACTTTTTTGTATGAGTTTGTGAGTTCATAGTTTTAACACTGGTCATTATTGAACTTAACACCTGCCTTCACCTGACTGCCATATGATGTCCTAATGAGTCTGCTGCTGCCATCTAGTGTGGATAATGCGATTAAGACTTTGATTTCATGATGTGCACTATGTTGCCAAAATTATGTGGACACCTCTGTTTTGTGTGGTTTTTAAGCTAGTTTTTATATAATGTTATTAACACAGCATTCACTTATATATCCAACTTCATGAAACTTGCAGTGATGTTTTTGTGAATTCCCTCTCCTGTGTCAACCAGGTAAATATGGATAATGCAGGATGATTTCCGCTCCACACAGCTAAAACTTTGCTCAAGTGCTGGAAGCACCAGGAATAAAAAGAAATTATTTTAGCAATTTGATGTGGAAGAACTTATCTTGCGTGCACAGAGTCCTGACCTCAAATTCATCCAACATGTTTAGGATGAACTTGAACGCAGACTATGGGCCAGGCTGCATCATCTGACATAATTGGCGGACCCCAGTACGCTCTTGTGGGAGCAAATCACTGCAGCCAGATTCCAAAATCTGAAAAACCTGAAACCAGAAGAGTTGAGGCTGTTATAGCAGCATGTTAATGTCCATAGTTTTGACCATGTTGTTACTGCCCATGGCGGCATTGCTACGAATTCGCCTGCAGAGAAGCACATGCATGTCAAATGGTTGCTTTGCAAAAATGCTGCAAAAGTTTGCCACAGGACAGGATAAAAATTAGGGCTGTATGCAAAACAAAAACAAAAAAAAAACAACCTATGATTGTTTTGACAGATAATGCGATTGTGATATAATGTGCAATTTTAGTGGGAGTGGTAATTTTTGCATTTTATGTTTAAAAAATAAAAAAAATATGATTTTGTTTTTGTTAGGGTCTGTACAAAACAAGCATGTTCCCTTACGTCTGGAATATGATTTATAGGATGCAGCATTTCTGTAGCACCACAATGCTTTATTTATAATGGTACGTTGTGACACATTTTACCTTTATTTTACAACTGCAGCTCCTGGGATTTAGATTTTGCATATGGCCATAATGTGATTTTGATAATATTTTAATTAATTACGCAGCCCTACTACAAATGGCACAGTCAGTGAACAGGTGCATATTAAAGGATGTCTGACAGGTGCATTCAGTGAACATGCTGTTGCAAACAATTGCTCAGGTTAGTTTGCGAGCAGTTTGTTCTTTTTTTTATTTAATTTAGTTCCTGTCTTATTTGCTCCCTTATATTAAACAGGAAGTACTGACCTTCTTCAAGGGTAGAGATAAGAGATAAAACAAACTAATGCACACACCCAAATGCACGCACCCATTGACAAATTATCACAGTATCTGTTTGCTGACCGATAGCCACGTCCAGCCAGACAGTGTGAGTCAGCAAGAGACAGAGAGGGAGATTTTTGTTCAGTATCTTGTGATAATAATGATTCGCCTCAGGAGAAAACAATGAGGAGGTTATCTAAACCCAATTGATGGCCACATACAAATTTCACTGGTATTTCATAAGACCGCTCTTGTTACCCATCTGTTGTGCTGTCAATCTGTTTGACTTTACCACGCCACTAAGTGCTTCTCAAGAAATC
The DNA here is from genome assembly GCF_008729295.1 of Plectropomus leopardus. Classification (NCBI taxonomy): domain Eukaryota; kingdom Metazoa; phylum Chordata; class Actinopteri; order Perciformes; family Serranidae; genus Plectropomus; species Plectropomus leopardus. Next base: position 20,079,942 of record NC_056466.1, on the reverse strand, counting down.
CGTGTAGGTGTGGGCCTCTCAGGCGGTAATCATCAAATCTCCTCACAGTTCATCTATTACTGAGTGATCAAAAATTCAGACCAAAACTGCACTAAACTTAAATTTAATTCCAGTGTTTTTAATAACAGGAAGCGTGGAGCACATGTGTATGTACAACATGTGTTTGTATCACCAGAGAGAAAACCTTCCATGACTCATACCTGGTGTCAATATGACAGCACGTGTCTGTATCTTGGTTGTGTGTGCATGAATGACCATCTCTTTATGACTTCCAGACTTCAGACTATGAGTTATCAGGAACACAATAACAAAACCATGTGGGTATAATAGACCAAGAGGAAAAACAATAAGGGAAATGCGCACTGAAGTCAACTTATGATGGGAAGCTTGACTGGTGACACATGTTGACGTCTTACAATGCAAGGCTGAAAATTACTTACAGAAGATTACACTAATGGCGGACTGTAACTATATTTACACAACTTCAGTTTTAAGGCAAATAGTGTGCTTTCTCATCCATTACATTCAGTGCTGTCAGAGGGGAGGTTATTTTGTTCAAGTCCATTATAAATTTAAAAAAATAGCACCATTGGCCAATATTTTAGCTTCTAAAGTATTCCATTTTGAATCTTTACAGAATATGCTATAGCATGTGGTTGTTGTTTAGGTTTTGTATTGCATTTAAATTGTTGTACCAGTGTTCATGTATGGTATACCAAATAGACCTACAAGGGACCAGCCCAAAGTGTCAGCCGACCCACCGCCATATCCAGCCTTCACTGGCAAAATGTCAAATTAACACGTACTAACTCGGAAAAGACTCAAATGACCACAAAAAGATACAAAATGACAAGAAGACACAAAATACCTCAAAGAGATGAGAAAAGAACACACATACACAAGGAGAAACAAAATGACCACAAATGCCCCTTTCCCACTGTACCAAAAAAAAACACACAAAGACCCACTAATATCTGTCTTTTTAATATAATAAAAAAGGTTACAGTCTGCATTCACAACCAGGTCAAATAACTCTGCAGCAGTCACGGGTATTTATCGGCTGCAGCTCCAATTTTCAGTGATGGACATACAAGACCCACATAAACATGATAATTTTGGCCCATTAGCCTGCAAGATGCAATGGTGCGCCAACACCAAAAACTAACAAACAAACAAACAAAAAAACCTGTCTGTCTCCATCCAAGCAGCCCTCAAACATCGCTCCAAATTAGTCTGCATCAAGTTTTAAGTGGGCTCCATGTTGCTTTCTACTGTCAACTAAACTGTTTTTCTGCCTGTCTGTGACGTTGAACGTGACACACAAAAAAATGAAAAAATAACAAATAACACACACATATACTCAAGGGCATACTCATCTGCTGCAGAGCTGTGTACACAGCTCTGGTTTACTGGCAATGAGAATTGAATCTAAAGCCAATTTTAACAGTTTTTTTCCATGTTTAAATAATCCTGCATACACAGGCTGAATTTCAGTGGAAAGGGGATAAAAGACAAACAATCCCACAAAAACATGCATAATAACTTCATGCAAATTGCTCATATGTAGGAGAGCTGGTGGGACATTTTGCATATCAGTGCCCAGGGGCCCATAGTCCCATGCCAACACTGCAGTCTTGGTTAGTTCTCTCTTGTAAAATAGATTTTAAATAAATAAAGTAAAAAGAAAAAAATACACATAAGCAAAATTACATTGCAGATAATGATTATATCCCTACACATAGATTGAATGACCCCAAAGTAAATACAGTAGTTATAGAATTAGCACCTTAATCAGATAGCCTACAACTTCAAAACTCTGTTTACACAGTAATGCATTAGTAAAAAAAAAAAAAAAAAAAAAAGAAATGCTATGATATATGCTATTATATAACCACTACAGCTGCCAAGTGAGAGCTGATAGCCCAGTTTTAGGCTACTTAAATTTCACTGATATTACAAGTACTTCTGAAGCCTACGTTTACTTGACTCAAATGATCCAAATAGCCTTCACCACAGTTGATGAGGACATTAGCATATTTGTTGGGCAAATATCCGTGTGCGGCCTTAAATATAAATGCCTAATCTTATCAGCAGATTTATAGACTAAACAATATGGCGTGACCAGGTTGACTTGTTCATGTGATTTCCAAGTTTCTGCAGGAGCTGTAGTGGATGCTGCAGCTCCATAACTCATATGTGCTGTACACATGAGCACGTGCATGTGTGGCCAGCGTGTACCTCTAATATGACTGGTGATTGTTGACATACCAGTAAAACCACATTAAATTAATCTATGTTTCCATGCTGCCAAATGTCAGAGCGCTGCAGGGTCTCGTGAAGTCTCTACTTGACCTATATTCTGAATCCTGCTCACGAGAGAGAGGGAGAAAGATTATTGGTGGAGACCAGAGGCGGTCAGACTATATATACCAAGACATGCTTGCAGGAGACCAGACAGCCATTGGCTGCGCCTGTTGGCTGCACCTGAGTGGGACACCTCACACCTCGGAGCACCATGTCACCCACGGGGCACCCCAACAGAGTCCGGCTGGTTTTCCTCGGGGCAGCCGGTGTCGGTAAGAGTGCTCTCATCCGCCGTTTCCTCCATGACCGCTTCGAGCACAAGTACACGCGCACAGTCGAGGAGCTTCACGTGCTGGAGTACGAAACCGCCGGGAATGGGAAGATGCACCTGGAGATCCTGGACACGAGCGGGAGCTACTCCTTCCCGGCCATGCGAGAGCTCAGCATCCGACACAGCGACGCATTCGCCCTCGTGTACGCGGTGGACGACCCCGGGTCCTTCGAGGAGGTGAAGCGGCTCCGCCAAGAGATCCTGGAGCTGCGGGGCGGCAAGAGCGCGCCCATCACCGTGGTTGGCAACAAGGCAGACCTGACTGACACTGAGGGTCGCGTGCTGCAGGCGGCGGATGTCATGGCCACAGTGGAAGGGGAGTGGGACGCCAACTTTGTGGAGGCGTCCGCGCGCACCAGTGGGAACACGGTCGGGGTGTTTGGCGCGATGCTGCAACAGGTGAACCTGCCGCACCGACTGAGCCCTGCGGTGTGGAGAAGAGACACGGTGCCCAGACCTGCAGTCAAGAAAAGGCCACCGCTGAAGAAGAACAACAGCTGTATCCTGTCATAGGAACAGTTAAACTGGCTGATGATGGATTCTGCAGCTGGACTGCGCGTGCTCAGGTGTTGCTGGTCATCACAGGACCTGGTTTGTCCAGAGGTGAAGTTGGAAGGAAGGTTCCCCATGGACTGTATGAATCTGTACTGTCTCTGAAATGCAGCAGTGATCACAATAGTTTAATGGCACCCCTAACATGGAATGCACTTTATACTGTACATTCACATTTTTACTTTGTTTTTCTTATGTGAATAAAATAGTTGTTGTGATTTTTGTCTGTTGTTTCATACGTTTTCAAGCCACCACCTCAGTCTTCATAGCTATCTGAGTTGACCTTGTCCAGTGAAAGAGTGTGAGTATTTAGGTATTTAAATAGATTAAATGTACAACAAACATTGCACCACAAGTAAAAGTTCTGAATTTAAAATTGTAAGTTAATACATTTTCTTAAAAGTGTATATTGAATGATTATAATATAGAATAACCACTGTCAGTGTGATATATAGGCTATATTTTGGAATCTAATCATGGATACAATATGCATAATTTTACTGCTGGTTTAAGTAAAGCTTAATATAATCTAAAAATGTGACAGATTTTAAATGCTGACCTAAAACAGCAATCTTTGAAGTAGTGGGAAAAGTGCAATACTTGCCCAGCCTGTATTTAGCAGCTGTAGCTCAGCACTTAGGGATCTGGTTGAGAACTGTAGGGGTGTTGGGTCAAGTCCTTGTAAGGACCAAGTGTGGACTGGTAGATGGAGAGGTGCCAGTTCATTCTGTTGGGCACTGCTGTGCCCTTGAGCAAGGCACCAAACCCTTAACTGAGTGAGTAGAGGCATAAAGTAACATAAAATAAAAATGCTCAAGTAAATTTTAAGTGCATCCAATTATACTTCAGTGCAGTTGATTAAATATGCTCATGTGCCTTCCACCACTGCAGTTAGGAGTCTCATGATTTTTGTCCCCTTTGAAAGTTATTCCCTGTTCACCTCTGCTATCTTAAAGGTCATATACTTACATTCAGCTTTAATTTTATACTTTTAAGGACCATAATATTTAGTCATTACCCTCACCACTTCACACAAAGAACACACAAACTAGTTCTCCTGATTTCAGAGATGTATTCATGAGAAACTGTTAAGGTTGAAGCAAATCTCGCTACAGTTCAGCCCGAGTGCTCCGTGAGCTGTAGGATTTAGAACTTCCTGTAAGATATAAGATTTAGATTACTGTATAACATGACAAACACAATGCTTCAAAATCTACATCAAATTCCTTTTACCATTAGGAAACTTGTGATGCCCTCAAGAAGTCTGGATCCCTATTTCAAAGATATTTCTTCTTGTCTCCGCACTAATTTCCAAAAGCAGACACAAAATATATTTTAAAATATTAGGACTCAATTTTTTTAAACTGTCGTTTACAACACATGAAGATACACTCACAGTTGTTTTCTTTGTCATTCTTTCCTTATTATTCTTGTGATGATGAACGCCAGCTGCTATTGTTTGCCTCAGTGGATGCATATAGAGGGAATATTTAGATCAGTCAGTGCTTCATAAATAAAAATAGCTCCTTTCTTTGCATGGAGCCACATCATCACGCTGTTTTGGAGGCTGAAAACACACACACACACACACGACACACTGTCAAGTGGAACAAAGAGGATAAACAAACCAGTGGATCTCATGGTCTTTTCATTCATCTGCCCACTCCTCATCCACTTATTCTCCTCTTACGTATCCTCATGTTCTATATATATTCTGCAGCAGAACACAGATAGAACACTCTTGTGGGGACAAAAACATTCATAAGGAAGAAGATATTGGGGGTGCTGCTGATGAAAGAGGATACACTATAATACATCTGTTTCATTTGAAAATAAGCACCCTGAGCAAATTTACATAGGCACCCTGACCTGTTAACATTATTCTTTTCAACTATAGTTTTAAGTCCTATTTTTCATAAATATGTGTGTCTTAAAAGTTTTTTTAGGTGTACATTGTTTGATTGATGTTGAACCTTGTCAAAGCATTCTTTGTAGGTTTTACATATAAAAGTCTAATTTGAAAAGTAACTTGAAAGCCTATAAAACTTGTCAAAAAGGCCCACATACAAAAACATAATAGACCACCCCCTACTGAAATATAATAAGTAGTAGGAAGTATTATCAGAAAAAGGAAATATTCAAGTACATCTCAAAATTGTATTCATTATGCAGTAAATATAAGCTACATTGTTGCAGTCCACCATTGGTAACCAGCACATAATTAGCTGAGATACTCCTTGATCCAGGATACTGTTTAGAAAGATTGCATGCTTTCACTTTTTATCATTGAGTACATTTTGTAATTTTACTGAAGTAAAATGTTACAAGTGTGTGTTTGAGTTACAGCAACATTAAGATTTCACTCAGTGCTGTAGAGACTGTAACTTGAGTAAGAAATAAAGAGGCTTTTCCTCCTGAACCCATAACATCAACCTCTGTCCGCAATTGTTTTTAAATCCCGGACGGACTACATTTCCCTTCAGCAAGGCATCAGCCAATCACATCGCAGGATATGACTTTCTCGTTCAGTGATTGGCTGTTTTGCATTGATCTTCCCACGATGCTTTGCTGCGCCGCCCTGGAATTCAAATCGAGCGGACCAATCAGAGAGCGCCGTAACGAGCGAGGCAGCATTTTAAATTTGTACCAGAGACTGTTGTCATAAGGCAGGACGGAGAAACGCTGCAACCACCGAGGGACCAGCCTGGCGATTAGTTTCACGTCCACGACAGGTTTTTTAAAAATTTAAGATTCGCATGCTCTGAATTTCAATCGTTGAATCAATGGTTTAAGTAACGCTCGCGTTTAAAATTGGTTAACGTTAGTTTTTATTTGAATTCACAAGTTTATGGGAGCAAGCTAGCTTCCAAGGCTAAACTGACATCGGTTGAGGTAACAATAGTTTGACCCTCGCAGATAACATTGATATCTTTACCGCTAAATAGTTTTAAACGTTTCTTTTAAAGACGCCGACGAGCACTTTAACTCAAAATGAGCGCAGGTATAGCGAAGCCGGCGAACCCGTCGGCACATGTGGACCCGAAATCAGCTCCTCTGAAAGAAATCCCAGATGTCCTGGTTGATCCTCGCACCATGAGGAGATACGCGAGGGGGAGATTCCTCGGAAAAGGTGGTTTCGCCAAATGCTACGAAATCACAGATATGGAGACGAAGCAGGTTTTCGCCGGAAAAATCGTGCCTAAGTCCCTGATCCTCAAGCAGCACCAGAGGGAGAAAATGACCTCCGAAATCGCCATTCACAAGAGTCTCAACCACGCCAACGTCGTGGGTTTCCACGGGTTTTTCGAGGACGACGACTTTGTCTTTGTTGTCCTGGAAATCTGCAGGAGAAGGGTGAGTGTGATGAGAAAATGTATGCTGTCTGTGGTGAACACACTGCACCAGGTCAACGGTTATCACGGCGGCCTCTTCCGTTGTCCTCCAGGCCTGAGTCAGTGGACGTGTCTTAAAATCCAATAAAGCTACGAACATCGTCGCTTAAAATAATACTTAATGTCACCATGCAATCTATCAATCAGTCAAAATAAGGCGTTATATCTAAAATAAGACATTGTTGCCACGTTTTTAACGTTTTTGTATCATCAGGGTCACCTCCCAAATATTTGTATGGGACTCATTTTCTAGTACATACACTTAAAAAAATCTCACTATTCCACATTGTACTTCTCTCAAAGCTGCTGTATTATCACAGTCAATCAAGTCAATAGTCATTTCAAGTCAATAAAGTGATGGTCTTGGTCGTTTCATTATATTTTTGGCTTGAATCTGTCATTTTCTTCACCATTTCAGTCCTTGTTGGAGCTGCACAAGCGCCGTAAGGCTGTGACTGAGCCTGAGGCTCGCTATTACATGACTCAGCTGCTGAAGGGTGTCCAGTACCTGCACAACAACAGAGTCATCCACAGAGACCTGAAACTGGGCAACATCTTCCTCAATGATGACATGGAGGTCAAGATAGGTAATGTGCTCCGTTAGATTGCAAATTTTTAAAATCCAGCCCTCTTGTCATGCCTCCATACATATGATATTATGAAGACTTGCACAAACAAACCTGTTGGTGCTGTTATATAGGATTTGGCCCAGCCCTCATATTGGAATTGTGTCATACTTCCTGCATGAGATGTTTCCCTTGGGAAGTTTCTCATGAGGACCAAACACATTGTTACTCTTTGTCCTGGATATTTACACACAAAAAAAAATACGTTTTTCTACTGTTTTACAAAAGCTTGTGTGTTTTTCCTCTCCAGGGGACTTTGGTTTGGCCACTAAGATCGAGTTTGATGGTGAGAGGAAGAAGACCTTGTGTGGAACGCCCAACTACATTGCACCTGAAGTGCTCTGTAAGAAAGGCCATAGCTATGAAGTGGACGTCTGGTCACTTGGATGCATATTGTAAGTGAATGTAACAGTTTTACTGCTAAAAGTGCAAAAAAATGCACTATTCCACATGATTCAGGACAGTCTGATCAACCTCCTCACTAGCTGTATTCTCTCAGGTACACCTTGCTGGTGGGTAAGCCTCCATTTGAGACCTCCTGTCTGAAGGAGACCTACAACCGCATCAAGAAGAACAACTACACCATCCCCTGGGTGAGTTGGACTAATGCAGCACACAATGGTCCATCAGATTTATTTATTTTTACACTTTTAACTAACATCCTAAATCTACAACTCTCTGCAGCACATCAACCCCTTGGCGTCCTCTCTCATCAAGCGGATGCTGCATGCTGATCCCGCCCAAAGGCCGACCATCGCTGATCTCCAGTCAGACGAATTCTTTACATCTGGCTACATCCCCTTACGTCTGCCCACGACCTGCCTCACTGTGCCTCCACGGTTCTCTATTGCCCCCTCCACAGCTGTGGAGCTCAACCAGAGGCGCCCACTGACCGCTATTAACAACAAAGGTAATGGTCCCTGCAGTTAATGACTTGCACTTGCCAAAGAAGCCTTCTATCTACAAATTATTAAAACATTTCTTTTCATAGTGGTTGCACAGAATATAGTGTAAATGACTTTTTTTTTCTCTTTCCAGCAGGGACAGAGAAGGTGGATGTAAAGGACGAACCTGTGCAACGGTGAGAGATGTTTGCCAACATGTGACGATGCAGAATTGCTTCTCGTGTCACATTATTTCAATTTTTTTTTTTTTTCATGCATATAACTGTTGTGACTTTATTGAAGGGAGCCTGAGCCGTCAGAGAACCACCTGAAAGACATGCTGCAGCAGCTCAACAGCATCATTGCCGCCAAGCCCTCTGAGAAGGCTGTTATCTGCCAAGGTGAGTGAACACGACTTGGTTTAGTCGACAAATCTTTTTCGTTTCAGTGACGCTCATCTCAAAGGTTGGAACAACGTATGTGCTCATGTCAACGTTGCATACCAAGGTTTGGTTCTGTTTTTGTGTTTGCAGAAGAGGCAGAGGATCCTGCATGCATACCAATCTTCTGGATCAGCAAATGGGTAGACTACTCAGACAAATATGGATTAGGTGAGCATTAGACTGATTCAGCATCCATCTGCCAGCTACACTTTTCTGAACCCTTTTCTTTTCTTTCAACACGAAAGATTTAACAAGAATAATATTTTTTTAGTTATCTTGGTTCCTCTGGAACACTAATTTGGAAAAGGAAATTCCTAATTTTATGTGTAGTTAAGGTGTATTTAGGTAACGGACAGAGGCTGGCCTTGGTGTGGAGAGGGTGATAAATGACTGATTTAAGTTGTTTGTCACTAAAACTGCAGTTGAGCTATGTTATGGAGACTTAAAAAGAATAATTCTCCAAAATGACCACTTGTATATCAATTACTCACCTTGTGTTACCCTTTTTTTATTCATAAGGAAAATCTTTTTCTCATGTGCCCTCATGGTTAACAATGAATCAAAAAAAGTCAAATATATCTCACGAATTGAAGTAAACAGGGCCTACATTTAACAACCAGAAAACTATATAAAAACATCCGTTTACAAACTCACAAGGCTCGTTCAGTATAATCCAAGTTTCATTTATCTGGTCTTGTGCTCAGCCACTGATCCAGCATGTATAATACCGGAGCCATTGTTAATGGTACTGATAACACCTGCGCCATGAAAAGGTTCTTTAAGGAACAACAAAATGACTGCAGTGAAAGGCCAGAGGTACTTTTGAGGTAGTTAAGAACGATTGGTGCCATTACATATTCTTTCCACCAGACGACCACTGACAACACTTCTGAGTGTGTGTCCTGCTTGGTACATAGTCTTCAATTTAAAGTACCCTGATCAAGAGATTAAATTGTGTGTTTCAGGCTATCAGCTGTGTGACAACAGCGTGGGTGTGCTGTTCAACGATTACACGCGGCTGATCATGTACGCTGACGGAGACAGCCTGCAGTACATTGACAAGGCGGCAACTGAATCCTACCTCAGCGTGCGCTCTTACCCACCCACGCTCAACAAGAAGGTCAGTCATCCGCTCTACATTCACCTTTCGAACCTTAGATTTAATTTTGTTATTTGTAGGAATAACTTTTCTCAGTTTATTTGATCCAGATCACGGTGCAGAATCTTATGTGCTTGATTTCTTTCCTCCTCTAGATAACCTTGCTGAAATATTTCCGCAATTACATGAGCGAGCATCTGCTCAAGGCCGGTGCCAACATAGCACGGCGGGATGGAGATGAGCTAGCGCGGCTGCCTTACCTCTCCCTCTGGTTCAGAACAAAAAGTGCCATCGTCCTGCACCTCACCAACGGCACCGTGCAGATCAACTTCTTCCAGGTCAGACACACGCACAGCGTCGCCTCCCACTGGTGTTGCTTTAACTGTTGTACATTAGCTGTTGAAAACTTTTTTTTTTTTTTTTTTTTTCCCCTCACGCAAATCCTGAACTTCTGTTTCCTTTAACTCCTCTCTGCCAGGACCACACCAAGCTGATCCTGTGCCCGCTGATGAGTGCAGTGACCTACATCGACGAGAAGCGAGAGTTCCGCACGTACAAGCTGTCCCTGCTGGAGGAGTTCGGCTGCAGCAAGGAGCTGGCCAGCCGCATCCGCTACGCCAAGCTCATGGTGGAGAAACTGCTGGACAGCAAACCCTCCTCTGCCGCACATTAGACCACCACACACACCACAATCTTCAATCACTGTCTCTGTCTTTAATCACCGGCCACTACTTCCTGTCTGCCAGCTTTTAAGTACATAGCAGACCCTTAAGTTCTTCTGTGTTTTTATTGAATGGGTGCAGCTGATGATTTTTATGGCATCTTTGAGGCAGTACCATGACAATTAATCCTCTATATGTTGTACATTATTGTTTGATTTCAGTCTCTCAGCCACTGTTTTTTATCCCTTTTTCCTGCTGTTCTGTCACCTTAACTTTCTTGATGAGTCTTGACGTGTTTCTCCTGACATAATCGAAGATGGCTGCAGACGCACAGTCGACAAGTTGACCCTGTACGTTCAAACGCGACCGGGAGGAAAAGATAAATGCTAATTGTTCAAATTCATCTTGACGTTAAAACATTCCTCCCAGATTCTGTCTGCTGGTTGATTTGCATTTGTTTATGTATCAGTGGTGCTTTTAGGCCTAAAGCCGAGTGGACAAACGTGTGTTGGGGATTGAGAATCAGACTGGCTGTGTGGATGAAAAAAAAAAAGCTTCTCTTCATCTGTCTGTCTTATCTGTGTCGTCTGTGCAGAAATGGACCATGTCTATACGTCTTCATCATGCACATTCTTCCTGTAGTTACCTTTTACTTTTTTTTAAATGTCTATATTAGATGTCTTTTTCACCATGATGTGCAAACTTGTACATACTGCTGAATATGCATACATGATGTAAAGATGGTTTAATTTTACCCAAGTTTAAATAAAGATTCTTTGAATTTAAATTATTGTGGTTTCATGTGTCAACTTGAAAGTGTTAAAAATGTGTTTTGGACCATCTACATTTCTGTAACAGCTGATCAAAACCAGAAAAGCTCCAGAAAAGCTATGGATCTAATGGTGTGATTGTCAATTTATTTCTATGCGTCATGTTGACCTGCTTGAATTCAAACACACACGTCTTTGCCTCAAGAATTATTTGAGGCAAACTGGTATTGATCTCACAGGCTGTTGAATGGGTTGGTTGTCTTAAATTACAAATAACTTTCGCTCTTCTTGACTACAGTAATATAGTCATAAGTATAGTGTTGCAATCTGGAGCAAATAAAACTATTATACCATTAGATGAATGAACTGACCCATAACACAATTAGGAGAACGAAGAACCTTTGAAGTATTTTCCTTCACAAAATAAGGCCTTTGTACAAAAAGTTTGGCAAAAAAATATTTTTCTACACCCAAAAAAGTGCAAAGTGCCAAAACTTTTGATTTATTAATGGTCGGTGAGCTAGGGGATAAATCAATAGCTTCCACGTCAGTTTGGTGCATTGATGGCAACATTACTACACGGGAGTAGGAATGTATGAAAAAATGCACATGTAATGACAGTGAGTAGCAAACCGACTAAATGTGGCAAAACTGAGTTGAAATGACACTTATTTTTCTATTGACATCTCAGGCTGCTCATCATCTGTTATGCAAAAGATTAGCAGGTGTTATCAATTACAGGTTATTATGCAGTAGTTTCACTGTTGCAGCCCAGTTGAGATCAAATTGGACTGTATGCGCCCAACTAAGATGAATTTGACAACCCTGAGAGTAAATCCAAATCTTTTGGCACCTCTTAGTGGACGTAAATTGCCATTACATCAATAATCCAAAATGCACTGTCATCAAAATACTCCATACATGTATGAGGATTAATTGATAACTTTATCACCATTAGTCATCTTTATATAAGTTAGTTCCGACCAAGCAATTTGATTGGTCGAGTACAACATCACTGGGACTTTTAACTCTGCATGTATCACTCCGCTTTACAGCTGCGTTAAACCGTTAATTAGGCCTTCCGTAGTTATCTAATGTTACTGTGTATTGTTCTGGAGGTCTACTTTGTGTCCGTCTTGTGTTACCGTAGGGCAGGGGAAAAGTAATGGGGGCAACTTCCACTCTTTTGGGAGCTCATTCATGTGTGGGAGTTTTGGTAAAGGGAAATAAAAGGGCAGCATTTGCTGTTGGAGCATCCACACCTTCTTCCGTTCAGTTTATTGTTTCATTAGTTATTCAGTTAGGTTAACCCAGGACGTAAACTTGGAGGAAGCGGAGTTCTTCAACAAGCCGCTGTGAGAGCTTTTCTGCGGAGCTGTTACCTGCTGTTGTTTTTAGCTTAGCCGCCTCAGTATAGCTAACTAGCTGGCTAATCATCCTACCGTGCTTCAAGAAGTTGGTAAGGACTCTTTCTACTCGGAGACACACAACATTTAACAGTCTGCTACAGTTAACAGACTCTTATTTCACTGGAAGCACACAGATAATTGTACATGATACTTCGCAGCTGACCTGTGCATATCATGTAGCCTTAACTAATGCAAAGTAGCTGGCTACTTTGCATGAAAAAGTTTTGTGTTGCTAGGCAACAGCTATCACTTCCAGATGTTGTGATTATGGCATGACTGGTTGTAGTGGCATGAGGCCACTACAACCAGTCACAGCCATGATGATATACAGTACAAAAGCACTCCCTCTGGTGTGATATTGCTTAAACTAAGTATGTTTTGTCATAAATAAGACCTAAATAGAATGCAAAAAATAATACTGATACATTTTCAAAGATGCAGCCATTGCATAGATTTTTTTTTGGTCAAATCTGTTATAGTGCAGTGTTTTCCACATAGACTGCTGCTAGTGAGACCGGATCCACTTCCTTACTAAGGGCAATGATGGCAGAGTACAAACTGTTCGTAATCTTTGCCATGAGGTGACGATCATGCTTAACTGCTTTCACTCTGGGCCTATGCAGTCAAATGTTTATGCTCTCCAACACAGCAAGCCTGCATGAGTACATTTACTCTTATGTAATTCTGTGGTAACAATTTACAATTTAGACAAATAAGAGAAAGCATGTCTTAACTGTCCACCTTCTTAAATTGAAATACAGTGCATCTAAGATGGGTTTGGTTCAACTCAGTAATATAAAAGGAGACACAAATACAACAAAATTCACAAATGTTTAATGTAAATTATGATAAAACCGTTGGCAACACTTATTTTTCTTTAAATATAGAAAGTATTACAATGTATTTCAGTCAGAACAGTAAGGAACAGTCAAAACAGCAGCAGTGGTATAAACACAGTCAGATTTGGGTCATAGTGGTCTAAAAAATGAAAATCTAACATCAAGTTAATGTTCTCACACAAGTAAGTTCAGTGTGTGTTACTCTAAAACAGCGTAGAAAGGCAGGAGGAGAAAAGGCCAATTTAGAAGCACAGTATCACTGAGGTCATTTTATGAATACCAGCGGGTCAATAACTCGTTGAAAACGTTTTGTTTGCAGTTTCTAAATGTCTTCATCTAAGCAGTATGCTGGCATTAAGATTGCAGAGACACTCCTATGCAGGAAAGTGTAATTTTGTAAACCTGAAATGTCTTTAAGGGGAGCCACAGCATCTCTTTGAAATGCGCTCAGGATCAAGTAGAATTAACAAAAATGATACTGAAGGATTTTAAAATCTTCATGTAAACATTCATACAGTGAGAGACAGACATTTTATTTGATAAAAGTAATCAAAGAGTCTTTAAAGGGATAGTTTGGGTTTTTTGATGAGAAGCTGTAAAAGGTACTTATTCATAGTCAGCGAATTATTGCACAAAGTAGATGGTGGTCAGCACGTTCCCAGCTTGGAGAAGCAGGCAGCAGTACCACCACAGAAGCAATTTACTGCTGCAGACAGATGCAGCAAAATGTACTTTAGCCACCTAAAAAATCCATATCAGTTTGAGTGTATGCTATATTTTGATTATTTTCATTGCTTTATCTTACTGTTAAACACCAATTTCTGAAGGGGAACTGAGGTGGTTATATCTGTCTATGCCCTAGGACTCACTAAGACACCACACTCACAACAAAAACAGAAACTTTACCTCACAGAACACAGGAGCTCTTGGTCTAACACTGCTTTTGATTTGTTGGTTTGTTGATGTAATTATGTGACTTTCGTGAATCTGAACTAACCGTTAAAACACCAAAAATAGAAATAGATACACTGACTATGGATAAGCACCTCGTACAAACCCACTTCAAAAGATCCGAACCATCCCTTCAATATTAGCGACAGATTGAAGTCTGACTAGTACTGTAGCAGTGTAGAGATACGTCTCCATTGTGATGTCCAGTCACCAGCGTACCTCCTCCGCCCCATCGAGCCAGCTGCCAGCCTTCACTCTCAGGAGCCCACACCATCCTCGAGGCCTCCCTGCACCCGAGCTCCCACACACACACACAGCCACTCTGACTCAGGCCCAGCACCATGGAGCCGTTAACGTCAGCTTCACACAGCCTGCAGAGCACAGACGCAGATGTTATATGAGCGTACGTATATATGCAGAAATACAAATATAGTCCTCATCTCACCTGCCAGACCAGGATTTGGGCGAATACAGCCGAGAAGCCAGGAAAGATTTCCCACTCAGAGGGTTAACGGCGACCGAGGAGAACAAGGGGGTCTTCTTCCTTTCCTCTTCTTTTCCCTTCTTCAAAAACATTTGTTCTTTTGCCGTGGCCTCTTTTTCTTCCTCCTCCAGGGAGCTGAGGAACTGGTGCTGCAGCAGGACAAATAACACTCCCTGTGCACCGACATACACACAAAAACACACACGAGTCAAATCATCTGAAGAGCTGGACAGTAACGCTGGCACAGGCAATTTTACGACACCTGGCAGTTCCCCTTACATACAAAGCAAATAGACTTACACAGTGGGAGTATCCTCGGAGACACGCCGTGTTTGATAAAACATCTCCGAGGATGATTTTCTGCAGCAGCTGTCCCGTTTTTAAGTTCCTGTCACAGAAAATACATTGAACAGTCAACAGCTGAAGTGCATGTCAGAGACAAGTCTGGCTGTTTTTTTCTGAGAATTTCTAGAATCATTATCTCTGTCAATTAGGACACATGACGTTATCAGGCCAAAATAATCCTGCTTATTCTCATCCAGCTAATTTAGTGTTTTGAAGGCAGTCTGAGAATTGAGTTGTTGATCCTGGATGAATTTATCTCAAATAACAGCATGCCTGATTTTTGAAAAAAGGTGAAAAGAGTAGAATTGAAACCATATGCAGCATTTGTTTTACATTCCTTACTAAAATCTCTCAAAAATCAACTTCAATTTCACAATTTATAGCAAAATGAGTTCAGCAGTTAATAATTTAATATATTTTCATGTTCAAATAACAAATTCCCATTCTAATGTCAGATTAAATATCATATGTTCTGATTCAGTTGGTCTCAACAGAAAGAATCTTTTTGTTTATGTTTTTGTATTTGTTTTTTATTTAGAGTACACACTTTCCTATTTTATATATTTTTTGTTATGTGTAAGTATAGGCAATTATGATTTAAACAGTCCCATTAATTTGAACCAACTCCAAAAAAAAGGGGACTCAACGTCTGAACCAAGAACACTACATGACATATTTTAACATCACATCAAACAAGTGCATTAAACCTCTGTAGAAACAAAAAGCTAGATTTCATCAAATATGTTGAGGATCTTTTGGTGTGAGGTAACCATCAGCGTGGCAATGACTATTCTGTTGCAATCTTGCTTACCAGATAAAGAGGCGTCCACCCTCATCTGAGCCGATCAGAGCATCTGAAAGTCCATCCACAGGAGCGAGGGCCCCGACACAAACACCAGGACACACAAGAGACTGAGAGCTCAATGTGCTGAGAAAGAGACGAGACACGGTTATTTCATCATGGCACAGTCAGATATCTCAGAGAGAATAAATACACCAACTCTGTGTTACCTGCCACTGTCTGACAGCGTGAACACCTGCAGGCTGGAACCAGATGCTGAGTGGGAGGAGGTCACCACTCTGGACTTGGGCACACCAATGACAGCCTGGACCACATCCTCACAGAGCAGCACTTGTAAGAGGCTGGAGCACGACAGCATCCTGTGCACGTGGATAACATGAACACAGGTAAGATGAAAAAAGCTCTTTAAACTTCAACAGCTGGTTTGTCCATGAACATAAACCGAAAATGTTCAAATGTATATCAGATAGTGACTGAGTGTGTTGTATTCACCTCACTTCTCTGATTTCCAGCTGACCCAGAGTCACGCACATCAGCCCAGCAGCATCCGGCACGGAAAACACACTGATCACAGGCTGTAAATAAATACAAACAAACAAACAAACAATAGACTGTTGCATGTCAGACTGAATTTGATATGAAAAACATTTGATCCTTGAAAAAAAGAGTGAACATTGTCAAAAAGTACTGCTGATCTATCACAAAACACTACTCAGTGAATATTTAAAACATAAAATGTAGTATATTAATTAAACAGGTAGACACAAAAGTATGCTTATGGTATGTGTTTCATTTTGGAGGATACCAGTAGAGTAATTGTGCATGATTAGCTGACGTTTTGTTAACATTCAGTTAGCAGTATGTTATCCTTCTTATCTTTGTCTTGATAAATGTGTAGCTGGCATTCGGCTGATAGATCTGAAGGTCCTATACCCACCCTTTTGTACATTGGACATGCACCTCTAAAGATTGGAAAATGTTGAATTGCTGACAGGTTTAGACACATTCGTCAAACACCAGATAGACATTAGGGACCACAGGGTAAATAGGTGGCAAGCTGTCAAAGTCTGCAAGGATCAATACCATTAACTGACTACAGTTTTGTGATATTTTGCCCATTTCCCTCTGTTAAGAGCTTATCTTTATATCTGCATTTGTTTTTCGTGCTTACTCACACATTACTTTCTGATGATGAATGATTGACAGAATGACAAATGTTTAGATTGGCACTTTTTTTAGCATTTTTTTTAGATTTATTGCCTAATACATAAAATCGCAAAATATTGTGAAAAATGTCCTGAAGAAGACCCCAGAGCCCAAAGTGACATCAGAAAACTGAACTGTTCATTTTGTCAAAAACCCAAAATTTGATTTACAAATTTGTTATAAATTTAATTGATATAAAACACAAATGCAGAAAATGCTCATAATTGAACAGCTGGAACCAGTGAATTTATGGCTTTTGTCCTTGAGTGATGATTAATCAGTGACTGTGATATGCAGGCATGCATTTGCACATCCACACACTCACCTCATTGAAGGCCCAGGTGTGTGTTAAGCTCCAATCAAAAGCTGAAGTCTGACTCCAGAGACACACTGCCCACTTTCCAGCTGCTGCGACACACAAACCACCTGAGGATCCGGGCAGACAGCACGCATCCACCAGACAGCCTCCTGCTGGGGCCTGAACACACACGCAATTATACACTCAAATATGTTATATATGCCCCAGATACACACAAAATTCATCTGCAAATAGTTACCGACTTTGATTCCAAACTGCATGTTGTAGCCAAACATCAATTCTCAATTGTGAAAGTACCTTTAATGTGTGTCTGCATCTCATCATGTGTTCCTCTTCTGATTCCACCCGCCCTCCTGAGCCCTGTGACTGCGTGCTGGAGACAGCCAGGCAGTTAGGAGGATCAGATGAAGCCTGGATTTGACCGGCGGGGGAGGCGGATGGCTGGCTCGGAGGGAGGGAAGTGATGGATGGACAGGGCGAGAGAGCTGGAGGGGAGAGTGCCTGGGTGGACGGGCTGTGTGGAGGAGGCAGGGTGAGACATGGGGCGTTGGGAGAGGAGGTCAGAGGGAGGGCAGCAGCGATAAGGTGAGGGGTGAGTCCTAGTGAAGGTAGCGTGGGGCTGGTGAGGAGAGCAGAGGCGGGCAGGTGTGGAGTTGTGAAGGGTGCTGATGCCACAGGGCTCATCAGGAGCTGCGAGTGGCGCGGTACACACGGGTCAGGATTTTTATTGTCCACCAATCTGTCTCTGGGGGGACTTGCAGTGGGTTTGGAGGATTCATTTGAATCTTGAGCAGCGTTCAGATGGTCTCCTGGAGCTTCACTGTCATTACATAACTGTGCAGCGGTGCAGCTGGTAGAAGGCTCCTCAGGGGTTTCCTGTAGAGGGCCTTCACAGGACAGAGTCTTGATAAAAGCTTTATCTTCCGTTTGGAGGTGTTTACACCACCGATCCTCCAAGGGACGAAGTACAACAGGATAATCTGTTTGTTCCTCAAATAAAATGACAGAAGACTCTTTTATTTGAAGTCCATCTGAGCGCTCGATCACATCATCATTCTCCTTGCCTGCAGGGCTGTCTGCAAAGTTGATGTGAGGCTGTGACTTGTCAATATTTACAGTCACAGTGTCTCTCGAAGGATCTTGAGCCACTGACACAGATTCTGTTGAGATGGTGTGAGTCTGACACTCTGGGTGAAGGTTGTCAGTCTGCTGCTCTAAAGGAATTTCTGTAATATCTCGACAGAATGACCATTTAGTCGGCCCGTGTTCTTCTGACATGTTTTGAAGGTCTGTGGACTCTGTTGCAGCTTGTGTTGCTTCAGTGGGATTGGGGGAGTTTGTGATTGTGGGCGTGAGGCAGAGCGGAGGCGGAACACGCATCACTGGGCTGCGCCAGCTGTTCCTGCGTGTGTTGCGGGACGGCGATGGAAAATGTTCGACTCCTGAATCCACAGCAGCTTGGCGGAGCTTGTGCAGCTTTAGGGAGGCAAACTGGTCATCAGGGAGATGAAAATCTTGTGGAATGTCAAAGTTCATCAGCGGGTTGGGGGACAGAGTGGGGAGAGGGAGCAGAGAGGACTGGGTAGGTGAAGAAGAGGGCAAGAGGAGAGACCGCCAGTTTGCAGCATCTGCAGGACACAAAGTAAATGAAAATTTAATGGGAGGAAATGGTTTCAGCCCCTTTTTATTTTTTTATATATATACAGTATATTCATTATGATTTTAACAGGAATATCTCTATGACTGTCATGCACAAATTTAAAGAGTCAAAATACAAGTCTTACCTTTACTCATCTGTGTGGATCCGTTACTCCTGCTCTTTTGAAAGATGGGATAGACCTTCTCCAGATGTCCGGAGGCAGAGCTAGACTGAGCTCTGTTAACTCCAGAAGAACGCTGTGTCTCTGCGCTGTGGGTGGATGCAGGCGGGGGGTCATCCTGCACTGGAACAGCTTCTCCTTGAGTGAGACAGGGCTGTGGTGCATCAGATAAATGGAGAGACGGGGAGGAAGAGATGAAGGGACTGGTGGGCTGGGGATCATCTGAGGTTTGTCCAAGGCCGAGTTGATGGGTGTCTAAACTAACAGAGCGTTGTAGGGGCTGAGGTCTCCCCCTGCCCCTGCCTCTTCTTCTCCTCCTACCTCTTGCTGGGTGAGCAGTGGTGACTGTGGGAGAATAACAAGCATCCACGTCGATCTGACAAGCTGAGTTTTGATCTGAAATCCCACTGGAGCTCTGACTGTTAAGCTCAGCAGATGTATTAGCAGAATGTGATTCCATGTGAGGACCTGGTGATTGTGTCTGAGTGTGTTGATCTGAACATTCATGGTCGTTTGTGTGTCTATTCGATCCTTGGCCACGGCCACGGCCCCGGCCACGTCCCCGGCCACGTCCCCGGCCACGTCCCCGGCCCCTGCGATGTCGTCCTATGTTCAGCTGGGAGAGTATGACGGCCTGCATGTCAGGCTGGCTCTGTGAAGACGACATACGTCTTGTGGTTCGGACGTAGTACTCTGCTGGGAAAAGTAGTCCCTCCACCAGGGTACAGGAGTCCAGGAGACTCACAGCCTTTACATCATGCTCTCCTCCAACCATCTCACCTTTTTCCTCTTTAATTTCAGCTGTGTTATCATGACAATTTTCAGTTTCTATTTTCTCTGTTGTGTTTTGTTCAGTATCTTTGTTACTGCTGTCTTCAAACAGCCTTTGTTGTCTACGATTCTCAGCTTCCCCTCCTCCCTCTATCTCCCTTCCTCTTCCGTTCTGCGTGCCATCTCGTTCTCTTCCTTCAGTGTTAACTGCAGCGGTCCGACATCTTAGCAGCAAAGATGTTGAATCTGATTCTTTTCTCCCTTCAGCTCCCAACTCAGTCTCTTTTTCCCTTTGTTCTGGTTGTCCTTGTATCTCTTTCTCCGCAATGTCTCCTCTTTCAGTTTGTCCACAAGTGTTCCAGTGTGAAAGCAACAAAGAGGGAGACTCAGAGTCCGTACAAGAAAATAGTTCTTCACTTTCATTCACAACCTCTGTTTCCTCTGTTTTGGCCCTCTCTTCACTTCCTCCTCTTCTAATATTCTCCACCCTTTCACTCTGCCCAGATCCTTCCTCGCTGTTATCGTCTGTGCTCCTGCCAGCCTCAGCACTCCTCCTCTCCAAGCGCAGGCGGCTACGGCGAGACCTGAGGCGCAGTGCAGGGCTGTTTCTGTGACCTCTAGCTGCATCATGGCTGGGATTTGCTGTTTGTGTGCAAGCAGTATCAGTGGGGAGCAGGAACTTGATCACCTGGTTCCTCCTGGAGTTATCAGGATTTGCCGGACCTGGTAAAAAAACATAAATCAGAGAATGTGTGAATTTTATTTTGCACTGTTATTACAGGCAAAACATTGTACTCTTAATCCCATCCATTTTACAAGATATTTTTTGATTTGGAAAGACATGTAAGCAATTTATGTGTCTGAACTGCATTAGGCAGAGGAAGAAAAGGAACATGTACACATGCAGATGGACATACATAATATGTGCACACGTACATCAAATAACAAATATATTGTTCATTTGGTGATTAAATTAGGCACAATGAAAACTGATTATGTTAAGTGAATACTTAGAAACTACTCTATCCTCCTACCTTGTCTCTCTCCTCTATTTGCTGATGTCCCAGCAGTTCGTAAACACACTAACAAAACAATAACGGTATAATCACTGCAGTTGGCATAAGTTTTGGTTGCCCTCATAATAATGCACAAGTATGACGCACGTCTTTGCATCAACAATCGATGACTTTACAGTAAATGTATTTGTCACATTAAATTTTATGCAATACAGTGTCAGTGAAATGTTATCCTGTCAGTTCCCTCAATTTGTGCATTAAAGGAGACTGTGTTGGCAAATGTAAGATTGGGCATATAGGGCTGCGCAGTTAATCAAAATATCATGGAAATAGCAATATCCAAATTACAGTAGCTGCAGCTTTTTTTGTAAAGGTAAAATGTGTCACAAAATTTATAAAATGACAACATATCATTTTAAATGAAGCATTGTGGTACTACACAGATACCCTGGCCTAAAAATCACATTCCAGATGTAAGGGAACATGTTTGTTTGGTACAGCCTGCAGAAAAAGGTTACATCATCATAGTTTTTAAAATATGTTTATCAGTGAAAATGATGATCAGTCTTACTAAAATAAAAATAATTGCAATATGATTTTTTTTCACACATTGTGCAGCAATCGTTGAGCAGACAGTGTCTCCATTAAGGACAGGCTCTTCTTGAGTATACTTAAATAATATTTAAATCAACATTGCAAGTAGAGGTGCATGATGCTATATATAGTTTATTACATGTGTAGATAAATTTTCAGCTACACTTTTGGCAAATAAATCTACTCCCTGTGTCACTTCAAGATATTTTACAACATACATTTCTATCTAATGATCACTGTAGTTATACACTGTGTAAGATATTCACGCCCTGTTCTTTGATTTGGACAGACTCACCTCCAGTGTGTCCCAGGCACTCAGCTACACCTGTGTCTGTCCCATTGGTGGTGTTTGGTATCAATGAAGATAGGCTCAGATGGGGGTTAGATGTCACCTCTGTGTCTCTCTGGTCCTGCTGACTGATTCGGCTCCTCACATGTCTTCTGACTGCATCCAAACGCTCAGCACGCTGCGAACAGATCAACATGTGCGTGAGAGACTGAGAGTTTCAACACCGGACCTTAAGAGGTAACGTGAAACAGTGATTGTTACCTGAAGTCTCTCGGCTGTCCTGAGGTACTCCCTTTGCAACAGTGCCAACTTCCTACGAAGCTGAGTGAGCGAAATTAAAAAACTCCGGCATCAGTCAGGAGACAGTGAAATGTTAATTGTGTCACTTTGTGTGTGTTTATGTACAGTACCTTCTCCTTGTCATCACAGTGCAGTGTAGTCCTCAGCTGCTCCTCACAGTGCAGGATATCTCCACATAGCTCTCCATCCTGCTCACTCGGCCTTAACACACAACACACAGATACAACACACACACACACGCGACTACACGTTAAATGTAACTATGACACGGCTAATATAACTTTGGTTTCGTTGTTGTGTGTATTTGTGAGAAAACGTTAGCTTAACATAGCTAGAAAGCTGGTGGCACAGTTCAAACTAAGTAAACGTTACCCTCGTTTAATATTTATAAACGTTACGATTCAACATAGATAACATCAGGCAAACACACTTATTTCGCTGAAATGACAACTTGTTCATAGATGTATATGTTAATATTTGGGCAGACTTACAGTGGCACCGCCGGTATGTCCATGGAAAGTTTATTTTGGTGATCGATAATGCGGGTATCGATTTAGTCCCAATTTCCCGCGACTAGATCTCACAGGCCGGATCAGTAGAGCCCCGATGACTCGATCAGTCCAGTCGGAGGAAGGAAGCAGGTAAACGCAAACTCACTAATTAACCTGAAAGTTTATTTTCGTATTTACTACAAAATACTATAGCCTTCTTTGTCACTTCGTTGTACTTGGTTTAGAATACCAAAAATGTGGAAGTGTATATGCCATATATGACGAGGAATATCTGATAAATCACATTTTTAAAGTGATATTAACCGTTGAACGTGTTGATTTAAAGTCCGACACAAACAAGCTAACGTTAGCTTAATATCTTTAGGAAGCTAGTTAACTGACGTTTACCTTACACTACATCTCCAAAACAGCAAAATACATCGCGTTAAAGGTGAAATACTTTTTTTTTTTTTTTTTTTTTAAAGTAAAGTGCTTTAATCTGGAACACTGTGGACAGTAATGTCTTTAAAACCTGTGTTTAAAACCTGGCAAATGTAAAAACGCCACAGTGGTTCTTTTAGAAAAGTTATATTGTGAAGAAAAAAAAACATCAAGTAACTGTTTTTATTCACATAACACCACTAAACAAAACTAGCTGCGATTTTTGCATAGATATTTTCATTTATGATGTCTATTTTATTTTATTTTGGCAATAGGAAAATCTGAGAAAGCAACCAATAATTTTTCACATTTGATTAGCAATGCGTTTAGAGCCAGTATAACATTTAACCTAATTAGGAAAGAAGTAAAGTTGTCAAAGTTTGCTTTCTATTTTGTTTAAACATCACACAGATAAATAATTGGGATGTAATCTTGAAAGCATTCGTCACTGTGTATCAGTATAACCAGATGTTCAATATTATATTTGGAGGTGAGTAGTCCATGTGGCAAATGCTATTAGTTAAATATAATTGCGATATTTATTTATTTGTGTAAATGCAAATGTTTGTCTGAGCTAACCACATGCAATTAAAACAATGCTGTTTTGATTACTCTTGCCCTAATATGTCAGGTAATGGCATATAATTAAATTGTAGATTTTTTAAATTTGGTGATATTGATAGGGCAGTGACTTTTTTATTTGCAAACAGAAATATAATAAGTTTTCTATCAGTGTAAAGTAGCTAGAGACATTTTGGCTTTAATGTGTTTGTCACCTGAGAGAGATGACACAGAAAAAGTATTTTCTGATGTAACTTGCATGCATATCGCTACTTTACCATCAGCACAAGGAATATGTATGCAACAATGTTAGCTCAAAACTATTAAAAGCACTAAAATAACTCCTGAAAGGTATAAATGTCAGATTTTAATGTCAAAATAATTGCTCCAGTATATTGACAGAATTTGAAAAATATGTTCATAGATGCAAATACATAAGCTGCAAGTAAACAAGGTGAAATAGGCCTATCTTACTGAACCAATTAGAGTTTACAACAGTCTGAAATGTGAATTTGTTTGGGACTGTGGCTAAAATATTGAAATCAGGCTACAGTATGCTGTCTTGTAAGTGCAAACCCTATTTATTTGGCACTCTGGGCAGGCCAAAACATTTTTTTAAACTGTTGTAATATCTCAACTCAACTGGACTCAGATGTGGCATCTAGACATCCACAAACTACAATCTTATACAGAAAAAGAATACAGGGGGCGCTATTCATTGCAAAACAGACTGCATATACTATAAATAGAGGTAAACATGGCAGGTCACAAAAATATAAACTCTCTGAAACTGTTTACATATGCATGTACTTGTTTCTTCCTCTGACAACCTTAGCCGAGGTAGTGCATGGTCCTTACTGCAGTCTGTTGTTCACAGTTGTGTACAAGATGCATATTTCTAGTTTGGGGAGACAGTCCTGCTCCTCAGACAGCCACAGGTGAGGTACTTCATGGCAGTCATGCTGATGTGCATTAGAGAGCCCAGGTTAAAGAGCATGTGGTAGAAGGCATGGACAGACAGGCCTCCAGTTTCATCAGCATATTTCAACGCTACGATCGGCGTGTATAAGGGGTTGGTCAGATTACGGAAACGCGGGCTGCTCGCTTCAATCACTTTCTTGGTGCACTGCAGAGAGTGAGAAGATGGACACAAGATTTGAGCGACAGGTCAGTGAGGCAGACAGACAGACAGATGAGGCACAGTGAGACTGAGTCACAGGCTGCCTGTGAACTTACTCTGGCAATGTCGTCAGGCGTTTGTCCCAGTGTCTCAAAGATGTCAACAGAAGAAGGAAGATAGACGTTTTTGAAGTAATGCACCGTGTCAGGATCAGCTCCAGGATACTCCTTCTGCCTCACATCCTGAATCATCTTTGCCTCAAATTCTGTGTGCACGGGGCCCGGCTCAATCAGTGACAATCTGAGGAGAGACGCAAGACAGAGAGGGAACATCAGAAGACTCGACCTCATCAACAGAACATTGTTAGATAAAGGAAGAGCTCTTTGTCAAATGGTTAACACTATGGCTGAAATAATTTACTCATTAATAGTGCAACAGAATAGTAATCAACAACAATGAATTAACCCCATTAACATTTGAGTGTAGGCTGCCAAAATTAAAAAAAAAAAGAAAAACTTTTTTTTCTTGTAAGACCATTGCAATGAACTTGACATTGTACCACTTTGATTGTTATTTTTGTTTTATGCTGACCACACTGACCAGACTAGAATCCAATCTATCGATGGGTTTGTGTAACTTTCGTTGTGGCAGCCTGCGAAAATTTAGCAGTGCTTCAAAGAATATATGAAGGCTGTAGAGTATGGTAAAAGATTTAAAATTTTTAATAATTTCCCAAATCAAAATACCAAACATTTTGTAGGTTGCAGCTAGAGAAAAATCTACCAATAACGTTTCATCCTGTGCTGTTGTCAAGTCAAAATTAAATTTCTGACCACATGCATGAAAAACTAATACAGTTACCCTCAGCATCATCAATACTTTTCTGTTTAGTGCTAACTAGTAAATCTTAGCACTCTAATGCTATGCATCTATGTCTTTGTTTTGTTAGTTAATAGAGTGGTGCATAGATGATGTTTTTTTTTCTTAGGCCAACACAGAAATTAACATCACCCTTCATTCCCTCAACAAATCCCAATGAGATTTTCCTCTTGGATTTTGGATTATTGCAAAAAATACGATATGTGGCAAACAATATTTAATGTTTTGTTCTGCTAGAAAATCTTCAAACGAACACCACTTTTATGCTGTTAAAATGTAAAACATAAATGCCATTGGTTTAAATAAAAAAGGTAATGTTTGGCTATACACAAACTACACCACAGTCACATGACTTAATGTCACCACCACGACAAGGCTGTAAAGCTGTGTGGCATTATGATGTTCTGTTCTATCATTTAGTCACTTGTTTGCAACAACTTCTTTAAAGACACATAAAGGCTTTCAAATTCACGTTTTGTATTTACTTACATATTTATTTACAAGATAGAGGAACCATAAGTGCTAAAATGCACCGATGCATAATAAAATTGCTGACACATGTTTAAGGACTCATTCCTACATCACTATGTGATCAAAGTAGTATCAGTGGTACTTACGTGACATTAAACTTCAAAAGCTGTACTGCCAAACTCTCACAGAAGCCCTCCATAGCAAACTTGGAAGCTGCATACACGTCATTAAACACTACACCTGTAGGCACACAGCAAAAGCACAAATTTCACTTTCAGACAGCGTGAACAGTCTAGTAAACCTGCGCCTCCTAGTCACTGTTTTGAAGACACATCCCATTTTGTAAAGACATAAATTAGTACTTCCTCAGTCATCCACCAACTCTCCCATTCATCCATCATCAGCACATACATACATCAAACTGAGGCCCGCAAACCTGTCATGTCTCCCTGTACTGTGAAAAATGCCCCAGCCCGCCTCCTCTCCCAACACTCATCCTGTCTACTAACCTTGCAGTCCCATCACACTGCTGACCACGATGATGTGTCCTCCCTTCCTTTTCTTCATATCAGGCATCACCTCTTTGATCATGCGGATCACCCCAAAGAAATTAGTCTCAAACACTTTCTTCATCTCGTCGATGGGGATGCTCTCTATCGGACCCACGAGGCCGATGCCTGCGTTATTGACTGGTCAGGAGAAGAGGAAGGAAACAAAAAAAGAGGACGATGAAGAAAATGAACAATCAGCATCATTTTGGAACAGTGTAGCAGTGCATGGTGCAACATGATGAGGATGCATTTTACTTACTGAGAACATCCACGTGCCGATCTTTGATGCCATTAATACACTGTTTGACAGACTCATCGTTGCAGACGTCCAGTACAGCCAGGGAAAGAGTTTTCCCATACGCATCTCCAGCTGCTTCCACCAGCTTATCTTTACGTTTCAGATCACGCATCGTTGCAATGACTGTAAACAGGTGGAAAAGAAGGACGTTCAAATGTTATGTATTGTATTAGCTTTTGAAAAAATGTCTTGCTATACTAATCAGACATGTAAATGGATTTGAATACAAGTTAAAAGAGAACTAGAGCCCCACAGTCTCTTATACTCATATCTTTAACTCAAAGATCCTACTAAACTGATTAATAATATTTGATTTTTTTGTAGCTTTTGCCTTCATAATGATAGGACCACTCAAGCATGAAAGGGAGAAAGAGAAGGGATGACATGCAGCAAAGGCACGCAGTTTGGAGTCGAATCCACAGCCACTGCGGCGAGCACATAGCCCCTGTACACTGGGCATCCACTCTACCAGGTGAGCTAATAAGCATCCCACTGATTAGTAATATTTGTACACCTCTTCATATAATCTAAGATAAAATTAGTTTGACAATTAATCAACATATTCCATGATCGTTAGCCCAGGGCACACAGTCAAACTGTTGTGTTATCTTTGTTTTAGGATGCAGAGATGTAAGCAGTTTCCTTTCCAGCGCAGTAGTCGATCAATACTCATTTAGAAGAATCAACAGTTGTGAAGGGCTAAAAATATAGAGATAAACCACAAATTCACAACTTTTTTTCCACTGGCAGCTTTAATGAAAAGAGCAGCAGCTCCACACTGACTTTAAACCACAAATTATTTAAATGTTTCACTCCCACTTAGATCCTTGTCATACCTCTTTGACCCCTGTGGAGGCATTCGTCTTTTCATCATCACTGTTTGCCAATATCCCCGTGAATAAATTATGCTCATTTAATTTTCATGGGCAGCTTCCAAGTGTGAGTTTGTGAATGGATGTAACACTCCCACAGCTCTGTGCCTTCAGGCTGTGGCTGTAAATAGGCATGTGATTAGGCAACCTGCCCAGGTAAATGAGGTTACAAAAAGGCAATATCTGAAAAGTCAAGCGGAGTTCATTGGCTCAGGCTGCATGTAGACTCACGCAAGATACACACATAAACACCAACGTCATGGTATGCTGATTCGACCTCAGTGTCTTCATGTGTCTTCAAGCTCTTGTGTAGCAGCAATGCATGTTCTGTCAGTGTGCGTATGTGTGTATTTTCAGTTTTAGGAAACAATGTCTGTGCTGAGTGATGCTGTGTTTGTGTATGTTTCCTGTCATAGGAGTGAACGGAAAGAAAGGAGCAAAGGTCATGAAGAACTGAGAAGGTGATGCAACAAAAATATTGTTAGAGACATGATAGATGATAGGTGAGAATGGAGAGTAGAGCACACACACACACACACACACACACACACAAAGGAAACTGTCTTCACATACATCCCTTTCCTGACTGAACCCATGGGCTGTTTTTTTCCCCCTGAATTCGCTTTCCAAATAACTGATATAACACAACAATGGAAAAGCTAGTGCTAAATATAATATCACTGTAGAGGAGATAACCTTAAGTAGCCCTAATATAGACACACTGTGCTCATACACAGACCTGTTACAACAGCCAGTTTACATATCAGCATTAGCATCTTGCTGTGATGCTCACGTCACCTGCCTCCTCCAGAAATAGCCCTTACCAGCCTTTCATCCACAATGGAGCTCAGCGAGCCAAAATTAGCCTTCCTAAGCAAGGCTGTAGTAGGGCTTTAATTATTGTCTGGCGTTACCTGTGCTATCCTGAGAGTGACTCAAAGGTTAAGTTGGGATCAGAGACATAAATATGTGTGGCAGCAGGGAGGCTGAGTGAGCTGTTCTTAAAGGAATACTTCACAAAATGACCATTTATATTTCAATTATTCATGCCTTGTTACCTTGAATTTGTAAAGAAAATGTTGTTTTTCTTGCACAGTGAACAGAGAATCCAAAGACGGCAAACACTGTAAACGGAGACGAGGTTTTACAGCAAAACTATATCAAAACGTCATTTTACAGAGTAATACAATTCGCGACAGGTGTTTTGATGTAGTTTCGCTGTTAGACCTGGTCCCTGTTTACTAGAATTAATCAACAGTGTTTGATGTATTTGTATTCTTTGTTCACGGTAGGCATGAGAGAAAAATTATTTTTTTAAACATGTTGCAGGACTCAAATTCAGAATAAGTGCATATTTACAAAAAAAACCCAAAATTCTAAAGTTCATTAGTTTGAACACTAAATGTCTTGTTTGGGCACTGTAATTAATTAAAAATAAGATGAATTTGCAAATTATTGCATTCTGTTTGTAATTACGTTTTACACACCAGTTCCCCAAAATTTGGGGAACTGGTGTTGTGTCTACAGGCACATTTTCTAAAGATTTATTTTCCAAAATATATATATTTTTTCTTTTTCAATAATTTTTTACTTTTATTTAATTATTTGTTTAGTAATGTTTTGTAGTATAATGTGCAATGTTCATCATGCGCAGTGTAATGTGTTGCATATTTTGGCAGCATTTAATTTACAATTTGGAAATTGAAAAATGTGATGAACAATTTTAAATGGTTCATAGAATATATGCAGTGTTTTTTTTTTTTATAAAATGTTTAACCTTATTAAACTTTGCTAAATTTAAACTGTTTCTGAGCGTTTTCTTTCTTGTAGATAATTGAACTAGTCTTAGCATAAACTTCTTTTTAAACGTCAGTAAAATTAGTAGTTACAAACATCCCTTATCTCTGCAAATTCTCTCGAAATAGAAAACCTCCCAGACTCACTTTGTTGATGAAAGAAGTGATACAGAGTTATAAGGCACACTTTTCTCGATTATGATGCATGTAGGAAGGAAACTTTTCCTGTAAAAATGATATCTTGAAAGTGATTGTATGTCAATTGGACGTCTAAATTCTATATTTTTTCTTCAAATTCTTGAAAGCGTAAAAACTATAAAGCAAAAATAAAATATTACACGATACACAGATTTGTGGCAGCCCAAATATTTAACAGGTATGTTGTCTCTACTATGACATCCGTAAATCATTATCACTGCATCTGCTCCACAGAAAGTAGAGTGTGACCTCTGACCTCTCTGTAAGGACAGGAAATACTGTAGGCAGTGGAGATTCCCTTTCAGGGCTCAGTAGTGAAGTTTGTAACCACAGTTTTGAATTTGCTGCATTGTGTCTATTTATG
Organism: Plectropomus leopardus; assembly: GCF_008729295.1. Taxonomy (NCBI): domain Eukaryota; kingdom Metazoa; phylum Chordata; class Actinopteri; order Perciformes; family Serranidae; genus Plectropomus; species Plectropomus leopardus. Next base: position 20,049,692 of record NC_056466.1, on the reverse strand, counting down.
AGTTTATTCTGGTTCATTTACTAGAATCAGACAGTCCTGTTATTGATTCTTGGTTGCGCCTAAATTGAATCCTCCTTTACTCTCATGTGGTTCAGAGTTTATTGTATTTTTTAATTTAAAACACTGAAAACAACATCTCAGTCAGCTTCAGACCCCCCCCGCTATGACTGAGATGCACAGAAACAGAGGCTTTAATCTGCATAATCATGTGGACTACCATGTAACACTCTTATGTGCACTTCACTCATGATGTAAGCATCTTATGTGTAAACAGTGCAGGAGAAGTGGTGATGATGGTATTATGTTTATGAAGGGTTTAACACATTGTGTAACATTTGCAAATAAAGCTGTTACTATTAGTAGCAGCTGTTGTGTCATTCCATCATTTCTTTATTATGAAAGTATTTTTCTTGTATTTAGCTATTCTTGGTAACACAAGTATAGCCTTCTTACATGTCATGCCAAACAAACTGAAATTTCAATTAAATGTTCTCTCTCTTTCTCTCTCTCTCTCGCACACTCACGCACGCGGACACAGACAGTGCACTTACCGTGGTAGCGCTTCTGTTCGTCCTTGGCCAGCATCACGGCCATCCTCAGGCCGATACCGGAGGAGCAGCCGGTGATCAGCACCACTTTCTGCCCGGGACTCGCCATGGCTCCACTGCCTGTCTGCTCTGCTGTCACACTGAACGCCAGCCGCTCTGCTGGACGAGCTGAGGTGAGAGCCACTGTTAAGAGGATAAGAGTGACACACACACAGTCACATGGACAGAGCGCAACTACACAGGGATTATCTAACCGGTGCACGGATGGTTGCCCCGTAACTTCTTTATTGTAGTCCATGATAATAGACATTTATTAGTTTAAACTTGATAGACCCTCTGACTTTTACTGGCGGGTTGATCAGAAGTGTGAAGAACAAATTGAAAAAGTTGAAATCACATACTGATATGTAGTCAGCCTCTGCAAGGTAAAGAGGAGTGGTGCCCCCCAGTGGTCAATATGATTTATTGTTCAAATAAGTCCACTGTAGCACCATGACTGAAATGACTACTGTTATTCACAGCCAGTGCAAATCTGTCTCCATTATACAAGAGGATGCCTGAAGAAGATGCAGAGTGAGTGTTAGAAAAGGTATAATTAAGTCCAGTAGAATACTTGAACACACACACAAACTATCTATCTGTCTTTTGCACAAACACTTGAACTTAAGATCATAGCTGCCACTCATCATTTTAACACAGCCTTCTTGAAGCAGGTGGAAGGGCATTATGAAATATGCCTGGAGTCTACTTGCCCCCCCCCCAAAAAAAAGTCAGTATGTATGTGTGCCTGTGTTCAAGCAATTTACAGCTGTTACCAAAACACCACTGTCACCACAACATCAACTTCTAATGATCATCGTGTGTTAAGTTTACAATATCTTTATTTTTAAACATAAAATGATCTACCAACTGAAGAATATGCATACAATATACTATAATGTCATTATCTTGTCCATATATTCTTCCCCAGTATATCTACAGAGACATTTGTGTGTCTGCTAGAAAGCACTTTTGCTTTTTGCTATTTTTTATACAAAATGCTGCTGCAAGATGGTGCCAAGAAGAACAATAATCATTCCCTATCACTAACATGAGTGTACTCAAAACATGCACCTTCAATCCAGCGCTCTTCTTCATGTGCACATTTCTTAATATGTCAGTTATCAGTACACAATAACAATTTATTGATTACGCTATTTTTTGGCAAATTTTCTTTCAACTTTAGTTTAGTTTGTTTTTGTCATTAAGACATGCATTTGTTTAACTTGATTTATTTAGATTAAAACAAATGTTTTAACATCTTCATCTGCTTCAATATTATATAGATTTTTTTTTACATTTGAATGTATAAAATATGCTACCGTGCTATATAAATACATTTGTATTTGATATATTTGGTTTTAGTCACCTGCTTATGCTATCCCTTTCAAGTCTAAGTCATATTTCAACTTGCAAATGATCTAAATAAAAACATGTTTTCTTAGACAATACCGGCTGAGCTGAAGCAGGACAGAGGAGACCTGAGGCTCATATAGGTATTCATGTGCATCTATGCATGTGTGTGCATGTACTGAGCTCAGATCCTGTCAGTCTTTTCCCCCTATAAACTTTTGCCCATAAACACCTAAAATATTTCTGATACCTCCCAAAGAGCTGCTAGTTTTTTTGACTTGTCCACATTAGAGATAAAGAATGATAAACCCTCAAAGTGGAGGGCAGGAAGCACATTCTGCTTTTTATTGTGCCTATATATAGGAAGAATATGGCCTATGTGTGTTTGAAGAGAGTTTGGGGTGGGCAAAGACAGACAGGCACTGGAATTTGGAATCTGCAGCAGCATATTTTTATTAGTTGGGCAGCACCTTTGTCCTGTCCTAGCATGCTTTGTGTGTGTGTGTGTGTGTGTGTGTGTGTGTGTGTGTGTGTGTGTGTGTGTGTGTGTGTGTGTCTGCAGAGAGAGTGCATAAAATTAAATGTGGCACGAGCTTTCATTGTTCATGCTGCTTGTTTTGTATTTGGTCCTATAGAGAGAGAGACTTTGCTGGCAACTTTATTTTCAAACATTGAAACTTATTGCACATGTGCTTGAGCATATGTGCGTGACAACGTTATAATGTTTAGCTATATGTCGGTGCGTGCGTGCTAATACGTGCTCGTGCGCGGGAGAGCTACAGAAATAGAGACAGCACATAGTCCCTTAAATCACTCAGACAATAACGATGCCGATAATGACACGCGCAGTAATTATGTTTCTGCCCCACGAGCCCCAACCAGGAGTCTCCAGGGAGGGAGGGGTCACCCCGGAGGAGAGAGGGAGAGAGGAAAGGAAAGGGGGGAGGAGGGGAGAGAAAGTGAGGAAAGTTCTCTGCGGGTGAAGAAGGAAAGACCTCCCGAGATTAAGAGCTTTTTTCCCCCCCGCTGGTCTCCCTTTTTCATCCGTCCACCAAGAAGAAAAACATCAAAGACAGGAGTTTACGCGCTGCTAAAGGTCATTTTTCATCAATTAAATCAGCCTCTATGCACGCGCGCTCTTAATTGCCAGCTGGTGAAGCGCGCGCTGAGACGCACGGGCGCGAGGCAGCAGTTCCAAGGCTGTTAAAGCTCTCGCGCGCAGAGCCAAAAGTTTCTCTGACTTCAGGTGTCTCGCGGAGCGCACGGGAGCCACGAGGGGATTACTGGCCGCCGTATCGATAGCTTCAAATGCAATATGATGGATCGATGGAGTCCAGTGCGCGAGACATGGCTGCTGTTGCTGCTCGTGTCGGTGTTCCACACCTCAAGGGCAGGTAGGCTGAAATATCTGTGTGCAAATAATTAGCTCGCTCAGTTCTAATGCCAAACTGCGTTTTAGCCTGTAAAAAGTTCAAGTTTAATTTGCCAGTGCTTTCTCCCTCCTTGTCTTTTTTTCTCTCTTCTTTTTCTCTGTGTCGCATTAGTTGTCATCATTTGTCACCACCTGCCCTCCAGACCCCTGTGAGCTCATAAGAGTTTAAATGTCATCCTTAACTCTTTCCTAACATCATTTAAATATTTTCCAGCAAACTCACTCACTGTTTGCGTATTTTAAAAAATCAGGACTGTTGATGTGAACATGATTTGTCAGTGGTAGGTCAGTCCCCAACACCCCAGCCCACCCTCCCTCTCAAATTTTTTTCTCCCAGTCATTTTCCACTTAACTTCAGAAAAATTGGCTTTTTGACAGATGATTTTGTCGTGCCAGGTCATGCAGACATAAAGCTTATTGAACTGAACCACCATATTTCTGGGCTCCTCGAGCCCAGTGCACATTTGCTAGACAGTCGAAAAGGCATTGGTCTATATGTCTAGACTTGTTCTTCCATACTTGCATCAGTCCATGTTCTCATACAGCAGCATACAGGATATTTAACCTGTACAGCTGGGTAATGGGGAACAGACTGAGGCAAATCAAAGTGAGCTGCGCTGAACTGTGCTGAACTGTGCCGAGGACTCTTGGTTACATCCCCCAGAGCTGCACTGGAGGCACTCGAGGAAGACTTTGTTCTTCTGGAGCTTTAAGAGCCTGGTGTCATTGATGGTTATTAGGATAAGTGTGCATCCGTGTGTTTAAGAAGAACATTTTATGACTGTCTTTATGAATGCTGTTTTATCCTCTAATGTAAGACGATGAGAACATAAAACCTACAGAAAATCTCAAAGTAGTCCCTTACAGATGAGAACATAAAACCTACAGAAAATCTCAAAGTAGTCCCTTACAGATGAGAACATAAAACCTACAGAAAATCTCAAAGTAGTCCCTTACAAGGTAACAATGCAGTTTGAGTCAAGTTTCAAGACCAGAACGTTTCATGTAGTTTTGAGCTTTTAAGTTTACTTTTCACCTTGGACACAGTAGTTGACATAATATTTTAAGCTAAAGGTCCATTGAATCGCTTTTCCTGGAGTTTTCATGTATACTACATCAGCAGATGGAGTTTGCAAGTTGTAATGGAAGTGTAGGTGGTTAAAATTTCACTTTTTACTGGAGCACTTAGAGGACTTCTCCTCGATGGTAGATTAAGAGAAAAGTCTGTTTGTGGAAATGCGCTTACTGCTTTCTTGCCAAGAGTTAAATGAGCAAATTGATACCCCTCTCATGACTGTACAGTAAAGCTTGAACCAGAAGCTGGTTAGCTTTGCTTGGCACAGTGACTTAAAACATGGGCAAACAGCGAGCCTGGCTCTGTCTAAAGGTTAACAAAATCCTCTTATCAGCACTCTAAAGCTTTCTAGTTAATGTGATTATTTGTTTTATCCATTCAAATGCCAAATTGGAGACAACACTTGCTTGGATAAATGTGTATTCTTGGTAAAAATACATGTGTATAAATAAACATTGGTATGTATTTTTTCTGATGCACTGAGGTGTAATTACTACGTCTCCTTTCCGTTGCACATTTCTTACATACTAACACCTAAAGTGAAGCGTTATTGATGTTACAGATCTGTCTTAGTCTTCTGTTATGAACCTTTTCCTCTACTGCATTGTTTGCATAATGTAATATTTCACCCAAAATAGTATGCAATTCACTATTGGTTTCATGCATACTAAAAATCTCACATGTTGTTTCACCATTCAGTATGTTAATATGGAATTTCGGACATTGCCTTTATTTTGGCCGGGGGAAGTCATTTCCTGGAGTCTTGGAGGTTGCAAGGCAGCTTGGGAAGTTGAGCTCTTGGCAAGAAAATATGCTTTTTTTCTCCCCCAAAATTTAAAACTTAAAAAAAAAACTGAATACTGCTTCTTTAAAAGTTCATTCTTGATCTCACAGACAGTTGACAATGTGAGCTCAACTCAAGATGAGATCTGCTGATCAAGATAATGTGATATCAGCAAAAGTTCCAGATCAGCTGCTAAATGTTGTTCAAGTTGACGATGTTTAGTCAGCCACATATCATTTCCTCATGTGCTCTTACAACATCGACAGTTTTCAGCCTGCACAGAGAAAACCACACAAAAGTCTTTTAAACATCATACACCCATTACCTCTGCTGTTTTCCTCATTTAATGGCTGTTTTTTTATGCAAGTCAGCATCGACCCGCTTTATTCAGGATTACGACAGCGATTTGCTGTGAAACAGTCAGTGAGCAGGTGACTTGGCAAAGACTCCACCATGTTGCCTCCACGTGCTGAGAAAAAGCTGAAAAGCATTTATGTTATGTAAAGGCAGCTTTGAAAGAATTCCCAGCGATCTGGCTTTGTACTAAAGATTAAAAGACAACCTGAATGCAAGCTACTTTATTATAGTTTGTTTGATCGTGTGTTAATAATATATTAAGAAAAATATACAAAGTCAAGACAGAAGCTGTTGGGCATTTTTGTAGTATAGTTATCACGCTATATCATGTTGCAACTTAAACACATTCTGGGTGAAACCTCACTTTGTCTGTGAAGGTCATTACTGAAGTGAAATAATGTGACCTCTTGACCTTTAGGGTCATCTTGGGTCAAACTAGGTCAAGGTGTGAACCCTGTAGCATCTCACAGGCAGTCAGAGAACGCGTCCTTGTAAACAGGAATTTTACTAGTAGACCTCCAGGTGAAGAGAAACACAGATACATAGCAAAACAAACTTGCTTCAACACATATACATGCAGTATAATGCATACTTTGTTTTTGCTCTCATGTTTCTCTCTTAGCTATTGGACAAACTCGGTCCTAACAACCACAATTAAGCTGTCTTCCATTATTTCTCTCTTGATTTTTTGCTTACTGTCAATTGCGATCACACACCTGGCTGTCAGCAGCTTGAGTGTGAATTATGATGTTAGTTTTCCGAGCAATGTGGTCAAGTTACGGTCAAGCATGTCACGGTGTGGCCTAAGGTGTTTCATGCTCTTACCTGGATCACTCTCTGACTTGGACGTTCAAGTACTATAAGCCTGACTCTAGCTATTTATTACTTTGAAAGTATTCAGTCAAATCATCTGGCTGCCAATGTAATGCAGCTAAATCAGATTTTGTTTCATTTGAAACCTCTCTGTACACTCTGAGCTAACTGCTTACAAAACTCCAGTAGTTGAGATAAACTCAGAACCCCAGTCTCCTTTGGAAATATGTTTGTATTGGGCACAATTTATATCTTGTTCAAAGTGTTCATACAGAAAATAGTTTTTCAATAGCAGACTAAAAAAGTAACATTGGCACTAGGTGTGATGAGAAAATCAGACTTGATTTAAGCACTCCGTCCGGTAAGGCTCTCAGCCAGGTAGACATGTGTTTCTAACAAGGAGATACCCGTTTCACCTTTACAGCGTGCGCTGCTTATATTTCATTGTATGTCATCAAGAATGACAACTTAACTTTTAATTTTAACCCTGGTACAATATTAAAAGACCAAAGGGTAAAGATGGGTTGTTGCATGGATCTGCATAGGTTGAACATTTACAAAATGGTGCTCTTGTGGCCACACCCCTCTCAGTGATGTTACAGCAGGTGTTGATTTGACAGATGATGGGAAACATCTGCTGTGACATCACTGTATGAAGCCAGAGGCACAACAGTAGTGGTTTTCTACCACATGTGATTCAGAGTGGAAATCATCTTTTTGAGATATTGTCAGGCACGCTAGCGGCTTGCCTTTAGGGATGCCGGTGTCTAGCAGTTGGTCTGCCACTATTGAATGGATTGGCATGAAACTTTTGTTTTGACATTTATGTTTCTTCAAAGTTCTGCAAATCTAATAACACTCACATCAGCCTCAGCTGTACTAAAGTTGTTTAGTGCTAATTAGCAACTGTCAGTATTCTAATGCTGTGTTCATACTATAGGAGCATCAGTGAGTGCGGTTACATGGACATGAAGAACGTGTTTATTGTAGGGTTTTTGGAGTATACAGTCTATGTGTTTGAGCATGTAAACATCATCTTCCGTTTATGAGAAACCAGAATATGCTTGATGGAATACTCTGAAAGAAATCTGGGTGCATATGGGGAATATTATTTGACTGATTTCTCATGCTCATGTAAACATCATATTCTGAATATGATTATAACCAGTCCATGTAATAACACCCAGTTTGACCAGCTACATTTTTGTTTAGTTGCGATGAAGTGTTGTTCAAGCGCTCTTTGCTTTGTGACATCGTCAAAAGCTTGTGTGTGCCTGTTACTTGCTGCAAAGCACCTTTAAAATGTCATTTAAAGATTGTATTAAGTCAAAAAATATCTGTCCTTTTATAGCTGTGCTCACATTGCACCACCTTTGCATTGCATCCCTGTGTGCTCAGCAATGCACAAAAAGCTTCAGCATCAGTTAGCTATGCCAGTTGTGGCAGCTTAGGTACTTGGCTCGGGAACCGGAGGATCGTCAGTTCAAGTCCTCATCTCTTAAGCCAAGGCACCAAACCCCCAACTGCACAGGGTGCCTGATCATTGGCAACCCCCCACTCTGACATCTCGCCACTTAATGCATGTGTATAGGTGCTGTCTGTGCATGTGTGTATTTTGGACCTATGTCTGTAACATGTAAATGACAGAGGGAAAAGATTGAATTTCCCCTCGAGGAGTCATAAATAATAAAGTCTGTCTTAATTAACAAAGAGCTACTACTTGGGTTCATGTCACTGGCCTCCATTGAAAATGCATTGTTGCTTGTTGCTGTGTTGCTAGTCGTGTGAGCACAGCATAACACACTATGGAATGGCCATGTTCCCTTTAGTGCCATCCTTTGTCATAATCACAACTGGATCTTTCTGTGAACTAGCATCCTGCTAGCCATCGCTCCAGCGAAGTGTTAGATGATAAACTGGATGACCTCTGGCCTCAGCTTCCAACAGGATATCAGGAGCCAGCAGAGGACTCTGGTGAGAGAGGGGAAGGAGGTGTTTGCTTTATGATCAATAAGGACTGATACAATGGTGGGAATATGACGTGCTGTCCCGTTTCTGCTCATCCTGCTCCACAAGGAGAATAAACAATCTGGATCACTGCTAAATGCCATGCAGAGTTGGCTGCAGAACAATGCTGCTTGTGTTTGGGAGATGCGACGATGCAGCCATGTGGCTGAGATCAACATGTAGCGCAGAAACTCCAACCACACCTGTAGTATTTAGAACGACTTTATTAAAAGACCAACACGTTGCGGCTTGTGGCCTTCATCAGTTATCCATTGGTGTGGTGTTGTACTTCCATGGTGAGTGCAGCTGAGAGTTGGAGAATATTGGAGAATCAGGAAAAGGGTTTTCTGGAGCAACTTCACCCACTTCCAGGATGCATGAAGAAGGTAGATGGTAGATTTTTTATTAGTCATTTTAAACAAAGTTTAAAACACAAAAGGGAGATGAATCAAAGGCATAGAAACTCCAGAAACACTTGCAGTATGTAGAACAACTTTATTAAAATACCAGTGTTTTTGCCCTCATCAGGTTCAAGCTATGTAAATAAACCATGATGCATGCCCCCAGTGATGCGAGAGATGGAATCTATCAGAGTTTGAAGCCCGTTTCGGGACACACAATCGCTGATGTCACCAATGACATCAATTAATTAACATAGTCTGCGGTAGATTTAGTTCGTAAAACAACAGAAGCAAAAAACCCCAAAACTACAGTTAAGTCAATCCAGAACCAGAAACCATGGATAACCAGATTCATCTGCAAACATGGACAATTATATAGCCGCAGCGTGTGTATGGTGCATATGTTTTTAGAGGATTTAGCCCTTTTACTGTTTTACAACTAACGATATTTATCTTTGTTACAGCCACGTTACAGCTGTCTAGAGTTTCTGTTATATTTCCTCCCAAGCCAGCTGATATGTATAACTAAAAGAAAACAACAAGAGCAGAATCTGACATGGCAACTCTGTCAAAAGAGAATAAGATGAAACAGAGACATGAAAAACCTAAACAATAAGTCAGATTATTGATATTGCTCAATAATTGAACTCATCACTCATCAATGTGTCAATTCACGTGTCCAGGAACATCATGGGAAACAAAAGAGATGGTGTCTGTTTATTTTCCATGTGTATTCAAGGAAGAACAAAATGATGGTAAAAGACAAAAAACAACAGTCAGATGACTGTCTGTGTTTGATGGTCTTGTCAGGTTGTTCTGTAGCCGACGGGGATACTGCTTCCCTCAGCTTACCACAACGTGCCTGCTCGGATGATGGATTTGGAAATATTTTGTGCAGTGATAGATGAGAGTAGTCCTTGTAACTGACAGTGTGAGCAGAATTGTTTAAACTAGGTTTTCAGGTCAGTTAGGGTGGTATGGAGTGAATGCGTTCCTCAGAGTAGACAAAACAGGAATCAAACTGATAACACAAACATGGCTAGAGATTTGGGCTGCAACAGTTTGTGGGCAGTGGTGCAGTTTGGTTGCTTTTTTTTTTTTTAGAGTGTGTAATTTTATGGTGCCAAATGTGTTTGGATGGAAAATGTGGCATTCAGCTGTGGAGAACATTTTGTTATTCTCCATCTTTGACATGTAAATAATGTTAGAGCTATCTGTGAGCTTATCTGTAGGGGAAATGGGGATCTGGATGTCTTTAATTCCTACACTTTGGTCCAGACTGAAAAACGTTTGGATGGATTGCCATGGCATTTTCTACAGACATTCATGATCCCCAGAGGATGAATCATGTACATATTTCCACCAAATTACCACAAAGATACAGTTTTTTTTTCAATTTTTGAAAAAAAAACTGTATCTTTGTGGTAATTTGGCTTCATGCGCCACCTAACAACTCTCATAGGAGTGCGCCCTGCCCCCTGCCCCCATGCTGCATCCAGGTTTTCTTAATACATCCATGAGACGAACGGTATTTTATGATGGTGTGTCGTTGCATTGCGCTATAAAAGGGGCAATAATATCAGAGTCCACCTGGGTGTCATATTTCCATTACTGCCGATCAGATCTGGAGCTGATAAATGCAAGTGAATACAAGTGCTGATTGCGATCTTCCCCATTAAATGCAAAAAAACCCCCCAAAAACATATGTTGGTGAATTTTCACTGTGAACTAAGTGATTCCCCAACTTGTCCGTCAGTGCCACCATCAGGGTTTTATTTGTGGTTTTAAGTAACATGTCTCAACTCCTCATCTATTGGATGTGTTGCCATGAAATGTTTGGCGGTAGACCCACAGCCTTGTTTTGATACTTCTTTGTGCCATTTATCAAACTTTTTCCTACATTGTGCCCCGCTGTAATTGAAGTCAGATTTTTCCTATTTTACAGAAAATACAGTTGACTCTGATGTAATGTCTCTGTTTAGCCTTCCCCAGTCCAATTAGAGAGCCATCCTCATTTGCTTAAAGCAAAACAAAAAAAGATTCTGCAGTGGGAATAGAATAATTAGAGCCACATTTAACACTGTCTGCATAAATATGAGACTTGAATATGTACAAAAGCTGTTAAATCATAGTTGTGGTGATTGTGAACTAATAATTAATGAGACAGATCTAATTGACAGACACTGGGAAGTTTTTTTACTTTGTTTTGCAGGGGCAGCCACTGACCTGCAGTTGGCTTCAAAAATATCATGTAGTGATGTAAGAATGAAGCCATTTAACCAGGATGGGTTTGTAGCTGCTTGTTTCTCTGGTATGGTGTCCAGTAACAGTTATTTCATCACTAGTAATGCTGATTGTTTCATGTAATCATTAAATGTTCTTCACTGCACTGCTTTGGGGTTTTTTTGCAAAGCGTTTTTAAATATATATTTTATCATGTGTCTTTGCAGCATATGATTTGCTTTTTCTTGCCCAGATGTTTCAGCCATTACTGCATATTATAAACTTGGCTTTGACACAGGAAGTGATGTGTTGCTCCATAAATCATTTTCTTTCATTAAGTAAAGCCAATTTGACGCAGGCTTGACTTCCAACTTAGGCACAGTCTGCACCAAAACTGGTATATTTAAAAATGTATCCTTTCTATGCGTTTTTGCCTTTTTAGCTCCCTAAAAAAAGGTGAAGATATTCAGAAACTCTGTTGATGTGTCGACAGGGAAAACAAAACATGGTTCTGTAACGTCAAGAGTGCGTGCTATTTTCTCCTTTGTGTGAGGGGTCACAAATGAGGCACGATTTTGTGCAACGGTGGATGTGGTCAAAATAGTGCTGATTCTAAACTTGTTAGCATGCCTTTGTAAACATTTACACATAAATGAACAGCCACTCTTTCACTATAGAGAGTAACAGACGTGTCAGGATGAGCCACAGCGGTTATTGCTTCAGGTAGCCGTTCAGTAATATTTCTCTCCAAGCTTCTGATTGGTCAAAGTCTTGTTTCCTCTTCTTTTTGTTCTTCTTTTTCTTTGTGTGATTTTAGGGTTCGGGTTGTATCGCTGCCTGTTGGTTTGGCATGCTCTTGGCAGCGCTTTCATTGTGTTTTTTAATTGTCAATTGGATGGAGGGTTTTTTAAAACAGTACTTGCTTTGACAGGATTTTTTTGAGAATGAAGGAGGGAAAAACCCAGTCTACAAAAATACCTGTGCGCATGTGGACTAGCCTTTATAATATTCCATACGGTACACAGAAAAAGTACAAAAAAAGCACATAATTAAAATACCACTGATACACTGAACTTTTAAGTTATTGGGAGTTTTTCTGCAAATGAAATATTGCACTTTTCCTTTTGGCATTGTAAGACTGTGTGCTATAAATTTGTCTTATGTTTAAAAACTAGCTCACTCTTTGTTCTCCAAAATCAAAGTCAGTGTATGATGCAATATCCAACAATAATAGAGCACACAGCCACAAAAAGCAATATGTAGCTGTCCGAGAAGAGTTGGAGCCCCGCGACTGACAAATATTGATGCAGTCTTTGATCTGTGTTTGAGACTAAGAGTGACTTTGTTGGAATGAAGCTCTTCGTTGTTCGTTTGGATCAAGAGGAGTCGAGATTACGACCGCTATGTTGGGACTTGAGTTGATGTGTAATTTCAACACCACAGATTCCTAGAAGGAGATAAGGAGCATGTCTGTCTGTCTGCGAGCTTCTTCTCCTCTATCACTTACATTGAAAATTCAGCTAAGTAAATGCACGTGTGTATGTATTGTATGCACAGACGTGTGTGTGTGTGTGTGTGTGTGTGTGTGTGTGTGTGTGTGCGTGCGTGCGTGCGTGCGCCCATCAGACAGCAGGAGAGACAATCCAGTGTGTTTCTTTGATCAGAGCCAGCTGAACTGGGAGGAAAGAAAACATATGGTCCTTCCATCCTATTCTTCCCTCTGCACTCCTTCTCCTCTCCTCTCTGGTTTTCATCTCCCTCTTTTTATCATTCTCCTGGTTTAGTCTCTGCGGAGTGGTGTCAGATGTTTGAGAGAGACATTCGAGAAAAGAAGTAGAAAGCGATAGTTAGCTGGAGAAAGAGTCAAAGAGGTAAAGGACTGTAATGACAGACTCCTGGGGCAAATCATCTGTGGGGGATCTGAACCCTGGTTTGGTGCGTGCGTGCGTGCGTGCGTGCGTGCGTGCGTGCGTGCGTGCGTGCGTGCGTGCGTGCGTGTGTGTGTCAGTGCAGTGTAGGAGGCTTGTTTCTGCAAAAGGCATGTTATTGCATTCTTCACCATTACTGAGTTAATGACAGACTAATCATAAACACGCACACGTTTAACCACACATGTACACCAAAAAAGAAAAAAGAAAAAAAAAACAGTCTTCATTCATACACACACAAACACATAAACACACAAACACAGACACACATCTGGTTTCCAGAAAATCCATAGTCTCTCCAATATGGTGCCTGTTAAGTTGTCTGTTTGTGTGTTGTTGGTGTCTGTGTCTGCTTCACTGACCCACTTGCTCGTGTGTCCAGCCCCCCTCTGTCCTTGGCCCTCACAGCAACTAGGGAAAAACTCCCCCCAAAAACCCCTTTAATGGGGTAAAAAAAATGGTAGAAGATAAACTGTCCATCCTTTCCAGGATAGTGCAATAGAATAAAATTACACTTGATGACAAAATGATACATAGGGAAGAAAGAGAGAAAGAGAGGGAGAGATGCATGCGACAACATTGTAATATGTACATAGTATTAGACAGAAAATGTAATAAATTTAATTTTTAATAGCATGTATATTACATTCAAACATAGTAGTTTATGTGTGTGGAATACAAAAATAGGACCTGAATGTTTGCACATGAAGAGAGAAGAGGAGAGGGGCTCAGTGTATTTTAGGAAGTCCCACGGCAGGCTGGGTCTATATCAGCCTAACTTAAAATGTATTATAGATGGATTTCTAATAAATAACGGGAGCGTCAACTTTACACTTTGCTGCCTAATTTTTTTTTTCATCTAGCATTTTTTGGCACATCTGCTTATCTCAATACTTACATCCATCAATCCACCCACCCATCTATCCTTCTATCCATTCATTCATCCATCCACCCATTAAATACATTTTTTGTCAATGTTATTACAGGGATGTTTCCCCCTACCAGTAACGTAACTCACATAAAAGTGCTCCCAGTAAGTTTCTCTCAGTGTGTTATATTTTGATAGACAGAGAAAGAGCACTGGTATCCAATTTGCAATGAGGTACCTAAATCAGTCTTGATAGAGAAAAAGCTGGATCAATATAATATGATAAACAGGGCCAAAGTTTTAATAATGAGGTAAACATATATAAAAAAAAAAATACACAGCTTCCTGCCATCCTGGATTTCTTTTTCAGGTCATCTGCTCCTCATACACTACTGCAAGTGTTTACATTATATATCCTACACTGCTAAATTAAGCTACATGCTAATGTTGGGGAAATGTGCAAACTTTGTTGCAGATGTCGCAAATGTCATATCATGTTCCTGCTGAAACATGTCCGGCGGTGTCTAGAAGCTTTTATTGGTGCTTTTTCACAGTGAAAAATGCATCCTCATAGAACGGTTTGTGTAATTTTCTGTGAAAATGCATAGTCAACAGTTAGTATGTTATCCTACAATTTAGTGCCCCATGAATGATGTTGTGTCCATTACACAAAGTAACATAATTAATGTAAAGTTACGGAGGTTAGGTTTAGGAAATTAAAGGTTTGGTTTAGGAAAAGAAGCATTGGCCGTACCTTAAAATGACTTCAAGTTCACACAGTTCTGAACACCCGTCTCCCAGTGAAAGTCCTGTGTTTTGTGACCGATCTAAAGCCCCAACATACATCCTCACAGACCGCTTGGGACCACTTCCTTCCTTCCTCCCATCATTGCATTGGTTGCATGATTGCTGCCTTCTAAAATATGTGGGTTATGCACAAATTACTAATTATTACTAATGATAACATGTGTATGTATAAATTTGGGTGCATTACTTTTTGTAGGAAAGCGTATAGTTTCGTTCCTGTACTGCAGCCTTGTATTGGGGAACTTTTTTTGCGTTCACCTAGTATGAATGTAAACAACATCAAAGCCCTTACTTTAAAGTCAGCACTTCAATAGATAATCCTGTATTATCAGAACTGATTTTTATAGATTTGACCATCATTTCTGATTTACGCTGAGATCTCAGAACACAGCCACATCTTTTTATCTGTCTGCTGTAGTTGAATACTTTCTCCCTGTTGTTGATCTTTGTGTTCAAACTGTGGTTGCTCTGCTTTATGTTGAGGCTTAAATTTGACAAGCTTTGCGTGTGTGTGCATGTTGATCATGGTGTCCCCTCACACTAAAGTGAAGAGCCTTGGGATAACAGCAGCAGCTGATGGAGACCAGAACTCCCCCTGTGTATGTATAGCCCAGTATATGCACAATATGTGTGTCCACTTTATGTGGATGTTGCGTTGCTCTTGTGCACACAAGAAATTAACAGCAAAGGGAAATATGCCCTGATGAGTTTGAGTGCATATAGAGTAAGAGCAGAGAGTTTCCATGTCTCGTCTTGTCCTCTGCTGCATTCAGATGTCAGATCATTTCTTGGTATGTACGACTGAAACCCCTCTTCTTGTACACACTGCTTATGAATGTCAGGAGCAGTGTTACCTTAAATCTCACTATGGCTCAAACATGTCTGAACACCAGGAGCTACCCTGTAGCCTGTTTATGGCTTTAAGAAAAGCACGTCAGCAGTTCGTCATGCTGACAACAGAAAACAACCAGAAAAATAAAACCACTATGCACTGTTATACTGTAATGTATACTGCAACAACAATCCATGCAGAGTCAATGAAGAGAAACAATATGTACACATTAAGCATCATGCACCTGTTTTAAAAGTGCTAAGTTAAAGTATTTTTTTTTATGGGAAAATACTTTTGATATGGAAAATAAAAAAATGGGTGGGAGGATTTTGGAGCCATAGTTTGACAGTACATTTTGTCTTACTGAAAGTCACATAAGAGGAATTACATGAGTTCTTGGCAGGATATGACTGACAGTTGATCAGACCTATAGAGGAGCAAAGAAGAGCAAAACAAAACACCACTCACAGACGAACAATAGGAGATGCAAACCAACAGACAGACAATGTGTCTGTTATGTTGTGAAAATTTAAAACTTTTGTTGGATGGTTTGCAATCCCACTTTCTTTGTTTTTATTAAAATTAAAATTAACCCCATGGATGGATATCACATTTATGTCGTGTGTGGATGTTAAATATGAAGCTGCAGTCAATTAGCTTAGTGTAGATAGAAACACTGGAAGCAGTGGTCACTGCCATGGATATATAGAGAGAACTGGATACAGTGTTGGAGGCAGGGTCCTGTTCATTCCTATAAAATTTGCTCAGTGGTGCATGAAGCTAAAAAAGCTCAACTGCTGTCTACAAAATTACCCGGTTGATTGGCACTGCTTCTGCACTGTGTGGCCATAGAGCAGCTGTACCAAAAACTACTACTGTCTACTTTGATTTTGCGCTCAGGTAACTTGAATAACACAATTCAATCGTGAAATTGTTTCAGTCGTACAATAAGTCATTTTGTGGGGGTTGTGTCACTCAAAAAAGAATGTATCCACAGATTTGCAGATGTCTTTTTTGCTATTCAAGTCAATGTAAAAATGTTCTTTTTGGACCACAGAGCATCACTTGACAAAATCCACTGTTTGGCCACAACAAAAAATGGCTTCAGAGCTAAGGCCCTGGTCACTGCGCCTGTCCAAGAAATAGTCCCCTTCATGTTCAAAATCACAGCTTTTTTTGCCACTTCAGTTTTTGTACCAATCAAAAAAAATATGTGAGTTCTGTTGAACTCTAGTGGTGCTGGTTGGTTGCTGGTTGGAACTGAGATGTAGAAAATATTAAAATACATAATGAAAGCCAACACACCACCAACACAAAATGTAGTTTCACCTGTACAACTGTACTGCAGAATTTAATCAACACACAAACAGCTGCATCAGTAGTAGGTAGACTGATTTTTTTTTTTTTTTTTTTTTTGAACCGATACCAATTATAATTAGTTAATGAGACAGAAAACCGATATTTGGAAGCAATATGCATTTACAATAACAATGAAAACTTTTCTGTCAGTATTTAGAATTTGTTAAAAGCTTTGTTAAAATGTATTTGACAAATGTTCAGTCAAAACTGAGACTTTCAACATTAAATACAGCAAGTTCCCAGCAATTTTTTTTAGAAAGCCAAGTAAAATTTTAAAATAATTGATAAATAAATAAAAATAGCTCCCAGATTTAGTAACAGTTCCTCCGAAGCTGAAGCTCTCTTTGTACTTTCTAATTTTAATGGCAATCATTAAACTAAAACTCCAGTACGGATAACAGGTCGGGGCTTTGTCAGGGTTTCCTTTTCCACACATGAAGCACAGAACAGGAGATTGTCTTTGTCAGAAGCGTTCTCACCTAATGGAAATACTCTGTTTGGCTTTTGCAACAGTTGATACCTGTGTAGAGCGTCCAGGAGGCAGGACGTGACGCAGATTACACTTTGGTCACGTAATCGGTTCATCGTTTATTCATAAACAAGAGTCTCTTGCCATTTCTTGAATTTGTGTGATGATTTTGACCATTACTAACAGATGTTCCCAAATCTTGTCATCTCTCCTGTTAGACATTTTTGTTGCCCTCTTTGTGTATACGACCATTCTACTTCACCCTCGGATGTTTGTGTTTTTTCTGCTCATCAACACGGCCACTTGCTCGCGGTGAATCCAGACAATAACCTGCTCTTTTCACACATGGGCTCAATCAGACCTGGGAAGCTGCTGGGGTAAAGTCCATTTAATCCAACTGGTCCAACTAATCCAGACATTTGCGTCCTCACATAAAGCTCCTCTGGGTTATGTCGAGATAATTTCAGGTTTACAGTGCATGTGTGAAAGAGGCTTATGTTTTGAGTTGAAGCTGCAGTGAGCAATCAGAGCACAAATCCCTGAAAGCAAATGTCAACATTTTACAGACGTTTCTCAGCTCATAAAGCTCCAAAAATAATTTGGAGTTTTAAGGGTGCAGTATTAGCTGTACCAGTAGATAATATCATGGCCTGTCCACTGAAGACAGATAACAATATGACAGAATGCCGGCAGGCCGGCTGGCAGACAGACAGACGGAAAAACAGATGGACAAGAGAAAAAAAACTAAAGGGCAACAAATACATCTGGCGCTCAGACTCAAATATTATGCCAACCTAGCATGTGCATGCACGTGTGTGTGTATGTGGCTGCGTGTGTTGAAAGGTGCAAAGCAGATGGAGGGTTTACGTAAGCCCCAGAAATACGTGTGAAAAGGAGCCACACCAGTAGAGGCATGCCCTCCTTTCCCCTACCATCTATTATTTCTTCTAGTCTCCCTCTTTCCCCCCTTCTCTCCCTTTTCACTTTCAATATGTTGCTCATTTCTCTGCTGTCTCTCCCCCAGTCTCATCTTTTACATCCCATCTTTTTTTGCTTAGTGCATCTCACAGATCTCTGCGACCATTGTGTCCGCAGTGTTCAAAAGAATGTGGGCGTGCATATGATATGCATTTCGGCATAAGCTGCAACTCTGACCACATATTGCCTTTAGAAATGTCTCTTTTGCCTTCTGTGTTTCAGTGTGTGTGTCTGCTCTTGAGCTGAATCATCATCAAAACACATGTATTCTTTATTGCCCCCTGGTATTAGTCTTTATTGTGGGATGTTGCATGTGTCGGTGCCAAGATGGGCGTTATCATGTGATTACACCAAGCTTCTGCAAAAAGTATGTCACCTAGAAAGAGAAAGAGAGAGAGAGAAAGACAAACAAAAAGCAAATGGTCTGACTGATAAAGTATTTAATTAGGTTGTTGACAAGGTAGGTTAATTATAGGGCCGCCATCACCCACATGTCTCAGAGGTAACATCAAACAAAAGAGCGTAGTTAGTTTGTTTGTGTATTTTTTTTATGTTCATCCTCAGCGAGTCAGTTATTGGGTAGGAAATGCAAAGTGGGTCCACTAGAGCATGTTTGCTGAAAACAACTGCCTGCTTAGCTGGAAAAGACGTTAATACGAGAATGTTTTAAGACAGAAATCTCAAACAGAAAAAAAGCTCTCTCAACTATGTGATACATTGTTAATATAAACAATATTGATTGGTGCAGCTTGAAAAACAAGTGAATCTTATCAAACATAGTCAACAATTTTATCACAGTCATTAGTCAGTGAGTAAAGTATGTTCAACTGAAGGTATCCATAGCACACTGGATAAAAAATAATGGACGTAGCCACCAAGACATCACAAGTAACCATATTTGAATGAGAGTGAGGAGCTGTGGAGAAGCAAGGGTTGGTTTTGTCTAATAAAAGGGCCGCGATAGCAAATGTATGATTGTGCAGTCTTACAGGGTGGTGGCTCTTCCTAAGCCTCTTAGTGCTAGCCTGGTGTATCTCTCACCTTCTTCTCCACTTCAGCAGGGAGAAAAGGCTGTTTGTGTAGTTGGGCTCTCCTGGACTTATTTTTTGAGCACCTGGTGTAAACATCCTTTAGGCAAACCACTCTTTTCAGGGCCTTGCAGTCTTGTTGTGCTTGTGCTGTTTCCATACGAGGTAGTGATGCTCTCTGTCAGGAGGCTCTCGATGGTGAAGACCTATAAATTCCTCAGTATTTGAGCATTTGAGGTAAAACTGTCTCTGCCTCGTTTTCTCACCACCACGGAGGCAATATGCAGTGCCCAGGTCAGGCCCTCACTGAGGTGGATACAAAGGTACTTAAAACTATCCACTCTCTCCACAGAGGACCCATTGACATCAATGGGGCTTAGTTCCTTCCCTAATTCTTCCCAACGTCCACAATCCTTAGTCTTGCTGACATTCAGGTGAAGGTTATTGTCCTGACCCCACCGTGTCAGGTCCTCTTCTACCTTCAAACAGGCTTTTTCATTTTCATACAGGCCCTCTGATTCCCAAGACTTTATTTTTTCCCTTAATATTGGTTCCAAACATGCATCTTCCCTATTTGGTATTACTGAGTTTAAAAAAAAAACAGTCATATATTGAAAAAGTTTTGTCAGTGGCCAAACTTATGACTCTCCCTCTCTAATTAATATCTTGAGTTAAAACATACTTTAAGTGGCTTTTAAGTTTAACTTTCTTGTTAGTTGTTTGAAGTGTGATGGTGAGTGTGTTTCTTTGTTTTCTGTTCATGACAAAGGGTGACTGACATTGGGCTCCCACAGGTGCTCAGTAAAGCTGGGGTAGGGGCAGAAGGCTAGCCAAGACAGCGCTGGCCAAAGGCACATTTTTTGCTGCTGCAGCGTAAGTTTAGCCATGTCGAATGTCACGAAGCAGAACAAATCACTGCTTGCCAGCGGGTGATTCTGGAGAGACCTCTGCAGGTCACTTTTTAGGCCTAAAAGGGCAATAACCTTGCCTTTAGTTTTTCACGTTCTTAAACCTTGAATAATGTGCAATAGAAGACCAAGAGATCAACTCTCTCAGTCAGACTGTTTGTTGTCTCTTTGCAGCCAATCCTATTGATGTCCTGAAGGTCCTGGAGCTGTCGGAGGACATGGAAGGCGTTTCATTGGAGTCAGGACTGTGTACCAGCAGGCAGGGACGAGAGGAGACGGACCTCTCCTATAAGATCGATAAAAAAATTCAACTGAGCGCTCCCACCAGTCAACTCTTCCCTGGTACATTTGAATAAACCTCTGTGTGAGCTTACATGATGCAGTTAATAACCAAGTGTGGCTATGAATATATCTGACCATTGAGAGCCTGTGCCCTAATGTGTGTGTGACTTCTCGCCAGATTCGCCATTCCCTATGAACTTCTCAGTGATGACAACAGTCAGAGCTGTGAGAGGCTCACAGGTCTTTCTCCTCTCACTTTACGACTCGCAGGTACGCATCACACATGCCGAAACCAAACTTTTCCTTCATGCTGATTGTTTAACAGCTATACTTTCTGTCACTTGGCATATTGTCTTTTTTGACTGTGTCTGCCAAACTTTTTTTTAAATAACAAAAGTAATTATTTTCCTTTTAATCATGAAATTTAGCAAACTTATCCAGCATACTGAAATGCAACACTGACTCTTTCAACCACGCACTCTGCAGGACTCCTGACGGGTCAGCATCACAGGTTGTCCTCAAAATGGGAATATGTTTAGCCAGGTTTGCTGAATTTTGTTCAATTTACCAAAAAATGTTTGCCAAATCGTGATGAAGACTTCACACTGATATTAAGTTTATGTGTAAATATTATGTAAATGGACTATCCAGGGTCGAAAATTAGCACCTGCCAAACGCCAAATACGAGTACATTTTCCATATGGCAAGTAAATCTCGCGTCTCAGTGGTGCCGAAACTGACTTTCTCAAGCGCTCATCTGGATCATCAGCTACAAGAAGGTCATAAAAAATTGACATGGAAGCTCTGTGGTTTGAATCAAACTCTTTATTGTCCACATTGTTAACAGCAGCACATTACAACCTCTTTTCCTTCCTTTTATGATTAAAGCCTTATTAATAAGTTACTAACTCAATAAAAGGTATATATGACACAAAAGGCAGGTGAGTCAAAAAGTTAATACTGGTTGTGAGTTTGTGTTTGGCCTGGGTAAATTGTTAGGCTGAAGCCTTTTGGGATAAATAAAGTTGTCTGAAGTCTGATTAGTCAATGGCCACATCCCCATTAAACCAAATAACATACAGTGTATTCCAAATTTAAAGAACCTGTGTACACGTGCTGAAAATTGTCACCATTTGTTTTTCTTTGTAGTTGTCTGGCATGAAAACAACATCTTTCCTTTCCCATTATCATTTTATCCAGTCACCCCTCTGTCCTTCTGTCTCTCAGGGCACACAGCAGCTGGGTTTGGAGATCGGCCGTTCTCCTGTCTTCCTGTACGAGAACCACGAGGGTCAGCCACCTCCAGAACTTTACCCCACCTTTAGAAAGATCAACCTGGCTGATGGCAAGTGGGTAACGACACACACACACACACACACACACACACTTGCATACTTTTGTGTTTGCATTCAAATTTTGACAAAATCTTCACACACAAAAAAACTCACAAAAGAAACGTCGGGAAACAAACGAATTTCTTCTTCTCTTCTTCCTGCCAGGTGGCACAGAGTAGCTTACAGTGTGGAGGGCCAGTCAGTGACTCTCTACCTGGACTGTGTCAAGCTGGACACCCTGGACCTGCTCAGAGGTCACCACCCACATGTCAGCATCGATGGGGTCACTGTGTTTGGAACACGACTGCTGGACGAAGACGTATTTGAGGTGTGTGCATCTACTGCGTGTTAATGTGTGTTATGTAATAAGATATGGATCGGGGTAACTGACTGGTGAAACTGTCACACCATGTTAAGTGTTAAAATCATTTGGCTTTTGTCAAAACTAATTAAAAAAAACTTGGCCAAAAATACAAAGAATGAGAACACACAATGAGTCCCTTGTGTGTGGTGAGGAAGTGTCTCTGCTTGTTGCTGCTTGTTGCTTTTATCCATCAAATGAATAAACATAAAGGCTGTCTCCTTGCACTGCCCTCCTGTGGCCGTGATCATGTACTGCACTTTTACCTCCGCTCCAAACCTCGAGTGCTGGAACTTTACAAAGCTGCAGATGATTTAAATGTTTGCAAAGATCAAACCTGGCAGATAATGGGGCTTGTAGATCCTCTATAGCTCATTACTAGTTATTGCGGAAATTAAAACAGTTCTATTGAAGCTGCTTCACAATAAGCACTGGAAAAATCTGCAGCTGTGTAAAACTTTTTATGAGTTGTGTTTCTGTTGTGTCCTCAGCAGTGTCAGGGCAGTTTGACAGATCCCAAGTGTGAACTTTGACCTTTGCTTTCGGTTCAGTGTCAGGTGGTCCATCTGTTTAACTGAAAGATGCCCAGCCCTTCTTTGGCTTGGATGCTCTTGCATGTGTATGGATGTGTGAAATGGAGCGAGAGGGAGTGCGTGTGCGTCTGTGGATGTGCTGGCAACACTTGAGACTGAAGCTCTGGAGACGATTAACTGCAGAGCAACGATAAAATCAGCCCGTTAAGTCACTTTGATCTGACTAAATGAACACATACAGTCAGAGATAGAGACATGGGAGACAGATGCATGGGACATGTTATGCATGTAATTAATGGCATATTGTACAGTGAGGAGCAGTGACATCATGTGCATTCCTTGTGTGTTTTTATTTGTGTGTTATTGTGACACAGGGAGAGATCCAGCAGCTGCTGATTGTCAATGACCCCAGGGCAGCAGAGACGTACTGTCAGGACTACATCCCAGACTGTGACGCACCTTTGCCTTACAACACCATATTAGTGGAGGCTGAGGAGGTAAGCCCACTTCTTACAGCCAATCACAGAGGGCAGAGAGAGTCAGCTTGTACACACAAAGAGCAGTGGGATCACGATCAGCCTACATGGCCCATTCCACACATAATGAACGCTGTGAGGCATCTCAGGTGTTAAATGTTGTAAATCCAGACTGTCGTTTTGGAAGGAAAGGAGCCCCCAAGGTTTCATTTGTAAGAGGAGAAACTATTACAGGTATTTATGTACATTTTAGAAGGCTAATATGACAAAAAAGACATATGATATACTCATTTTTTCACTCATATATTCCCACCCAAAAATCACCTGGGTAACGTAAATTTAAAAGTCTCTGTGGATTGTAAAGAAACACTCACTTCATGGAGAGTTAGATTGCCATTATACTGTAAATATTTGCATGTGCAGATTGTTTCCTCATCAAACACACATAAATATCTTACCACTAGTTTCAGAAGCATCCAACCCCATTAGGATAAAGTGCATTTTAGCAGTGTGGGGCAGCGTTTTTTCAACAGAGTGAGGCCGTTTGCTCTCTGCTTTTGCATTGCTGAGCACCTTATTTTGCACTATGCGCCTCGCATGTCTGTGGGAGTGCCCTGAAAGCAATAAAATGACATAACTTCAACTCGGAGCAGAAATGACCACTGATGTCATTGGCTTTTTTTCCACTGTCCTTTTTGGATGAACTGAGAGGCAGCTCTTCTGTGGTGGGGATGACAACAAGTGGTAGCATACATGGTTTATGTAAAACTAACGTTAACTCGCTTTTATTATCACCCTGAGTTAGCTGAAGAGGATTTAAAATGACAAATTGTAGCTTCAACTACTTTCCTAAGTTTTGCCAACAATAATTAGGCCTGAAAATTGACAGCAGATTGTCACACTATCGCTGACTCATCCTAAAATACGGCTTTAATCCAACATCAGCTGGTGATACTCCCTGTGATTTCTCCTCTTTCTGAAGGTCTCTTGTACCCACACAGATCTCTTTTTCCCTGTGTCCGGTCTCTGCTCTGCCTGTCCATTTTTTATAGCGATTTCAATCTACAGATCTGTGAGTTAACTTCACAGCGGTTAAGATAAGAAGAGTTGACACTGTGGTTGTTAAGTAATTATAAAAAAAGACGGAACGAGCTGCCAAAAGCGCTCTGTCTGATCGGGGCAGGCTTCAACAAAAAAGGTGGTGCGATGCGCCTGGCATTATGCAACCTGCAAAGTATGCTCTTTCTGATCGGCGTCTTACTGAGTCGCCTCCAGCTATTTATTTCCTTGCTGTCGGTTGGATACATCCACCCCCAAATAAAGTAGCAAATCATAAAAGGCTACAGGTGTCTCACTCTCCCTTTCTTATTTTTTTTCTCTCTTTCTCTTTACCCATCGCTCATTCACATTACATGATGCTACATGGTGTTGTGGTCCGGTGTACTTTGCCAGGTTCTATGTGCCAACGCTCCACAGTCCTGGGAAACATTTCAAATCCTCTTCCGCTGCTGCTGTTTGATTCATCATCTGGCTCACAGCTAAAAACTCTGCAGGATTTCAGGTTTATTGTGCTCAGTTGTTTTATTGTAACACCACCACAAATGCAATCAGCAGGAAGAAGCCAACAGAAAACATGGTATTTTGACACCCTAATGATACACTGATGGAGCCAAAATGAAGAAGACTAAACTGTGGCCATGCCATATGTGGACTGCGCCATGTATTTCTTGGCCTGAGTTCTCTGTTGCTTTTTGAGCAACAGAGAACTCAGCCAGACTCAAGGACTGAAGAAATATCATATCTCAATAGACATCCTCTGTGTCTATGTTACATATCTGTTCATTTAATTCGATGTATCAAATCCATTTAAATGTTCTGCATACACATAAACAAAATGTTATATGTGCTTACAATGATGCATCATCTCTGTTTTGATTCTTTCATCGTCGTCAGGTGGAGAGAGCACCTAAGAAACATGTGCCGGAGGAGTTTGAGGAGTTTGACTACAGTGACCTCTACGAAGACATCTCTTTTTCCACGGTGACCTCAGGTCCTAATGTCACTGAGTATGAGGTGAGACTGTGCATCAGCTTGACTTTGTGCCTATGTCTGTTTTTCCTGTCACTCATTATTTGTCTTTTTGTGTGATTGTTGGACAGATCGTAGAGTACGAAGATTATGACAACACAACAGATTACTACCATGTGAACGAGTATGAGTACGAGGACGAATACGATGATCGCTACGGACCAGCTGAGAGAGAACGGGAGTTCTCCCTTAACGCACAGGTACCGTACAAACTATCACACGGCAAGAATTTGTGCAGTTAAACGAAACAGAATCATGTGTAGAGACCAGAAAATTACCTCTCTGTGTCATCTACATTTATGTTGCTCATGTCGATCCGATCTTCTCTCATTAGGATATACCAGAGAAAGGACAGAAAGGAGAGCCGAGCTATTTGGGACCGGTGAGGAAAACACACACAGGGCTAAAGACATGCACAACCACACAGCGGGCCTTAATATTGTCCTCAAAACAATGAGAAGAGAGCATGACATGTCAATACTAGTTTTCATTGCCCCTACTCTGTTTTCTAAAATATAAAATTCAGAATTTCTTAAAATAAATCAATCATACAAACAGTATTCATGGTTTGGAGCAGGCAGCCAGCGGAGCCGAAATATTTGGCATTGTGTGAGAGATTGCAGGCCAGAGAGATGTTATCGAAAGCAAGGCAAGCGTGGCGTGTGACTGAAGGCAAACTCCTACACAGAGCTGCCTCCACACCTGCAGAACAGATCTGCCTTAAGTGCCTTATAACTGAACCAAATCTGGACATCCATCACCAAATAATATCTTTGAATTGCATCACAAATAAACAAATATAAAGCTTATCTGAAAATGTACTTTTTTGTGTGAAAGAAAACCTTCTTGGCAGCCTTTATCGTTTCTTTGAACACAGGGAATTTAAAAACTATCTTAGATGGTGTGAAATTATTAATTAATTAACTTTTTTTCAACTCATTTTCACTTCCTTTTGGGTAACTAGAAGATTATAAGCAATATTATAATATGATTTATTCAATATGTTAAGGGAAAATAATAAGAGTTTAGGTAGCATTGGTTAGTTTAATTCCTCTTTAGGCAGAGATGTTCAACAGTGGATCATCGTTCAACTGTCTGTAAGAGATTGTGGACTGAACAGCCACAATATGTAAATGAAAGTTTTTTTTCGAGGGTTGGTTGTTTGTACTCAAAATTTCAGATTTCTGGGTAGATTTGTAAGACTATGCTTGATGTTTGAGTCAGAAACAGTATATAATTTTAAATGGAATATATGTAAGAATCCTCTCCATAGCATCGAGTTTCAGAAACTGGCAAGCTGTAAAAGAAAGGCATTAAATGCTTTGTTGAATTCTTACACTTGTTTGCTTTTTTTTTATCTGATGAAGTATCTATCTACTACTTGTTATCCTGTTTAAGGTTGAGCAGATATTTCCTGATTTGGACAAGGAAAATAATATAAGACTCCATGTGTTTGGACATGAGACAACAGTGATGATAAAAAAAGGTTTTGTAGAAAATTAGTTTACACTTCTTGGCGGAAAATGATATGACGATATACCGTACGTACAATCAAACAATATATGTTTTTCTAATGCCACAGATCTTTCCATACACTGTGGTTATTATCCCTTTGATACCTCAGTTTAATTACTGATCAATGATCAGGATAATTTTATGGCAGTGTTGCAATTTTATATTATTTTTGCATCAATATAAAGAAGTTATTTGGTTTTTAAGGGGTTTAATTAGCTTAACAAGCACACTGATATCCCTGGCTGCTTATTTGATCTCTAAACAATTTCATAATTCATTTTCTAGAAAACTGCACACAATAAAAAAAAAAACATGCTAAAATATTATATAAAAGTAAAATGCACCACTTAGTACATATCTTAATTACATTTCTTAACGTTTTCTATTTGGTCCGTTACACTTTCAAATATAAGTAATAGCTTCAAACGTCCTGTATTGATCCTACACCTCAACCAAATGCCGCAGAAAATAAGTTAATTTCTGTCAAATTTCTGCAGGGGACACAGATTACAGGACCACACGGGCCTCCAGGACCTGCGGTAAGTGAACTTTGCTGCATGGCGTGTCACAGGAAACACATTTTTCTACACTATTCAGGTGAGAAACCTGTTTTGCATGTGGGGAAGGTGAACACACGTGCAGCTGCAGAGACTTTTTATATGGGAATGGAAGCCTGCTCTTACATAATAATACATATAATTCCATCAAACTCAGTGGACATTTTTTTTTGTTTTTGGTTTATGTTTGAAGGGAGAACAAGGGCCCTCTGGAGTCACAGGACCAGTTGGACCTCGAGGAGACCCCGGGGAGCTGGTGAGGACTGTCCCTTTTTTGCTGTGTCAGTGACTGAGTCCACCACATGTTGGTGTCTCTCCATAACTGTCCTCCTCTGTTCTTTCTTAGGGCCCTCCCGGGCGCCCAGGCCTTAATGGAGCTGATGGGATACCAGGTCCCCCAGGAAACATCATGCTCATTCCGGTAACCTGAAGATCCTTCTGTGGTGCCGGAGGTCTTACAAGCTGCAGTGATGTTGTTACGCAGTTATTCGGTCCTGTTAACTCTTAACAGAGCCCAGAGGCACATGGGAATGCATGAATGTTGTAACTAAAACATGCTCTGGCTCAGGATAGTTACATCACCTGGCCCTCGCTTACCTTTCCAGATCCAATATGCAACACATGTTTCATATCGGTGTCAATCAAAACTTCAGCCAAACACTGGATTTAGATTTTCATTTTGTCGGTCCCATTGTTGTGTCAAATCAGTCAGCTGTGGTGAGAAGCATGTTCCTTCATTTAACTGATGTCTTTAAAACTTAACTGGGTGTTTATTTGGGTTGGCATCTGGTGACTGTGGGGGACATAACATGTGAGTCAAATCATCACATCATGCAGTCCCCTCTTGCATCTACATGTCTGCATTTTATGTGTCACAACTAAATTATTCTGATTTTTCCTTTGATTTCAACCGTCTGCACCTTTTTTGTGAAAAACTGGAATAGCAATGCAGCATATTGGCCACTGGGTGGAGTAATGAGTTTGACTTCAAAGCATATTTTTTTTTTTTGTGCGTGTGTGTGTGTGTGTGTGTGTGTGTCTATATAGTTCCAGTCAGGCGGTGATCCAAAGACAGGCACTGTGGTCTCTGCACAGGAGGCGCAGGCTCAGGCCATCCTGCAGCAGACCAAGGTACACAAACTTCTGAATTGTTGCAGTTACACCTTTAACACACTCACAAAGCTGATGTAGAATCCCTGCGCTGTCTTTGTCACTGTCTGACCTCTTCTTCCTACATCCTCCTCTTCCAGCTGGCTATGAAGGGACCTCCAGGGCCACTTGGCCTCAGGGGAAGACCTGGACCACTGGTGAGAGAGAGATGTTCTCTGATTGAGTTTCTTTTTCTTGAAGATTTACTGCAAAGGTAGTATTTGGCCACTTTACTCTGTTACTTAAGAGAAAAAGCAGATAATTTTACAAAATTTAAATATCTATGCAACCTTAACATTACTTAGAAACACAGTTTAACTGGTAGTGAGCTCTGCAGTGGTGGAATGTAACTAAGTACATTTTTTTAAGTGCTGTACTAATGTACATTTTATACTTGTATTACACAAAGGGAAATATTGCACTTTTTACTCAGTTTGAGGTATTTTAAAGCTCCAGCCACTTTGCAGATTTTGATATAAAATATAAATCAGCTAACAAATAATGGTGTTTACTTTTAGGTTAATCTTCCCCAGAATATATAGAATAATTCAATTATTGGATTCAATTAAGTCCTTAATCTTTACCAGTTTCAACAATACAGAAATAACCACACATTAATGTATCTACAATTATAATCCAGTAATATACTGTTTTACACTGCTTTATTATTCTGAAATTGACAACTGTACTGTAAGATTTAGTGTGTAGGGTTTAAGTGACATCTAGCAGTGAAGTTGCACTTTTGTGCCAAACGTGTAGGAGAGGTACAGTGGACGATGCAAAAATGTAAGTGGCCATATTTATAGCCAGTGTTTGGTTTTTCCATTCTGGACTACTGCAGAAACAACATGGCAGACTCCATGGAAGAGGATTCACACCATATGATTATTTCTTATTCACCATATGATTATCTTATTTTCTTATCTGAAAAATTAACTAACTAAAACATAATTATGAAGATTATGTTCCATTCCTGCAAACAGATGCACCTAAATACTCACACTGTAACTTTAAGTAACATTTTGCATACAAGACAGTATTTTTACACTGTGGTATTACCACTTTTTCTTAATTATATCTGATCTGACAACTTTATCCACCTCAGGTTCTCCCCAACATGACGAAAAAGACCAAAGTTTAGACCGACAAATGCAAAACAAGGCAGCAAACATACACATCAGATATTGTGAATCGGAGTATTACCCTTTTTTACACGCTTCTCTGCAGTGATTAGTGAAACAATTCTTTACTAATTGTGTTTTTTGAATCTAGTGTATTGCTGTCAACTCCTGAGCATTGCCAAAATTTAGGTTCAGAAACTCTACCCCAAATCAGAAGCCATGACTATATCTGCACAGTAAGGGCATCGTTTCTCTTCAGCAGAAAAGCAGTGGTAGTGTGCTTCTCTGAGCGCTTTACTTAGCTTATGTCTCTGTGACAACAATATCTTGACATTAACAATAGTTTACAACAATAGGTAGCTAAAGCAATGTTAACAGAGAGTTAAC
Source organism: Plectropomus leopardus (assembly GCF_008729295.1). Lineage (NCBI taxonomy): Eukaryota > Metazoa > Chordata > Actinopteri > Perciformes > Serranidae > Plectropomus > Plectropomus leopardus. The sequence continues at coordinate 20,019,680 of NC_056466.1, read as the reverse complement.
TACACACTTGACAAAAAACCTATAACGTGCACGGTGATAAAAGCACAACACTCACCGGCATCATTCAGGGGAGGTGAATCTGCTCCAACAAATGAGCTTGTCTGTCTTTGTTATTATAGTTTTTGGCCGACACGTCATACAGCGTAGAAAGACAGTAGCTAAAAGACCAGCAGGGTCGACACCAGTGCCTTTCTGAAAAGTTCTCTTTCTGAAAAGAGATTTTCAACTAGAAGTGCTTGGAGCATCTGCAAAAAAAGACAGAGCTCTCTTAAAAAAACGCAGCGTTTTTTACTCTGAATGGCCACTTGTGACTGCAAACGATTGAAAAAAGCTGATGGCCCAAAAAAAAAAAAAAAAAAAGCTATGGGGACACAGGTCCTAAGTACCTGTTGTGGAAAGGTCAGGTGGATTCATATACTACACACACACACACACAGATAGTCTGACGTTTTTTTAACAACTGAATGCTGTAAACTTTTTTTTCCCAGGGTGCACCAGGTTCCTCTGGGCTAAAGGGGACTTCTGGAGATATGGGGCCTATGGTGAGTTAGCTGGTTGTCACAGCAACACACCCAGCACTTCACTCCTTTCATGTAACACTTGAACTCCTTGTGAACCAGTTCGACTGCTCTCTTTTCTCTCCAGGGTCCTCCGGGACAGCCAGGCATGGCAGGTCAGAGCGGGCGACCCGGGAAAAGGGTGAGTCTTTTAGCAGTAATATCATCTTCTGCAGTCTGTTGATGTGCTCTCATTTCACAGAATGAACATCAGGTAGTCTCAATAGCTCAAATACTTGCAGTACTTGCAGAGGACTTTACCATGTCTAACTTGTTGCATTGTTGCATGTTTTTTAGGGTCGAGCAGGTGCAGACGGGGGTCGCGGTGTAATAGGAGAGCCTGGAGCAAAGGTGAAGAAGCACCGATGTCACACTGTACACTTACTGACTGCTCTGTCGTCTTTATTGATGAACTAATCTGTCTGTTTTTCAGGGGGATCGAGGGTTTGATGGTTTGCCAGGTCTCCCTGGAAACAAAGGACATAAAGTAAGTTATTTGGCTGAGTGAGTGAGTGGTGTTACGCAGACAATTCATAATACCAACTCCCAAGTGTGTGTTTTTCTCAGGGGGACAGGGGTAAGCCGGGCCCTGTAGGTCCTCCTGGAGAGTCAGGAGAAAAGGTGAGAGGTCACCATGTTGTGTGTATTCATGTTTATGTAAGTTCATGTTTTTGTATATACAGGATGTATTAATGTATGTGTTTTTTCACAGGGCTCTGAGGGGCCATCTGGGCCAAGAGGACAACCAGGTGATGCTGTAAGTGTTAAAAAAAACGCACTTATTTACTTATTTAATCATTCTTGAATCCACTACAATTTAATTAAATGTGGTGTTAGTCTAAACGCAAAGAAACGTTCACCTCAAAATCAAAAATACATGTTTTATCTCTGACCTGTAGTGCCATTTATCAATCTAGGTGGTTTTGGTGTAAGTTGAAGAGTGTTGGAGATATGAGCCGTAAAGATGTCTGCTCTCACTCCAGTGTAATTGAACTAGATGGCACTTGGCCAAAAACTCAATACCAATGTCTCCTTCCAGAAATCATGACTCAGTTTCTCAAGATGATCAGTTGACAGATATAGTTCAGTAGAAGCAAAATTTTTCCATGCATGAAACTACTAACAATGAGGTCTGTGGGTTATCTTGAGTAACCGGTTCATGATTTCTGGAAAGACATTGTTGCTGAGTTTTTCAAATGTTTTTTTTTTTTTTTTGGTGCTTTGAGCACCACAAGCCAATTGTTACTTAGTTCCATTATTTTCATTAAATGGGAATGGCATGATATTTTCATCTGATTCTTAGCAAGAAAACAGATATGATTATTTACCGAAATGGTGAACTGTCATAACCAAGATGTTATAGCTCTCTGAGACATTTTTTGTTCTATGATAATCCCTTAAAGAAATGTATGGACCAAGATATACATGTACACAAAACACAAGTATTATCTATACAGAAATTAATCCAGCCTGTTGTGCTACCACGCACAAATAGACACCCATGCACTTAACCTCTGTACTCACATATATATACATCATATAAAAGATTCCCTAGCCCTAAATCCAAGTGTTTGCCCTTAAAAAAACACTATGAAGACACCAAAATGTCCTCACAATTAAGGTGTGGACATAGTCCTTGCCATGAACATCTGTGGACAGCTGCAGCTATGCAGAGGTCCGTGAGCTTACTGTCCTCTTCTGCCCACATCGGGTAAAAGTGAAAGTAAGAAGCTGCCGCTAGGTTTGTAGTGAATGTCAAATATCCAACTTAAAACCAACTTGACTGTGGTGAGACAGCTGCGGCTGGCCGGACAGCAGTGTTTTGGACTGCAGTGGTGTGTGGATCACGAGATTGTAGCATGTGCAGTTGGTATGCTGCTATGCCTGCAGTCTGCTCACTAACAAAATATGGGCTGCACACAGATGTGGGCAGAGGGTCTGTGCTGACCCTCGCGGACATGGACTGACGACGACATTTACGTCGAGCAGAAATGTAATATCCAAAGTGGTCCTCACAAAGATAGACATATAAGAGCACACACACTCAAATCACATGCAGTTATATTTCATTATATGTAACTGTTGTGTGTATTTCATTGTTTCAGGGCTCCAGAGGTCTGAATGGCCCCAGAGGTCGTCCTGGTCCCCCGGGCCAGCCTGTGAGTGTGAACTCTACACTTTCTCATGCCACCTCTACACACACACACACACACACACACACATACACACACACACAAAACATTCACAGTCTCTCACATTATTCTCTGCCTTTGACAACATTAGAAGATATACGATGCCAGTAATTATCCTGCTGTTTCTCATCTTTGTTAATCCATGCAGTTTAAACACATATCTTCTTACCAACAACATAAATCCAGCTGTGGTGTCACTATCAGATGATGTCACATTATAATTTCTAATCATGATGTTACTGTGGTTCTCCATTTGTTAACACGGTCTTATGTAATGCTTATCTGATACGATGAGTGTCTCCCTGCCAAATACAACATCTCCAAACACCCCCAGCACTTTTTTCTAATTATCATTTGTAAAAACACAAGTTAGCACTTGTAAGAATCTGAAACACTTGTTTTTTTTTAATAAAATACATATTTGCACTTGGTGTTGGTTCATTAAGAGTAAAATGCCTCGAGCTAGGAAGGGGGAACAGCCAAAACTAACAGGGTGGCTGATAATTTTCAGTTTTATTTCGTTGTTGTCTCAGGAGGCTCATGTAACAAGCCTCAGGAGAAGTTCTGTTAACGATGCCATGCAATGCACACTCCTTATATCTATCTATATCAGACAGGAACATTTTTTTTTTTAAGAATAGAGGGTACAGCCAGAGAGTAAACACCATAGATGGAAAAGTCATACTTATAGAGTCGGCAGCTCACAATCTCCTTGGAAAAAAAAACCAACACAAATTCTCCTCCAGTTTCCTGTTATTATGTAATTAAAAATCTGTAGTTTTAACTCGAAGATGCAGGATTAAAAAATCAGTTCCTTTTATTAACTCTTCTTCTTTCTCCTCACAGGGTATTCGAGGAATTGACGGGGTTCAAGGCTCAAAGGGAAACATAGTGAGTATAATATAGATAATAAGTAAAGACAGCAAAGCTTGATAACAGATTAGTTACCATGACATCATTTCCTGTTTATAACAGGGAGCCCCAGGAGAAATTGGAGCACCTGGACAGCAAGGCAACCCTGGGATTGTGGTACGGGCAGAGACAATTATTCACAAAAAGAATGCAGTTGCATAAATAATTGCACAAAAATACAGATGCTCCGTCTCCCCTACAGGGTTTTCCTGGTCCTCAGGGGTTAGTCGGGCTGCCAGGAGAGAAGGTAAGACATTTTAATAGGATAAGCTCTGCTCTGAGAACAATAGCAAAATGAGGACCTCAACTAGGGGTGAATGTGTCATCCCCACAAGATCCACAAAATAAGCAGTTGATCTTCTCCATTAAAGCCATAAAAAAATGGACTATTTTCATTCCAAATCAAAACTTTCCCCAATTTTTATTATTTTTTATTTATGTTAAAAAGGTGGTTGAAGGAGAATCAAGAATGCAGTCATCAATTTTAATTCTTTGAACTAATATATAACTAATATATAACTAATCAGACCACAACTGGTCTGTAAATAACATATGCATTCTGTTGATTATGTGCACAGTGAACAGTGTTTTGTAACGCTTGTTGTATGTAATCTCTATGCTGTCGCTTATGATTCACCTGCAAGAGGACAAGGGATGAAAGTTTTTTTTTTTTTGTTAAACATGGTCCTTTTCAAATAAACTTGTAAATTAGAATTTTTGACTTTGGGGTGAAGGAGGCTGTAATTGATTGACTGATCATTGTTTTAAAGGGGCCTCAAGGGAAGAAAGGGGTGCAAGGGCTACCTGGAAACGACGGACCTGCTGTAAGTATAAGCGTGTTTGTACTCATATGGATCTGAGGACTTTTATTGACATAGTGCATTCCCTATACCCTTAAAAACTAACCTTAACATCTCAGTTACATGTCTCACTACAGATATTAATGAGGTCTTTTGTCATCAGGGTCACCCTGGAAGAGAAGGGACTCCAGGTGAAAAAGGACTGCCTGTAAGTCTGTTTTATACTGTACATGTTTCTGTGTTTGTGTGCAACGCCTTTCATGTTGCTGCTGTCACAGTTGAAGGGTAACTTCAGCTTTTTTCAATGTTATTTTCCCATGTAGTTGTAACGAAACATTGGGTTCAGTGTTGAGTGAGCACATTCCCTGACTGGTTAAACTGCAGCTTGTTTTGCTGCTGCCAGCCTCAGTGGGTTCGCTCAATGCTGGACAAATTTTAAAAGTTTTTTTCTCAGTTAGTCACTTAGCGATAAACTGTGTCCAGGTTGGAAAATCATTGAAGTTACACTTTATTTAAAAGGGTTAAACAAACAAGATATAATGTGATCATTTGTGAGTTTTAGAGGAGCTGATCAGCAGTTTTTGTAACCTTTGGACAGAGCCAGGCTAGCTGTTTTAACGGTTTCCAGTATTTGTGTTAAGCTGAGCTAACAGGCTGCTAACTGTAGCTTCGTACTCAACAGACAAATATAGAGTATTAATGCTTAAATCTAGCTCTCAGCAAGAAAATAATTAAATATCTTTCCCCATATGTCCAACTGTAATGTGTATTTGTTCACGTGAAGGGTCCTCCAGGAGTGCAGGGACCTGTTGGATACCCCGGACAAAGAGGAGTTAAGGTAAGAAATCCCTTAATGTATTTTGGCTGTAGTTTTACTGATCCTCTGGTTTTAATATCATCTGACGAAATTCACAACCCTCTATTGAGAAAATGTTTTGAAACTCCATTCAGTAAATGAAAAGAATAAAATATAAGTCCATCTTAAAATGAGGCTGTATTTTGTATTTCTAGAGAACTTATTTCTTATAGCCATTTTAGCCATCTTCAAGCCAAAAAAATAGGCAGATTATGGTTTTCACTGCCAACAGTCAGGTTTAACAAGAAAATACGCCAGCAATTTGATATGCTGTACACCTTATGAGGATGTTATGAACAGCCAGAGATATAATATCATATGTTTTCTGTTTTCTTGTTGCCTTTCCCGTTTGGTTTGTCTCTCCTGTTTGACAGGGAGCAGATGGAATCAGAGGACTAAAGGGAAGCAAAGGTGAAAAGGTGAGGGACAGAAAAGTGGTTTGGTCTGTGTCCATTTACAATGTTTTGTTGTCTGAAGATATCAAAATACCTCAACAGATCAACTCCAGGAGGCATGCTATTTTTTCACTATTTTCTGTGATTTTTTTGTCCGTCTTTCTGTCTCCTCCAATTCATTCTGTCTGCAGGGAGAAGATGGTTTCCCAGGAGCCAAAGGCGAGATGGGAGCAAAAGGGGATGTCGGGGACAACGGAGCTCCAGGTGGCAGAGGAGAAGACGGGCCTGAGGGTCCCAAAGGACAGATGGGTCCTCAGGGAGACGCTGGCCATGCTGGGGCTTCTGGAGAGAAGGTACAGAGCTCAAAAATGATAAAAATATCTTTAAATATTCTTTAACTTGTATTAAAAGTTCTTAACCTTGTATAAGATGAGTTCAGAATCACACTGTCCCTGTTTTTTTTAGGGGAAACTTGGAGTTCCTGGGCTGCCAGGATATCCAGGGCGACAGGGTCCGAAGGTAAAACAAATAAATAAATCAACAATTGGTTAAATTATTATAAACAAGTGAAAGATGTAGTAGATCAAATTTGAACAAAATGATTGTGTGAACCTTCCTCCTCCTCCCCAGGGCTCTGATGGATTTCCTGGTGCAGTGGGAGCTGCAGGAGAGAAAGGAAAGAAAGTGAGTTGAGGGTTCAAAGTCACGTTAATCTTGTGTCACAAAAACAGAATTTTCCCATTAATGACCATTAATGACCTTTCCTCTGTGGTGTTATGCAGGGTCCTGCAGGACAACCAGGAAGTGCAGGCCAGAGAGGTCCAAATGTGAGTGCTGTGTCTCAAAACATTTACGAGCTCAGTAGGTAATGAATTGCACAAAAAGTGAGATATTTTCAAAAAGCAAGCCGCATGCCAAAAATAATTTTAATTCTTCTGAGAATTAGCAGAATGTCACTTTAAAACCAGGTGAGTCAGGTGGCTAGCAATACAAGTGAAGTTCTGTGCCCTCTCTCAGGGCGGGACACATACATTTTCACTAAAGACATTTGTATTGGACTCTGGCTTTGAAGAGAGCATAGATAAGTTTCGCTTTCAGGCCAACTGCTTGCAGCAAACATTTAAGTCACATGTTTCTGATGTCGATGTCTTACTGGATATTCCCACAATACTCGAAAACAAGTCTGGTAGTAGCAACAACAGTATTTTGTGGACCAAGCTGAAACCTCAACAGCTGAAACATGAAGCCAACACAGGTGTGCTTGAGGCTTGAGGCTTCAGAAGCACCAGACCACCATGTTAAAATATCCAACTTTACAGCAGAAATAAACATGTTTACAGCCTGGTACAAAATATGGTTTTGGTCTCTATAGCTAATTTCTGTGTTCATCATGACTGTGCAGGGTGTCAATTTTTATATACAGTAACCCAGCCGTTTACATTTTATTAAGGCCTAAATTCGCACATCATTAAGGGCAGGCCACTTTTCAATTGCCTGACTCACATCACATAGCTGAGGCCATTATTTTTACAGTCTATGGTGCGGACCGAGGAGGAGACTAATGTATGCCCACAGCAACAAAATGCCACAGTCTCCTAGATATTCAAAAATGAAATTATCGCCAAAGTATTTGACATAACTAGAGGTTTTTAAATTTGCTATATTTATATTTTGCTTTATTGTAGTTTAAACGCTCCAAACTAGTTGGTGGAAATGTCCATAACTCATATTTCTTTTTTGTAAAATTTGAATTATGCATCATGTCAGTAAGAATCCTCAACAAATACGAGCACAAAAGTTTACTTTAAAAAATGTTTTGAATGAGAATGCAGCTATAGTCACCTCAAAATCAAATCTGAGTCATCGCTGTGTTTACTGAACCATGAGCTCAATCAGTCTCTGAACGTTCACTGTATTGTGAGTCACTACCTTCTGAACTGCAGATCTGTTTGAACCACACCTTTTGTCTCAGGTCACTCAAAGTGCATGGTGTTTAGTCTCACACATGTTTTCCTGTACGGCAGGGTGCACGAGGTGGCAGAGGGGCAAAAGGACCAACGGGGAAACCAGGAGAAAAGGTCAGCTGACTCTCCTCTCAGCCAATAGTAACATCTCGTCAATCATTGTTAATGGTTGAACAGACTTCATACTATTAGCTGTGCTTCACCAGTTTCTACCAACCACTGCCTCCATGTTCTTCCCTCTTACTGTCTCATAGGGCGCCTCAGGACATGATGGACCCCCAGGATCTCCTGGAGAACGGGTAAGAAAAGCACTGTGAGTGTTTATTATTAATGGGTTGATTAGTTGATGGATTGTTACAATGACTGGTTATGTTTTTTCTAGGGACCTCAAGGGCCACAAGGAAGAAATGGAGAGCCAGGACCTAAAGGCTCAAGTGTGAGTTGTGACAAAACACACACACATTTTATCAGTTATGTGCGTGTCAGGAGAAAGATTTACCCAACCACCCCACTCCGCTCAATCTTTTTTAGACAAATCATTTAAATATGAAATAGTTCAATTGCACAACATACTGGCAAATAAATACTCAAGCAGTATGGCTAAGGATTATTTCATTGATACTTCTTTTTCACTATTAAAAACTCACTGCACTGTATAGAGAATGGTGGCTCTTTCCAGTTTTTAATGCAATTTCCATTTTTGTTTTTGTTTTTTATTTTTCCAAATAAATTTCATTGCTCATTTCCAGTCCAGTTCAATCTAAAATCTCAACATTTTATACAGATAAAACCCAATACAAGAGTATTCATTTACAAGCCTTCACAGTAAAAACAGTCTTCCAAAAATACATTTTGTAATTATCAAATGACTTATTTTGACCTCTAAGCATTATTTGATTTTCCCAGTCCAGTTTTATGCCTCCATGCCGGCCATAGGATCAGCCAGAGGCATCATGTTTTCAAGTTGCCGTCCGTCCTGCTCATTCTCATGAACATAATATCTCAAGAACACTTTTAAGGAATTTCTTCAAATTTGGCATTAACATCTCAAGGATGAACTTATTCGATGTTGGTGGTCAAAGGTCAAAGGTCAGGCTCACTGTGACCTCACAAAACATTTTCTTGAATATAATTCAAGAATTTATTAAGAAGAATTTATTATTTTTTTATTATAGAATTTGTGCTTATTATGAAAACATTTCACACAAGGGCTTAACAGAATAAAATTACGACGTGATGACATGTTATGTCCAAAAGGTCAAAGGGAACTTTCACTGTGACATCATAATGTTCTACAAGTACATACCATAACTTTTCCTCTCTGTTCCTGACTTTCCGGCTGTTATTCAACGCCATAAGTCAGGAACAGAGAGGAAAAGTTATGGTCAGATACTGAATTGGTGACACTAACTTTGGGTGTCCACGTTAAAACTTTGCTGATTGTATAGATCTTCTGTGCTGCCAGGTTGAGGATATGTAGGAAGCTTCCATGTTTTTAAATTTGTAATTTCTTTGCAGAAACATCCAGATTTTCAGCATTGTTAACTGTCAGAGCTACTTATCAGTCTGGACAGACATGGATGTAAACTCCACTCAGCTGGTTGGCAGAGTATAACAACTGAACAACTGCTAGGCAGTAATTCTAGTTATTCCCTGTCATGGCTCGGATGGTAGGTGGCAGTTTGTTGTGTTTGATGCTGCGTGCTTCAGGTGTCATTCTTTGTCACCTTCCAACAAAAACAATCCTCACTGTGAAAGCACTGCAAGAAATAATACGCTGCAGTTATATTTGAATATTTAACAGCTGTATGAATAATGTTCTAGGAAGGTGAAGGTCAGTTTTTATTCTGAGCTCACATTAATTTCTTACCTTGATCTTGGTGTTCGTATGTTTGTGTCTGTGTGGTTCTGTGTGTACACATACGTGTGTGCGTATGTGTGTGTGTAGGGTCCTGCAGGGAAGGATGGACTTCCAGGTCACCCAGGTCAAAGAGGAGAGCCGGTGAGTTAAAATTTCACAAGGGTTCATAAGAGGATGCCAGTTACTGCACTTGGTGTTTGAGAATAAATCTTCACCACACACACACACACACACACACGCACACACACACACACACACACACACACACACACACACATACACTGTACTCATCTTTGTCTGTGACTGCAGGGTTTCCAAGGGAAGACAGGACCACCAGGACCCTCAGGTGTTGTGGGGCCACAGGTGAGCTCAGCTGTGTGACTCAGTTCTTTTTTGTGATAAATCTCCTGCCTTGTGCTTCTCGTCTGTCCTGGTTTAACTGACCCAATCACTTGCATTTCAGGGAAAATCGGGCGAACCCGGTCCAACAGGGGACAGAGGTCACCCAGGGGCACCAGGTGTCCCTGGAGAGCATGGTTTACCTGGGGCAGCTGGGAAGGAAGGTGGAAAGGTGGGTTCGCAGTCCGCAGTCACTCTCACAAAAACACTGGTCATCATTGTTTATAGAGTCATTGTTTGTGTTATGATTGTACAATGTTTTTGTTTTTTTTCCTTTTGCCTCTCAGGGTGATCCAGGTTTACCGGGAACATTTGGGAAGAATGGTCCTCCAGGATTGAAAGGGTTCAGGGGGAGCAGAGGAGCCCCTGGGATTATGGTAACACACTTCAATACACAATCACCAAACTCCATACAATTTTTTTGATTTATATTATAAATGATAAGATACAAAGTACACATTATTTGTGATCTTTTCAGGGACCTCCTGGACTGAAAGGAGGGTCCGGACCTAATGGATCACCAGGAGCCATAGTGAGTTACAGTACATCTCTTTCTGTGTTGCTACAGTTCATGCTCAGGATGCCCTCTAAATCTGCTTTTTGTTTGTGAAATGAAAGCATATTTCTCCAGCTGCGTACGATTTCAGTGCAATATTTTACACAAGACCACTGAGAGCATCATCAGTTGATTTATACGGAACAAATACTCGTAAATTATCAACATTTTTCAACTATTTTCTGGTGTGTTATAATTAAAATCAGTATGCAACACTATTATCATCCCAGCCATTTTAATTAATCCATCATTTTTAGCCTTTGTTGCACCAGGGCTTTTAATTGCCAAGAGGTTCAGAGACCAACATGTCTTGTCTGTAGGGGCCGACAGGTGAGAGGGGCCCTCCGGGACCAGCAGGTGCCATCGGACAGCCTGGTCGGGCCGGAGCAATCGGAGGACCTGGACCAATGGGAGAGAAGGGCGAGCCTGTAATTTCATCTTTTTTTTCTGTGTTACTGTATTCAGTGGTTCTTTTATGTGTTCCCGTCAGACTTCATTCATTTTCAGTGACACCACAATTCACTGACACTCTTTTATACTTTAAGCACATAAAGTAGAGGTTTATAATGTATTAATGGAAGGAAAACCATATTAAAAATATCTGTTTGGATTGGTTGTTATTTATTATCTGTGTATTTAGCGTGTATGCAGAGTAACACGTTCAATGTGTTTCTGTTCCAGGGAGAGAAGGGTCCGATCGGACCAGCAGGTCAGGATGGTGAACAGGGACCGGTAGGGATGCTTGGGGCTACGGGCCCTGCAGGACTTCCAGGAGATGACGGAGATAAGGTGAACTGCGTAAACTGAGTCCATGAAGCAAACAGAGAGTGCGTGTTTGTACTGTGGTGATAACTTGTGTGTCCTCTCTTTCTCTGTTCACAGGGAGATCAGGGAGAGCCGGGGCAGAAAGGCAGCAAAGGAGACAAAGGGGAAGCTGTGAGTCTGGAGCTTTACATCGACATGGGTTGTGCTCCATAGCCAGACATAACCAGACATAACCAGACATAACCTCTGCTCTTCTCTACTCTTCACAGGGCCCTCCAGGCCCCACTGGCACTCAAGGTGTAGTTGGTCAGCCAGGACTTCCGGTGAGTCTGTTCTTCTCTTTCTGTTTATCTTTAAACCCCACGGAGTACTGCAACACAAATATGATGGAAGGTTTGTGAATCCCAATAGTCCAACAAGTTAACATGTCTTATGCTAAGGAAATCTACTAAGATGCTTCTTTTCACACTCACTGTCTGGCTTTAAAAACTCAGGTTGAATTTTTTTCATTATTGAAATCAAATAAGTCATAAAAGGATTTTTTTTTGCAACTTTGCTTATTTGCTCTCTTTTTGAGCGTTAGAAGAGAGGATCAGTATGTCTCTTATGTCTGTTTGTTTAAATGTGAAGCTACAGCCAGGAGACAGTTACTTAGCTTAACATAATAGCGCCTGGAATGCCCACTTATTAATGCCATATATTTTTGTCGAGTAATCTGAACAAAGATCAGAGTGTAGAAACTACAATTTTTAGGTTTTCAAAAGGTAGCCAGGCAACCTTCAGAAGCTCTAGGAAGTCATTACATGTGGCCAAGAACCAATAACAAATAGCGACAAAGGTAACAAACCTCCACATAAACCCTCTGTAGAACCACATGTTTACATTTAGCTTTCCATACATATTTTAATAAATAATAACAGTAATACGTGATGATTAGTCAGCTTCAGAGGTTCTCCTAGGCACTGATTACACCTGGTATTACCATCTGTCTTTAGTGATGAGATCACAAGTTGACAGGTCCAAGTACAGGTGTAAATAGACCGAATGCATCCTCAATGCATCTTGAGATCTGATCAGTTGGATCACATTCAAAGGCTAAAAACACCAAGCAAACCAAGCAAGTCAACAGCAGTCCAAGCTCCAGCCAGATGATGCCAACTTATAATTTAAGATCCAGACATCAGATAACAAAAATCTTTTACCTCGTTAAAACGAAGTGGTAAAACAATCAGAGAGGAGGAGATCTGATCACAGGTGGTCAGTTGTAGGGATGCACCATTTGGGAAAAATAACACTATGTCAGTGTTTTTTCTTTTTCTTTTTTTTTTTTGTTTTATTTTGGCCGCTGTGTTTTACATACAGTGCGCCGCCTCTTCCTAATATTAATGATAATAAGAAAAAAAAAATCACCAGCTTCAAAGATTGTACTTCTTAGTAAGATGCATGTTTTCTTTACAAAGATAAGCATATGTGCCTTGTTGCAGCTCAGTCTATTCTCCATTTCATTGAGAGTGTGACTCAGAGCTAAAGTGCTGCTCACTGGAAGAAAACATAAAAACAAACCACACGTGCAAACGCATCTGTTGCTCTATTAAAGTCATACCCAAGTCAGTGCAAAGTTAAGCTAACCTGCTGCTGGCTGTCTCTTCCTTTTTTAACTTACAGACATGAGAGTTGTATCGGTATTCTCGTCTAACTTTCAACAAGAAAGCAAATTAGTGTATTTCCCAAAATCTAAAACCTGTCGCCTTTAAACAGTGACTCTAATCTGCACAACTCAGTGTAACCAAAAGTCCCACTCTATATTTTTTTTTTAGCAATGCCTTTCTCTGAGTCCTGTCAAATCATATTTATTCATTACTGAACAACGACCCTTTTGAACAAGAATTACATCACATTAGGAAGGTAAAGAAAACATTTTATGGGCGTTCAGTCATTAAAAACTCATTAAAAAAACTCACTCCTCACTCTGCTCTGTATACCAGGGTGCAGATGGGACTGCGGGGCCCCCGGGGGCCAGCAGGGCATGTATGGTCCAAAAGGAGATGAAGGACTGCGTGGCTTCAAGGGCGCCAGAGGACCAATAGGATTACAGGTGAGAACTGCACAGTAGTCAGGATGCAGATCAAGTTATGTCTTCTGAATAGACGAAGTGATTTTGGCGTGTGTGTGTGTGTGTGTGTGTGTGTGTGTGTGTGTGTGTGTGTGTGTGTGTGTGTGTGTGTGTGTGTGTGTGTGTTGTTTGTGTGTTTTCTCAGGGGATGCCCGGCCTACCAGGAGAGAAGGGTGAGAGTGGACATGTGGGGCTAATGGTAAGCTCATATCCTGTTGAAAGATCTGTCTCTCATTTACATCACAGTGTTTCTTAATTTACACGAATTTCTAATAATGGTCATTATTAATTCTCGCATGTTACACACCTGGTTTTAGGGTCCACCTGGTCAACAAGGTCCAACTGGTCCTCAAGGACCTGTTGGGGGACTGGTAAGTCTCACGGTAATGTTTATGCATCCTTATTTAGTCGAGCAGTTGTTTTGAATTCTGAAAATACTGTGACCTCCTCTGTGTTATGCAGGGTCCGACTGGTCGACTCGGGATGATCGGACAGCCAGGTGTTGTTGGAGAGAAGGTAAAAAAATGGATAGTTACACCCTCTGCATGCATATGAATGAATGAATGAATAAATGACTTTATTTCATACCAAAAATTAAAACGTATTATAAACAAACAAACAAACAAAACAAAGTACAGAGTCCTATAAGGAGTAGGTAGAAGTAAACTCATACATTCCTACTGCTTTCTCACTTTTTTCTTTTAACTCATATATTGTTTCAACAAATTCCCAAATTTATTTACAATTTATGTACAGACAACCGTCCCTAAATTACTTACCACCAAATTAAATAATCCAATAATTATCCCAGGTTTATTTACAATCCAAATATCCCTCAGTCTTACAAAATAAATAGAAACACCCCTAACACAACTTTCCCCGTCCATATACCTGCCAAAAATATCTTTTTTTAAAAATTGATATATGTTCGTGCTTTGTTTCGTTCCACAAGTCCACCCGTACACTTAAATACACAGGCTCTTTTTTTGTCAAAGTCTCAATGTTCCTTCACAAACAAACAGTCTCTTCTATGAATTCATACACATATTGTCTTTCTCTGCCAGGGGGAGGACGGCGAGGCAGGTGACCCTGGACCAGTTGGTGTTCCAGGAGTGCTAGTGAGTTTCTTTGCTTGGCCAAAGACTTCTTCAAACTTACTCCCACTATCTTCAGTTTTTTAAGTTTTACTTGATCAGCTTCAGCCTTAATCTTAATCACTCCCTCTGCCTCTTTGGTACTTTAGGGAGTAAAAGGAGACCAGGGGGAGAAGGGAGATACAGGCCCTTCAGGAGCAGCCGGTCCTCCAGGAGCCAGGGGTGCCACAGGGGAGGATGGAGCCAAGGGCAACTCTGTAAGAAGGCCACTCCTAAAAATACTGCACTGTTATACTCTGTACAACACAAAGCTCTGTAATACACTTTGACCTACAGTATACTGGACACTAGACTTCAACACAGTTTTTACTTTACATACCACCATAGAAAGGCTTAACACGGTCCCGACATATTTGATTAAAACTGAGTGAAGGCTCATCTGTTTTTTATATAAGCAATATTATACCATAATATTGTATGAGTTCAGTGAAAAGAGCTTGCAGTTACTGCTTCTATAATATGCTGTTATTGCACTTTTTACCATAGATTGATAAAGAGCTTAAAAAAGAGCGCTACATCGGGTGAAAGTTAGCTGTTTAATAGACTCTGCTAGCCTCAGCTAGAGCCAAAACTAAATTCACTTGATTTTTTTTCCCTTAGCTGTTATTTGTAAAAAAAAAAAAAAAAAAAAACATTTCAATGAACTGACATCTTGGTTAGTTTTATATTCAACCTAACTGATTGATGCTGTACCTAAATCCAACAATAATGGAGGAAAAAAAAAAACTCATGCTAAAGTTAACTTAGTTTAGAACATCTCAGTAACTACCATCATAGCTTTTCGACTAGTAAAGTTCATACGATTCAGTGGTTTAAAATTTAATATTACTTTTATTGATTTCAACACAGGTAATAATAATAGCAGAAGGATTTTTGGATTGCAGATTGATTGTGTATTTTTTCTAAAACTAATTAGTAAAAATAACACAAGCAAGCTGAAAAAGGTTTATTGACAGGTACTAGATTTTCCTCTTCGGTTTTAATATCAAGATCCAAAGGCAGAGTGCATTATCTGCATCTTTTGGGAATGCAAATGCTCGGCTTAAAAAAAAAAAGGCCTAAAAAGACTTGATGAAGACGTGTCAGCTGTCTATCTGTCAAAAAGTCTGTCTCATCTTCACTGCCACTGCAGTTACTGTTCTGCTGTATGGCAGTACCTGATTCAAAACACATTAATGCTATATAATATGTACTAGCTCGCTCTCTCTCCCTCCCTCTCTCTCTGTCTCTCTCTCTCTCTCTCTCTCTCTCTCTCTGCAGGGTCCTCCAGGTCTTACTGGGGACCTCGGACAACAGGGAGAGGCAGGACCCAATGTGAGTACCAGCTCTTTCTATTCATCTTCTTCATTACTTTCCTCTTTCTCATCTTTAATTCAAATTCTTTTTCAGTTATGTAACATAATGCCAAATTGCAAAGTCTGACCAAAAAGATGTTTCTGGCGAAAAACACACAATTTTCCTTGTTTTAGGGATGCTTTTCAATGCTTTTTATTTTTGACCTGTCATGTATTTAATGGGAAAATTTTTTGTTTGTGTTTTATGTGTAACAAATACCACAACACAAGTTATATGTCTAAGAAAAAAAATGGTAAAAGGAAACAAGAAAGTAAAACTTTTTACCAAAAATAATGAAATCAAACAAACAGAACCAAACATTAAGCATGATTTGGAATGAAGAAAAACTTTCTAATGGGCTCACTGAAGACCTGGTGCCTTACCTCTGGCAGGAGAGCTAAAAATATATATAACAGTTTTGCATTTCACTTTGCATCTACAGGGACTTAGAATACTGAATGGTTTTGGAAGGTTATTTGTTGAGTTTTTAAAGGGTTACTTTTAGAGGTATAGATTTTAGAATTTCCTTTTGTAAATTGGATCTTTTGCAATGTTTTCTTTTTTAATTTGTGGAAAGAATCAACCAGTTATCTGAATGTTTGTTTTATCACTCCTCTTTAATATGTCTCATGTTATGTTATATGTCTTATAATTGTATCAGCATCAGCAGTACATCACTAACATAAATAATAATACAATAATAACATAAATTCAACATTTCAAGTCTTCATGTTGCTATAAAAACATCCTCATCTTTATTTTCTAGAGCCACAGAAGTGAAGTTTTCATCTGATCACTGTTTTTCTCTCTTCATCAGGGTGTGGACGGTCTGCCCGGGACTAAAGGAGACACTGGAGATCCAGGAAAAGCTGTGAGCTCCTCCCTTTCAGTATTTTAAACCATAATATCTGTGCATAAACGTGATGTATGCTGTCATCATACAATGCAATGGCTGGTCATGTAATAGTTGTTTTATACTTCTCAGGGACCTCCAGGAGCGGCAGGGGAACCAGGACCACCTGGACCTCCAGGGCGAAGGGTTTGTGTTTTCTGTTTTCACTCTGTGTCCTCATTTTCTGTTTCCTGTTTGATTCAGTAATAGATGAAACCGTCTTCCTCTGTCAGGATGAGGTCGAGGTCTTAATGTATTCTAACAGCGTGTGTTTGTGCGTCAATGCATCTGTGTGACAGATTCAGGTTAAAATGTCTTAAAATGTTGTTCTTCAGGGCCATTTGGGAAAACCAGGAAAGGAAGGGAAGGCAGGCTTGAAAGGAACAAAGGTGAGAGTTTAAAACAAGTCTTTGAATAAAAACATCTGAATGCTTGCAGCTTTTAAAGGTCACCCTTTCCTTTGTCTGTTTCAGGGTGCACCTGGTTTTGAGGGTCCCATAGGGAAGACAGGGCCCGTAGGTGCCCAGGGACAGCCTGGGAAGCCTGGCCCTCAAGGTTTAAGAGGAATCCCCGGCCCAGCAGTGAGTCAGAGAGCGAAGAACAAAGCAGTGGAAGTGGAGCATAAAAAAGATGGAGGTTAAATAAGTTTGTGTTTTTCTCTCAGGGTGAGCAGGGTTTAAATGGACCACCTGGCCAGACAGGACCCCCAGGTCCCATGGTAAGATGACTCATCAAGTAAAAAACATACTAGAACATTAAAATACTATTTCAAATGACATCAGGGATAAAAGAAAAAGATTGTATTGACAGTTTAAGGAGAATATGACAAAACATACTGATTTCACATCCTTAGCTGGTAACATAGAGGAGCTGTAGCAGGATGAACCTTTGGCTTCAGATGCTTATTTGTGAGTTATTTGAGTGATAACTGAATGAGTTTTTATGCACCTTTTAACACATGTTGACCTCGTCATGACTTCACCTCCTCAGGGTCCACCGGGATTACCAGGACTAAAGGGAGACCACGGCAAGAAGGGAGACAAGGTGTGTGCATACTCAACACACATAAACACTCACTCTGACCATGACCTGACTTTGACCTTGAGCTCATTTGTGACATCTGTGCAGGGTCATGGAGGTTTAATAGGTCTGATCGGGCCACCAGGAGACATCGGAGAGAAGGGCGACAGAGGATTGCCAGGCAACCAGGGACTGACGGGTCCGAAAGGAGATGAGGTGCTGAAAAAATACTTGAACACATATGCACAAGCCTGGATTACCAACCAGACAAAGTAGGCAAGCTGCCTGCAGGTTTGCAGGCCCTGCCATTATGTTAGGTGTGTAGAGGTTTTATAGTGGAGGAGGATTCACATGGAATAGAATTTTAATTAAATTAATGTAATAAAACACATCAACACTAAACTGGTTTATGGGCTATAATTGTGATGTAAAAATGATGGCACTCAAACATAAACATTTGGTTGTAAAGTTAAAGAAATGAAACAACAACAATCAATCTGCGCTGCTCCAATTTTATTACAAAGTCATGAAAATTAATGGGATATTTGATATCATGTAGCTTTTCCAGACATGTTATCTTCTGTGGGTGTTTCAGTGTCTACACAGAGATTCTTGCAGCTCTGAATACAGTACATAGACTGAGTTCAAGTCAAAGTCAGAGGTCGGAATTTCCAAGTTGAAACTTTCAACTTCAGACCTCCAAAACTTGGCCGACCAATGACAAACTTATATTGCTTTGGCAAGTGTGCACAGCAGTGCAGACTCCTTTCTTATATAAACCAAACTGAGGCATTTTTATTGTGTTCCCGAATAGCTTTTGTGCAGAGAAGACAACCTGTCAGTGACTGTCTACTGTAACCAGCTACCTAATGACATTAAATATTTTAACATCAGTTTACATGCAGAACAGATTTTAGTATAAAACAACTTGTATTATTTTAATTAAAGATAGGCAAAAATACTTTACATTGCCTTTTAGCTGATGCTTTAGCATTTATGATGTGTGCTTCCATGGGTGCTGCTATTGTTGTTTGACTTCAGACAGCTGCTTCTTCATAAAGTTGGGGTAGATGAATTTGACTTCAAAGTACAAACTCAAAACTCTCATTTGCATTTCATTGTATTTTTTCTAGTAGAAAGTCTGAAAGTATAGTTGTTGTCTGGAACACAACAATAGACAGTTGAAACATTGTCAAAGCTTTTCAGGTTATTATTTTTTGGCTGCTGATACATTATAATTAAAGCAAACATTATTAGTTAGTTTAATGAATTATAATGTGATTCATATTGTTCCAAAATGCATTAACATGCAGTATGTTTGTGCTTATGTGGTGCATGTTTCTAAGCAAAACCAGATCAATAAAGTTAGCAAAAACAAGAACATCTGTTGGATGTAAAAAGGGGACCAGAGTATTTCATCATAAGGCTACTGAATGTGGTCTTGGAGAACTTTTGATATGATCATACTATAAATTCGTCTCATCTAAGGTTTCAAATACTTTAAAAGTTGATTTTTTATTTAGGCAGATGCATTCCTATTAGATGTTTCATAGGGATCCCGAGCAGGTTTTTTCATCTTTAAAGGATTAATCAGGCGATATTCTGTATTTTTCTTACTGTCATCACAAACAGTTAATTCGTAGTATCTACTTGTTCTCTTTATGTGACTTTTTTTTTCTTTTGTGTTTAAAATCAGGGTCCAGTTGGTCCGCCAGGTCCCCCCGGCCCCCCTGGTCCCACTGGCCTGTCTGTGAGTATACAAGATAATCTTGGCACTTTATGCAAAAATATATATCACCCTTATTAGCATCAGGATTGCTGTGACATTGCTCTTCTTCATTCTGTGTGTCTTTGACTCTTTGCCTCTCTCACAGGGTGCTATTGGCACAAAGGGCTCTAAAGGAAACCAGGTAACTGTGATGCTCGTTGTATTATTGGATTGAATTAGTCAGTACTATCACATTTGAGCCTCATACGTCTATACCACCCTGAATGAATCCCTTTGCTCTGTATGGATTTAGGGTCCAATTGGTCCAAGAGGAGACATTGGGCCTGCAGGACCTCCAGGACCACCAGTGAGTTCTGCTTACACAAACTTTGAACATCAAACACCCATAAAACTCTCATTAACCTACAAAAAATCCTTCATCTGTCCTGTGCTTCTTCTTCAACTCTTCCACCACCTGTATCTGCTTGTTCTGATCTGCTCTCCTCCCCACCTGTTTCTTTCCCTTCACCTCTCTTCTCTCCTCAGGGATTGCCAGCAGCTGGGATGTCCCCTCTGCCAGAGCGAGGACGGAGAAGGAGAACTCACAACTTGGTGGATGGTGCAGCACTTGAAGAGGAGGAGGAGGCAAACCGTGGTGGAGAGGAGGACTGGATGCAGGGGGACCAGGCGCAGGACGGTTGGATGAAGGAGAAGGAGGGCCAAGGCATGGAGGAAGTGTTTGCGTCTCTGTCCTCTATGAAAATAGATGTGGACGGTCTGCGTAACCCACAGGGAACATACCACAGCCCCGCCCGCACCTGCAAGGAGCTGTGGTTCCTCCACCCAGAGCTCCCCAACGGTACTTTACGTTTTTGTCTGCGGCCATTTGTTTATCACGGCTATCTGCCTGCAGGTGTTGATTCATTTTATCTGTAGTTCTTCTCAGCTGCCTGTGTGGGTTTCATCTGATATCATCTGTGTGATTTTTCTGTGTTTGGTGTTTTTGTTGTTGACAGTCATATTAGCCTTGAGTTTTTTGACCTCTCTGCCCTTCTCTCCCTTTTTCTCTTTCCCTCCAGGTGAGTACTGGATAGATCCAAACCAGGGTTGCCATAGAGACTCCTTCAAGGTGTTTTGTAACTTCACTGCACATGGAGAGACGTGTCTGTACCCTGACAAGAAGTTCCAGTCGGTTAGTTCACATGCAGAAACACACACACTGATTATGTAGTCCTCTGTGTGTTGATTTAGTGAACTGAAAGCTGATTTCTTTTGTTTGTTTGCCATCAGGTGAAGTTGGCAGCCTGGAAAGGGGAAAAGTCGGGCACCTGGTACAGTAAATTCAGGAAAGGAAAACAGGTACATTGTGAAGCTTTTACATGCTATCCAGTGTTTGTTTGTTTTTTTTTTTTTTTAAATACAAGACATCATGGAAAAGGACTCAAATCACTGCTGCAAATGTGGGGCATATTTGGTTCAATGCTAATTAGCAGCACTTGTCAGCTATAGAAAGGCACTCAGCATTTTTATTAAGTGTGTTTTCAAAGCGGCGCTTGAAACATTTGGCAGACACTGTTGTACAAAGTGTTTGAAGCAAAAACATCAGATCAACTGACGTTAGACGCTTGGCAACAGCCAGATCATATCAGGGATGAGTCAACCAGACGTGACTAACAAGCTCTGGATAATTTTATAATACTGTTTTTCCTGTTGTGGAAGTGGCAGTCTTGCTTATTGTAATGATGCTATGTTCGGGTAGGAGTCAAGTTCTCATCCATCACAACCTTAGGTGGTGGTTAATTCATGTATTTTGACAAACAAAATTAGATAAGTTTAAAGTCAGGGAGCTGGTGAGTGTTCTTGTTCTTGTCACTACACTGCAAAAGAGAAAGAAATGTTAAATTTTTGTCTTTTTTTTTGTCAGTTAGGTGAGGGGCACAAATTATCACAGTGAAAACTGCTATTCATCATAGCAAGTAAAACTAAACAAAAGGCTGGCAGTTCAAACCAGAACAGGCAGCATGTTTTTTAAAAAGTGGAGACTAATAAAAGTCTGCATGTGAAGATATTGAGTTGCACTATCGTAGGGCTTACTCCACTGCTAAAGAGAAATCGAAATACTCTGCGGGAATTTTTGCAAGGAGTTTTGGGTGAGGATGGCTCCCGGCGAGGGGTATATCGGAAATATGTAGAAAAGGGATCGCTGTGGCCTGGAGGAAAACAGGTGCTGGTCTGTTCTGGGATTTATAAGCTTTTAAAAAATCTTCTTAACATTATGTAAGCGGTTGCAGGCTTGAAAAACGTGTCCTCATTAAGCAAAACAAAACGGAGGAACAGAGGTTAACATCAAAACTTTAAAAAATTGGCGGCAATGATTAACATATAGTAGTTGTCGGGTGCAAACCTTACATCTCTACATTGTACTATTTTCTTTTATTTTTCATAAATTCATTTTACTGCCCCTTCTCTATATGTATCAGTTTTACCATTTCTCAATCAATGAAATGTATTTAAAAAAGCTTGTGGACTAAACCTCCTCCATCTCCATTGGATCCTTTTAAATACACAGCGTTTTTTCCAATTACTAAAAAAATAGCAATTTTGGAGATAGGAGGTTTGTGCCCCACAGCAGCAATAGTCATTATTTTGGGAATATTTTACACAAAAACTACTAATTGGCATGTAATATTTTACAGTGTGACCGATCAGTGTAGATGTGTTGTAACAGACATGATATAGTAACTTATTTTTAGAAAAAGGAGAGCACGTGCACACAATTAAGTTCATCCTGTAACTGTTAAGTCACAGTTCCTCCAATTGTGGGTTTTTTCCCTCTCTTTAACGTTATCCTCTAGTGGGTGAAGTATATTGAATCTTGGATTTTACATTGCAGCTTCCTTTAAGAATACATGTAAAGGGGACCTTTTTTTTGCTCATTTTCGTATTTTCGTCATACTTGTACTTTGGGTTTCTACTGGAATACGTTTACATGGTTCAGTGTCAACCGCTCTGATCCAAACTGTAATAACTCAACAGATACTGGATGGGTTTGTCATGCAATTATGCTGATTTTTATGGTCATCAGCGGATGAATTCCTCATAAATGATGATCCCTGGCTTTAATCTTTAATGTAACCAGCGGATTGACAGATTTGTTTTTAGTGATATAACTCAACAACTACTGGATGAATTGCCATAAAGTATGGTACAAACCTTCATGTTCTGCTCAGGATTATGAAGTGCCACCGGCGTGGCAGAGTCACAGACAGCATTATAAACCTCTTGACCCCTAAGCCAGTACAATACAGGTGTCGGGGCCCTGAAAACACCAGGCCGACTGTCAGCATTCAGCAAGCATCTGTAGCCGCAGGAAGCGGAGACAGCGAAACTTCGTTGGTGAGAGAAATCACTGTTTTTGTTCGTTCAGCTCAGTGCACAAGAAAATAAATGAAAATGAGGAAAACAAACAAATGGCTTGGGTCAAGAGTGCGTGAGATCGAGAAAAAAGGTTTTTTCAGGAAAAAAAAAAAATTGCCTCTGAGTTCCTTAGCAGAAACATTGTAATTGTTTGTGTTATTGTTTGCTGGTGTACAGTGAATACAGTTTGTACTTGTTAATGTGCTAACTGTCTAACAAGCATCCTCAATCCCTCATGTAATTCTTCCATTTCCCCATTTTGAATACGGGAATACAGACTATCGCCACCTGCTGGTATGGAGAGTTATTTCCTCTCACACAGGTGCAGAATGTACATGTTGGTTAGTTCTTATGCTACTTTTTAACTGAGACAAACAATGTGAGGCAATGTTAGAGTCGGCCTGTGTCGCCACTGACTCTTTAACGTTGGTTTGGTCCATTGCTTTTAACTAAACTGCTGTTTTATTGGTTAACCATGATGTTGGGATGATGTACACATACATACCTTTAACTGTGCCATTTTAATCTTCGTGAGGGCCTGGTAGAGATGAAGTGCAAGACGATTTTGTAGCAATAATCTGGTGTTTTCTATCAGTCAGTCCTGCACCTGTTTTAATGACAGGCCTGAATATGCCCAATTTACGGTGTGCACAAGTACCTTTCCACTTACTTTGCATGTGTGTGATTCTGGCGTTCCCCCCTCAGATTTCCTACATCGGGTCGGACGATGTTCCAGTCCACGTGGTACAGTTGACCTTCCTGCAGTTGTTGAGTGCGACAGCCAAGCAGACCTTTACCTACCACTGCCTCAACTCTGCCGCCTGGCTGCACGCCGCCACCTACAGCCACGAGCACGCACTCCGCTTCAGAGGCGCCAACGGGGAGGAGCTCACACACGAGAACACACATTACATCAGTGCGCTGTACGACGGGTGTCAGGTGAGTAACACAAATATGCTTTTCCTTACGAATGTGAACACATACATTTGTTTTTCTTATCATTCGATTGCGTTTCTGTGCTGCAGACGCGCTCGGGGCAAGAGAGGACAGTTTTGGAAATTGATGCTCCGCTCTCCAACACGCTCCCCATCATCGACGTGGCTGTGCCTGATTTTGGGAAGGGAAACCAGAAATTTGGTTTCCAAGTGGGCCCGGTCTGCTTCAATGGTTAACCAAGGCGGGCGATTTCAACGGGAGTAATTTAATAGGAAAAAGAGCCATGGACACTTTTTACATGCAGGGAGAAAACTACTTTCAAGACTTACCTGGTGCCGCGTATTTATAAGTTAATATACCTACAACAGTGTTCCTTCACCTACACATTCATTTTTTTATTCACACATTCATTCACTCTCCTAAATTCATCTTATTCATCTCATACATTCTCACATATTGTGTTGTCAAGAGCAGTGCATAAATGTATTGACTGTCAAACATCCTCCGTTACATTTTACTTTTCTGTCATTCCTCTCTGAAGGACTGAGTGGTGCTCTCACTGTTCCATCCACGTCTGTTCACACATTTATTGATCTATGCACTCAATTTCCACATTTACATAATCACAAACAAGTCTCCGAACAGTATGATCACTGAATCATTCTCAAAAATTTCAGCAACACTCACTCACCATGTGGTTCTGCGATGTCATCAAACCTCAATTTTCTGTGTTGTTTTTGTATGTTGTCGTCTTTTTGTTGTTATGATTATCTGTTATGTGATGTATATTGGAGTGTAATTCATCACGGTGCTAATATGTGGCTCCCTGCGGAGCACATGTCTTTGTAAAAGGGGACTGGGGCAGTGCATTTTTTTTTATATATATTGTGAAGCTGTGTTTTATATTTTTTCAACATAACAAACCAAACTGTGGTACATGATTGCCTTGAGGTCTTTCTGTGCATAGTTGTGTGGGGAAGTGACTGAGTAACATATTTTAATAAAAGTACATAATGTACATTTAAGTTAATATGATGAGGTTTAGTTTTATTGAATGCATTTGTTAAGCAGTGCCAGCAGAGAAAATGTTTGAGGAGCAGAGAGAGGGAGACCATCTGCTGCTCTCCAATCAGTGTGCTCTTTTTAGGTCTGCACTGTAATCTGTTTCTCCTAATATACACACTGTACTTCTCTTACCATGGTGACACACTGCTTAATCACTACATACAGTATGATGCATGGCAATTTTAAAGGTGTTTTTTGTTTGCAGAGGTGTGGCCTCGAGTCACATAAGTTTGACTTAAATCAGACAAATCTGATAGCTTTAGACTTAACTTGAAAAGGTTAAAAAAAAAAAAAGAGACTTGGACATTACCACTAATGACTCGTGACTTTTTTTTGGACTTGAAGCTTTTGACTTAGATATACTTGATGCATTCCCCCCAGCCCTAAGATTAAAAATATATCATTTTAAAAGGGTGCAAAAAATCAGTTAATTAAGCCTTATTTATTCCTGACACTTAATTCCCCAGAACCACTTTGTTTTAACCAATCCGACAGCATCCAATCAAATTCCAGAAAAGAACTGTGAATAACTGAACGCCAGTTGAATAAAATGATGCCAAAGATAATTTCATTCATTGCGACACAACCACTTCCAGCTTCCGTTGACATTTGAGGTTGCACAAAGAACAGTTCAGTCAGGAGAGACATATGTTTTAGAGTGAACAATAATTTATTACAAAGTGCAAAAATAAAGATGAATAGTGGAAAGTTCCTTGGCGATTAGATCTGTGACGTGTATGTGTAGGTGGTAGAGATGCCTTGGATAGTTAAGGAATATTTCACCAAATTTAGTCTAGACACTGGGGGTGCAGGTTGGAGGAGGGATGGCTGAAGGGTGAGGATGATGGGATGAGTAGCTGAATATGACAGCAGCAACAGAAAGGTGATCAGTTTTAAACTTGACGGCAACAACATGATTGGCTTAGAGATTTTGTGGCAAAATCTGGTTGGATTAATTTAGAGTAGGGCCCACAGTCAGCTGATCCAGAAGAAGCTTGCTGAGGCAGAAATTTCTGGATGAAATGGGAGCATAAAGCAAGTCTTCCTGACTGAGGCTAATATCAGCGTAGTTAGTGAGCTGATGTGAGTGCTTTGAGCCAATTGTGGTATGAATTTGTAGTTTAACAAATAAATAGTTTTAAAAAGCACTGAGTGCAAAAGACCAGTCCAAAAAACAGAAACAAAAACAGGGTGTTGATAGACAACACATACATGGAGGTAGATGGAGACAACTTTAGACAAGACAGGACAAACATACAAACAAAAAACAGCACACAGACAAAGAAATGATCAGGCCTGGTGGTATTCTTACTGTTATCAATATGCAAATGACTTATTTTGCTATCCTACGGGTTGTTGTTAAGGTCATTCGTGTATATTTATTTAGTTGCACGCATGTCTGCAGCTTGAGAAAGAAAGACAAGGTGGACTGAGCAAATAATACTAAGAGGAAAATATATGATATGAATAATAACAATAATATTCAAGGTTTTAATTCAAATGTCTCGTCAACTATTTAGAAGATTGCCACTAAATCTGACGATCCAGCCTCACAGAGCTGCTGTGGCTGTAAACTGACGTATTCTTTCTACTTTTCATATAACATCTTGAGATGGTTATATGGTATTTGATGACTACGTTAAAGCATATCAATAAAAAGATGCACATAGAGTAATACAACAACACAACAAATGGTTGTTTAAGGAGCCTTATACTAAAGATGAGAAAAACAGGTTGGGGCCAATCAATTTAATGTCTCATAATTGATCAGTAAACTCTTTAAAAATATATATTTGTTGAGCAGCTGGAAGCCAGTGGAGGGATGATAAAATGTTTGCTCTAACTGAGCTCCAGACGAAAGCCCAGCGACTGCAATTTGAACCAGCTCCAAAGTGCTTTAAGTAAGTGCAGAACATGTGGAGTTTAAATTGAAATACAGACGTGAATAACTCTCTGCAGGTCAGCAGCGCACGGACCCCTTGTTCAAACGTCACATTTGACTCAAAGTTAATTCCTAAATTTCTGGCAGGGAGCTGACTGTGTGATGGCATGAGGCCAGGTTTTTCATTAATTTCCACTCTGAAGTGAAATTGTGTCGAAGGTGATTTAAGGAGGGCTCTGTGTGTGTGTGTGTGTGTGTGTGTGTGTGTGTGTGTGCTAGTATTCATAGTGCCCTACAGCTTGAGGATGCATCATTCATATTCGCTCCTCCTGCCCTCGTCTTCCCTCATTCACCCTTTCGGTGACCCTTCTCTCTCCCTCTTCTCCTGTCTGTGCCCCTGACATCTGCAGTGCAGCTAACACAGGAAACCATGATACTGAAATTTTAATGAGAGGAAGCAGGCCGGGACTGTTTAGCGACAAATTTTTAGCAATTAAATATAAATGGCGTGACATGAAAGTCGGTAACATCATAGTTAACTACACCCACAGTGGGAGTAAGCATGGGACTGTGCATGTTTAAGGTTGTACTCTTTGAGCTTCAACCCAGAGACGTCCAACGCTGTTTAATATTTGATTCCCTTTCAGTTTGTGTACTGAAAGTAGATGTCAGTGTCAACAAAAATGATGTGAAAGCCAAGACAAAAGGTGAAGAAAAAAGAACAAGGTTTTATCTCTTCATTTCTTCTTAACCTTCAACATCCTGCTCAGCTGTTTGGTAGTGCACATTTTGAGTCTCTTGATCTTAATTAAAAAATGTGTTGAATTTAACTCAACCTGAACGAGCCATCTGTAACATTTGGTTTAGGTGTTTTGCTAAAAAAAAAAAAAAAAACACTAGATGTTACTGTGTGTTTAAACCGTAGGTAGTCTATGCTTTAAGCGGTATGCCTTTTCATTTCACCTCCTACAGGAAGTTAATAACAAGAAAGTCACTTCAGACAGGAAGTCTCTGTGGCAGGATGTTCAAAGGTAGGCTTGTTTTCTTTACGAAATGGATGTCCTTTTATGGTAAAGGTAGTGAAAGTAGATTGTAAGTTTAAAATATAGAAATATAGATTTGTGTGCAATGCTACAATGAACAACACAGATATACTAAGTAAGAATAATAATAATAAAATATAAAATATGTGTGACATGTTGTATATATTGTATATATTCTTGTTATTCTTACTTATAGCATAATGCTGGCTTCAAAAACCAAGCAAATATAATTAAATTGACCATTTACTACAAAATTATAATAAAACTTTGTGATCATTCATGATTGTTAAATGATGTATTTAATGTTATCCATTATATATGATGAAATATATGATGAAATCATTTCTTTTTAACTTTTAACTTTTTAAAGCCATGCTCAACCAGCTCAACAGCTGAAAGGTAGTGATGCTAAGATAATAAATGTACAATTTCTATGAGATTTTTTTTTTTAAAAAAAAAGCTGCACATATTATATATTTAATGTTATCCCATCATATATTTGATGAAAAAAATGTATCCATTTTTTTTCTTTAAATAGTGTAATGGTAAATATTTGGAATACATAGACTACATGGAAATAATACTAGGCTACTACCAGTAATATTAATAACTCTATAGTCACAAATTGATATAAGTTGGTAAACTAACATATTACAAGCATTATAACACAAGGATTGTAATTTTTATTATCTTTCTCTGTTATATTATCATTACCATTAAGTGCCATCTCAATCGTTTGGTAGCCAAGAGGCCTATATTGAATTTAATAAATTAATAAAAGGAGAATTTTTTTTCATTATTATTATTATTTTTTAGCCACCCCAAGTAAATAATAGAAAGTAAATATAGTATCACCCCAAGGAAATAAAAAATGCAAAGACAAAACCCC
Organism: Plectropomus leopardus; assembly: GCF_008729295.1. Lineage (NCBI taxonomy): Eukaryota > Metazoa > Chordata > Actinopteri > Perciformes > Serranidae > Plectropomus > Plectropomus leopardus. Next base: position 19,990,969 of record NC_056466.1, on the reverse strand, counting down.
ATTGCTTTTCATCTTAGTGAGGACACTGAAGGGTTAAAGCACCATGGTAACGGTTAGCTCAATAAGCGGCGTAGCTGCTGATAGCACAGACGTCAGTCGGCTCATAATTTGGTCGGAGCGAAATAACTCGACAACTATTGGATGGATAACATGTTGCAGACATTTCTGGTGCTTCGGGGCTTGGATATAATGTTTTGGCGATTCTCTGACTTCAACCAGGCGCCAACAACAGTAGGTCAAACTTGTGCTAACATGTTAATGCTAAATGTTTGTTGCTTAACTTTAGCATTAAGGTTAAACTAGCTAAGACGTAAAGATGCTAACGATGGCGGCTAGTTTACAGCAGTGGTTTAATACTCTAATACTGACGGTAATTTTAATACTCTACTGTTGATTATTTTATGATATGGATAATGTATTTATAAATAATGTAACAATAATGGCGTTCTGTGTGATGTGAAGTATGCTTGAAAACGGCCAAATAGTGAAAGCTGATTTTAAACAGAAGCTAATGCATTCACTTGAGAAAAAAAAACTTTCTGTGAATTATTCAGATAATACTCTCGTTAATAAATGAAAAGAAGAGCATTTTTTTTTTTACATGAAAACATTTTCACAATTCTGAGATAGTAATCTTGCTAATTCAGAAAAAAACAGGGCATTTCTTCTAATGTGAATGCATTATCTTGTACTTTACAAGGTAATGTACTTTGTACTTTGTATTAGGTCTCTGTAGATTCATATTCTTCTTTGACGTTATTCTTTTGTCATATTTATACAATAATTTTACTGGCTTTTTTTGTTTAGGTAAAGTTTTTGTATGGCTACTTGTGTTCAAGAAAATATTAAGCATTTGAAATATTAAGTATCTTGTTTTAAATAGGCAGGAAAAGTTTTTTTAAAAAAAAAACATTTTTGTTATTCCTTAAAGACATTTTAAATATATAAATTGTTAAGGGATTGACACTCATACTTCTTTATTGCATCAGCCATACTTTGAAAGAGAAGGACTGCAACTAATTTGTATTCTCAGTTAACCTGCCAAAAAGATTTTTTAATTATTTGATGTGAAAAGTGTCAGAAAATGATTGGAAAATGCACTTTCCTATTACCTCAAGTAGGTGTATTAAAACTGCTTGTTTGGTTCACCAACAATCCCAAGCATAATTGATTTATTGTCACAAAAATTAATAAATACATAAATAAATAAATAAATAAAAGCAGTAAATCCCCACATCAATTTATGCACTGGAACTAGGGTCTGTTAGATTTTTTTTTTTTTTTTTGCTTAAAAAATGACAAAAACGACTTGTGTATCATCAATGAAGTACAATCATCAATTATATTCACTCATTTCTTTATCAGAATCAGAAAAACTTTGTTGACCCTGAGGGGATATTGTAGTTTGTTACAGTCACTCTGATGCCAACATAGAAAATTATAGCAAGTAGAAATAAGTACCAGCAGAAGTATATACAAATATAAATGTAAAAATAGAAATAAGGTAGCAGTAAACAGTAAGCACAATGTGTAAAAAATAAAATATTTTTTAAAAATATGTATAAAATATATATATATATATAAAAATATATAGTATGTAAGTGTGCAATGTAAAGAAATACAGTAATAGACAATTAGCACTCATATGTGAACATTTAGATTACCATATGGACAATGTGTTAAGCACACAATGAGTGCTTAAATTGCGTAAAATCTAAAACTGCCTCATGCTACAGTACAGTGTAAAAATAGTTTGTAAGTTTAAAATATAAAAATGTACATTTGTCTGCAATGTACAATGGACAATGGATATATACTAAGTAATAATTACAATAAGAGTATATACAATAAGTGTAACATGTTGTATATATATTGTATATATTCTTCTTGTTATTCTTACTTATGGCACAATGCTGGGCTCAAAATAAAGCTGGCATTATTTCTGCACCACTTCTCTAGCACAAGAGGCCAAAACCAACAGTGCTCACAGGCAATCTGTCACTCATAAGTGCAACCACACACTCATTAAAAACTATATTCACCGCCTGTGTTGACGTAACAGATAATCATCCTTTTCTCCAACTCCTCCCTCCCTACACCCCCTCTTTCACCTCATCCTCTCCAGTTGGCGCCTGAGTGGCTCTCCTCAGCATGCAGCCAACACCAGTACTGTGCTCTTCTTCCACAGCCAGAGGGGATTCAGCCACTCCAGTCCAGCCACCAGTGTAGTCCAAAACCCTGGCTAACTAAGGGAGGTGTACAGTCCCCAGTAGTACCTGAGGCAGGCGCCAGAGTCTCTCCTAAGTGCTCTGCCTTTTTTGTTTTTCATACCTGCAGTGAGCCAAACCTGGGCCAAGACTCAGGAGACTAAAAGGAGAGAAAAGGATGGAGATGGGTCTACCTGAAGCCTTTTGGGTGCTACAGCTGCTGTTTACTGTCTGCACATGTAAGGTAAGAAGATGCCCCCACCTCCAGCTCCTACTGTCTGTGTTGAAACTTCCAACTTTTGGATCAGATCACCAGGGTTAAAGCTGATGAAGACTTATTTCTAAATCTTCTCTGGAGAAGTAATGTCCTCTCTTTTTGTGAGATGATCATTTTAACTTCAACTGAATATTTGTGCTGTACTTCAAGCATCGAAAAAGTGTAGCTCAGGGTAGTAATACACACTGGCAAAGAACTTTTTTAACCTTTTTCAATTCCCATTTTGAAAGCATGCACTTGTTGGCATGTGAAATGTATTTGTATCTCTGAAAACCATGCCTTGTAAAAAAAAAAAAAAAAGAAAATCCCATTTGCTTTCACCCTGGATCTTTCTGAGCCATTTTTCTGCACCATGTCCAAAGAAAATGAAATGCTTCATGCATCAACAGCATAAAAAGGACTAGATAAATATAATATTTGCTGCCAGAGGAGTTCTTGCCAGTATCTTCAGAGTCTTCATTCCAGTTACTCCTAAAATCACATTATTATACATTTATTTTGTGTTTTACACTCAAAGAAATTATCTTTATCTTTCACTTTGCGCTTAAATGTGCCTTCTTGCGGCTCATTGTTGTGGACGATAAGTTTGGGTTTCTGTCTTATCTTCTGTTCTGTGATGTATTTTGCAACTTTGCTTTGCTCTGTAACACTATAAAAAACACATTATTTCCTAGAAATGCAAAGATAGAGCTACCTGAGTCAGTGACCATAAATACCCTAAGGTGTTTCACACTGCTTAGCTGTCATGTTGGCTCTATTGTGGCCCTCCATCTCCTGACAACTGTGTTAGCCCTAAGTGCTGCTGATTGAAATATTCATGTTAGTTCAGCATATTCGCTGAAGGGCTTTTTATGTATTATCCATGTGTATCCTGGGGTTTCTTTACTGAGGCAAAAAAGCCCGAGCATGTAACTGCCGGTGAGAACAAAGGCACAATAAAACATTTAGTGTTGGTTAGTTAAATTGTCGAAACATAATCGCTCCAGGCGTGAACCACAGAGCAGCCATGTTCTTTTCTTGTTGAGTTGCAGTAAAGGGGATGCTTGTCTTGTTATAATACCATGAGATGTTCTCTCACACATCAGCTATTAACATTTATGGTCTGTAGGGGAAACATATACACCTCAGGCCCAATTAACGGCACAAAAACATACTCAACATTGCTCCATCCACTTGATACTTCTTGAAATTTCCCCATTTTATGAAAATATTTAAAAATATGATTTTGAAATGATGATGAGTTTCAGAAGTCTGCCAAAGAAAATGATTCATCACTTGTGTTTGGTGTCTGTAGCAGTAAAACATGGTAACATAAAAAAGATTTTTATGCAGCACTACCTCTGAAAATAACTATTTAGTTTTCTGTCATTGCACTTCTATAACAGCTTGTATGTAAGAGATGTCTCTGGGGTCCATTTGACCTCAAAGATAATGTCTCTGTGTACTGTGTATTTCTTACAGTGAAGGACTTTCTAGCAGATTAAAGGAATATATTCATTGTTTGTTTATGTGTTGCCCAGATAGCATATAAACTACATTTCTCTATAGGGGCCTCACAAAGCATTCAAGGACACCTTACAAAACAGTTAAAAAAAAAAAAAAAAACAAGCAGAAGTATATCCAGGCGTCATTAAATCAAGCAAAGCAGTATTAGACAATAATAAAATATCTAGGTATAAAGCCATAGTCATAAAAAGAAGGTATAAAACCATCACTGTAAAGCCATCATCAGTGCAAAACTCAAGGTGTGTGTCACCATTAGAGATAAAATCAGACCACATTTACCAGCCTCATTTGGTGTACTAAGAGCGCTATACTGTCATCTCCATATTTTATCAACTTATTTAAATATGCAAGCTCAGTTTGTGGCAAACCGTTTGGTTTTGCAGCTATTGTAATCATTTTTATAACTGCAGAGGTGCAGTGAGAGCTATGGGAAGCCAAGCAATGAGGACGTGAAACCAAAGTCAACAAAACACTGAACATTTCACTCAAGATGCCAGACAGCGCTTAGTTTCCCACACGCTGGTTGTTGGTTGATTTTTTTTTTTTTTTTTACTTGAATTTTTGAGGGCTCAACATTTATTTTCATTATAAATGAATCTACCTGTTACTTCATCAATTTATCATTTTGTTTCTCAGTTGTCAGAAAACAGTGAAACATTCCTGTCATAAATCATCATTAAAACCCAACGTTATGTTAGAGGAAGAAAAACCAGCTAATTTTCAGAAATGAGAGGCTGGAACCAGAGGATTGTTGACATTTGTGGTTGAAAAATTACTTTAAAGATTGATAAACTACTAAAATATTTGCCTAATATTTTCTGTCAGTCAAAAAATTGATAAACTGACTTATCGTTTCAGCTCTAAACTCTTTATATTTATCTTCATTTTGTCAATACTTTATTGACATGAAAGGTGAAACTTAAAATTTAACAAAATTAAGTATTCTCAAAACTGGTAGTGCGCAGACTAAAAAAAATCTCCTTGGGACAAAAAACTCAACATGCCGCTGTTTCTCTGTGAAGTTTAAATCTGCATTTTCATTACATAGGTGCACACATTGTGTAATTTCCTGGTAGTTTTAAGCTTAGCACATTAATTTTTGTACACTAATTGCACAAATAGCATGCTAAGACAACCAGTATATAGTTCACTGCCTAATTTTAGTATTTAGTCTGGAATTGGGCCAAACTTCCTCTCTGTTGAAGATACTAGATCCTTTTGATCTGCAGTCACTGGGCAGTTTGACATGAAATCTACAAAATACTCTAGTGGCACATAGGCTGGCGTTTTTGGGGGAGAGGGAATTGGTTGCCTCCATGGAAACACTGCAGACATAGATCAAATAAAACACCCTCTGAACATCTTATATTTCCTCTCAGGTTTTGATCAAATCAAGAGCGAAACAGCTGTCATACCAAGTTTGAGGTTGGGAGGCCCGACCGCTGGCCACATGGTGGCAGTGTTGCATCAGATTGGTTGCAATCCACACAAGCAAAAATGAACACACACACACACACACAAACACACACACAGACCAGGGACAGGTCAGTCTAGAGCATTGTGCTTTCATGTCGCCGTTTGCGTTTAATCAATATAAAGGAAAATAGGGGGAAATGGACAGAGAGAAAAAAGGGAGTGTGCTCACTGCAGTAAAGATGAAAAGAGAAAATTAGGGGTCTGGAAAACAAGGAGAAAAGGGAATATGGGTTGGACAGGGGGACAACAAAAGGAAAGGATAAATGTTTAAAAGGTTTTTGTTATCTTAATTCATATTTTATATTATGTGCATGTTCATTTGAGAAATATTGTTCAGGAGGAGAATGTGCTCATTTGATGAAGAAGTTGAAAGAATAGATGAAAGCATGAGTTAGAGGGAGGGATGGAGGAGTATGTCAGAGAGAGAGAGAGAGAGGGTGGAGGAAGGGAGAGGCAGAGTTAGTGGATAAATGAGAGAGCAGCGCTGGCTCAGCCACAGCGTCTTACTGCCAGGCGAAGGAAGGAGTCCAGGAAACACACACACAGATCAGTGGGACCTAACCAGCTGTTTCCAGGAGCATCTCCTGCAGCCTGAGCCGAGCTTTGGATGCTTGGACTTGATGCATCTTCACATGGAGGCATCTGGAGTGGCTTGTGCTCCAGGATTTATTCTCTAACCTGTGGCAGCGTAGGAGCGCAGACTTCAGCAGTGGGACGATCCCGGCTGTGGTTTTTGGATTCTAGAGCTATAAACTCACAAGCGTGCACACAACGTTTTACCTTTAGCATCATGTTGTGTACCCTCTGTTTTTTTAGCATGACTGCTGTCAACAGTTTGGACTGTGAGTGAGAGCCAGCCAGAGTTTCTGCTTGTGTGTGTGAATGTGTGTGTGTCAGGATGAGTGTTCCTATGTTGAAGATTGGCGCGGTGCTCAGCACCATGGCTATGGTAACTAATTGGATGTCCCAGACTCTGCCGTCGCTGGTCGGACTCAATGGAACCGTCATTTCCCCTGAGGGCACACATGAGCGGATCGTCAGTGTATGTATTCTGTATATACACATTTTACACAAACTCACTGTATCAGTAGTTAATTTTGCAAAAGAAGGTGCTTTTTGGCCGCCAAAAGTTAATCATTTGCATTCTCTAAAATCAGTCAGTTTAATAATGCAGGTTTTTTTTTTGTAGACGAGCAGCTGAAGTTATCTTGTGTTCTTTTCAGTGTACAGTCACATGCTTCAATCAGCTGTTGTGTGCACATCAACACCCACTCTCTGTGAATATAATTGCATAAGCTCTCTAATGTGACATTTCATTTGATTAGAGAAATTGTTGCATTTGAATTGCTGCAAAACACCCAGACAATCAACAACAATTACAGAGAAAAGGAATCAAATTTAGAGATCTAAACATTCAGGAAAATTTAGCCCACATATATGCAGCAGTTATTTGATCTGTTCATTGATGCAGAAAATAGAGCAAAGAAGGAAAACAAAAAAAAAAAAAAAGAAAAGATGCTTAGAGAACCATATTTAGAACATTTGAAAAAAAGAGCACAGCATGTTGCCAGTATGAAGAATAAATAGTACTGATGAATAAATGAACAAATAAATGATCTTTTCTGTTTATATGAGTCATAAAGACCACATGTACAGTATGCACCCGCTGCCACACACACAGACAAAGACAAACACACACACACGCGCACACACACACACACACACACCACACACACACACAAGCAGAGGGGTAATAGGATTGCTCTCTCTCTGACTTACTGGGGTGATATTTCTCCTGGGGAAGGCTGACTCACCCGTGGGACAGCCAGCGATTTGTTGCCCTAGCAACACCCTGGCAACCCCCAACATGTAGATGCTGGACCACTGCAAAGGTCTCTTAACTATGTGTTGAAACTCTGTGTGTGTGTGTGTGTGTGTGTGTGTGTGTGCGTGCATTTGTGTGTGTGTGTGCATTTGTGTGTTTGTGTGCATTTGTGTGTTTGTGTTTATGTGCGTGCTTGGGCTTTGCATGATTTAGCTTTCTGGCTGGAGAGGCGTTTCACAGCTGCTTTGTGGCGGTACTTTGCAAGTTCAGCAAAGTGCATGCAGTCTCATGCAAGTAGACGCCTACACACCAGCACAGGACACACTCACAAAAACACAAACACATTTGAGAACTGGCTGAGAACAGATGGGGATGCTAGAGGTGCAGTGTTGCTACTTTATGCCATGGTAGGAGATGAGTGTTTCTGTAAATCTGTTTGACAGTGTGTGAACATACATTTACATCATACAATACACATATACACGGTGAGCTTGATCAGTGGCTTCCTCACAACCTGATGTACAACTGATGTACCTTCAGAGTCGTATAGGAGGAGCTCGCCACCCATCGTGTTCAGAACTGAATGTAATTGGACACGACAAATTTTATACAAGAGGATATCGGTACATGTTTTTTTCATGCCATTGAAATGTCAGTGTTTGAATTGGTTTGGTCAAGTTTATCTGTTGCTTCTAAACATCTCGTTTATTTGTGACTGTTGGCTATGAAATTCTATGATATTTCAATTGTTAATCCATTACTTTTAGCCCCCCAAAAAAGTAATTGTTTGTACATTCCTTTTAGCTAGCTCTCCATTTTTACCATTTATCCATTACGTTTCGCTATTTTAACCATAAAGGCTTTTACACATCGGGGCCATGGTGCATAAACAAATTTGCATCAGAACTATTCATGCGGGCACTAACCTTAATGATAATTGCAACCATCAACCTTTGTTGTGAAATCGGTTCTGCACACCGTGAGTGGTTGATGCTTTTTGCGAAAGCTCAGAAAAATAGACCCATTCTGAAAACATTATGTTTTTATGTTATGCTGCTTTTTCGCTGCATAATAATGGCGTTCTGTGTGAAAGTGCTCATGACAAAAACAACAGTTTGAATAAATAAAATGATGTGCAAATTGCATGTAAAAAGCCCCAGGTGTGTACTGAAAACAGTCCAGTTTAATGTTGAGTCTCTATTGTGATCATCAGTTTTCAGTTACTTTTAGTGAAATATTAAGACTCACCTGCTTGTCTGCTGTCTAACTGGTTTTTTCATGTACTCTCACTTGCAATACATAGTATTCAGGTGTTACAGCTGACTCAATATGTAAATATGTTTTCAAAATCAAATTGCTTTTCAAATAAGATGAACTAATATTAAATCTTTTACTTTATTTCCTGACAGAGGTACCCCTTCAAGTGCGAGTACCCCTGGTTGATGCCAACATTTGGAGATTTAGATTTTTGTGTGTTAAAAAAAAAGCAGTTACACTTTTTTGTCCTATCTCCTCAGCCTTTGCTTCTGTCTGTTAAACTCTTGCAGGAGTTTAGTTCTGTTAGCTATCTACTCTCTCTCTCTCTGTCTCTCTCTCTGTCTCTATTTGCACTGATCACAATCAGCTGAGCTGCCTGAGTAGATTTTTATCATTTTTCCCCTGTGTGAAATGAGCCCTTAGGTGCCGTATGTCCTCCTCTGTTTAATTACATTGAACAGTAGGCACAAATGCTGCTTATATTCTCATCCCAGCCACGTCCTTCTGTTTGAAACCCCCCCTACCCCCGTCAGCTCCATTGTAAATGGGACTTCAAGGTTACCACACCAAACCCAGCTGATTGATTTATCAGATGTTTCCCTCCAGGCCTCCGCCTCCCCCTCCCATAGTGCCCCTCACGTCTCCATCTTCCCGGCTTCCTCCTCTGTCGTTATTCTTTTTCAGGGTTTGTAGGGCAGCTTCTCTGCCAGATTGCTGTGACAGGCTGGTGTGTGTCAGGTTGAGCCTTTACATTGTTCTTGAACATTACCATTACTGTAAGTAGGTCAAACTGAAGACCTAGTTAAACCTCACAAAATGTGTTTCCTAATTTAATGTGTTGTGAATTTGGTCCAACGCTTAGACCTCAGGGAACAATTGCTGTCATCTCAGCACTACCTAATGAGGTCCCAAATAACCCCCCAAAATTAAAATAAGAAACAGTTGTTATATAACAACTAAGGGGTTATTTTGGAACTATTGATGAATGTATGTGCCTCGCTGTGTGCCACAAGACTTTAAAAAATCAAAAAATGCACATTGTTCCCATTAAAAAGTATTTGCTTTATTTGTGCAACTGAATACTTAATTGTGAAATTTAACCACTACTGAATAGCTAATGTGGCAATTTTAACACCACTGAATTCATTGCCTTTAAATAATGTAATTTTGAATTTACCTGGAAAGTGGTGCACTTTCAAAAACTAGATTTTAAACCGGCAATGTCTCATTTAGCCACTTAAAGGAAAGGAAACACGCTGTAAACAGAACACTAAAAGGTGATAATATGTTAATATGTTACGATATTGTGTTGTTAAGACAAACTTGTTAACAAACTTATTCACACATCCAGAAGATACAGAGAAGCAACAACATTCATGTAGAGTTGTGCCACCTGACAAATCCAGTATTCACCCTACTTTTTTCTCTGTTTTTGGTCTTCACCAAATATGTAGAAATATCTGGCTCTTTAACTGCTAAATATGCTGCTATATTTACCAGCTTGGGTCGCAAAGTTCATCTGTCTACCTTCGAGGCAGGTAGTGTTCATTCAGTTTAGTCTCAACACTGGTGATGTGTCAGCCGTTAACGAGTCAGCTCTATGAGTCAGCTCCTTTACGTGAACTTCTGAACATTTCTTTTCTCTTTTGTTATGGAAAGAACACTCAATAATGGGATGATCCCATAAGGTAATTGGTAATTACAGTCCGGAAACGTCTCACTTTGGTGATAACTTAAAAGCCAAGCATGGTGAGACTTTTATAGGCCTATTTTGCGGCCAAAAACAATGCTATGAGCGCAGTGAAGGTCAGATGACGCTTCTATGTGGATTTGTCACTACAAACGACCCCTTTCTGATCCAGTGTTCATAGAAGAATGTTTATTATAGCGCCTTAAAATCATATTTTTTTCAAATTCAGTTAGTCAAAGTCTGATTAATACATTTATAAACAACAGTTAACCAAATTAGATTGGTTACATTCAGACCAAAAAAAAACAAAAAAAAAAAACTTTAGCACGTCGGCCACCACTTATCATCAAATGAACTTGATAGGAATCAGTCATGCTTTAGTCTTACATCTTAACATGTGAACCCTAAAGAATAGCCACTTTAAAGTTGAGTTTTTGAAATTGCATCTCTTGAAATGACCCACTGTAAAATTCAAAGAGGGGACAACAGCGTAAATCTTGCCATATAAATCCAGATAGATGTTTGGTGAAACTACTAAACTAATCATTTAGATATTCTTGGATAGTTTTTGTCTGAACAACAATATGGCACAAACAAAAAAATCAAAATTTTAGACTTAAGTTGAATGTTATGGCTGAAAAAATTAATTTGGCACAAGAAAACATTCAGTATGTCGATGAAATGCGTGACTAATATGTAAACGAAATGGCAACAGCAAGAGTAGGAGCAAAGTCGTGCTTTAGTAAGGGCTTTGAGTCGGGTAGAAATCATTTTTGTTCAGATTTCTGGGAGCTCTGGGGAGCCGGTGACTTTTTGCCAGAGAGAACAGCAGCTCGGGCTGTGGATGCAGAGGATGGAAACTCTCCAGTTCTGCTGCTAGCTTTCCTGGACACAGGCATGTGGGAGATGTCACAGCTGATTTTAGCTGCAAATGAAAAAGATCTAATTTAGACACAGATGTCTGTGGTGCAGTCAAGTACAATAAAGTGTGAAGAGCGTGCACTCTCCTTTTTAACATTAATGGACTCTTAGATCACAATATGTGTCCAGTCAGGATCTCCTGCAGTCCCAAGGAGATTTGCCAAGACGATAGAATTAGACAGAAACATTTTTAGAGGAAAATATTTGTCCACCCTTTTAACAACAGCCTGACCCGAACAACATGCTGAGCAAATGTGTGTTAGAAAATTCACAAAAGAAACAGCTTCAGCAGTATGAGTCATTGGGGCCTTCTGAAAAATGCTTTTACACAAAAAAAACAGATTCACACAAAATAGCCATAATACAGAAAACACAAAAAATAAAACATCAAGGTCTGTGCAATGTAGCTTTAGCAGTGACTTCATTTTTCTTTAAAGAGTCACGCAGTGAAGTATTGGTTTACAGAGTGACATTGCTTTCCCTTTCATATCAAAATGCAGACATTTTTATAGTGTACATAAATATATCTTATAGACTTATTGAGATTTAAAATCATGTTTCCATGAGCGACCTGGCAAAGAAAGCAGCATAAAACATTGTTACAACAATAAATGCAAGCAGACAAATACAACTATCACGCATTTCAAAGAGCGAGCACAACATCCAGCTAAAATGCAACACAGAACAGTCAAATACATTTATATGTGCAATTTCCCTGCACATGCCTCCTGTATACACTGTGCTCCTTTATTCACGAAGTGCTTCTTGAAAACATAGTGTATGTTCGTTGTAAACAGCCTAAAGGGAAGCAGATCCTGAGGGATACAATTCAGGGCCAAATATTCCATAACATCATTTCTAGTGCTCATGGAGCTTGTGGTGCTTGCACAGTATGGAAGCGCATTTGATGAGCAAGAATCTCATGGCAGCCGTGACGGCCATGGTCCCTCTTTCTGGCCTCAAAGCCTGTTTGTTTTTTCCTCTCCCCGCCCTGCCTCTCTGTCCTCTCCTCCCAAGACTACCACAGCAGCAGGACGTTAGTGCGTGTGCTTGATTGGTCAACAGTCAGGTGTGTTCGTTAATAGTCTGAGAGCTAGAGCACACCCTGACACAAGCTGAAGAGTTCGTACATTTGGAGTGCTACTGGAATATACAGTTTGAGTATTCAGAGCGCTGCACTACGGGAGCGGCAGAGCGTACCCGGGGCACTCTGGAGACAGAGCAGCAGAGCGCCAAGCACATTAAAAGTGAGACTTTGGCATTTGTTAATTCATATAGAAACAGAACGCTCTCAGTGCTCTTATTTTAATATAGAGCATAAAAAGAAAACGTTTTTAATTCAGAATGTTATTGATGTAAATAATTAATGTCATTGACTATTTCTCCATAGGGACCAATCCTGTACATAAATCTGATACATGGCAAAATATGTAAACTGCAAACCGTATAAATGTTGGCCCCCCTAACAGATGTATGCTTAGAAATACGATGTAAATAATTCAATATAAGGCTGTCCAATATACCAATATTATATGGATATTGTGATATGAAAAGATATCATAATAATAAAGTGATGCACTTTTCTGGGCTTACCAGACTTTTAACTGATTGTTCATGTGAAGTATTTTTAATTTATATGGGGGGAATTTAGAGTTTCACATTAGCGTAACATGAATATTTTTGGACTGAGGGAGGAAGCCTGAGGCCCAGGACAAAACCCACGCGGACATAGGGAGGAGAAACAAACTCTACACAGGAGGAGGTGTCTCTGTGAGGCTGCACTGCTAATCACTGAGCCACTGTGGTGCCCTATTTAACGGGATTAAAGGGTAGGGAGTGAGGTGGAGGGAGGAAGGATGATAGAAGGATGGATAGAAGAAGTGGGTTTGGGAGATGGACGAGGGAGAGAAGGGTGGAGAGATAAAGAGGGAGCTACTGTGGTCAAACCTGAGCTTGACAGTCTGCGGCCTCTTCAAAATACCCTCCTCCTTCTTCTCCTTCTTCTCCTTCTCTTCTTTTTCTTTCTCAGCCTTCCTCTACATTTTGCTTTTCATTTTTTCCATCTCTGTCAGTCTTGGTCTTGTGAAACTAGAAACCTCCTCTCATCTTCTTTATTTTAAGAACGAGCTCCTCAAGTTCCCTTTTATCCCTCAGTCTGTTTTACCTCCGTTTTGGAGCGCTGATGTTTTTCAGTCATTAGAAACAGGAGTTCACGTGAATTCAAGTGTCCCTCTTGTGGATGTGCTCCTCCAGTTCCCGATTCTTCCTGTATTCAAGCTGCAGCTTTTGACACTCAGACATCACCATTACCACCTGGTTTTCTTGCTCTGAGACTTTTCATTTGTCTGACTTATATCTTGGTTCCATCTCGTCATAGTTGTGCTCGTCAGTCACTGGGCAGCATCCATCTTCTCCTCCTGGAAATGGAGACTTTTCTTGAGTTGGGAGATTTCTGACTCGTGCTTTGTGATGGCCCCCTAACTCTTTTTGTTTCCCTCTTTGAGCTAATCTCCCTGATCTTGAAAGGCTCCTCCAGCCTGCTTATATTCAACATTGTCAATAGTGCAGCAAATCACTGCCTTTCCTTCAGTGATTTTCTTCTTTCATTTTTCATTTTTAGTTTTTCATGGCACTGTGTGTAGTAGACTTTAGACTTGAGTTGCGCTGTGAAGATTGTCTCTGCAGTAGACCATATTTGACTGTAATACCTTCATTGTCAATATTTCCCTTTAATATAGACTCAGTTATTGAAAGTATGCACTATTTAATCTAACTTACTCACTTTACCACCCAGCCAGTAGCTATACTTAATGTCTTGAGCACTTAAGTGCATGTTTAAATAGCACCAGGTAGTAAGAAAGTAAAACCTTTATCTGACCAACATGCCAGCACAGCATAGATTTCGCCCACACTTGTGCACTTCTCAGCACACTTAGGAGACGTATTCAGAGCCAAGTGTTTCCCACAAAGCAACACATGCAACACCAGTTCAGCTGCTGGTGGAGAGGAAGATGAAGGTAAAACCACCAGTGACTGTTTGCTATTTTCACTGATGCCAATTAATGCTAATCATTCATCAAGATTGTTGTCAGATCTGATTTTTACAGGTCTATTTACTGACTTGTTCTCTTAGCACTATAAAACTATAAAATGTCCCAAGAAGATGCCATAAAAGGAGGAACTGTAGATGAATTTACATTTGAATTGTCATAGAACTTAAAGTTTACCAGTAAATAACACAGAATGTAAAACTGATATGTGAGCAACTGACAAAAAAAAGAGAAATCCTCAAATGAAATCCCATAACTTAAACTAAGTTTCACTTTGCTGACCTTCTCTGTTAAATGCACAGCTGACACGGTTTTCCTGCAGTTACTTCATTAACGCAGAGCTTGTTTGTGTGCAGGGTTTGTACCCAGGCTCAGAGGAGGGCTGGCAGGTGTACAGCACCGCCTCAGATCCTGACGGCAGGTGCGTGTGCACGGTGGTCGCGCCGGCACGAAACCTCTGCAAACGAGACCCTCGGAGTCGACAACTACGCCTGCTGACTGAACAGGTGTGTGCGCGTGTGTATTTGTTTGTGTTTGTCTCTTCACTCTGAGTGCGTCCCTGCATGTTTCAGTGGTCAGCATTGCAATGCAGCACAGGGGAAAGGCAGCGTACTGGAATGAAATATTCACTGGACTGTCTCTTTGTTTTGACACTTGCAGAGACACACATGAACAGACACACACACACTCAGGTTTCACTGACAGATGTATCCCTGATACATCAGTAGCTGTATCCTCTAAAGACTCCCAGTCATTCAACATGCCAAAAGAGTTTAAACTCAAAGGAAACGCTGACAGATGGGTGGGAAAGAAACACTTTGTTCTATATTGCAGAGTGCAGCTCTATAAGGGTATTTGTATGCTTGAACGTGTCTGTGTTCATATATATGTGTGTGTGTTTATGAGTACATCTGGCTGCGTAAGC
The DNA here is from genome assembly GCF_008729295.1 of Plectropomus leopardus. Classification (NCBI taxonomy): domain Eukaryota; kingdom Metazoa; phylum Chordata; class Actinopteri; order Perciformes; family Serranidae; genus Plectropomus; species Plectropomus leopardus. The sequence goes on along the minus strand of NC_056466.1, from coordinate 19,975,835 downwards.
ACATTTCTCTCAATGTATATGTGCATCCTGAGAGAAATAAAAGTGATTTGTGACAGAAGTTGATGAATTATTGAACACCATCAGGCCTGCAAACATTTCCCAAAGCATGTTCAACTGCAAGGCTCACACATCAGGATATATGCATCCTGCATTCTCGACAAAGTACAAGTATACCACGGCACACTAACGATAACATCACGGGGATTATTTTCATTCGCTGCTGGTGTTGCATCCTGTACTCTTCCCACACAAAAAGAATCTGAAAAAAGATGAACACTATCTGAAATAACTTCTTCTCCTCGTTCCTCGTTCTGTTCCTGTTGGGAGGCTTCCCTATTTATGAATCTTAATTAGCTCAGCGTGTCTCTGGAAGTGGCACCTAGATCCTGCTGTGAGTGTGAATGTGTGTGTGAGAGTATGCATGTGTGTTTACTCGTGTTGTGCTCATATTTTTCCGCTCGTCTCCGGCCTCTCTAGAATGTGTTACATGGGGAGATGTGTGGGTGGGTTTTTGCCTGAGTGTTTGTTTGTTTGGTTTGTTTGTTTGCATATCACTTCTGGATATCTGGGTCATTTTTTTATAATGGATTTTCTTGTTTTTCACGCATGTTTTTTCATTCAATATCAAAAGAGATGTGAAGTATCTGGTAGCATTTCAGGATGGTTAATGAGAAGAAGCGGGGGAGTGTTTGTGTCTTTAGAACAGACTCAAGGTGGGAATCTCATGTTTTAAATGGATCTAATGAGAAGCTTCTTCAAAGAGAAATGTGATCCGTGTGACTGTGCATCGTGTTTTTGGGCCAAGGTGGCAGCAATATTACAGGGTCGCTTCACCTCAAACACAGTCTGCACCCAAAAACACATTTTCTGACACCTCTCTTGGTTTTATTTGTCCATTTTTGAGTCATCCGTTCCTGAGATTTCTGCCACCACCTCTTTACAACTGTGATGGAGGGAATTTTTTGCTTGTGGTGCTCATAGCTGTACAAGATTTCATCAAAACTTCAAAAGCAATGTGTCTTTCTAGAATCAGATTACTGTGAAAATTTGAACAGATATTTGTGCTCCCAAGTGGAGGAAATGTTGGTTGAGTCATGAAATACCTGGACTTTAAAAATAGCAATTTCTAGGCCTGTAGAAGTTTTGGGGAAAAAAGAAAATTAGCTTGAAAAATACCTGGATAAGAGTATACCATATTGTGTTTATATGGTGGTACTGTTTGGGCAGATCAGTCAGATTATTTGATGTTTCTCTAACTAGCTCTTATTATCCTGCTGATTTCAACTCAGATTTCAACATTGGATCACTATTTTCAACTGGTGACACTTTTGGGTGTGCTTACCAGTGCTGCTGTGACTGGATGATGATGAAGACTGTGAGTTTTTTTCAGCCCGAGGACAGTCGCATTTAGGTTTAATTTACCCATGGTTGATTTGCTTGGTCGTGGAGGTTGATCTTCCCCCCATGACCACCAGATTTCTTCTTTGCTTGGTTTAATACCTTTTGGCTTGCAATTCAGTTGTAATCAGAAACTTCATAGGACAGTCGATGTATGCAGACCAGTGATCGGATTTAAATTACGGAGCTCGACTCAAGATGTAATGTTACAGGACCCAAGGGACTCGACAGCAGTATCGATAAGCTCAAACATTATCCACGTGCGGGTTTTGAAATAAGTACGGGGGTTTCAATCCCCATCTCTACTCCTGAGTGGAACTATCTGCACAGGTAAATACCACGAGAGATGTGTAAGAAAATGTGTTATGTTTCCAGTTTGGCTGAACTAACCCTTCAAACCTTCCATCACGTCAACACACGGCCAAATTTAACAACAACAGGTGTTTGGAAACAAATAGCAGGTGGCAGTAATTAAACACAGCCAAAAACCAATCATAAGCATTTCTGGCATTGCAGGATACAAACAATAATTACTCATCATATCAACCGTGTGTGTGTGTGCGCGTGTGTGTGTGCCAGGTTCAGAATGTGAGTCAATCTATGGAGGTGGTAGACCTACGGACATCCAGAGACCTGCAGTATGTCCGGGACTCTGAGCCACTGCTGAGAGGAGTGGACGGACGTTTACACACTTACGTCGCCAACCCACGCGCTCTGACGGCTAAGGGCCTGCAGGTAAACACACACACACACACACACACTCATGCACGCACAGACAGTCAGACACCCAGACACACACAGTGTAAGACGGTCGCTGTAGGGAACACATAACCTTTGGTGTGAAAACATTGATTTCACGCATGCCAAGCTGAAGTTTCCTGCCTGCACTCAGACACGCGAGCATCTTTCATGAAGGGGACAAAATTTGTCTTGAAGCTGTCAATTCGCTGGCTTCATGTCCGCTGTGTAAAAGTGTCACATAGTTTTGTACAGAAGGTGCCAGCAAAACTGCAGCCTCACTGCACACATTAAGACTTTGAGCTTTCCAAAAAAAAAAAAGTCTGTCAAGAATGAGTCTCACATTTAAATATTAATGATGAAATTTGCATAATATTTACACACACACATAAGCAGAGGGAGTTCATGTAAAACATTCAGTCTGGTGTCGGCATTTTAAATTTGCAGGAGAGAAGATAAGATTACCTGGCTGGGTAAGTGTTGCCTTTTATTGAGGGAAATTTAAATGTATTGCACCTCTTAAATTAGGAGTACTAATCTCATCAGTGTGTATTTTCTGCCATGATGCCGCTGGCAGGCATCTGTGCCAACAACAAACCAGCAGGCAAGTGGAAGATTATCTCAAGAGCTATAGAGAATGAAAGGCTGTGGATCTGAGGAATGAGGGTTGAATGATCCTGAACAGTTAAATTAGCTGTGACACTGATGGTTTAATGTCTGCAATTGGCAGCTCAGGACCCCTAATGACACTGAACGAAAAGGTAGTAAAACCCTGTCAACTGTCACTACTCCTGCATGTAATTTTCCCAATAAGCATTGATTTGGAGATGTGTGTCTTATTGGACTTCATTGTGAAAATGGAGCTAAATTTGGGCCGAAGCAAAAGTTTTTTTTAGATATCTAGGTCGCATGAAGTAGTTGTTTCAACAGCATTTCAGTGACTATATTTCAGTCCTGAGTTAGGACATGCCTCAAATTTTATGTCATTTTCAACCAAACTTGTTAAATACATTATATTATTTAAACTTAGAAGTCTAGATGTCTTTTGAAGTGATTTAAATCAGGGCATCCTGGCTCACTAAAACATTATTGGCCAAACATTACACACAACAAAATAAAATTATTGGCTGGACCAGTAAGAGCACCTTATTCTTCAGGGCACAGCCTTATGATACAGTCAGACCAAAGTTCACTAGCAATTACCCTCAGTGAGGAAGGAGGCTAATGTATTTACTTTCACACTAGAATTAATTCATGATTCTTTCACTTTAGATAGAGTCACTGTAATGTATTTATTTATTTATTCATTTATTTAAAAGGATTCCTATGAGCTGATGTCAGTGGCACCAGCCGATCTTCCTGGGGTCTGAAATTCAGTGCGTCATGTTCATCACACTCGTACAGAGGCGTGTGTGTGTGATGTGCATCAGATTCATGAATGAATGGTTGAATGAATGAACCTCTATTTTAAACATGTAAAAACAAAACACACAATTAAAAGCAAACAAGCTATACAGCAAGTGCCATGAAAAAAAAAACAAAAAGACAAATAAAAGGCCTATCCAAAACCTATACATCTATCTCAATTACAAACACTCAAGCTACTTAAACTTCAGGAGAAGGAAGAAGTACACACTTATCTGTTCATACCCCTGTTCATCACAAAAGACGCTGTGTACACTGCATCTGTGCTACCCTATTTTCATCACATATGCACCTCGAATTATGTCACAGTAGGTGTTTGTAGAAGTTCACTGAAGCATCCGCACTGATACACATTCAATAACAATCTCATTAATCAATAGTCTCGTGGTCAGTCCATGAATTAGCCTCAAGGGCCTTCACCAGGGAGTAAGAAAAACTGTGGCCAACACTGGACATAGGTGTGAAATTCACATAAGTAATGTAACATTACATTAAAACAACATTGATTTTTGGTTCACAACACAGGACACAAACTGTGATAACATGTTTAAATGTCCAATTTAGATTGACCCTCCGAGGTCAAACCGTCAGTGTTTGAAGCCCCAGGAGTCTATGAGGGCTGGAGAGTTCACTTAAAAGGCTGGTTTTTCCTCTCATGTATGTACAGTAACTATAAGACTACAGCCAGCACCCATTATCTTAGCTTAGCATAACAACTGGAAACAGGGGGAAACAAATAGCCTGCGTTTATCCAATTGTGATCAAATCTGCCCACCAGCACCTTTAAAGTTCATCTATTAAAACACCTTAAATATCTTTGTTTCATTTGTATGAAAGTGAGGCGTATAAAGAACAAAATTATGTTTTACATAGGGTTATGTTCGGACTGTTTCTAAAAGTAACTTACTTGAAACTCTGCTAGTTGCCTGGCAACTGTTACGCTAACCTGCTGCTGACCTGTTACTTCCCAAAATGTCAAATGTGGTTCCTTTAGAAATACCAAACAGCAAACATACACAGATGAATTTAAGAATGTAAGATGCTCATTGATGCAACATTATAGAATAACATCAATATTTAAAAATCTTGAGATGCTATATGAACTGGACAGAGGCTCTATAGGAGGGCAATGAAAAAACAAGCTCACACACACACACACACACATACACACACACATACATTACCCCTGACTTCCCCAAATAGAGAGCATTTCCGCCTCCCCATAAATCCATTCTGCCTTTCATCTTTTGCCGAGCATCTTCTTAACAACATCACGGGGCTCTGGGGTCTGTTTTTAAGTTTTTATGCAGTTTGTGTGTGTGTGTGTGTGTGTGTGTGTGTGTGTGTGTGTGTGTGTGTTGCTCCTTGGGGGTTTTCACAGTCATAAGCTTTTGCCTTTGCACTGAGAGGCAGAACTGGTGAATATTTATGCGATGTGCAGCTACAGTAAGTTTATCAATAACTAAACAGTATTTTTATCCCTTGGGGGAAAGGGAACAAGGGAGATGGAGAAAGAGAGGTCAAATAGAGAGATTAGGATGGACAGATGGATGGAGGACTTGAGAGGAGCTGGAGGAAAAAGAGGACGAAATGGAGAGAAAAAGATGGCTTATTTCTGTATTACCATTTTCGCCTGTGGGAGGGAGGGGGAGAAGAATGAGCAAAATGAAGTGAGAGGAGAGGTAAAGGTTAGGCAGAAAGAGGGGCAGAGATAAAAGAGTGAAACAGGAGGGGAGAGATTAGAGCGATTAAGACGAAGGAGGACATACGGCAGGGGAGGGATTAGCCAGGTAAAGCGTTTACTATCTAACAGGCCGTGACATTTTCAGCATTTTGTCAAGATTGGTTTTAATGCATATTAATGAACTTACATTTATATGCAAATTATGATGCCAATACCAATCAGTGAGGATGAAGTAGCCCAATTTAAGGTCAACCCAAGCAATCACAAAATTTCCACACTATTCTCTTATGACATGAAAAATAATGGTGCCAAAAAAGATTTGCAAAAGGAAAAGTATTTAGGTCCTGATTTGAAGATAAAAGGGGACGGATTAGGCACATAAAGTGTTTGACTGACTGCCAAGTCTGTTTCCTGGATGTGTTGTTGTGTTTGTTTGCGGGGGTGTGAGATGTTCTGCCGAGATGATAAGCTTTTTGTCTTCCCTTTGACACTTCTTTTAATCTTTTCTTTTTTTTGCCATATCAAATCCAACTTCTCGCGATACACAGCAAACAGTTTTGTGGGGAGCATTTGATGGCGAAAAGACATTTAAGCGTCAACTCTAAACAGAGAAATAAACGGGTGCATTAGGAGGAACCTTTATCCTCCTGCTGAATCACTGAGTCATGTGTCAAACATAAAGTGCATACACTAAATATTGATCTTCATTCAAGCTGATTGCAGAAAAAGTCATTTTCTCCCCATCCACACTGGCTACTTTTAGCCAGACAATTTGAAAAGACCTACTTTCAGTAATAAAAAAAGCTGTCTTTAACTGTTGATGGCAATGCAAAAAAAAGACTCATCTCTCCACTTAACTCTCTCCATTTTATGCTGCTTATCTGGGTCGAAGTGCCAGCAAATGTGCAGAGTAGTCCAGGCGTACTTTCCCTCAGCCACATCTTCCATCTCCTCCTGTGGGATTGCGAGGCGTTCCCAGGCCAGATGGGATATGCCATCCCTCCAGCATTTTCTGGGGGCACTTTTCCATTTGGCCAACATGGCTCCTCACTCCCCTCACTCGCATCTCTTTTGCACGTCGTAGCGAGAGAGATGCGAGGAGGAGACGCGAGGACGGAAAAAGCAATTACTCATGACGGACAGCATCTCAACTCTCGAATGTGCTAAGATAATTAGGTAGAGGGAAAAAAGTACAAAAAGGGGTTGCATTCCTAAAAGATTGGTCCTTTCAGGTTTTTTCGTGTGAAACTTAAACACAGGGGGAAGAAAACGCACATTTGCTCCAACAGTGCATTCCTTATTGTGTGATGCAGGGTTCCCAAGGTCATGAAAAACCTGGAAAAGTTATAAAATGTCATCATGGAATTAGTCCAAAATTATTGAATGTTTTGGAAATAATGGAATTTTGTTTAGTGTAATTAAATCGCTGATTTATTTTCTGTTGCTGTCAACTTAATGTTACTCTGTTACGCTGTTACTGTGTGACACTTTGTTCACCATCAGACGCCTTTCTTCATTTTCATCCCGCGTTCCATCTCTCCCTTCCTGTATGCTAGCGAGCTGCGATCATGTTTGAATCTGAGAATCTGGGGAAGTGGGAAAATAAAAAAGAAATATATACACTATAAGTCCTTGAAAAGTAATTAAAAAATTTTACCCATGGAAACGGTAGAAACCAACAGTGAATGTCAATCAACATTTCCAACAGGTGCACCAGGTGGCTACCTGTCGTTAGACCTGCGTCACTGACACACACTGAAGAGAGCTGAAATGTCTCTGCATATTTTTCCCCTCTGCTGCATTTTCACATTGAAAACTGAATAAAACTTCAAAAAACTTTATTTGGGGCTTGCAACCTCTTTTTGTACCTTTTATAGAAACGAATAAATAAAATAAAAAATAGGAAAATTTGAAATAAAATAAAAATGTATGACTGCTGCTTCAGTACAGATTAAAAAGCTGTAGTGTTATCAGTGCATGATTGAATAGAAATAGAAATAATACCAATAGGGCACCTACTGTGTCAGTGGATAGAGCGGCGCCCCATATACAGAGGTTGTATCCTTGCCACAGCGGTCGGAGGTTCGATTCCAGCCTGGACCCTTTCCTGCATGTCGCCCCCTCTCTCTCCCCCTTTCACGCTTAAACTGTCCTGTCTATTAAAGGCAATAAAAGCCCAAAAAATAATCAAAAAAAAAAAAAAAACACCAATAGACTTATTTTTTTGTAAGTTTTTAGAATAACTCTGTAATTTGTCTGTGAAAGACCACAGATGCCGCTATGATACTTTACAGACTCAGGTAGCTATGAGATCACAATAATAATGAAAGTGTGGCTGTATAGGACTTCATGACTGCATATTTTTCCCAACTGAACCAAAATGCATTTTAAACACAAACTAAGAAGAAGAAGAAAATAACACGAGGAAAAAGGAGACAACATTGCAAGTTTTATGATTCATTCATCATTCAGATAACTGTGTACACACTACTAATCATATATATTTAATGATGAATAAATCACATTAGCACTGTTGGCACTTTTATTCCTGTTTGCTCAGGTAGTTTGACCATTCTGCAGTATTTAAATTTGATTTGATTTCCCTTGATTTCTGAAATTTGTCTTGCATACCACTACGTACACTGTTTCACTTAAATACACATAAATACAAAATAAAACATTTAACCAAATAACGAAACCCATACTACAAATGCTGCATATCACATCAGACATAAGGAAAAATGGATGCAGTGCAACAAATGAATTATTCCCTATAACATTTGGTGTTCGATCTGGGCACATTGAGGCTACTTGGAACCCAAACTCGTAATCAGTTGACAGACTGAGGAACAAAATAGTTCCTCAGTCTGTTCAATCCTGCATGTGGGACTCTAAATCTTGCAGTAGCATTAATTTTAAAGTAATGCCGATTCCACAACAGACAAAATGTTAACTAAACAGAGTCGCATTGAAGTACTGCTGCTTTCTCCATACGATACATCTGTGGTTCCTCTGGAAGCATCCTCTCTGCTCACTCGATCACTTTGCGGGTCACAGGCTTCATGATGGAGGAGAGCGGACAGGAAGAAGCATAATTAGCTGAATGGAAAGTGCCTCGAGTTTATTCTGGGGTCTCTTCATCCTCAGGGAAGTAGTCACACTCAGAGAGCGTCCTGACATAAAGCATAAACTACCTCAGATAGCTGTGAAGGAGCACTGGGTTTTTTCTGAGCTACCTTAGGCAAAAAAGGGAGAAAAAAAGAGATGCTTTATCAGATTTAAGCACATTTCTGGGGACCTGATCCTCTCTGTTCAATTATTTTATTTCTTCCTGTCTTTCATGCACCCACAGGAGTTAAAGGGCCAGATGTCTCAGCTCCGACCCCTTCTGTCAGTGGTGGAGCAGTACAGATTGGACTTGCAGACGCTGGCCACCCTGCGACTAGAGCTCCTCAACCTGTCAATCATCCTGACATCCATTCAGGAAGAAATAGGAGCGTACGACTATGAAGAGCTCCAGCAGAGGGTTTTACTGCTGGAGACCAGGCTACACAGCTGCATGAACAAACTCGGTACGTGATGTAGGGACGGTATTACTGAGTAATACACAGAAAAGTATTACTTATGCTGCTGTCAAAATAACACGAGATTACATAAGAAAGTCAAGTACATGACATGTTTGGCATTCAAGCGGTTTCAAGGGGCTCGCCACAGATTATACACATGAAGACGAGTTGATCTGTCTCGAGTCATACTCAGCCTGGGAAAATAGTTGTGTAATCCATTTTGTGGCTCTGGAGGGAGCTTTTTAAAATCTGAGAAAAATAATCCTGTTGATGTCACTCAGATTGGACTTGAGCCTTGAAATTGTTAACAGAAAAAGTTTTGCTATGAACCAGAGCGGTTCAGTTTGAAATGTGTGGATATTTGCCAGGCAGGATGTTTCGGCCTCTGCTTAACCATTTTTTACTGTTCCTTTTTAAACTTGTAACCCTTTTTCTTTAATGTCCATCTCACTCCAGTCATGTCTTTTTTAGAATTTTGTGGTACTGCTGATTGTAGGCTGTCGGCTGTTGGTTCTGCGCAGCGCTGAAGGACTGTTTCCCTCAGCAGCTCTCCACCTGCTCTCTCTGCCTGGTTAGCATGAGCTAATGCATCAGTGGCTTACATCCAACATTTACCCAGTCCCAAGAATCTCTCTCAGAGTCGCTGAAAAGGCTCAACTCGGTTTTTAAACACATTATAACTGTTGACTAACGTTAAGGCCCTGACACACCAAGCCATCAGTCAGCCTTTGGTCAGGGTTGGACAGTCAGTCAGTGTCTGTCGCCCAAGTTTCTGCAGTGTGTCCCGCACTGTTGGCCCTTGTCAGCCCTATTTGGCTCTTTTTCAGCTGATTCAGCATGTTGAATCGGCTTCGGAGACAGCAGAGCCTATCCGTGACTAAAATCACTCTGATTTGCAGTTAAGCTCAGCACATGAGAAGAGAAACGAAAGTGAGGAAAGTAATCAAAGAGCTGAAGTCCAGAGGAGGTGAAATTGAAACAAACTTGTTATATGAGATAAGACTGTTTTCCTTAAGCCATTGAGCTCTTAAGCAGTAATGTGTCTTGATGATTTGTGTTATTATTCACAATTATTTATGCACGATAAATATGCTTTATTCTTTCAACATTGGAATGTGTTGGTATGTCCTAATGGGCTAAGTAAGTAACGGTATAACAGTCTTCCTGTTTTCCTGTTTTTAATACAGATTATAGACTACAGATCCCCGTGTGGAGAGTTATTTCCTCTCACAAAGATACAGAACATACAGTACTTGCTGGTTGGCCATTGCTTGTCGTCTTTGCACTGTGTTCATGAGAAAGTATTTGACTGAGACACAGGCAACACGAGCAACACAACAGTCAGCTTTCATCCCACTAGTAATGTCTGTTTGGTGTGTTTGTGCCTTTAGCTGTGTGATGCTAACAGTTAGCCTTGTCACTGTGTGTGACTCTGCCCGAAGCCAGAAGCTTGTGCTACTGCAGCCGTAGTCTCATAATGAGCAGAGAAACAGTGAGAGCAGGCCCAGGAGGCCCTGAGCGAATCAATATGCTGCGTTTAGCTATACAGTGAAGTGAAATTTGACCTGTAGTAAGCAGTCAAATTTGCAGTGAAGTTGCAGTGATTGGACAAAATTGCAAGGTTGTGCAGAATTCACAGGATTTGGCTGAATTTGCGTTAATATTTTGCGATCGCAAAACTTACTTTTTTGGGAACTTCGTTTCAGATTTTACACAATATGTCTTACCTTTGTTAACAGGTTGTGGTCGTCTGACTGCAGTTAGTAGCCCAATCACCGTGAGAGCTTCGGGGTCCCGCTTTGGATCCTGGATGACTGACGCCATGATTCCCAGCTCCGACAGCAGGGTAGGTGAACAGTGTTTGTCTTTTCGTGTTCATGCTGTGTGCAGCAGGTGTTGTGAATGTGGTCACAAGGTAGCTGAGCTCTATATTTTTCTTAGTGTATTTTTCTGTCTTCCTGCTTTACTTCCAACATGACTCCTGTGTGCACTTTGTCCTCACTTGTTACAAGCTTCACCCATTTCCTATACACACACACATACACACAATTTCTGTTCGGCGAGTGCATATTAAGCTAGTTGTCAAGGCGACTGTCTCCCAGTTGCCAGGTGTGATTTATATCGCCATGGTGACCCTTGCCTGTTCCCTATTAGAGCCTTTCCCTGGTGATGAGAAGGAGCTATACACAGCAGCAGTATCCCAGTTATTGCCCCCTGTGTTTCCCAGTTACTAGTGTGACTGTTACAGTTATAGGTTGAGGCTATTTCCTGGTTCCAGTGTCTGTTTGTATATTTGTCCCAAGAATAGGAAGCTTTTTCTGTCTCCGTCTGTTATTGCTGTGTACTCGATGTTCCTGAATCTGAGGGTGACATTCAGCAATGCTGAAGTATTGCATTCTATACAAATACAGTAAATGTTTGCATTATAAATAAGCCAGTGAAACTATAAAAAGATGTAATCTCGCTTAAATCACTTTTATCTTGCTTTTATCACGCTTAAAGAAACCCTGTGGAGTTGTCTTGTAAACAGACTTGTTGTGTTTACATTTAGTGTTTCTTATTTAAATGCACTGTGTGTTTCCTCGAGGCCTAACAAATGTGTTGGATGCTGGATGCATTTCCTTTCTCATAAAGCATTTGTAGAGCAGAATTTCTCGAATATTTTCACACTTGCATTGTTTAAACTGTTTATGTTTTACAGAGAACTGGATAGCTGTCAGAGCTGGGGCAAGGGCAGGGTTTTGTAGGGCTGTTCCAGTGCACAAGCTTTTACCAGTTTGATTTAATGCAAACCAGCTGAACCGGCATTTGTCCCTATGCCACGCTCTGCAAATTAAAAAGTAGCCTACATCAGCAACCCATGCTGACGGCATCATGGCTCTAAATCCAACGTGTATTGCATTAGTGATAAGCGATATGACTACGTGATTAACATAATATTGTGTTCAAATGTTTAGAAATGGACTAACAAAGCCACAAGGGAGTGACAGGCTGACAGGCAACATGAGGGAGATCAAATTTCAGTAGAGGTCAGAGGGGGGAGAGCACCGCATTTTGTGTTTGTTTACTTTAATGTGTTTGGGATGCTGAAAAGAAATTTGGCAGTTTGTCTCTCAGTAAAACTACAACTGTGCAAGTATGGCAACAACTTTTGTCAGATGCCAAGTTTCCATTTATATGTGTCATTCGCTTTGAGAGTGTGTTTGGATTGAGGGATTATCTATATATTACCTTCCTATGTCTCTCTAAAAACCCAAATAATGTGGCTGGAGGGAGATCGCCATGGAGCTGAAAGTCTCTGGTATAATACTATTGCTAATAACTGGCTCCATTATATGTCATTTCTGGTAAATATCACACTATAAAATATTTTCTCTGTTTGAAAAAATACAAACATAGATGGCATGAAGGCCACTTACACGTATTTTAGGTCCACAGCTGATACTTACATGATTTGTTCCTATGATGTAACAGATGTTACCTAATGCAGCTCAACAGTTTGACACTCATTTGCTGTCGTGAAACTGTCATTATTTTTTTCGCTCAGTGGTGGCTCTTGAGTCAAGTGCAACACCTGTTAAAGTTTGGTATCCTGGTCTGGTCAGGTGTTTGGCTCAAGGTCATTATTGTAAGGTTGGGCATTGAGCATCAGAAACATCCCAAACCAACTGGCAAAAATTATTACATCAATTTTTGTCTCACATTTTTATTTACAGAACAGTCATATACATTTTTAAAAAATGTTTGTGAATTTCTAGTATCTTAATCTGTATCTTATCATTTAAGAAGTGTGGGACTAGTGCCACACGCACACACACACACACACACACATATGCTGTAAGTAAAGTCATTCTCATACATCCTTTGGTATCCATGACTACAGTGTCTGCACAGGGTCCCAGTTTGGCATTTATGAATTCTTCATTAGCTCATCAGTGTGTGAATGTGTGTGCACGCATTGTACTTTGCACACTCACACTCACACACTCACACACACACACACATGCCTGCACACACCTGTCGCTGTATTTGAGAACAGCTGCTAAGGTGTGGATATCCCCTGATCTGTCAAGATGTCTCTGCTGATAGTGTGTGTGTGTGTGTGTGTGTGTGTGTGTGTGAGAGAGAGAGAGAGAGAGAGAGAGAGAGAGAGAGAGAGAGAGAGAAGAAGAGAGAGGAAGTGGGGCCTGTTGGTGAAGAGGAGTGTAGCAGGTGGGGGAATGAAAGAGGGGGTGGACAGAAAGCGAAGGAAACAAAGAAAGTATGGGGGAAGCGAGGACAAGGTTGATCAAAAGAGCAGCAGTTGGGACAGACAAGCAGGATGGTATAAAATGAGCATGGGAGGACATGAAAAAGAAAAGACAACAGGGAGGAAGAGGGGAAAAAGAGGTCAGTATTTAAAGGGTCATTGGTTGCTGTAATCATTCTTTTTCTTCATACGAACTGTGAAGCGACCTCCTCTTAGCGTGACTCGTCTGTAATAAGAAAAAACATCCACAATCCTTGTGTTGTGTAAAAATGCTTGCAACAGGGCAGCTGAATATAATGAGGCTGTTGCAGTCAGATTTAAACGAATCAAGTATGAAACTGCAAGATGAGAAACTATAGTTGTGTGCATTCTAAATATGCTTATCCCCTTTTAAGTTTGACACACAGTTACATATGTCAGATATTTCGAGATTTGGAAGCTGTGTACATCAGCTCCTCTGCGACCTTTACAGAAGCATAATTACAGCTTTAAAATGTAATCTAACAGGATTTGTATGTTTGCATTTGACAAGCCAAAGACGGCATCAGATGACAATGCATTTTGTTGCTGCACTGTTGAAGAAACCTCCTCATTTCACTGCAAAAACCTAAATAAGGTGGCAGTTGGGGGGAGGGAGATCTCCATGGAGCTGAAAGTTTCTTGTAAAAGAGCATCACTAATAACAAGCTAGGCTACTTACTGTTGGCTCTGTTATATATCATTTCTGGTAGATATCACACTATAAAACATGTTTTCTGTTTAGAAAATAAAAAACGTGGTAAGAAATCAAGTAGGCTACTCACTCATCTTTCAGTGCTCAGCTTATATTTGGTTTGTTTACATGATGTAACAGATGGTACGTCGTGTGACCCAACAGTCTAGATGTGCCACTCGGGGGCGGCTGCTGAGTCAAGTGCATCACCTGGTGAAATTAGGTATATCGCTTTGGTCTGGTGTTTTGGAGTTAGCAACATTAGCAGCCACCTCTATATTGAGAACCGTGTCCAGACAACTCATACGGTCCGAATTTCGTGTAGAGCCCTGTTAAGCAACAGTTTTCAGGAAACCATGGCAAAGTGCAATTTTCTCTGATATATCAGAGAGAAACTGTTAAGGAAACTCTGTGTTGAGCTTTTGTTGTACTATGTGTATTTTGGTAGTTCTGCATTAAAAAGTAAGTGATATGACCCTTAAAGATGCCAAAAGATGCTGCTCTGTCGACCCAAGAGTCACTGAAGTGCTGCATGTTCTGCTGTCAGTGTTCAATCAATGAGATGTAGAATGATAGTTGAACACAAACCACAACAGAACTAAAACACAGCAATATATATATATATATATACAGCAATATATATATATATATATATTCTAACTGAACTGAACCACAGGTGTGAAACTGACCAAATGTGAGGGAAAACATAGTGCAGGTAATGATGCACGTTTGCTCTGTTTAACAAGATGCATTTAAGACTAAATATTTGCACAGAATAAGAGCTTGTTCCCTGTCTTTTACAGTGTAGTTAAACTTCGAAGAGATCACTTCAGTGCATGAGTTTTGTTTTAGAATAGACTTCAAAAAAATCCGAACCTATCCTTTAGGGAAGTATCAGAGTACGCCAACTGGGAAGGTACAAAAAGAAGATGGTGCGACAATCTGTAAAAACCAAGGTGTGAGTTCATGAAACAGCAAAAAGACTCCCCACTCACTTTCTAACACGCACCGTTCGCTGTATAATCAGCGTCTGGGGCTTGTTTATATAAAGCAAATGGTGCATTCAAATGCGAGACGATTACAGCTGCCAGAAAACAAAGGGACTCCAGTTCCTTTGAAACACTGTTTTAAAGGGAATTAAAACAGAGAAAGCTTCATCAGATGAGCTGGTGAAGCAGGGAGAAAAATAGGTTGGAACGAGAAGTATTTAGAGAAGAGGGTGTTGGTGGTAGAGAGAGCAATCAGTCTGTTTCATTGTCTTTGCAAACCTCAAGCTAAGGCTCAGTTAAACACTCTGCTTTTGAAGGCCCTCAGAATCAGGGCAATCAGTTGCCTTTGTCCACAGGTCTAATTCAATGTGGATTTTAAATATTGCGACCTCAAATTAACTGTAATTTTAAAAACGATGCTGCCACTGCAGAAGAGATTTCTTCGACCAAGAGAGAGAAAAAAAAGATCCTTTTCATCTGCTCCCTCCTTTTTTGCAGAGGGAATAACGAGCATCTTTTTTGCCAACAATGCTCTGTCTTGCCAAAGCTCTCTGCCCTTTTCTTTCATCTATTTCACCTCTTGTCCCTCTTTGGGTAATTAATCCTCCATGCTGTCGACGCTCACTTTTCCTCCCATCTCGTTTCTTCTTCTCCCCTTCGCCTTCCCTCGTTCTCTGTCCGTTTGTTTTACCGGGGCTCTATATCACTGATGGTGAAAGAGAAAACTATCTAGCAGATTTTAATAGCTGTGGCTAGCAAGTGCTAGCTTATTGGATTTTAACTCTTTGTGAAAACTGTTTCTTGCTTACTCGTTTTAAAACAAATATTGACTTGATGGCTACATGCATGATATCATGATAAGAGACTGAAGCTAAAGCTGCATGTCCCAGGAAATAGTTGGCATCATCTCCGGTTAATGATTCATATGGAGGAAATAAAAATGAAGAAACAGCACTGTTGTTTTATTCCGGGGTAAAGCTTGTTAGCTCTCGTATTATCGTTCAGTAATGATAAAGGAACGTGCAAGATCAGGTGTGTGGATGTATGCTTTATGGTTAAATTTTCAAACTGCATGTTTCACTTTTACAAGCGGAAAATCTTTGAGGCTGACCAATGTGTCTGACGAACATCACACAGTCAATTAGCTACCTGTAACAGTCATACAGGGTGTACCGACAGGGCCTCAAAGGACGTCTTTACCTGAGAGTTTAGGATTGACACCGGATCAGTTACCACACAGATGGGAAAGTACTACCCAGTGGCTGCGTCATTTCTGAACATGTCTTTTTCGTATTTAATCTTTAAAATGTAATTTAATTTAAAGATAAGACGGAGATTATGATTAATGCTTCAGATTATGTAGCTCCAGAGGTTTCCCCCAGTATTGAGTCCCTTTCCGCAGCTACAAGGTCAAATTTTAGGAATCTTGGTTATTTTTGATCAGGCCATGAATTTTGATCACCATATTAAATCGCTGACCCATGCTTGTTTCCTACAACCAAGACTCATCGCAAAGCTCAGGTCTGCTGTGTCTCGAACTGAGCTGGAGATGATCATCCGTGCATTTGTGTGGCAAATCATCTCTAAACCGTCTAATAACTCAGATACAAGAGGACAACACACATTACACCTGTTTTGGCTTCTGAACACTAGCCTCCCATCAGGTTCAGGATTAATTTTAAGATTATTGTTCTCATGGGGGTGCCTGGTGGCTCAGTGGATACAGCGGCGCCCAATATACAGAGGTTGTGTCCTCGGCCCTTTGCTGCATGTCCATCTCCCCCTTTCACGCTTTAAAAACTGTCCTGTCAAATAAAGGCAATAAAAGCTCTTAAAATAATCTAAAAAAGATGGTCAGGCGCCTGAATACATCCGTGAACCCTCCCGTCCCTGTATTGCCAGTAGACCAGAAGTCTTCTGACCACGACGTACTGGTTATCCCACGTTCTAGACTTAAAACAAAATGTGATCTTGCCTTTAAATAGTAGCTCCAACACTATTTATCTCTCTTTTCTTATGTAGAAACTCTTCAAAAACAACTGAAGACCCATCTTTTCAAAATGGCCTGTGTCTCACCCTAATGTGTCTAGTGCTCTTTGCTTTTCTCTTGGTTTGTTTCTTTTTGGGTCCTCAGTAGCTTGCATTTTGCTCCAACTTTATGGTCTTCTGGCCTTTAGTTTTTATTGACTGCCTGTTTTATCGTTTATTTATTGTATTCTGTGAAGCACTGTGGGTTTTATTTCTGTGAAAGTTGCTATATCAAATGAATTAATTCTTCTCATTATTATTATTAAACATGTAGTCTGGTAATGATGGCCTCCTTGGTTTTTGGAGTTACTGGTGCAGTGTTTGCAAACATGCCTGTTTGAAACGAGCCGGCTGCTTGGCCTGCGGTATCGCTGCTTGCAGCTGTCTTGAGAACCGCTCGTCAAAACACCTCGACATTTGATACTGCGCTTCCTCAGGTACTGTTCAATAAAAACTGCCATGGCATAGTTGCATCCAATGGTAATGCCAGAGTCTGCGTGTCAACAGAAGCATAGTTCAGAAAGTTAGATTCCTGATGCTTTGAATATTTGAGTTTGCTACAAAATAACAGTTCTGACCTCTTTTCCTCATCTTTCTTGAATGTATTGTAGCAGGCGACGGATAGCGAACTGTACCCAGCACACTGCTCGGCGGTGTAACAGTTAATTGGTGTCCCTTCTCAGTACACAACAGAGTGCATACTTCTGGCGGTACTTTGGCACGACTAATGCATGTGTCCCGTAGATCTCAAGAGCTTACACTCGACACTGCACTTCTTCAGGTCCTCAGCACCCGCCAAGTGTGAAGTCCATCGGATGAATGATTGTTGAGATAATCAAAGGACAGACAGACTTCTTCCATTTTAGTTAGATGCTCCACGTTAGGTGACTTCAATGTTTGCAGTGTACTTTAAAAACACACTTTTGCTTGTATTTTGGGTTTAGAAAAGCTCCTTTTAAAAGCACAACCCCCTAAACTATTTGTATATCGAGTATCACAGGCACTTTACCCCATGCACACCTCTTCAGCATTTGGAGAAGTCAACAGCTTGATGAAGCTGCTGTGCCGGGTTGCATTTGCTGAGCTATGGTTAAACGGTCGCTGCTGGGGTTCAGAGTTTAGCACACAGTCAGTTAAATTAAATGTCTGTTTGCCGCCACTGATTTCATGAGGTTAAGGTGTGCTGGGTCCAACAGAAACAGAGTTAAGTACCAGCCAAAAACCAAACACCTTGTTATTATCTAATCATGCTGCTGGTGAGCGTGGCAGGTGACCACGATGGGTCTCTCTGAAAATTTAACAGAATCTAATGCTTGGTGGGTTTGAATTTAGCATCCTGTGTACAGAGGTAAACCTGTTTGTCTTTGTTTCTCCATCAGGTGTGGTCAATGGATGGCTACTATAAGGGCAGGCGTGTTTTGGAGTACAGAACCATGGGGGATTTCACAAAGGGGCAGAACTTTGTGCAGCATCTGTTGCCGCACCCCTGGGCAGGAACCGGCCACGTGGTGTACAACGGGTCACTCTACTACAACAAACACCAGAGCAACATCCTGGTAGGAGACCTGCTGGAACGGAAACACAGGAGAAAAACAGTTTGATAATCAGATGAACCAGAGTGAGAGATGCATGCATCTGTCTTTCCAGGTTCAGTACCATTTCCGCTCCCGCAGCGTGTTGCTCCAGCGCAGCCTGAGTGGAGCCGGCTACAACAACACCTTTCCCTACAGCTGGGGAGGATCCTCTGACATCGACCTCATGGCGGATGAGATGGGACTCTGGGCTGTATACACCTCCATCCCAAATGCTGGAAACATCATGGTACAGTCTGTGTGTGTGCTCCCGCACTTAACAAAATAACAAGCAAAGACAATTTGTTTTAACTGTTATTTGAATACGGTACATTTAATGTTTAATGACTGAAACTAAATCCAAACCCACTGATGGATCTGTTCCATTCAGAAGTTACTGCTGTCAGCAGATTTGCTTCACCTTTCAGAAGTTATAAACTCCCACGCTTTTTAAAAATCCATTAAAACTGATCTGAGACAGATTACTGCATTGAATAATGTAATCTATCATAAGGAGCAGCAGGTGTACTGCAGATTTTACTAACATGAGTTTAATTCACTGTTTACAAGAGATTTTCTATATTATGGAGAGCTTGTTACAACCCCCCACTTGCACCTAGGGGACAAGAATGTGTGTGTCTCTGTGTGTGCGTGCGTGTGTGAGACGTAAATCTAAAGGTTGAACGGGTTTCAATAAAATACAAACAATTCAGTCGGAAATTAAACATCTTCGGGTTCACCAACATAATAAACTAAACACAATTCTTCCATTTCACAAAACTTAATAACTTCCCCGAGTCCCTGTGTGAACAAGGGAGAAAATGCAGGACGCAAGAAAATTTAGGCCTTCCTCAAATAACTTCCAGTTATAGTACAACAAATACTAACATAATTGACCATTTCACTAAACCCCTCCCCCAAGAAGTGACCGTTCAATCATAAGTTTCCCTCCAGAGTCGTTATATATACATATATTATTTACATATATTGTTTTTAACATTAAAAGTCACATCCCAGCCACCCAACTCCTCTAAAAGATAAAGAACAATCCCACAGCACCGGCATGGAAGTTAAGGGATGTACTGCTGTGGACGAGGTCTCAGCAAAACATATTTTAACCACGTCGAAAAATCAGTTTCAGTTGAGGTACACACTATATTCGAATATAAGCTCCTCTTTACTTTACACAATAGCTGATGGAGGCAGTGGTATAGTAACAACTCTGCTGTTCAGTGGAGTAAAATGACTGTTTTTCTCAATGGAGTCTGGTGTTTTTGATATAACAGCTTCAAAGGCAAGGAAAAGCAGTGAAAATATTCTAAATACAGCATAGAATTAATTCATTCATTGATTTTCTGTAACCGCTTGTCCTCGTGAGGGACAGAAAACAGGGAGAACATGCAAACACACCAACAACAGAAAGCAGTAACCCCAAGGTCCAAACTTTGCCCCAACCTGGGTTTGAACCAGGGGCCCTCTTGCTGTGAGGTGTCAGTGCTAACCACCACACCACTGAGCCGACTTTTTCAGATGTCTTGAAACAAATCAATGAAAGCAGAATTTTCTAAGTGCTGTTTGATTGTATGTACGTGACGCCGCAGTTTTCTACCCCAAAGTTATTGTAAATTAATTGTAATGCGATCTATATCATAGACTGTATAAATGGAGGCATATCTCTACCTGCTCTGGAGTAGCTTGACATACTTCCATCAATAAATTGATTCTCCCCCGGTGCATGTATACTGGGACAGGGACAGTGATCCAGTTAAATGGCCTGATGAAGCTATAACTGTAGCTCGACTAAACGCACTGAGTGATGCCCTGGAGCCAGAGCGCTCCCTCACTTAAGACTCTGTTACTACTAACATCAGAGCGCACACAGTCTTTACACTAACAAATAACCATCTTTTCAAAATCCCAAAATCATGTAAACACTACCAAAATAGCCATCACTAACGTACCTTTTGGTCTTTCAGCCTAAATCAACTCCTCGTCCCACCGGCAGTTACTGCTTTCTGTTGTTGGTGTGCTCTGTGTGCTGCGTGTGGGTAGCTGCTGAATGAGATCCTGCTCTCTTGGTCTTTGTTTCAGGTGTTGTGTGTGCTGTGCTACCTCAGTCTGCGTGGGCATGCGCCGTTAGAGGTTAACAAAAGTCTGTCCCCGTGGAACACAAATGTACATGAAAACATTTCGAAAAAGTCATGGGACTTTGTTGTATATACTGAAGTTGTTACAGCGATAACTTTGGATAACCTTTGCCTGATGGCAAATTAATTTTCTGTGGCCGTCAACTTAATGTAGTTTTAATATGTGTCAATGTGTGACGTTTTGTTTCCCGTCATGTACATTGTTTTCTCACTGAGTTTGTCTCTCTCTTTTTTTATGCCAGCTAGCTGAATATACTGTATATTTGAATAAGTTTGAGCTTGGATCTGAAATGTTTGGATAAACAGGGACAAGTGGGGCAAGAAAAACAAAAGGGGAACTCTGGCTCTGTGATCTCAGTGACTAATTCTTTCTCTCTGTATGCAGGTGAGTCGTCTGGACTCCCGCTCACTGGAGGTCATCCGGAGCTGGGATACGGGGTTTCCTAAGCGCAGCGCAGGGGAGGCCTTCATGATCTGCGGCACTCTGTATGTCACCAACTCCCACCTGGCCGGGGCCAAGGTACACTTTGCCTACCACACCAACTCCTCCACTTACGAGTACACTGACATCCCCTTCCACAACCAGTACTCCCACATCAGCATGATGGACTACAACCCCAGAGAGAGAGCGCTGTACACCTGGAACAACGGACACCAGGTGCTCTACAACGTCACACTGTTTCACGTCATCAGGAGTGATGGATAAATCGACACGTAGAAAATGCTAAAAAAAGAGAGAGATATTGTAGAGACGGAGGTGTTAGGTTGTTTATGGGTACTGCAACTTACAACACACACACACACACACACACACACACGCACACACATGCACACACAATGGCCATTCACATCGACAGGAAAGCAAGTACTGTCTGTGCTTAAATTTGAATGACTTCTAGACTGCGAGAGCTCCCTGAGCTAATAACTAGTCACAAAACACGGTTGTCGAACACATGCCTTAAGGTCACAGACAGGAGTATTCATCACGGAGAAGAAGAATATTAACTGCTTCTGCTACAGGGACGCTGTTAGAAAGAAGTCAGACAGTTTGAGCTCATCCATATTCTGTTGCGTTTTATTCCACTTGTGTCTCAAGAAGTAATTTTGGAAGTTGTGGTCGATGGTTGAAAAAAAAAAAAAAAAAAACGCAGCTCGTGAAATGAATTTCAACTCTCTTCAAATCTCGAGCTCAGACGGCGGACCTGATGGAGATATTCTGGGTTTGTGATGTGATCGTGGACGTGTTCAGTCAGCATGGTTGTTCATTCAATAAACATTACTGTCAAACTTTGCCAAGACTGCTGTCTTGTCTGTTTGGGAGCAGATAGAGTAGAAATGAGAGAAATCCATTTTTACCTTCTTTACAATAACGTAACTACTTCACAGAATCTAGATATCGGCTCAGTAATCCTAACATGTAACAACCCCACCAAAATGTTACAGAAAATTAACAATATTTATTGCTATAAAAGTAGGATTGGGTATTGAAACCCTGCGCTAACATGGCACTGGTCCTGATACAACTGGTACCTACCGGACTGAATCATAACAAAGATTTCAGTGCCTGATTTTGGTGCCAGATTGTGTACGTAGCGAGACAGAGCGAGTGCGAGCGAGAAAGATAGATCAAGCAAGCGATTGTGTACGTGTGCCGGTGACAGTGAGGCTGCAGCGGCCAGAGCAGAGAATGAAGTCAACTGTAGTTATGCAATGTGTGAACAGTTTAGGCTTTTTGTCCGTGAATAAATTTAACAACTCCTCAACTCCCGAGCCAAGCTTTTGTCACCTGCTGTTAAAAGTGAAGGAGGTTAGCACCAAAGTTAGCAACCTGTGGTAGCCTCCCAGGCTCTCTTAAGATGGACTGTTAAGGTGGACCAGTTCTTCTCAATCTAGTGACAGTCTCAGCTACTCCGAAATCGATTATAGAGAAATATGTGTCTGCTGATTCTCATTACAGATCCCAAAACAAAATTTATTTTGTTGTTAGTAGTCCTAGAACTGTTATTTAGTATCAGTTATTTTAGTCGGGTTTGTTTTTATTTATAAGGTGAATTTGTCAATTAATATTTGGATTTATCCATATTTGTGTATTACGTATACTGTAACAATTTCAAGTTTAAATTTGCTTTTGCAATAAAAAAAAACAGTTCTTTAGTGTCTTTAACTGTTTTGTCATCAGTATCAGTTCAGGCACAGTTTAGGTACTGGTACCGGTTTAAAAGTGTTGTTTTAGCACCGGTAGAGAGAAAAAAAAAAGATACCCAACCCTATATAGAAGAGTAACTGACAGATCAGACAAAGAGAAACAAATACCAAAGGCCAACCATGCAGAAAGCCCACCAAAACAACAGAAAGCTTACCCAACCGATACGAAACAGCGCTACTGCTGACCTTCAACCCAAATCAGAAGTAAAATAACAAAGGGGCTTTGTGCCAGTGGAAGATGATCTCTCTCTCTGCCCTCTGCCATCTTTACTTCACAGACATGCAGCCTCAATCAGCGCAGATGCTCTCTTTTGCCCGTCAGTGTCTGGAGAGGTGAGACGATGACGTTTCAGAGAAGTGAAAGGAAAGACAGCAAAACAGAGGGCGAGGAAACGCTAACAGACACGCATAACATCCCAGCAGAGGTGTAGTGGCAGCGGGTATCTACCTCTGGGCTGGAGGGATTTACAGTACACCTTCTTATCTCGCCGGCTCATCAGCAAGGCTGCAGCCGATGATGTTACATCTTTTATGTAATCTGTGGCTTTTAGCAAGCACAGGAGAGTCGTGTTCTCTGACTTTGGCCTTTAAAACTCTTCCTTCTCCCTTGCAACTTTAGTTACCCTGTAAAAATGCCCCCAAGCGTGAGCAGAAGAGCTATCCGAAGGACAAAGTCGGGGAAGAAAAGTCCCTTTGCTGTTGTTCTATGGGCCAAGGGCATCTTATACATCATAAACTTTGTCAAAAAGAAAAAATCTTTCAGTGTCTTACTCAAAAAGTGTAGATGGAAATGATAAAGACTATTGCTGACGTCCATCACCGGCACCGGAGAGGATGAAGGCCACAGTGATCACCAACTACACCGGTAACTCTCAAAGAAAACCAAGGGGAGATGTCTGCACTGTCCACATTACTCAGTTTTAACATCTCAAAACACAGCAGCATGACGGCGCGTCAGCCAAAACATCGTCCTTTGCTGACCCCGGAGAAACACCTTTGAGAAACACTGCTCATTTGGTTTATCTCTGACTGGTTTTCAAATGTGATGAAGAACAAAGATAGCATCAGAGAATTTACAGAACACTGCGCAGCAGCCGCATCGCTCGTCCCGAGAGATGTTAACAGCTCGATCAGACGGGTCATCGCGACAGCCTCTGATGTCATATGAGCACAGCCTAAGCTTTGCAGTGAAGTATCCAGGTGTTTTTCCCTTTCCTTTGTCCTCTTCTGATGACCATTCATAATTTCAGTCAAATGTTATTTGTGGAAATATATTTATCTTTGTTGTTGCGATGACCTTAAAGGGTACTTTGGCTATACTGGGCTGTACTTTGTACATTTTTGTATTTCCTGCCACCCATGCCGCCACCACGGACAAGAAGAGCATCGAAGTAGATCAAAAGAGAGAGAGAGAGACTGAAATCTGATCAAACATAAAACGAGACATTGGCATTACGTCACCAACCAGCGGGAGCGTTTATCGGTCTGGTGTGGCACAGTGCATTCTGGTAGTTGTAGGTTTTCGACCTCTCGAGCAACAGCGTCCTTTTCCTCTGTTTTCTCTGGTCATGAACACCAAAAAGTATTTGTGTCTTGCTACTGCATAGACAGCCTGGTTTTATTAAGATGTCATCTGCCCAGCAGTGAAATACTTCTTTCTCTCGTTAATGTAATTAAAATTTTAGTGGAACCTGTAAAGCAGAGTGATAAGAGTGTTGATATAAATCCCAGTGATGTTATACTCTGTATCAGCACTCGTGAAACGCCTCTTGTCTAATGAAATTACTTGGTCGGAACTAACAGTTGTAAAATAGACAACTGTATCGTGCAGGTATGGGCCTCTTGCCCAAACACCCCAGACACAACTTTGTGAATCAAACACTGAAAAGTAGCGACTTAGACGCCAAATGTTAAAACTGTTTCCTGCAGAGAAGCATTGATAACCCTTCAGTAGAAATCGTTTTTAACACAGGTAGCATTGCAGACACTCAGTCACATTAGATAAACGTCTTTGGCCGGAGCTCTCTTTGAAGCCTCATTCACAGGATCAGTGTTAATTATGTGTTCTCTGTGTGTAATGATGTTTTTCATTTGTTCTAATAGATCCAAGTAGTGTTCGGAGGATCGGAGTTCAGAGGAGAGCGTCGTTTTGATTTCGGTTCAAGCGCAGCTGCAAAGGTTAACCTGCTCATTATTATCTAAGTGGCTGTTATGAGCTGAAAATAGAGGGTAACGTCCCCAGAGATTAGTCAATACCGGGACCTGCAAGCACGCAGAAACACACACAGTCACATGTGAACATATAAGAAACACAGCGATACACATAATAATTTGATTAAAAATGTAATACTGTACACAGACTGTAGACATGTTGATACAAAGAAAAAGAGGTGTGTGGAACAGACGGTCCCAATGATGATGAGATGAAATGTTGGATCGATAAAAAGCGATGGCGGATGATAAAGGACCATGGCTATATGTGGATCTAATTGTGGAAATATCACGAATGGCCATTCTGTTGCCATGGTGACTGTAATGATGGTTTGTGTATTACCTTAAGTTTGGGTCATCGCTTTGAAAAACCAGCTATGACTCAACATGGATTTTTCTCTCTACCACACACATTTTTTTAATTTGAGACGTGTAATTAATTGATTGATGAAATTACAGACCAATTTACCAGAAAATCAAAACTTCTCCTTTCAATCACTTCAGTGATCCGTATTCCTGAGGGGGAAAAAAATACAATCTCAAGTCCATAAAGTGTGAAGTTCACTAACACTTTAAGAGATTTTTTTCCCAGCTTTCATCAACCTGCTTCACTGACTTCTTCAGTGCGTGACTTCCTCAGAGAGAACAGGTGTGAACCGGCCGCACCTGTTCATTTCCTTCCCGACAACACTAATTAGTTGATTATAACCACGACAAGCCAACGCTCATATAATTACAGCACATATATAAATGCCTTGACGAGGTTTTCTTTCTTGTGTCAAGGTCGTGCTGTAAAAGATAGACGGAGCTATGAACTTCTGCATTAAGCTCATTAACCTTTTGTTTAACTCACTCAGACCTAAAAATAAGATGTGACATTTTTTATGTCTTTCAAATAAGTCAAACAATATTTGCAGTTTGTAGTCTGGTTTATATGGTAAGGCTGTGTATTTATAGATGTTTCTGTTCACAGGTCAAAGTTGAACATAGCTGAACTCTGACTCGCTGGATCACACAGATACAGGACGTGCATGCTTGATTTCGTCAGTCGTATGATGTGAATTCATGTGAGTGAGAGACGGAGTGAATATTCACAAGACATAAGATTATTATCACTAACCACTGAACCTGGATTTTTTGGGGGGGCAGCAGAAATAAGTCGTTAACAGACAGACACGTGATCACATTTTAAGTTAATACCACAAAAGTGTTACTAAACAGCTGGCTATTTAAACATTTACACATACAGCGACATTAGCGTTCATTTAGAGTTTTGTTTTTTTGTTCACTCGATTAATTTTTTTAAATCTATTTTTTCTATTTTTATTGTTTTGAATAGTGAGTTGACTGGTTCTTCTCGTCCATAACGTTTCATTGCATTGCTGACTGTGTGTTAACTTGCACATGACAAATAAATAAACAAATCTGATCTGAATCTAATTTAATCTTTGAAGCTGAGCAAATGGGCTTAATTTCCTTCAAAAACATGGGGAGATGGCAATGAGCAACTCAACAACACATGGCCCCAAAATAGCAAGAAATTATTAAAAAGTCATGTGAAAATTACCAGAAAATAAGCACACAAAACAAGAAAAGTGAAAAACAAGAAAATTATCCCAAGAAAGTGCAGAATATTTTTTTTAATGTGTCATCATTATGATAATGATTGAAGAGTCACTCTTGTCAGATAAAAGTGGTCATTTGATTCATTGTGGATAATAAATAATGATCATTTTTATTAGGTGAAGGTATATTGGAAATAAGATAAAGAAGCTTTTTGTTGCACCATCAAAACAATTTTCTCTTTAGCGTTAGCCCATTAAATAATCAAGGACAAAAAATAGTGAACAGATTTGTTTTTCACCTTTTGTCTTACCTTTTCCAGTCTAACACTTTTTAACACTAACTTGGTCATCAAACTATTGCTGTTATTTGGGAAATTTGAGTCACTACAGGCCATGTAAATACCTGCATCAAAATATTACCCTAAATTTTGTGGTTTTGGTGATTTTTCAAGAATGTTTCCTGGAAGAAACAAGCCTAGAGACATTTTTAGTTGGTGATTTCAAGAAGGATCTCCTTTAAGGAATTGCTCAATTTAAATTTAAGTAAATATTTCTCCATTATTCACAGACTTTATTTTTCATGTGCACCTAATTGCATGCTATTTTCATTTTCAGCAGACCTGCTGTGCACTGACTAAAATACTCTCCAGATTAGTAACTAAGTGCACTAATTGAACACTGTCTCAAATTTCTGTATAATTACAACCAAATCACATCGCTTTTTCCAGGAAACCTTAATTATTAGCAAATTACCAGCCCATAATTTCATCTCATCTCAAAGTCCAATAACAGCCAAATTAGCCTTAAACTGCAGCGCACGTCTGCTTTGTTTCTCCTCACAAAACTGAAGTATATTTAAGGATGAATCTGTCAGCATTGTCTCATTGCAGCCTATTGCACGCAGCAAACCACAAGTCCATGTCTAGTGTTGCAGTTTGTGATGCTATCCTTGCAGACGCGTTACATAACAAGTTTGCACACATTTTAACTCTGCTTTCTGACACAAGTGAGCATATTGTTGGATTCAGTTTGCAGCGACAGACTGTTCAGACTCCCTGAGAATTTGGTTTGATTTCCCTCCAACCCTTTGTGCTTCTCCGCCTTTATTTCTCCCTCTCTTCTTTATTTGTTCACCTCCCTGCTGTCTCTGGCGAGGCCCCAGTCACTTTGGCACTGTCCCTGCTGCAAGGTTCCCTTCTCTCTCCATCTATCACCATCATTGGCTCCGATTTTCTGCATCGTGGAAGAGCTTCTCCGGAAGACTCGCCGGAATTCCACACAGAGCTACGCAGTCACACACACACACACCCATGGTGTGCGTACAGACACACACATCCTCTGACAAAAAGCTGCCTGATATATCATTTTTACCTTTTTATTTATTCATCTCTATCTGTCTATCTTTCCATTGGCTTTGGTCTCCTGGGCGGATATCAGCCTGATGAATAATTTACTGCTGTTAAAAGAGACCACCTGAGGGGGACAGAGGAGGGAGAGGAGGAAACAGAATGAGGAGAGGTAAAAAGGGATAAGAGAGTCGAGAAATAAAATCCTGATGTGGGAGAGAGGGAGCAGAGGAGGAGAGGGACGCGTAGCCTAAACGCACGTCGATGCAGAGCCGAGCGCACGGAGAGACACATGGCCTGCAATCATGTTTAATTAATGATGGAGGGATCAGCCTATTAAACAAGGACACAGGCTGAAAGACTAGCCTGGGAGGGAAACACGAACGAGTGGGAGGAGGAGAAGGAGGAGGAGGTCATGGAGGTGGCTGCTCTGCTTTCTTGATCGTAAGAAAAAAACAGGGGTGAGAGGATGTGGGGGTCTGCAGAGAGAAGAGAGGCATCAGGTTCCACCCGGGCTGCTGTTCTATTAATAGAAGTCGGTGCACATCGGGGAGGGCAAACCAGCCAGTTAGAATCACGCTGCATTGGTAAACCCTCACTCAGTCACACATGCACTCACAAACCTGTCAGACTCGCTGTTGTCACTTATTGTCACCTGGATGATCATCTCCTCAGGGACCACCGTGGGAAGCTGAGGGTGTCGTTATCCAAACCAGACCGCTAATGGCGACTCTCGCTGACGTTTGGTCGGTCTGTCGGCCATGTTCTGTGCAGGAGGGATGCTGCAAAAGTTGAAATTGTCTTGTGTAGGCCTGAGGGTTTGCGATGCGCTTTGGGATTTTGTGTAGTAATGTAAATCAGCAACGTACAACGTAGATTTATTAGTCATTTTTGTAAAAATGGTTTAAAAAGTGACATTACAATTTGTCCTTGATCTTGCTGCATCTTTGGAGTTGAAGGATGAGCTGATTAAAATCACCAGCTACGATGAAAAATTTCATCTGGTTGCTTGGGCATGTTTCTGCTGATGGCATCATACAAGTCCTGCAGTGCATTTTCTGAATTTGAATCGAAGTCTTTTGCCCTGTCAGCTGATGTTGATAAGTGATCCCTATCGTAGAAAAGCTTCAGCAGACCATGGAGTCGGAAAATTAGAAGAATATAGCAAAAAGTAGCAAGGATTTGAGGAGCTACTGGATGCTGCAATTTGCAACATTTAAGTATCAAATTGGTAGACATGGTTTGAATCTGGTCAAGATGTTTCTTGTACAACCGCTGTTGCAGTGCAGAGACAATGTAGTTTTACTTGTCAGCCGAGGAAACGGCTGCAAAGTTTCAGATTACACAAACAGCAGTTACTCCTCGCTCACTTCATACCAGTTTTATAAAAATTTGACCGGATTTTTACTTGGTCTTGTCTCGGCCTCTGACAGAGAGGACTCAGGATTTTATCTCAAGACCACAACTGCAGGAATATCACTATATTACCTGTGCAGAAAAAGGAGCACTGAATAAAGATGTGTGCATTAATTTTAGTTTGTATTTGTTTGCTCACAGAAAACAAATGGAATTTCCCAAACACAAAATTCCCAAGATTTTTCATTTGTTTTCTGTGGATGTTTTAAAATGTAAATGTGGATCTTTCAGATCAATTTAAGAAGTGACGATGGTTCGCATGTCTTGGTCTTGACCCCTCAAAGTCTTGGTCATAACTTGATCTCAGTTTAGGTGTTCTTAACTAAAACACTGCATCAAACAAATGTGTACACTTCATTTAGGAGAGTTATTAAATCAATTAAAAAATTGCCGGTCCACTAATCACAAGGCGGGCTGGTTCCTTGGCTCCTCCTATTTGCGTGTTGAAGTGTTTTCAAGCACGATGTTGAATGCTGAATTGCTCAAACGGTCCGGACGGCGCCCTGCATGGCTGTTTGCGCGAGTGTGTATGTGAAGTGCTTTGAATCAAAGCTTGTGTAAATGTGGTGCATTTACCCACAAGCTTGCACAATAGGAAAGTCTGAGTTGGAAGCTAAAAAAGGAAAAAGTAAATAAAGCAGAAATAAATAAGCAGAGTAAGCATGAGGATTTTCCTCCTGATTAAAAATTTGCTGAGCTTCTAAGGTTTGACTGATGAAACCAAACTGACATTGAGCGTCTCAGTGAGGCATTGATCCATCACAAATCACCTTTTTGTGAGGTCTCGCCTGGAGAGATTAACACCGTTCTTCTAAAAGATGTTTTGGCGAGGGTGGAGGAGAGCGCAGCCTTACATGTCGCTCCAAAATCTGACACAGCTGCTCAGATGAATTAAGATCTGGTGATGAAAATCTCCCCTTATTCCGACTCAGCAGCTGAATATTTAAATAGACTGAAATTTTGCTGTTTGGCGTTTGGGGCGATTCGTTAATAAGTGAAAGTTTTAAACAAGCTGAATTTTTCTGTTAGTGTTAATATTGATTTTTTTCTTTTATTTAGATGTAACTGGAGTAATGGAGGCTTAGTTTGCGGGCATGTTGCCAGCAGCGGTTTTGCCCACTCAATAATTTTCTAATTCTCAGGCCATTCTTGTACCTTTTTCTAATTTCTTGCAAATCTCTGCCTCATTTCTTCTTAAAATGCTCATTGCCTTCTTCTTGTGTTTTTGAGACAAATTAAGACATTTTGCTGAGGTCTCTAGGGGTTAAATTATACAGATTTATAATAAAAAGTAAAGAGAAAATATGTAAAAGGTCAAATTATGAAATGATTTACATTTTTTCAAAATAAAAAATATTAAAAACAATAAAAGTGCAGACAAGGGCTGCAAAGATACAAAAAAAAAACCCTTATGGATACTAACAACACGTGTCATTGCTTTATAGTTGGTTTCTTGATTTGTCGGTCGGACTGGTTCTCTGTACCCCTCTCCAGCTAATGCCTATGACCTCAGATTTTCTTACCCATCCTGGTCACCCCCCACCCCCACACACCTGTTCCCACTTTCCCTCATCAGCCCTGCAGTACATATCTCAGCCTCTTTTCCCCTAGTTTGTGCCACTTCTTGCTCCTGAGACTCTGATCCCTGTAGCCTGTTGTCTTGTTACATTTGAGGCTCTGAAGATGTTAATTAAGATTAATTCATCACAAGGTTTGTAGTTTGATCCCCTTTTCCTTCTTTCCACATGTCAGGGTGTTTTCAGCACATCCCAATCACTGGAAGAAAATGTTGGCTTTGATTCTGCAAAATATAAGTATGTTACATTTGCACGTTTTTATTTGTATCATATCAATATTTTTAAAGTGGCATATGAGCCTTCTTTTGTCATCGAAGTGCTGGATACCACCTGCTGAACAGCAGACCTCTCTTTGACAGAAACAACAAAGCTGGTTCTTTTTTATTGACTCGTTTTACAGAGAAATGGCTGACTTTCCGAGTGGGATTGTGCCTCCCAAAACCATGTATTCTAAGTCAACACATGATTTTTTTTCAAGCTGTTTTTGCACCCAAACCTGCGAACATCATTGTCAAAACATGAAGTTCAAATGTATCTGTTACATAATAGCATATATATGTAACATATCCTATGGTTTACTAAGATGCACAGTGTCGTCTCAGACTTGACTATATTCTTATTTGGTCTTGTACTTGGCAAAAAAGACACAAAAGAACTCGGTTTTGTTTCAAGACTTCAGCTGTGACGACATCACTAAATTACCCGTGCAAAAATTGAGAATAAATTGGAATAAAGATAGTTAAATTGATTTCCACTCTTAATGTTTTTATAAGTTTGCTCCAAGAAAACAAAAGGGAATAATAAAATAAACATCAACAAACATGCCAAACAGAGAGCGGTGTAGAAAATTCAAACAAAAAACCAAACAAAATGTGTATAGAAAAGGTCAACAAGGATGAAGCAAATATTAGCAATAAAGGAGATAAAACAGTCACATCTCAAAAGGTAAAGTACTAAATGAAGTAAGTTTTAGAAAGCTAATGCAATAACGGATGATAATATAAGAATATAAGATAACATCACATCAGTGGGAATAAAACAAAAATAAGATAAAAAAAGATGAATAACAAATTAGATGAAGTAAATAAATAAAACATGAAACAATGTTAAGAACAGGACATCTGAAGGATAAGGAACAGATAAATAGAGTAAGAGCAGCAAAGAGGGATTTAAAAAAAATGAATTAAATAAATAAATAAATGTGACATAACATAAAAGCAAGTCTGAGTTTTAAGAAGTGATTTAAAACTCGTCACTGATTCTGCGAGCTTTATCTCCTCATGTAGGTCGAGAGGCCCTGATGGCAAAAGGAACGTCTCCTTTAGATTAGAGCCTCGACTTTGGAACGACCAGGAGGCCCCCACCTGGGTCAGCATTTCAGACCCATACGAGCTTTAAAAGAGATCAGTAAAATCCTAAAAATCAATTCTGAAACAGACAGGGAGCCAGGACAGGAGTGATGTGATGTGGTCTGTTCAAACCAGTGAGAAAGATCACATAATAGCATACAAATACAACATATCAATGGTTAGTAGGGAGGTACCAAGTCAACATTTTTTCTGGTGAATTGGATTTTGAGCAACACACCTAAACCCAAATTGCCGCTGATGGGCAGGCCAGCAGCTCGCTCCGCCATCATCAGTGTGTGAATGTGTGTGTGAATGAGAGGCAAAGGTTGAAACGCGCTTTATGAATGCAATCCATTTACCGTTTACCAGGAACCTGCACCTGCCTGACCCTCTGCCAGACCCACGCTCAACACGTTTGGATAAGTTTGACCCCTATCTGCCTCATGATTCCTGCTCCTGCCTGCCTGCCTGTAAGTCTGTATACACACCTGATCATTGATCTGACTGTCTGCTTTTAGTCCTCCGTCCTCTACTGCATATATTCACCCCTGTGACATCAGGTTTAAAGTCATTCTAATATTTATGTGAAGGTAAAAGCTTCCTGAATTTTTCAGGATTTAGATCAGTTTGTTGTGCCTTTCCGCTAAAATGAAATCAACCTAATCAATCAATCAAAACAACAAAAAAAAAAAGTCACCTTGAATATGTGAAGCTGCATTTGGGACGTTTAAACTTTGATGAAAGTTAACCGCTGTGTCAGCATAGTTTGAATCTTCAAAGCAATAAAGCCTAAATGACGACGTAAACGTTTGCATACATAAACTAAACTACACACAGACTGCACCGCAGAATCACTTGGGAAACATAAACTTAATGTAGACAGCAGTATTCTCCGCTCAGATGACTGATGATGATGAAGGTTTTATTATTGTGTCTCGCATACAAAAACGCTCAGCCTGCAGATACCACAAATTAATATAAAGTAGCTCAAGACTGCAGTGCAAACATTTTCTTATGATACAATTAAAATCATTCCAATTTTGGGTCTTCTAACACTATTTCAGGGATTTGTCATTTCATGAAATATTGACACTCAGTAGTTTTTTCAACACAGAAGAGAAAGGGGGGGCTCTATTTCTAGTTAAATGGCACAGCTCGCAAAATCTGTTTTCACCTGTGAATTTCTTCTTATCTTCCAATATTAATAACTACAGAAAGAATACCAGAGCTCATGTTTGCAATTTAATTTCTTTGGCTCAGTGATGTTGTTTTTCAAGGAATAATTTAGATATATTGGGAAATTTGCTTTGATTGGAAGGGTGTGAAAGTGGTGCACTGTAAGTGCCCTGACTCTCATGCCATTCAAATAACTTGTTGAAGATTTTTCTATTGAATCCAAGTCAGCAAAGTTTTACTTACTTACTGCATAATGACATCACAAATATACAAATTTGCCAAAGACATCATTTGGCAACTTATATCAAATTTCGGCGCTAGTGCTAGCTACTTTAATTTGGTTAATTCATTAGAAAAGAGATGGCGACACTGCTTATGACATCCGAAAAATGTCCCATTAAACCGGAAGCCCATTCCTCTGACATTCCCATTCCCATTCCCATTGCCAGGAAAAAATGCTTTCATTACATTTCTGTAAACCATAGAGTCAGTATATTTCTCCACAATGATGTGGTGAGGGTGTGATTAGGATGAGATACAAAACCCACCTGGTTAGGTTATCATGATTTGGCTTAAAACACCTTTTTGAGGAACTTAAAATAATTGCAGGGAGTGTGTTTTTGGAGAAACTGGACTTTGGAGCAGTGGGCAATGTCGGATGTTTGGCCATCGAAACAGTGGCAGGACCAGCCCGTACTCACTCAGTACTCATCCAATAGCTCCGCTCAGTCAGTGCTTTAGGTGTGAAACCAAAAGTCACTTTCAGCAACTAACTGAAATGCGGCTGCAATATGTCGGATGAGAACGTGTTCATGCGATACACTGCCAGACAGCCGAACAGAACCGCACGCATGCGCATGAAATGCTGAAAGACAGCATCAGGTAAAGATGCTGCTGGTGACCACGTAAGATAAGGAGTGCGAGTGTGCTTATAGGATGGACAAGTGGGGAGGTTGATGGATCCCAAAAACGACTGCCTTTTGTGTAGAAGTCCGAAGTTCACCTCCTGCTTGGATGTGTGTGTATTTTTTTCAACACTTTACCATGTGCCTCTTTTGCCTAAACCTAACTATCTGTGACTTTGTAGCCCAATCCTAAAAATCGTGACGGTTCCGTGCTGTTGTGTAAACATAGGGAGCATGCTGCTTTCTGCAGGCTGTGACATCACGTTAACGGGCTGCGTCATCCCACCATGTGCATTTGTTGACACCACTGTAATGGCATCCCGGAGCGAAAGCAGATCACGCAGAAGGATACCTAAAACGTCATAGGTGGATGCGGAGGGTCCTGACAGAGCGGCACCATGTGACGCTTTTGGAGTGGTAACATGTTGGCATGGCACCCATCATTTTCACAAATTTGTCCTTTGCACCATTTGTGCAGTCTGTGTAATATATTTGCTCCAAACACATGACTGTACAGACGTTGGCTGTAAGCGACCTAATATTGGACACATGGTGTCTATGTGTCTTTGTTCAGCTCAGCCTCCGACTGAACTCAGCTGAAAAAACCCAACCCATTCTGTTTCTAGACGCTCCACTGTGTTGTTTTCATCCCGTCAATCTTCTTTTTCTTCTTCTCTCTCTCTGCATGTTTATTATGCAGATGAATTAAGCCCTGGGATTCACATAAATTTTTTCTCTCAAGTCAACATGTTTTTAACGCAGGCAAGAGCGGGTTCATGTTAACTGGCGTTGCCCACGGTGCTAGTCCTGTATTCCCATTGACTTTGACCTCAAAACTTGCTTTACATTTTGTCTGAACACAGTGTGAAGAACAAACATTTTTGGGGTTATGTGTAAGACATTCTCTGCCATGTACAGTTTCCATTCTTAATGTTAAGCTAAGCTAACCGGCCATGTGCTGTAGCCTCATGTTTAGTAAACAGACATAGGAGGTGTAGATTTTCTCTTCAAAACCTCTGCAAGAAAGCAAATACACCATTTCTCGAACACACTATTCCTGTCATTTTTAGCTGTGTAATGATTTTAAGAAGCCATAAAACATCACAGTGCTCCCCTGAAATGGCTCCTTTTATGTTTGCGCCAAACAGATTTTACGGAGTAAACCCTAACGCTGACAGTCTCACTGCATGGTTCCCAGTGTTAAGTACTGGGGACAGACATGAAAATAAATAATTGATCGTGAGTATGCGCACAACTGAAGTTTAACTGAGCAGAAACACGTCTGCAGCAGAGTCGAGATGATCTACTTTGTTGGGAACGTTTACCCGTAGACGCCGAGGTTCCCTTTTAAACCACATTATTGATTCTCTGCATTACTCCGTCCTCGCTACCTTCCCTCTTGTTCCCTTTCATCCTCTAATTTGATCGCTCTCCCTCCCTCGGAGTCTCTCTTCATTGAGATGCCGTCCCCTTCCCCACATCCATCAGAGCATCGCCTCCCACTCCCACTCCTCTTATCTCATTACTCTCTCTAATTAGCCCCAAACGAGCCCGTAGGAACCAATAACACGCCTTCGCTCATGCATATCAATGAGATTCACACACACGCACATCTGTAGAGTCATGTTTGATTCGTGTGCATGTGTGTCGGCATGCACATGTGTTACTCACATTAGTTTTTTTGGTATTTGTTGATATACAGCCATGAGTTTTGGCAGACTTTACTTTGGTCGATCATGCAAGAGAAAAGTGTGTGTGTGTGTGTGTGTGTGTGTGTGTGTGTGTGTGTGTGGCCAGCTTGGATCTCAGTTGGACACAGGAAATGCGTGTTTGGTCGGGAACAGATGATTGTGAAGCACACTGTCCTAAGCAGAACTCTGTAGCAGGAGGTGGCCAGTACACACACACACACACACACACACACCCACTCCTCTTATCCACACACACACACACACACACACACACACACACACACACACACACACACAAGTACAAGTCCGCTCATGCGAATAACTCAGCACCACACCAGACCAAATGAGAATATTTCTTTTTTTTAATATATAAATTTTACACACCAATACACTTAATTTAAGCTGCAGAAAGGATTGTTTGGACATAATATGGTAAATATAGTGACATTCAGACTGTTTTAATTGGAGTCAGAGTCGAGTGGTGTGTTTAAAAGTGGTGAGAGGGTTTATTAGTCAGCTGTGTGTGACTGAGATGGGAAGTAACCCAGGCACAGCTGCAAGTGCAGCTAAACAAACATTCATACATAAAAGATGAGCTCCTCTCTACCCCTCCTCTCACATACAAACACAACACACACACACACACACCAGTATATCTATAAGTGTTTACCTGAGTTTATTGACTAATCTTTCTTTTTGTAGGATTTCATTTAGCTCCTCTCTGTATACCCGGGAACTGGACAAACAAGGCTCCTCGATCTTTGCTATTTTAAACCTGCATGGATCTGTGCACCTGTGTTTATTTCTGTCTTTTCTTCCTCTCCTCTCCTCTCCTCTCCTCTGCTCTCCTCTGCTCTCCTCTGCTCTCCTCTCTGCTCTCTACCACAGAGGGCGAGTGAGTGGCA
Source organism: Plectropomus leopardus (assembly GCF_008729295.1). Classification (NCBI taxonomy): domain Eukaryota; kingdom Metazoa; phylum Chordata; class Actinopteri; order Perciformes; family Serranidae; genus Plectropomus; species Plectropomus leopardus. Next base: position 19,938,982 of record NC_056466.1, on the reverse strand, counting down.
GAGGCAGAGAGGAGAGGGAAATGGCTCTCCTCTCCTCTCCTCTCCTCTCCTCTGCTCTGCTCTCCTCTGCTCTCCTCTCCTCTCCTCTCCTCTCCTCTCCTCTCCTCTCCTCTGCTCTGCTCTCCTCTCAGGCCTCAGTCTGTCTGAGAGGACAGGAAAATACCTCTAGGTGTTTTCATCATCGGCACTCAGCTATGAATCCGTGTCCGTCTGTGAAATGGGTTACCCTGTCTCTCTCCCCGAGCCTCAGCTCAGCGTGCCATTGTGTAATGAATTAACAGCATTGCATATTATGACTGTGAGTGCAAGCAGGTCAGGATGAATCAATAGTATCTGTGGAGTGAAAGGAAACAGAATCTCTCATCTCTGTCTTGCAGCTGTATCTGTCTTCTTCTTTCCAATATTTCAGCATGTCTGTCTGCTTATCTGTCCACCCCCCATTCTCCACCCGTTCTCTCTTTCTCTTATTTTCCCTTATACACCCAGGAGCAATGACTGACTTGAAGGGCAGAGGGTGAAAACACAAATTAACCACAGAGAGCGAGTGAGTGGCAGAGGCAGAGAGGAGAGGGAAATGAAGGGATAGACCATGTAAAAGAGATGGGAGAAAGAGATTGTCTCCGATATCGATCTGGTAATCCTCGTTGTGCTCTCTGGCGATTCTAATCTTCCTCCTACACAAGATGAGGAGACGCAGGGAAAGGGTGAGAGAGAAAGGAAGGAGGAGGTAGGGAGGGAGTGATGGAGAAAGAGAGGAGAAAGGAGGAGCAGTGCCATCCAGTGGTTCAGAGAGATGCTACAGCGCTGAGGGTTTCTCTGTTTCATTGATAAACATCTGTTAGTGTGTGCTCATCTGTGTTAGTGTGAGTGTTAACAAAGGTAGTTCCTCATTCATAACTACACGAAGCCAATGCACAACATGCAGACTCCTCTCAGCCTCTCGGCCTTTGGCACAGAGGAAGCAGAGCTAAAAACAGTGAACATATGGTCCCTGTGACACACTATGACCTTGAGTCTGCTATTTCGGGACTGTGGCACATACAAATACACATTTAGATGCACATTGGGACTCAAGACCTGCACAAAACACAGATTTTTAAGTCCAATGATAAGTCTTGTCAAATTATTATTATTTTATTTTATTTTATTTTTTGAACAAGTAGTTTCATTAGATTTTTTTAAAACATAAAACAAGTAAGGTACAATACAGAAAATTCATAGAAAGCTATCATCTTAATAAAACTGCTAAGACAGGCCATCACATTAAGGTCTAAAATAAATAATCAGTGAATTAAAATGCTACCTATACAATTGATGGCCCAGAAGATAGAAAAAAAAGAGAAACAGTAAATACAAATATACATAATTATGCGTCATCTAAGAAGACTTCTATAGCTTTCTCCCCTGCTAGAAAGTTTATAAGACGCCCCCATATCTTAACAAAGGTGGACTATTCAGCTCGGTCTGGTTGGAATTTTCCAGAGTTTGCTCTGATGTGTTTTGCTTGAAGTCGTCATTTTCTTATCTGCCTTGCTTAGTTTACAAGATTATTCTTTTTTATTTGTTTTCTATTTTTATGAGAAAAAATAAAGATTAAAAAACAAATAAATTGATAATATAACATAATTCAGTATGGCCAAATTTAATTTATTTTCATTAGGTTGTTCAGGGCCTGTTTTCTATGTTTTGGCTTTAGCTGTGGGAACTTAAAGCAGCTTTAATCAATATTTTTATTTTAACATTAGATCACATGACTGTGTTTATCTGAAAGTTGTTGGTCAGAGTGATGAAAACACAGAAAATAGAGTGCTGCAGGGTTGACGTTTGTAGGCAAACACGGAGGTTGACATCGCCTTGGTTCCCCAACACTTTCTTATCCCAACAATCGAATACTGCTGCTTTGTCGGTTAACTTTTCTGTCTAACTGTGATGTGCTACAGGTACCCTCCTGCATCTTTTTGGACGTGCTGAGGCTGTATATCAAATTACAATTGTTATATGCACTGTTTATTTTCAAAATACACTTCAGTTTTTACCGCAAATGTACAGTTTGTGCTCTTTACATGCATACAGTCTTTTTCAAAATAACCTTACATGTTTTTATGTTTATTTCGTTTGGCAACAGAAGCATGTGGTAAGGCTTAGAAAAAGCATGGCCTACTTCAGCATTCACACAGGAAGCATACAGCAGGCTGAAAGTCAGAGTTTGTTGGACATATCCATCTCCCCTCCTACCTGCCCTATGGACTTCTTGTTCTTTTTATCCCGGTAGCTGCTGGTGGTGTTAAAAACTGACGCCACTCAGTGCATTTCATACCGCCATGATGCCACAAATGTGCATTTGTCTCCCCCAGTAAAAACATAAAAGTAGCAGAGGATTTTTATTTCAACAAACCTGAAGATGCAATGTTTAGTTAATGGATGTAGCTACCATGACGTCATCCACTGGTTTGTGGGCGCCATTTTCTTTTAAACCAAAAGTTTAGCATTTCCGCCATTTTTTAACCATATTTAACAAAAACAAAAAACATATTTGGATGAGAGGTTGGAATTGTGGAGGAGCAAGGGGTGGATTAGACTCAAAGACTGAGGTGATGTACTGCAGACAACCTGTCACTCAGAGCAGTCCCAGCTGTGATTATCTGCAACTTTAAACCTTCATAAAACGTGAACAGGTGAGTTACTTAAAAATCACCCCCTTTACTGTTGTCATGAATGTTGAAATTAACTATACAAAAAAAATGTTTTTTTTACCAGGCTGTATACATGTTTATTTCTGCTGTAAAGTTGGACATTTTAACAGAGAGCGTCTATGGGGCATGATTGTTTTGGAGCCAGCCTCAAGTGGACAGCAGAGGAACTACAGTTTTTGGCACTTTGGCATTGTCTTCACTTTTTAGCCCTGGAGGTTGCTGCTCGAACGCAACTTATAGACGTAACAATGCCTCAGGTATAGTAGGTGATGGCTTTGTGCAAAAATGGATGCAGTCTACCTTAAAACTAACAGAACAAGAAGTAACTATGCACAACTGAATCAGTAATACCCTGCAATTCACACCATAAATTGATGGAGAAAACTTCGGGATAATTCAGAAAGATTCAGAAAATTTTATTGTCTGTTGTGACAGAAAATCATTTTGGACATGTCCCAACATAAAGTGTAAAACAAATTTGGACAATGAACATACAAGTGTTCCTAAAAAAAAACCCAAAACAAAAAGAGCCCCAGTATAAATACCTAATAAAGTAATTTTGACATAATAAAAATAACAATAAACTCCTTTGTGCAAAGTGGCATAGTGTTTATGTAGACATGTGGATCCTTACCTTTTATTTCAGATGTTTATGGCAGTTGGAATTAGGGAATTTTTAGACGTCTTTTTCTTGGCCAAGGGGACTTAATAGCTGCAATCTGATGGTTGTAGCTGGAAAACTTGTGCAGAGGGTGAGTGGGATCTTTTGTAATGTAATTGTCTTTCCTTTCAGCTGCTTGGGTATGAAGTACTGACAGTGGAGTTTGAGTTTTACCAGTTACTTTACTTGCTTGTGTAATGATCTGGAATAGCTTTGATTTATTCATAACAGAGATGAAGTTGAACCAGGATGAGATGTTAAAAGTGAGTAAAGATTTTATGAGTGATTTGTACACAGCTGTTAAAATGTCCTTTCTGGCATCAAATCCTTGGCAAGAACAGGCGCTGTTGTGCCTTCTTGCACACTGAGTCAGTGTGTTGGGAGAAAGACAGAAGGTTATCAATCTAACTGCCTAGGTATTTGAAGGCCTCCACCTGCTTTACTGCCTGTCTGTTCAGCCTTAGGGGCTCAACACTCAAAATGTCTCGGGGGAGGACCCCCAGATCCTCTGCTTAGTATGTGTCCCCGTCCAAATGTTGCAACAAAACCTACAACCTTGGTGAAATGTTCAAGTGTCCACATACTTTTGTCCACATAGCACACTAGCATGCACCTGGTTCAAAGCTCTCTCTCTCTGTCTCTCTCTCTCTCTCTATCACACACACACACACACACACACACACAGAAACTTCTGTTAAGCCTGCTGCTTTATCTCTCCTACTTTCCCTCCGGCTACATCGTGATGACCTCAAAAGCCATTTATTAACATGGATTATATGTCGACAGGAACAAAACCTGGCAGAAAATCAGCGGCTTCACCTCTCTCCCTCTCCTCCTCACTTCCTCTGAACCTGACACAGAGATTGAGATAAAAAGAAAGAGAGTGAGAGTAAAGATAGAGAAATATGTGGGAACAGAAGAAAGATTGGCTGTCGATGGCCTTTTCTTGGTTCATCATTCAGAAGGCCCTGGGTTTGATTTCTCTCTGTGTCTGAGATGAGCCATCAATAACTGCGCTGTTAAAGTCAAGTCCTCTGGTAGGGAGATCAGAGGAGAGGAGAGGGAAAAAGGAGAGTACAGGTAACTCTGTACTTGTATAATAACGGCTTCTCTACTCAAACAATGTATTCAAAAAGGTCTCTGGGTGTGTGTTTGAAGTACAGGACTTCAAAGTAAACTAAACCCCTTTCAAGACAATCGTGGTTATTGGGTAGCCATGTTGGTCGGGTTTTCAACCTCTTTTGATCCAGACTGAAATATCTCAAAAACTATCGGATAGATGGATGAGTTTGTTTGTGTTATTTTGTGAGTTTGCTGAATCCAAACTGACCATTTAATACACCAACATCCCACTATATTACAAATTAACTGATGTAGGCGGCAGCAGACCAGCAGCTCCCATATTCAGCGAGGTAAAATTACTGTTTCTCTCAATGGAGTCAGGTCCCTGTTGGAAAGGGCTGTCTGTTTGGGAAGTACTGAGCATACGACTGGATAAATGAGACTTGGATTATACTGCACAAGTTTTGTGAGAGTTTTTAAATAGATATTTTGATATGGTTTTTCTGTGGTTGTGACATTTGATGAGATTTCTGAATTAAACTTCAGCTTGACAGGACAGTAACTAACAGACCGGTCAAACAAATGGTAAAGAAATAATTCAGACATACAATAACAATCTAAGCCTGGGGCAAAAATAACAACTTTTATTGGAGATAATGTTCCAGTATTTAATTGCTCCCAATGCTTACATCATCATAATCGCTCGGTGGTGGCTCACATCAGTGTCTTAAACACATAGACATGGAAAAATATGGTCCAGGTGTGTATATTTTGGGCGGCGAAAGGAAAATATCCACTTCAATATTTAATACAGGTGCATTTGTGCACTATAACAGAAACATGGAGGTAGCAGAGGACTTTTATTTTGACAAACCATGAACCACACCATGAATTGATGGAAAAAAGGCACAAATTGGTACATGAAGTTTCACTACAAGATGCTTAAATTTCCTGGCGGAGGATGCCCAAACCCCCTATTTTAAATGCGTGGCCCCCAATGTTGAAACAAAATCTATATGCCCTCGTGTAGAAAAAAAATCTTTACAAATTCAACATAGGGTAAGTCATTGATTTACAGATAAGGAAGGTAAAATATTTAACTGAAATGTCGCCAAAAAAAAAAAAAAAAGGATTCTCATAAAGTTTCATACAACATTTATGTTTCCCAAAGGATTTGTTGTAATGTGATGATTCAAAAACTTCATCTGACATCATCAAGTAAAAGTGTTTTAATTTGTCCAATATTTCAGTTTACAACCAAATACCTGCAAGATAATGATAAAGCATAGTCACCATTACTGTCAGTCTTCCTATTGTTAATTTTGATGCTGCTCATCTCGGCAGTCCCCCGTGAAACTGACATGACTTGACTGGAAAAAAAGTAACAAGTGATGACTTTATATGCAGAATGTTGTCTTTATTATGTGCTCAACATTTTTATCATAAGCATATATTACATTTTCAATTTTATTAACATTTTAAAAAATGGAAAAAATCGACAAGTTATGTGCTGCATTTTTACATTACTTTTTATGTTATTTGCAGTTTTCACATTATCAGTTTTTAATATATCATTTTACCTGAGTTATTGTTAAGTATTTCACCACACGATTTGCAGTTATGTTAGGTGCAGTTATATAAGTTTTTACATTATTTATAGCTATTATGCTTCCTGATGATAGCCTGATACAATACTGGAGAATTCTGCAGAGAAGGTTGCTATCCTAGCATTGGCACAAATGCTTACACTGCAAAGCAACACAAAAAAATGATGTTGGACTTATCAAAAGAGAGTCTAAAAGTGAGTCTAACAATAAATGAAACAAAATATCGGCAAAGTGTTCCAGAGATAGAGTGAAAATGTTGAGCGAACAGCCCTGACTCCCTGCCAGATCAGCAAACTTTCTGTTGCTGCCTTTACACAGGTTAGACCTGGTGCTGCTGCTGGCCACCAGCCCCCTGTGAGTCTGGGGGGTTTGCACCAGCCAAATTTAAACAGCAACAGCTGTAGAAGCGGCTCAAAGCAGAAGGACTGCAGGGGTTGCTAGCTGGCTAATTCCAGTCTCATTTGTGGTCTGATACATATATAGAGAGAGAAGGGTAAGAAGGGGCTGAGTGAACGTTGCAGAAAAAGGGTGTACTTTCAAGTCTTATTTATTGGTGCTTTTTTTGTTTTGTTTTGTTTTGTTTTTTTTTTCTTTTCTAGTTTTTATTAAGCCATTTTTATACTAGGTTTTATAGCTTTAAATATCATTTTTATGTTCTAATTGCTGTTGTGATAGATGTAGTTAATACATTATCAGTTTTCATTATGTTTTGCTTATTACAATTAGCAGTTAAAATGTTATGAACAGTAATTATGAATTTCCACACAACCCTCGCAGCCTAAACTGGGTCCTGAACTTCTTGCAGAGGATGAAGTAGATGAGTGGGTCCAGGCAGACGTTGAGAACTGACATTATGATAGTCAGCTCCATCATGTAGAAGAGAATCTTATCCCATGAACAGTGTCTCCCCAGGAAAACTTTAGGAAGGCGAACCAGGTGGTAAGGGATGAAGCAAAAGCTGAAGACGCTGACCAGCACTAACATGTTCCTGCGCGACCTTGCAAGCTTCGTGGAGCTGGAGGACGCCGGCTGCCTCTGCTGGGCCTGCGACACCCTGCGTGAGGTGCTGTAGTAGAAGAAGAACAGCGAGGCAAGGACAAACAGGAACAGGGCGGTGGAGCAGGCGTGGATGATCTTGAAGAACACGGTGAAGCGTCCACCGAGCAAGTAATCACAGCTCACCGGGACAGAGGTCAAAGGTTTCTGGGTGAACGACAGGATGACATAGGCGCTCATCACAGTCAGGAGGAAGACCCAGGTTACTGTGGAGACAATGTAAGCGGCCCGCAGAGTCTGCAGGATGTGAGTTCCTGAATGACGGACCACCTTCAGATACCTGGATAAGGGAGGCAGGTGTCAACAAATAGATTCAACAAATAAAAGTAAATTTATCTTCTGTGGCACTCAAATCAAAATTGTTAGTCTGTGTGTTTTATGCGGGGCACTAGGTCACAACACGCTTAGGGTTCAAGTGCAACTGATGAGAGCACTCGTCGTCTTCTCCTAAAGGAACCATACTTTGAATCTAGTAGTTTTCTGTTTCTGCTATTTTGACACAGCAAGAAAACACATAAAATTTGTATATTTTATCTATTTGTTTTATAAAAGAAGTCTGTTTTATGAAACATGAGATTCAAATCTGTCTGGCCTACCTGTTAGCAGCGATGTACCCCATGAACATGATGCTGGCATACATGTTAAGGTAGAGGATGGCAACGCCGAAGTTGCAGTTGAGCAGGCGGATGGTGACAGAGTTGCTGGCATACTGGATGATGCGGATGGGAAGAGAGAGGCAGAGCAGGAAGTCAGCTGCTGCCAAGTTTTTCAGGTAGACCATCATGCTGCTGGACGCCTTCTGCTCAGCTCGGCATAAGTAAAACTTAATGATGAAGCCATTGAGGAGGAGACCTACCTGGAGAGATAAGAGGATAAGGATGGAAATTCAAAATTTACAACTTTCACAGTCAGTCAAAATAATTTTGAGCTGGATTTGACCAGATGACAGAAAATAATTTACACGCCAATGAGTACAGCAAATTGTAAAATTGAATTGTCATCTAAAAGTTCAGTGTGTTTAGATTTAGGGGGGTAAATTGGCAGAAATGGAGTGTAAAATAATGAGTATGTTGTCTTTACTTGAAAATAAGAATTCTTGCATTTTTGTTACTTCAGAATGAAACATTTGAGACACATGAGACATAGGGAGCAGTTCATTTTACAATGATATTACCACATTGCACTGCCGTGTTTCTTCAGTAGCCCAGAATTTGTGTAACAGAATGTGAAACTGCTTTCTTTTGTGTTTTTACCAGTTAAAATCAGTCTAAGAATACTCTCAAAGAGCTAATAATATAACCTAAAAATTTCTAGCACAAACTCCTAGCTTAGGAGAGCTTCAGGAAAGGTCTCAGAGCAGCTCTGAGTAAGAAGAGACAGAATCTTTTCTCTTAATGAGGAGATGTGGTTGACCCTGCTGCTACTCATTCTTTTGAAAGATGTGATTGGTTGTCATAGAGATGCTCTTTAGTGAGCCTGCCAGGAGTGGACACCCAGTTGAAATGAAATTAACTTCATCCCAATATCAAGCTGTAAAAAACCCTGTTTGTGTGATCACACTTTTGCACTGCTGCATTTTTCCCATTGCCAAATATCCTACTGCTCTGATCTCTTTCATTTCTGGCACATTTATCATTATTGCGTTGGGTGGGAGATGAGAGCCAGTTTCTAATGAGATCGACCACAAATATTATCTCTGCACCATCTAATCTCTACCATCTCATTAACTCACTGTTATTCAGTGTTTGGAGAATTTTTCTTCGACCTCTTTGTCTTAGCACCATTTTCTCCTTTGCTTAAAAAGAAGTCGTCCTCTCTACAGTTTTTCACCGTAGTAGCTCTCTTGAGATTGTAGACCCTTTGTGAATAAGTTTTTATCTTTACCAGGACCTAGTCTTAACTAGTCAAATTTAAATTCTAAGAATTTTGTCTCTGTGGAGCAACTCTTTGTACAAGGAAGCTTTGTGAATAGAGTGCCCCTGTAATGATGTTTTTCTGCAGGACAACCCAGAGGCTAACGATGCCCTGATTCCCTCATAAAAAAGCCTATGGGATTTTCCCATTGGATTTTGGATTTGAAGAAAATAAGCTCTGTGTTAACAAATGTTTATGATCTTACATGTTTTGTTTAGCAAGATGTCCTTCACGAATGAGCACTACTTTCAGGATTTTTGAAGCCTAAATGTAATCACCAGAAGTAAAAAGGTAATATTAGGCTAAAACACTCTAGGATCGTGTCACCATCGCCACAAGGCTGAAAGTTGTGTTCGACATGATTCTGTGTGATGACGCTCTGTAGCCTCACTTAGCCTCATTTAGCCTCTTGTTAACAATTACCTTTTTTAAGAATCATAAAAGCTTCAAAGTTTGAGGCATTTACTGACATAGTTTATGTTGTAGAACAAAAAGTGAAAGTCTCTTAAGCTTGTGTTAACCACAGACATTATTTCAGGCTTCTCACCAAAAAACCCATAAAAGAATGAAATAAAAATAAATTAAAAAAACAAAAAAAAAAAACAACTGCATTTGAGATGAGGAAACTTGAGGTGATGAAATGCTAACAGATTTCAGGGTTATAGGACACATTACTGGTTAATAAACATTTAGCTATCACCACACTTAAAAGTTGTATTTGCCAAACCAAAGAAACAAACATTTTTTTCTGTTTGCTAACTCATGACCAGTTAAATAGCTGTCTGAGAATCTGTGTTGTACCATCCTGGATTGTCTTTGAGATTTTCTGCAGAAGTCTGGCTAATGTTGCAGTTAGGGTATGCTAACCAGTGTGGTTTAACCACTAAGACTATGACTGTGTCATTTCCTCAAGAAATTAATAACCAATTCTATTTAAAAAAAAAAAGACATGAAACTTCTGAACAGACTGACTTTTGTTAAAGAAACAAAGTAATAGTGTTAAAACTCACCAGAAACACAAGACTGAGCACTACCATAAAGAAGGGATTAGCTGAAGTTCGATCCCATTCACAGGTAGTTGAACTATTGAATTCGGTCTGGTTTGTAGGTCCGGTAGGCTCTTCTCCTGCTCGATCCATCACTTTTTGTGGTTGATCTAACAGAGGTGAAATCCACATTTCTGAACAGCATATACACACAAACACACTATTGGACAAAACAGCTTCACTGAACAACAGTCTGAGTAACACAACTGTAGCAACCTGTCACCCAAAAAGACAAAACTGTGAATGAAAGATCAAGATATATTGTGTGTATGAATCAGTGGATGGTTTTGAATTAAATATTATATATATGGTTGTAATTAATATGATCATAATTTCGGTTCATTGATATTAAATAATAACAATCAAATTTCCACATCAAAACAGATAAAATGCAAAAGAGAGGATGAAATACCTGCAGCATTTACCTTCCAGTTCCTGTCAGTGGATATCTAATAAAAAGACAATGCTGTGCAATGCTTCAGTCGATGCAGCTTTCACGGTAACCACTTATGTGGTTATGATGGCTTCACAGCAGGGTCACATTTCCGTTTACAGAAACACACACACACGCAATGTTGTTGAGATGAATTCTTCCTCTCTAGATCTGATAACCACCCCTCCATTACCACTGAAGACATTTTAACCCAAACTAAATTCATCCACTGTATCTGTGATGTCATTCTCTTGCTAACTAAAGCTCGTGAGTGTAAGTGAGTGCTGGTAAAAACATCGAACAACTAAATCCGTTCTCAGTCTCTTCTTTATCAAAACAGTCATAAGTCATAAGTATATTTTGTGGGGTGTCTGGTGGCTCAGTGGATAAAGTGGAGCCCCATGTACAGAGGTTGTATCTTCACCGCAGCGGCCGGGATTTGATTCCAGTCTTGACCCTTTGCTGCATGTCGCCCCCTCTCTCTCTCTGTCTTTCATACTTACACTGTCCTGTCCATTAAAGGCAATAAAAGCCCCAAAAAATAAGCTTTGAAAAAAAAAAAAATATATATATATTTTGTGACAAGGAGGTACAACGCTGGCTGAGCCCAACAGCGACTGAGCAAGTGCTCGACTTTTGGGTGCACCATGCACACTCTGGCTATCCAAAAACTGAATCCCTCGGGGCAAAGGTCCAGATGGAAATGCTTTAGAATTAATTGTAAAGTACAGTATGAATTCTGTTATATGAATCTGCTTTATGAACGTACAGAGATTATAGTGAATTAGAAATACAGTCATATGGTTGTATGCCTCCATACAGCAGTCAAGTTGCACTTACAGTTTCCATCCATGTTTGTGAAAGTTTAGAGTTATAGAGTTTCAAAGACCTTTAAATCAGTTCATCAGTGAGTCCAAGTGAACCTTTGTGCCAAATTTGAAGAAACTTCCTCATGGTGTTCTTGAGATATCGTGTTGACAAGAATGAGCCCGACGGACAAACTGAAAACATAATCGCTCTGGCCTCGGCTATTGCTGGCACGGAGGCATAAAAAGCAGAGACTGAAATAACACAAAGTATCAGAGTTTCTGCTGCGTTGCATTGGAGGCTCACAGGCCTTGCAGGCACAGTTTGTGCATCTGTTGGGAACCTCCTAAAAGTTTATTTAGTGTAATAATGTAGTGTTGTTGAATGCAGCCTCAGGCCTGACTCCTCCCTAAACTATTGCTCTAATCAGGTCCAGATTATATTAGACCCTTGCTGACTGAGTTCAGTCTTTTCTGTCTTTTTGTCCATGTTGTAGCTGGTTGTTTGACACTGGTATGTAGTTAGACTTTACAGGACAGTCCGCTCTTTAACACTGCACACTCAGTTGCCTGTCTTTTGTTTTTAGCTTTTTTTCTTTTTTTAAAGATATTTTTAGGGGCTTTTTTGCCTTTATTGGACAGTTTAGATATAGCATGAAGGGAGGAGAGAGAGGGGATAATATGCAGCAAAGGGCCAAGGCCAGACTCGAACTCACGGCTGCTGCAGCGAGGACACAGCCTCTGTACATGGGTGCCCACTCTACCATCTGAGCCACTGGGGGGCCTTGTTTTTAGCTTTGATCTGATTCTGAGGATGATCCGTGTGGGAGCCCTGTTGTCCTGCCTACCTGAGTGAGTCTGTGTTAATGCCTCAGACTCACTGCCAGCTGCAGTGTCTCATTTCGATTTGCGGACTTTGTTCATTCTTTTGTCTCAGTGATTGTCAATATTAGTACTTAAATGGATATGAATCATTGAATATAAAAGTGATTCATCAAAATCAGTTAAATGTAAAAGTGCTTTTTTATTCAGAAAACCCACAGTTTTTATGTTCACTTGTATTTGTTTACAGGGCAGACCTGCCACATCCAATATGGCTGACGCACTGACGTATCACGGCAACAGGCCAACACAGTCAACGCTGTGTCTACGTACTGTATATACGTCTGTGGTCCCAACAACAGAAGACTCCCTCCTCTGCTGCTGTCAAAGAAGCTTTTAAAGAACCTCCTGCCCCAGCCACCTCGTCAGGTGACGCAGCACACCTGAGCAGACCTACAGAGGGAAAAGAGACAGCAGCAAAGAGCACATACAGCCGTTAACAGGGAGTGTTGCCGGCAATCTCACAGCTAATGTGTGCAGGTAGTAAAGTGGCTGTTTGGGTCAAATAAACAAACAGTCTTCACTCTCTGTCTTAACACAACTCAAGAATAGAAAGGATCAATGTTCAGATTACACCGTGGCTTTCTAGAAACTATATATTTCAGGGGTAAAACAGAGAGCGTTCCAGAGTTGCTACATATTTGCTTGCCTTTGTCACGTCATTTTGGGGTTTTCCACATAGGAATGGGTCGGCTGTGTGGAGTGAAATGTAAATTGGAATTTCCCTAAACTTTGACACTGTGTTTGAAAAAAAAAAAAAAAGTCAGTGTCACATGTTTCCACAGACACTCCCTGCACAGACTGTTTAAATATGCTTTGTTTGCCAGAGTGAGATATTTTAACAGAGGCACCCGAGAGAGCTCAACAAGTATTCCTCTTCACAATGATGATGATGATGCAGGTAAGAGGTAACATTGTATTTCATAATGACAGAAAAATGCTCTTTATACTTATAAAGTGTTATTGAAAATGTAATTGTGGAAAAAATGAAATAGTTTTATCATGTAATGACATGATTCATATCTTGCGCAGATAATTAAAAATCACAATTAGAATCAGAATCAGAAATACTTTATTGATCCCCGAGGGGAAATTGCCTTTAGTTACAGATGCTCCCATTCAAAAGTCTTAAGAGAAGTAGGAAAGTGTAGAATATATCAATAAAATTTAAACATTTACAAGTACTAATATAAAATAAATATATCTGAACAGTATAAATATAATGTACATTTTGTTCTTGTTTCTACCATGTGATAAATAAAAAAACAGATTAACAACATTTGAATATAGCATATTACAAATGGATGTAGTTATTGCACTGGATTATTGCACATCAAATTAGTTATTGCACATTATTAAGAGTCCAGAGTAGACTAATTATTATATATATTAATGATTAATGGTGGTGTTAGTTATCTCTTAGTGACATTTACAGTAGTGCTAGAGGAAGCACTGTATGACAAAATTTAGAAAACCAAAACTTCTGCAAGTATAATTGGAAACACAAATGAGAGCAGATCTCACAGCACTGTGTATAAAAGAAAAAACCTTTCACCTTCACTGACAAATCTACTGATGTCATTTGGTGAAGCAAATGTATGTTTTTGATATATTCGTTTTTAAATAAAGTAAAAAGTTTGTTTTATTCATAGATTAAAATCAAAGGGCAAACTATTAGCTGTTAAATTTAGCTATTGTGTGTTTAAATTAATTAATAAAAAAAACGTAACATCAGTTCTGCCAAAATACACAACTGATAGTGTATTTGTCTGTTATAATGATGCATATTTATTGGTGTTGATGAATGTTACTGAGGACTGTGTAATGTTGTTAGTTATTGTTAATTATTAACAAGCTCTCTGGGTGAACACACATTATCTGTTTCCAGACTCTGAACTCAGTAAACAAAAATGAAACAGCACATGAAACTAATGTAGACAGTTGTTTTTAGATTACAATGATTTCTTAACTGTTAAAATTAATTTCATTAATCAAACCTGAGTCAACAACCTCTGCTCAGGAGATGCTGAGACTAATGATAAACACAGCCTTGCTGGAATGCAAATATCCAGTGGGACATGTTCAGACTCACTCAGCAGGAAAAACCCAAATGTTGTAGCACAGTACACTGAGAGAAGAAACAGTCAAAAGAGGTCAAAAAGAGGTTTCGGATATCCTCAGGACAGTACTTGTGCTGGCACCCCAGAAGAGCAAAGTCAGTGGATTCTCCTTAATTTTTACAAATTAAATTAAGCATTAATAATTAAATTCCATCCAACTGTTTAGTATCGGGGATGGAGGTGAAAATTTCAGCAGCCGATATCCCAAATATCAGCAAAAACACATTTGAATGGCTCAATATATGTTTTTTTTGACAATGTATTCTGGGTGAAATTTCACTTTAACTCAGTCTGGCTTCACAAAGAAAGAAACATACATTTTATTGACTTGACACATTATTTCAATACTTTGCTTTTTGTGTGCCAACGAGTATTTTGCAGATGAGGATGATTGTAACACGAGCTGTCACTGAGGCAGTGACATGAATAACTAACCTAAAAGCAACTAAAAATATCTTCCATTGTCACAAAACCTTTTTCCTTCCACCTAACATTCACTATTTAATGTGTTTTGGTATAGCGATGAGTGTAGGAAATCACAGTTAAAGGTGTAGTTATTAATCTCTTTGCATTTGCATCCAGGTGACAGTGTTTGTGGCCCTGCTGGCTCTTGTGGCCTCAGATCTCTCTGACTCCCAGTTTTACCTCCCCATCGACTGTGATGACATCTATCGCCGTGACAACACCAGCTCCAGCGGGGTGTACACCATCTACCCAGGAGGTCCCACCTCACCCCTGCATGTGTATTGTGACATGGACACTGACGGGGGCAGATGGACGGTCAGTACACCTCCAATTTTTATCAGATTTTAGTATCATCAACAAAAACAAACGAGACTGTGTGCCGCATTTGAACCTGCAAAACCTGCTCATAGAAACCACTGCATTCTCAGCACTGGTTGACAAATACTAAAGCTTTCTACTAATCGTCATGATACCTACACCAAAAGCACCCTGTGGTGTCTAAATGTGACACACAGCTTCCCCCTGGCTGGAACATGTAACACGAGCTGAAAGTTGTCAAACAGCCAATGATTGATAAGATTTCACTTCAGGAACCTCCATCTGAAAAGATTTTGGTTTTTAGATTTGATTAAGACCAAAAAATCTGTCAACTTGAGGAGTTGAGGAGTTATCTGCAGAGGAAGTGAAACCTGCAATCAGAATAGTCTCTTATGACTCACTTACATTGGGCTCACTTCTGTAATGACTTATAAAAGGGAAATAAACTCCTGGATAAAATAAGTACGTGACATGTCCGTCTGTCATGTACAGACATGTGAGATGTCTGTATGTGACATACGGACAAAAGTTGCTTTTATTTAAAATATTGTTTTTTGCATTTTTGTGTTTATTGACAGGACAGCTGTAGATTGACAGGAAAGATGGAGGGGAGGATGACGTGCAGCAAAGAGCCGCACTCGACCGCAGTTACTCAACATTATGTTAACAGCACTGACTTTTGGTTTCATACAGGACATGGACAGCGGTCCCCTGGATGAAAGTATGTGTGTGTTTGACCACACACAAAACACCAACTTTCTCGCTCTTTATACCACATCAGTTGCTCTGGGCGTCAATTATTGGTTTACATCGAAATTAGTTCAAAGCCTGTTATGTCACAGAGAGATGCCAGTGGGTACCTTCGGCAGCGGTATCATGCACTAAGGGGCTTGACAAAGTCTCGGTATTCAAAGAATGAATGAGAATGAGCTTTAGAAACACGTTAGGGGACATTTATTTATCTGTGAGTTCTAATAGTTTGTTAAAATAAAAGTCCACTTCCATGTTTTATTGCAGTGGACAAACACACCAGTTCCAAATGTTAACAGGGATGTTTCTCCTGCGTCTTCTTTCCTCCCAAAATCAATGTGTGGCAAGGGGGCACGTCTCTAGATAACTGGTAATCTTACTTCTTGTTTGCTGGACAGGTAAAAATCAGCTCACTATTAACTTCCTAAGGTGATAACATCTAGGATGTTGTGTTTTGAGCTTTTGCTGCTGCCCCCAAGTGGCTGAAAGGTGATGCAGCTTTACATTGTTATATTTAGTGTTTGGTCCCATAAATACATTTACTGCAGATTTATCCAGACAGTCATCAAAGCTGTACCTAGTGGAGGTTGTCCAGATTCATAAAGCTTTCTTGGGTCTTGCTAATTGAATGTATGGCATTGCATGTTGGCAAACCTTTAACCTTTCTCTCTTCATCCCATTCTCCAGGTGTTTCAGAGGAGGATCGATGGGACTGAAAACTTCTTCAGGCCCTGGAGCCACTATAAGACTGGATTTGGGAACACAGCTGGAGAGTATTGGCTTGGTGAGTTCTTGAGGAAAAAATACATTAAACACGGGGGGCCTGTGCTGCTTTCCATCTGAATTTTAAACCAGATGAGAAGTTAAGCGATAGTCTGAAGGGGAAAGGGGTTAAAGGAACAGTTCACCCCAAAATCAAAAATGCATATTTTTTTGTCTTACCTGTATTGTAATGCACTAATCTAGATTGTTTTGGTGTGAACTGTCATCATGGAGGTGGCATAGAGATTTTTGCCTTCCCTCCAATAAAATTGAGCTAGTGCAGTTCAGTAGAAAGAAAATTGTTTCTAAACTGCTTAAAACAAGGTCTGTGGATTTTCAGACATCTTTCACATGTATTTTAACCTTTGAACCCAAAGCCAATTCAGGCAATTTATTACATAACATACGGGAAAAAAGTAACAAGCAATTTGGTTAGAAATGTTCCACAAATTGCAAGAAAAATGTGAATTTAAAGAATTATTTTTAAAAAGCTAGGGGAAAATATCAAGGGGAAAAAAGAAAAAGCTAAGGAAAAGCTATATTTATAATTAACAAATCACATATTTAAAACTACGTTACAAAGTTATTATACATTGTAAACAGCTGTTCTAGATAGTTTCCATTTTCAGGTTATTTTCTTCCTAGTTTTGGGGTCATTTCCTCCTCCGTTGCTCATGGTTTTGAGAGGAATCGTGCATGTTTTTCAGGTTTCAAAGGCACTTTACGAAATGCAGAGAATGATGTAGGGCCTTGATGCGGGGGCTGAAATGAAACAGATTTTTGTGCACCTTCTCAGGCCTGGAGAACATCTTCCTGCTGACTGTGAGGAAGAAGAATATGCTGCGGGTTGACATGGAGGACTGGCAACTAGATAAGGCCTTTGCCCAATACGCCTCCTTCTCAGTTGGTCCTGATAGCACTGGTTATCAGCTTCACCTGGGCGCATATAATGGTGGATCTGCAGGTGAGAATTACTTTGTGAAGTTAAGGTTTGCATGTTAAGGCATATGGATGAGTGAAATGTTTTGATGAATGAACGAGTGTTGGTTCTTTATCCCTTTTTCTTACAATCATGACTGAAAATGGGTCTTTTAAATCATTTATTTTCCAACTAGAGTTTTGAATTGCTGGATGTAATCCTGTGGACTAGCAGTCTAGAAAACCATAATGACAACTCACATTGATTTTTTTTTTTTTTAGGTAAGAGTGAAAATTGTCTCTCCAGAGACAAATATAACTGCTGCCAGATTCATGAAAAATGAAACATTAATGCTCTTTCAGTGAAGAAAAAAAGATGTTTTTCATACAATATGCCTATCATGCTCATTCATTTGGAGACACCTTGTTTAGCTTTATTTATTAAGCAAGAGGATAGTAAGAGTGGTCTCCTGGTAAAGGTCTGTGCAGAAATTAGTGTGGGGAAGTTAAATCTTGTACCATTTCCCCACCCAAATAAGCATGTGTGGGTTTTTTAAACACACAAAAACAGGTGATAGACTCCTTTCCCATTGCCAGTAGAACAGAGCTGTGTTCACAGCCATTCAGCAGATGCGTATGTCTTTCTGTTTTTATCTATTTATTTTCTCCTGTGTTATGTTTGATGTCACAGACTGGCCAAAAACAGAGTAAACAGCACAAAAACCATGGAAGACTGTGAAACTGATAGGTGGTTACTTAAAAAAACTCTCTTAAGGACTTAAGTCCTACGCGAACACTCATCATTTTAAATCAAAATTAGACACACCTTTTTAGGCCTCCGTGCCGGCGATAGCGATGCGATAAAGGTCCATAATTAACGCGTTCATTTTTTTTAAATCACATTAACTGCCAGCTGACGTTTTCGTCTTTAAGAGGCCGTGCCAGGCTGAGTTTTTAAGTTAAAGTGATGATACAGGTATTACATGAAATGAGAGGACTTTGGGAATCTGTGGTATTCAGCATATCATATGTTAGTTTCTAAGTAAGCGGGTGAAATAATGCTTCAACGTTAGGCAAAATTTTTGACATGGCCATGTAACAAGGGTCCCATGACCTCTGACCTCAAGATAGTTAAATGAAAATGGGTTCTGTACGGACATGCCCACTTTACACCAGTCCCAGTGCATTTCTTTGCTGGCATTTGATTCCTTATAAAGACAGTCTTGTAAGAATTGCTTCACCTTGTCAATATGGAACTGTTTTGTAACACAAAATAATGAGACTGAAAACATGATTAAAAAATGCAATTAATCATGATTAACTACAGAAATTCTGTGATTAATCACAATTTTAAAAAATATTATTTGACCAGCCCTACAATGAGCTGATTTAAATTTTGATGGTCAAAGCTCAACATCACTATGACCTTGTGTCAGTCTCATTCTCGTGAATACATTATGTCAAAGACTGAAGGGAGTTTCCTCAAATTTGAAACAAATGTCCACTTTGACTCAAGAATAAACTGATTTATGATCTGTTGGTCAACTTCACCGTGGCATCATAATGTCCTGCAAAAACACTTTTCTGACTATTATTCAACATCATATCTCAGGAACAGAAGGGGAAACTTTTGGTCGGATTTTGAATTTTTGAGTCTAATCTTTGGTGTCCCACTTTGAAATTGGGCTGATTGAATAGATCTTCTGTGCTGCCAGGGGGAAGATGTTTGTAAAGCATGTTTTTATGTTTTAATGTAAAATATGGAGAGTTACGCTACAATGTAGTGTAATGTTGCATATAGTGGAAGACTCAAATAAAGTCCTAGTGCGACATATTGTAGTAGCATACAATACTTGGGTAAATTAACTTTGTTACATTTTACTGCTGTAAAGTGCACACAGGGTAAATGAGATCATCCACTACCAAAATTATAACACAAGAGCAGTAGAAGAAGCGTTAGACTTTCAAACATCAACTAACATTGTGTTTGTCTTTATTTCAGGAGATGCTTTGGCACACCACAACAAAATGATGTTCACCACGTTTGACAAAGACCAGGACGGGTGGGATAAAAACTGCGCTCGGCATTATCTCGGTGCATTCTGGTACAACAACTGCCACAATGCTAACCCCAACGGCATGTTCGCACCTCATGTCATCCCATATGACAGCACCCAGATAATTTGGAACACGTACAGGAGCTCGCCTCTCAAAACTGTTGCCATGAAGATCAGACCAGCCTCTGCATGTGCATGCACAAATTAAACTGATCAGCTGTAGGTAGCTGTACCACACTGTAAAAAATGTTCCATTACAGATAAAAGCCCTGCATGTGAAATATTATGTATGTAACGATAAGCAGGAAAATGTACTTTAAGTATTATAAATAAAAGTAGTCTTTAAAGAAAATGTATTTTAATAATAATTTTAATAAACTAATCTTTTCATCTGTATTTTTCTTGGGTAGTTCATAAAAAAACACATTTTATAAACTCTTCATTTGTTTTGCATGCCAATGTGTGAATTGTAATGCAACTAGTGACTACAGCTGTCAAATAAATCTAGTGAAGTCAGTCAAAAGTACAATATTTCCCCCTGAAATGTAGTAGAGTGGAAGAAGAAAGTAGAAGGCAATTAAAAATATACTACAGAATGACATCGACAAAGTTAGAAAAAAAAAAAACAGACTTTCTTGTTTATATGTTTTGGGGACAGCTACATGCATAATAACAGTAATGAACCTATGCAGATGAATATACTCCGTCACATTGTTTATGCAGTTAAAGTGTTAAACGTTAGACTATTGAGCCTGTTAAGTTAATAACAGACAGGACGCATACTAAGTGGATGCATGGTGTCGCCATTGTGCTGCACAACTTCATGGGAAGGACGGATGTGGTCTCAACAGGTAGGCTGACGTCATCTTATATGGAGTGACAGTGGTGCATAAAGTTGAGGACATACTGGACTTGAGCAAGACATTGCCATATTCCAAATACTTAATTAATACTTACAATACAAACATTTTATTATTAGACTATTGCACATTTTTCATATAAGCTTTGACACCACTTAAATGTAATATCAGTAAAAAATAAAATACAATTTTAAAAAAGGATATACAATAATATAAAATGTATATATATATATATATATATATATATATATAATATCGATTTATGATAGATTGTTTATTTGGGGTCTCGATTAGGAGATAAGTTTTTCAGTCTGAATCAAAATTAGACATTTTATCCACAGTTATATATTCAACTGATGTTTCTTTGCAAAATTTTTTATTTTTTCACAAAATAAAGCATTCATGTTTGATTTCTTGATCATGCAACAGACGATTTATTTTGCTAATTTAGATTGTAAAAAAAAAAAAAAACTTGCAAAAGGACCTAGGGAATCGCTTCAAATCAGTGGTAAGTGTTAAAAAGATTTTCAAGATTTTTCCACCAGTGGCTTTCACCAGAGTTAAGATTCATCTTGTCTGGAATATGAACGTCTGTACCAAATTTTATGCCAATTTATATTGTATAAATAATGATATTTGACTGGATAAGAGATGATTCTGACCTCCTGATGGCGCTACATGAAAGCTAAATCAGTGGGAGTGATTCATTAACCCTTTGAAACCAAGATCGACATCAGTTTTCTTGTGCTGCGTTCAGATGCATTTTGCAAAGATTTAAACCTTTGAAGCCTGAACAAACTGGTTGGATTTTTTAGAAAACATGGGGGGAAAAGTCAATGAGCAAGTTGACAAGAAATGTTCTGTAAGAAATAAGAAAAAGAAAATTAAAAGATTCTCAAAAAAAAAAAACCAAATCAACAAGCAAAAACCCTAGGGAAAAGTCAAGTGCAAATTATATCTTTAAAAAATGTTACAGAAATGAACATATTTTTAATTTGATTTAATTTTTAACTTTTAATTTTTTTTAAAAAAAAATCAAGCTTATTTGCTCAAGTTTCAAATGGTTGATATCAAAATGTCAAATTAAGTTTTTTTAAATTATTTATTTTAAATTGTATTCAACACAAAGACAGCACAATGCAAAACACACCCTTTTTTTGTTTGTTTTGAATTCCTCCTTTCTCTGACTGTTTTGGAGGGGTTTTTTTTTAGCTTTAGTTTATACTTTATTATTATTAGTGTTGTTGTTGTTTTGTTTCATACTTGCATATTTTATGTGGTATTTTCACTATATTATAAATGGTAAAATTTAAAAATTCTACACAGTACATAATGACAGCACAGAAAAATAATATAATTAATATTAATAATGATAAAAGACCATAATATTAAACAGAAATTAATAAAAGTCTAAAAATAAAAAAATATGTTAAAAGAATGAACATTGACAGAAACAAAACCAAACAAACAAAACAAATTAATATGCATATCACATCTGGGGGGTTCGCCAAGTAAGCCATAGTCATTTTGCATTTTGTGTTCTTAGTCTGAAAATCTGTTGCTTTTTTGTTATTTGTAAGAGCAAGAGAGGAAAGGGTTAAACTGAAATCAATTAAGAAAAGCAGAAGAAAAATCGGGTTGTAGTCCTATTTGTTTTTTTGTTTTTTTAATGGAAGAAGAATCCCCCTATCAAAATAAAAATTAAAATAGGCTAAACAGTTCAAATATTTGTGTCTTGGTTTCATGATAATAACAATAATAATAATAACGATAATAATATATATAAGGATAAAATCATGAGTGACATTACAGTAATAGAAAAAAAATGATAATTTAAATAAAACCAAAAATCCATTGTTATTCATATATAGATATAAAAAAAAAAAAAAAAAAGTTAAAAAAATAGTAAAAAAAAAAGGTTTCCGTGTTGCCCTGGTTACTCATAGCTAGCGCACTGATTTAGAACGGTGAGTCAACCCTTTCACCGGAACTACTTAATAGGTGTGCATTGGTTTTAATAGACACACTACAGCTGAGTCGAGTAGACATCAGCAGGGGGTTACAAATATTTTAGAGGGCGTTGATTTATCCACGACAATTGTGCGACATAGTTAATTATTAACATTAGTTTATCTTCTTAGGTGCGATATATTTTTTGAAAAATTCCGGCGCAAATTTATGAGGAAAATCCCCTCAAGCTGCTCCTTTAAGATAAAACAAACAGACGCTGCTGGAAGGGTTTCCCACCGCTCCTCCTCCTCCTCCTCTGCTCCCCCCCTCCTCTGTCTCTCTCAGGGACCCAAACTTGTTTCAGGAAAAAGCGCCTGAACATATTTTTTTCTCTCGCTGGCTGGAAGAAACAGGACGACCGTGTCCGTGCCAAGGAGAAGGCGTAGACTTCCTCCAAACATTTCCTCCGCCATCTCCGCTTTCGAGACTCAAAGTTTTGAGGACTCTTTTCTACCAAGAGGAGTTTTTATCTGGCTTTTCCTCCTCCTTGCACCACCTGGTTGTTTCTTTCTTTGAAAAGGATTCCTGTTCTTCCTCAAACATTTGAGCTTTTTTGCAGACATGGACTGGGGAACAGATCTTTGGGTAAGTTGACAGCTGACACAAGTAGAGCCCTCTGGGTCATTACAAAAAATACCTAAAGAGTAAGCTGCCCTGCTGTTGTTTTCGACACGATATGTACACGGGACTCCTGTTTTTCCACGGCAGGCCTGGGTTAAGTAATCTTGAGACAACCGCAGGAGTCTATCTGTAAACCCTGCAGCCAGAGGATTTCGCAACCCCTGCTCCCTGCATACCTTATCATAAGCAGAGGGGAGAGGAGATGTTTATAACTCTCTTTTTTTTTTTTTTTTTTTTTTTTAGCCAGCCTTATCTGCACACTGTGGGCTAAAGGTGTATTCAGCCACCTTGTTTCTCCTCCCTCAAGCTCAGACTTGTGCTCTGCTTTTGTGACAACACCTCTCAGGAAGTGTTGAGAGCTCATTTGCGTGTCTTGTCACTGCATCTGGTCAGTGTCCCTCTCTCAGCCGGGATCACTGGGTGAGACTCATCAGGTCAGATAACCTCATCATCACTCCAGGACCCTGTGTGGAGTCAAAGGGACTCAGCTGGAGTGGCCTCTGATGGCCTCTGATGGTGACATGGAGAAAATCAAATATCACAATATTTTTACCTGAAAACCTTGATATTAATATTACAATGATATTGTAGGGTTGACACTTGGTGCTCTTAAATATTTACAAAGAGTCGACCAATATTTGTTTTTCACGACCAGTACCAATGCTTTTTATTAGTAGTTAATGAGACCGATAACTAACATTTAGAACCGATATGAATAAAAAATGAAAATGTTTCTGTCAATATTTAGAATTTGAATATAACAAACTGCAACACAAAGCTTTGGTAAATGCTTTTTTTTTAACTGAAAATTTTAATAAAAAATTAATAAATAAAAATAGCTCCCTGAGGTTTCACAAAGTAGAAGTTCCTCCCATGCTGACACTTTCTTTGCGCTTTTTTATTTATTCATTTTATCTGCAGTCATTAAAATAAATTGCCAAAACCGATAATCGTCAAAATGCCAAATAGCAGCCCAATAATCGGCCAGGCCGTTAATCTGTGGACCCCTAATATTTACACAATGAGAACAAAAAAGGGTGCTCAGGGTGCAAAATCAGATACATCTTTTAACCCTTTGAAACCTGGATTGACATCACTTTTCATGTGCTACATTTAGATGCCTTTACAAGTATTTAAATTGTCAAAATCTGAGCTTTGCTTTCTTTTAAAAACATGGGAAAAAGGTAAATTTTCAACTTGGCAAGAACTGTCTTGCAATTAAAAAAAAAAAAAAAAAAAAGCTCGAGAAAAATGTCCTCACAACCATATTTATAATTTACCTAATTATATATTTAAAATTGTTTTTACAGAGTTATTATTTTTAAGCACTTTTAAAATCATGTCCTTATTTTCTTGTATTTTTTCGGCAAATTTTTGAAACATTCTTCCTAAGCTAGTCATTGCCTTTTCCTCATGTTTTTGAAGGAACTCAAGCTAATTTGTTCAGGTTTCAAAGGGTTAAATCACTCCTTTTTACAGACTTGCTTTTATGTGATGTCACCTTTACCTATTCATTTTTTTTATCTCTCCTTCTCTATTCATTTTGATGCTCTTACTCCAATTATCTGTTCCTTATCCTTCTAATGTCCTGTTTTTACCATCTCTTTATTTTTTTATTTATTTACTTGTTTATCTAATCTCTCATTCATCTGCTTTTATCTTCTTTCTTTTGTTTGATCCCCACTGATGTCATGTCGTCCTCTTATATTATTTTTAGCATCTTTGATGGCATTTATTTCAATATTTTCTAAAACTTTATTCATGTAATACTTTGATTGCCTTTCAGGATCTGCCTGTTTCATTCCTTTTATTTGCTTTATTTTTGTTGACCTTTTGTATACGTATTTTGTTCTTGTCATTTTGTCCTACTTTTTTAGACCTTTCTCTGTTTGGTATATTTGTTGATATTTATTTTATTATTCCCAGAGCTCCTGCCTTTGCTTTGTAAAGTTATTATTATAATTATTATTATTATTATGATAAATACTCATCACTAAAGTGAACACCATGACTAAGAGGATAAAAGTAAATAATAGAGCGATAATAGAGCAGCTATAACAGTCTTATAAGTTCAGAAAATTAAATCACTTACTGTAGCGCAGCCTTCAAAACCTGGGAAAGATAACACTCACCAATGATATCACCATATCTAGTTTCATGTCATCATACAGATATAATATCAGTGAAGTTGTTGTAAATTGTTTATTTTAACCAGATAAATGTCACCTGTTCATGTGGAGGGCTGAGTTAGTGAGATCTGATAATTAGCACAGATGACAGCCCTATAGCTGCATAAGGCTAACTATTATCCTCTGTTTGTGGTCCATTCGCTCAGATTTATTTTCCTAGCAATTACTGATTTGTGTAAGTTGCATTGCCAAAATATGGCAATAAGATGATAGGAATCTGAGGGGAAAAAAAGTCAAACCTCAAAATCCATAGACGATGATATGGTGAACAGAACAGCTAGGCTAGAACAGTCAAAATTACATCACCTTATTTAAATGCAGCCTTTAAAACTAGAAAAAAACAACCCTAATGATATCCAAAATCTAAGACAATAGATGTATAGTAGGCATGGGAATCACCAGATTCCCCACAATACAGTACTTAAGTCACAATACAATATTTGTTCAAAAGAGTGCTCAGGATGCAGATTCCACGCTGTGTGTCCCTTAATTCAATATATTATTACATTTAATGATTTTAAAGTGTTTAGCTAATGTATGACTGTTTGGATCCATTAGGTGAAGAGTGTAAATTGAATTATTCATTCTTTACGAGAAGTTTTTATGGATGTTTTGACCCGTCTTTGTCTGTATAATCTGCAAACTGTTGCTTGTTGCTACTGCTCAGCAACCTTGAAAGCCTACAGACGCATAACCTGGAACACAAAGTTCCTTTTTTGTAACAACAACGAATTGGGGAGTGATCACGCAGCAGCCTCAGACCCTGGAAAATGAAGCCAGCGCAGAAGTACCAAAAACTGCACTTCCTCTAATGGCCACTGGAGGCTGGCTCCAGAAGTGACTCAATCCCCAAAGACCCCTATGTTAAAATGATGCCCAGCTTTACAGCAGAAATAAACATGTTTACAGCCTGGTACAAAGAACAGTTTCAGTCTATATCGCCAAATTCTCCCTTCATAACAAATGTACATGGGTTGAATTTTTTTTTAATAACTCACCCGTTTACATTTTATTAAGGCTCAAAGTTAAGCATAGGGTGGGCCGCTTTAAGTTACAGGCTGTCTGCTGATAGTGTCCTCAGCTTCTGAGTCAGATCCACCCTGTGCTCCTCCACAATGCCAGCCTCTCACTCAAATATGGTTAGTTCTGGCTACAAAAACACCAAGATGGCATGGCTGAAATGGCAAACTAGACGGCAGCCCACAAACCGCTGGCTTTGTCACTGTAGCTACGTCCGTTTTTATGCAGTCTGGTTTTAAGTTGTGTTGTTAAGTAACCAAAATCCAACATCCAGACGCCTCATGCCAGTGTTATCATGACACTGAATGACAATAATTAGTTGGAAGGTATCAAGAACAAAACCCACCGTCTTTAAAGGTTATAATGTTAATTTCCAGAAAACGTGAAATACTGAAATTGTTAGACGTGTAAAATATCGTCACTCATATTTTCATTCCAACCAAAATTTAACATCTGTCCAACCCAAGAGTCCGTCACCTTTCTCTCTTATATGATAATGCAGTATATATTAAGATGTAGTACCTTTTTTTCAAATGCATATTTTCCTCAAGGGAAAACTTTGTTAGTATTTGTTTTGTCTCCCAGAAAATTGTTCTTATTGCAAAAAAATATTTCTAATGGACTGACAAAGCAATTGATTTTATTGTTCTAGTAGTCTACCCAAAGTTGTATTTGTGTTTGCAATAATAATAATTTATACAATGAAAAATTGATATTTGGCATCCGTGTATTGATAAAATATTTTCACAAAAAATATTTTGAAACTATGCCAATTTTTCTTCCCCACTCCTAATATCTAGTCACATGTCATAGTATTGATTTATTGCCCAGCCCTAGCAGAAAGTAACAATTATTTTCCTTTTTGTTAGTCTCCTGGTTTCTCAATCAACCATTTGGTTAAGAAAACACCAGAAATAAGTAACAAAAAAAATACAAAATAAGAGAAGATTATGTCTTCAAGAGCAGTTATTGTGACCAACCAGCAGTCCAAAATCCAAACGCATCCTGTTTACTGCCCACAGAAAGGCAGGAAATCCTCACATTTGAGAAACTAGAGAATGTTTGGCATTTTTGCCTCATAAAAGGTTAATCAATTGTCCGAATAGCTGATCACAGACAGATTGATGTGGAAGATGACCTGAGGAAAACGCATGCTATGTACAGAATGTGTCTTGGCTCAAACAAAACGCCCTGTTTACGATGGTTGGTTTAATAGCTGGCGGTTGAGCGTAAACGCAACTAATTTTCCTTAATCCTGCTGTGACTGTTCAGAGTCCATGCCTCTGAGATTATTCCACCATGAAAAACAGACTGGGTGAGGCTGTTTAACACCAGCAAGTTCAAAATCATTCAACTGCTGCTGCGTGTGCTGTTGTTTGATGGCATCGGATAAACGGTGATTTATTCAGACTTTATTCGGGGGTGTGTTAATCATACCTAGAGCTTAAGCTATTAATTAACTGATTAGTCAGTTGTCAGAAAATGAAAAAAGCCAATGTTTATTTTCACTTGCAACTATTTTCTTAAAATCTGAGAAAAAAAGTCCATTGCACTCTCCCAAACCCAAAGTGATGTCATAAAATTGTTTATTTTGTTTGACCAGCAGTTCAAAACCTGAAGATATTCAGTTTATGATCACATCGGACAAATAAAAACTGAAAATGCTCTCATTTGAGAAGCTGGAACCAGTGAATTTCTGGTAATTTTGACTGATAAATAATTATTCTGTTATCAAAAAAGTTCATCATAAAAAAATGCTTCAACTATGTGAGCAACTATTTTAATAATCAGTCAGTAATTTTTGAGGCTTACATGTAAAACAATGAATGGAGCGTGTTGGGAAGAACAATGAGGAGCTAGCGTTTTATTACTGAGCGTCACCTGGAAAAATATGATACCAAAGTTAATTTCATTCGTGTACAAAAACTACATGATGGTCAACCAAAAAATGGACTGCAGTATGCAAATAGAGTCAGCTGAAAATTAAAGACAGGGATGCAACAACCTTTAACAACCTGCATTTAACTAATACAGACAAGTTGTATGAAGCATTATGATTTTTATAAATTGTAAACTCAAAAGTCGACGTTTAGGACTTGGGACTTGACTTGGACCTTGTCAGTGTGGACTAAGGACTTGATTCGGTGCTTGCCTGTCTTGACTTGAGACCTAGTGTAAAGACTGGAGACTTACTTGTGGCTTGGTCCCCCCTCTGAAACAGGTTCTCCCTCCTCGCAAGATGCTCCTGATGAGAACTCTTATTTTGTTAGTAGAGATCTCAGCTGTCTCCTGATAAGCAGACGGCGTGTTGTACACAAACGAAAGATGATTTGATAAAGTGAAACGTGAAGTGAATCATGTCCTCATTTAACCCCAGTTAAATATCATACATTTTTCCTCTTTTGTATCTTTAAGGTTAAATAATCCTGTCATCCCACAATGTCTCACTGTTTATGATATATCAGCGTGATATGCAGCTACTGTTCATACAAAGTGAAATTACAACAATACTTTATGGTTTTCACTGCATCAGTTAAGACACATTTCCCCAAAATTCTGTCCCAGAGCCCTTTAAGAGATTATTCTAAAATTAGATGGTTAGATTGGATTAGATTATTTTTATGACTGTTTATTCTAGTGCACTATTCTGCCCGACATATGTGGCATCTTTAGAAACTTTGGGAAGTTCTGTTTGTTGGTTGATGTGGTGGAGTATAAGTCTGAAGTTTCAGGACATGGAAATACTGAAAATTCAGCATCAAAAAGTTACAGCTACAACTTTTTTGCTAAATGACTTGATAGGTTGGCTTATGTAAATAAGTAAAATGTTTAGATTAAAAAGTAAAAGAGAGATAATTTGGTCAGACCTGACACTTGAAATAAAGCTGTTAATTCATTTTTAAAATAAAATGTGTTGGTGCAAAATCAATAAAGCGGTGACTTTACAGGCACAAACCAAACACAGATATATATATAAAAAATAGCTATTATGATATGTATGATATGTTATTAACATTTTTCAGTTATTGTTATTTAATACAGTTACCAAAGAATGGAAAAAATTGAGAGAAAAACAAATAAATTAAATGTTAATATTAATAAATGTACTTTTATCAGTAATAATAATAATAATAATAAA
Source organism: Plectropomus leopardus (assembly GCF_008729295.1). Classification (NCBI taxonomy): domain Eukaryota; kingdom Metazoa; phylum Chordata; class Actinopteri; order Perciformes; family Serranidae; genus Plectropomus; species Plectropomus leopardus. Next base: position 19,909,593 of record NC_056466.1, on the reverse strand, counting down.
AATAATAATAACAATAACATATACTGAAACAGTAATTAAAGTGTAGGTGATAATAAGAGAATAATGAAATACAAATGAATTCAATAGTCAGCCATAGTAGTACGGGGGGTCCTGTCAGGGCTTAAGCGGTGTCAATAAAAGGCAGCTCAAAAAGAAGGAAGGCTTAAAATCACATTTAACAGAAAAATAAACCACAGCATACCTCAGTTAAAAAAACAAAACAAAACATGGCAATAATGTTTTGCTAAATGATCAGCAGATAAATTATATATTTCTAACTCTGAATCACATTTCTCTCTCTATGCATATAAGAAAACAAAGTAAATCCCATATTTATAAAGGATTTTTTAGACGATATGCTCAAGGTTGCAATGCTTCTTGTTTGCATGCTTGATGGTTTTAGGGCTACAGATGTTTCCTAGAAACCACCAACACACACTACTTAAGTCTTTACTGGCATTTATTGATAGTGCAATCTGATTTAGTAAATCACTAGTTTGAAACAGTAGTTAATAAGAACTTGATAGCCACTGCAGCCAGTTTTACAGCTTACATTATGACTGAGGTGAGCTTGAGTCTGACCTCAGATCAGCCTGGATCAGAAAACATATGTGTGTCGTCACAGTGAGGGGTGGGACTAGTCCGACTGGTTTCAGGGTTTGTAGAGGCCCCTGGGACCGTCAGTCACAGGGCGGAGGTTCGCACTGAGCTAATGATTATCTCATTCCTGAACCCTCTCCGGCTGACTATCAGTATTTCCTCCTCTCGCACAAACATGCAGATGTGTTACAGTAAAGTAATGGGGCGTAGCAACAAAAGTGGTGAAATGCATGCAGGAATGTATCAAAGATTCTTCACACACTCTTAAACCTCATCGTAGCAGTTTGTTTCTCGTCCATCTGATTCACTCAATCGTCCTCCGATATTTTCTGATGCTGTTCCTTCCTCCTTCCTGCTTCCCAGCCCTCGCGTATCCAGGACATTGCTATCTGTGTTACTGTGTGATCTCCATTTAGCTTCCCCCTCCTCTGAGGACTCCAATATCTATGTCTCTGGCTCCAAAAGACCCAGCAGCCACTGCACACACACACACACACACACACACACACACACACACACACACACACACACACAAATATTGAACAACCAAAAAGTGGAGTCTGTCTTTGTTTTCATTTTCACGTTTGCCTTCAGTGAGCCCTCTACTGTAAGTCATGACTCTGTGTAGCGTAAATGTTACCTGTCCGACTGGTTTGGCTGTGTGTGTGTGTGTGTGTGTGTGTGTGTGTGTGTGTGTGTGTGGAGGCATAGATGTGTGTAAAGAGAGAGGAATGTTGAAAGGAGAGTTTGCCTTTATTCTCTGCTACGCCTTTGTGCTTTCTGTATGTGATAGAAATTGAAAGGAGTGAGGTTACTCTGTGTGTGTGTGTGTGTGTGTGTGTGTGTGCGCATGTGTGTGTGTGTGAGTAGGGTTATTCTTAGACTTCCACTTTCCATTTGTGTCAGATCCACAACCTGATGAAATAGTCAATCGACTATTGAACATTATTCGGCAACTTTATAAATAATTGATCAATTTCTTACAAATGGCAAAAACTCCCTGGTTCCTGCTGCACAAATGTGAATATTTTCAGGTTTAGTCTCAACATTTTTTTTGCACCAATGTGTGCCTTTTCTGCATCAAGTTGTCATGTAGATCTATGCCTATGCTCATATGTCTATGTCAGACAATATGGCATTTTTTTAGAGGTCAGTATAGGTTCAGGGAACTTGAAAATAATTGTTACTTGCAGGCCTAAACCCAACACAGGGCTGTTCTCAGTGTCTACAGATGTCAGACAGCGCATTAAAAATGCAATGATGCATTAATCATTTATGTTTCTTTTGAAGCAAAAAAATGCTAAATGAGCTAATTCAAGCTTCTGATTGTGAAAACTTTCAATGTGATTGTGAACTGAACCTTTTTGAGTTTTGGACTGGTCAACAGGCAATTTAATGACATCACCTTGGGCTTTGGGATGTAGTGATGTTTTTTTTTTCAACTTCTCTGATGGTTCATTGACAGAATATAATCAGCAGATTAATCTTTTAATGAAAATGATGACGAGTTGCTGTCCTGAAGTATGTCTCTTTTTCTCTATCACCCACTGACAGACACCCTACTGTAGGAGACTCAGATATCATGGAAGCAGATACATCTATTCATCTTCATTGACAAAATAGTAAAAGGTTAACAAAGAGAAAGTTGTGATTGATGGAGCACAAAACCAGGAATTTCAACAGAAGAACATACAGTACAACAATTTAGGAATTGTGGCCTTTTGTATACAGTTCTCCAGTTATAGGCATGAGCAGGTTATGAGACAATCGGCCCGTGGACACAGATATACAAACAACCCCACCACCCCACCTATAGGACCAGAAAACACATAGTTTGTTGTTTTGCCTCTCTTTTTTGTTGTCTTTTGTCTCTTTGAGGTCATTCTGTGTCTTTTTTTGTTAGTTTTGTGTCTGTATGTGGTTGTTATAGCCCCTTTTGTCATTATTTTGTGTCTGTGTTTTGTGTGTCTGTGTATTTTGTGTGTAGTTCTTTAGCATCATTTTTGGTGGTCATTTTGAGTCTGTTCCTAATCAGTATGTGTCTCTTCCAGTGACATTTTGCAGGTGAATGCCAGGGTGGCCCCTGACACTTTGGGTCCCTGGGCCTTGGCCTGGTTGTCGCATTTAGTGATGCATGTGTGGCTTAGGGGAGATAAAATGCAGAGGATGGATTGAAATAAATGTTCCAGACAGTGCCTGTCTCCCTGAAGATAATTTCCGATTAATGTTCTGATTATTATCATGATTTATAGTTTGGTCAATGAAATGTCAGAAAATATATATATATTAAAAAAAAAGTGTTCATCACAGTATCCTGCAAACACAAGGTGATATCTTCCAATTGTCTAAAACCCAAAGTATGTTGTTAAATTTTACATGTGGCAAAGAATAAATCATCACATTTTAGTGGATACACAACAGTGCTGGAAAAAAATATTTAAATGATTAATCAAAAATAGCAGATTCATTTTCAATCAGTCAGCTCTTTGATTAATCAAGCAAGTGTTTTAGCTCTAGTTTGAAGTCTCACTGACATTTACGAAAACTTGCTGTGCTTCCTATAGAGGCTGGACTTCAGCCGCCTTCACTTCTTGTTTCAGGGGTTTTTCGCTTTCAGTCTGGCTGAAACACATGACTGACTCAGCCAGTCCAGAACATTTCACCTTTTGACCTTTAAAAAACAGCAGCAACAAAAAAAAACAATCTCTGTCTTTCTGTGTGTATATGTAGGGTCAATGTCCTGCTGAATTGTCTTGAATTTGGACCATGCACTATAGTGATTGTGACACTGATCTAGCAACTAGCACAGAGCCAAAATAATGAAAAATGTGTCACTGTCCAAAAACCCTGTAGACTGCACTGTGTCAGCTGTGTGTTTCTCAGCAGATGCCTGCAGCGCATTGCACATATGTGCATGTATGAAAACATGTGTTGCTCTGTGCTGTTTCTCTCTTAGGACCAGTGTGATCACATCGACAAGCACACGCAGTCGGGCCTCGACCTGGTGGAGCGTTACATCAAGTTCGTAAAGGAACGGACAGAGATAGAGCAGAGCTACGCCAAACAACTCAGGTGTGCTTTTGGTTTATATGAGCTTTTTTATTCATGTGTCTTTGTGCATTTATGCATGTGTGTAATAGCCACACTGCTTCTTCTAACAGGAGTCTATCAAAGAAATATGCCAAACGAGGGAGCAAAGAGGAGCAAGACTGCAAGTAAGAGAATAAAAAAATTCCCAGTTTCCTGCTTTTATTTTGCATATTTAAAAATGACAATCAAATCTTCACAAAACCACATTAGTTGCTTTTAGCCTCTCAAGCTTTACATTCTTGCACCACACATATGCAGTAGGTATGATAGAGTCAATACTCAGCATTTGCAGAAAATTTTGAAACAAAAGGCATTTGATTTCACACTGATGTTAACAAAAGCAGCTTCTTATTTCATGCTCACAACCACATTTTCTCCGCTGAAATGAGAAGTGTAGCTTAGAAGCACAAGGTAACATTAACACCAAAATTCACTGTGAGTCATTGAAAATCTAGTTTAAAATATAGCAGCAAACAACTATTCGCTATGTGAAGACGTAGTGGAGTAATGGCATCCTGATCTAAAAATGAAGTCCCTCGCTCACGCTCCCTCTGTGTGTGTTGTAATCAGAGCTTCTCTGTTCTTTGTTATGGTAGCCTGTCCAGCCGAGTGTGTAGACCCATATTAGTGCATGTGAGTCCTGTGTGTGAATCCCATCCCACTGCACTGAACTCATACAGCAGTTGTCCCTGATAACACCGTCCCAACCCACAACATTGTCGCAGAAGCATGGCGCCAATCCACCAGTCCCCCCCCAGGTTAATGCTGTTAGCTCTCTCAGCACCGTTGACACTATACCACTGCTAGCTGCCAGCTCAGCCACCTTTCACCTATTTGAAAACTGTGTGCAGACAACCTGAATCAATCAATTATCTCATATCAATCATATATATATATATATCTGCCGCTGACGTATGCTTCACTTATACAAGAGAAAATGTTTTAAGGATGAGGAACAAACAATGACAATTTCCCCAGTCCATAAAAAGAGGAGGACAGAGCTGCCACATTCTGAACTTTAAGCTTTAAACTTTGAAGGAGCGTTTTGGCTCCCACAAGGTGGATGTTACAGTCCTGAAAAGACATTTTTCAAAAAAAAACCTGGAACCCCACTACATAACTTAAACATCTTGAAAATAATTCTAGGTTTTTACTTCAGTAGGTAATCTAGTTAGGAGGACAATGCTCATGTTTGAAACTTTTGCAGATAAACACAGTTATTTATTCCTTTCACTTTTGCTCATGTTTTATACATAGTAGCACACCATCTATGATGCTTGTGGAGAAAAGGCCTGTCCACTTAGTTATAGTTGCGAAGATATAATTGAACAATTTCTGTTTGGGGGGTGGGGTTCAGTGATGGGTTAATAAAATATTGGTCTCTCCAGCTGTGAATATTTTCTAAATTGTTTCTCCCTCCATGCTGCAGGTTCAGCAACCACGCATCATTCCAGGAGATCCTGAACGAGCTGAACGATTACGCCGGCCAGCGGGAGCTCATCGCTGAAAACATGATGACCGGCATCTGTGTGGAGCTCACCAAGTACCTTCAGGATATCAAACAGGAACGCAAAACAGTGAGAGAGGGAGGAAGATCACGTGGGGGAGGGAAGGAGGGAAGTTGGACGTTTTGCAGATTGACTTGGTGTAATCATCACAAACTGCAGCACATAAACTGAACAATCTTTCTTTCCCAGCACCTGTCTGACATCAAGAAGGCCCAGCAGAATTTAGAGAGCAGCTTTAAACATCTAGAAAGTGTAAGTGATGTGTTGTTTGTTTACAACTTGCATAAATTAGGAGAAAAAATGTCACTTGCCTCTTGTGGTCATGCAGAAGTTTTGTTTTAGTTTAAAAGCTTATTTTAAACAGGTGTGATCATTTCCCGCCAGTTCTTACACTTAATTTCTGACACTCCAATTAATTAATTCCAAATATTTGTTAAACCAGCTAAACTTAGAGTCTTGTAGTCCTTGCACAGCAGCTTGGCTGAGCGTGCAAAAATGTGCAGTTTTTTAAAGGCAAACATTCAAATCATCATATATGAAAAATAAGGTCTTCAACTATAAATTAATGATAAAGAAATGTTTCCTTGAATTTCTTGTCAATGACGTTTCTCAGTCAAAAACTGATTCTGAACTCAACAAAAGTTGAGCTGGGCTGTGTTTTCCACTAAATTAAACATTCCCAGGAAATTTTCAAGAAACTAAACACTCTTTGTTTTAACATAGATTTAACCAGTTACCGGTATATGGCTCTTGCTTCAACTCTAACTTAGAAAATTATTGGAAATTTGCTGATCTGTAAATGAATGTTACTTATTTTTATCTTTAGGTTTCGTATTATATGCCTCTGAGATTTCAGACCCGTTAACGGTACAAAGAGATGAATGGAGGTGCGTTTTTAGATACTGAGGGAAAAAAAACAATTAAAAAATACTAAAGAAATTGAACAGCAACATCTTTTATTTCTTTCTTTAGCAGAAAGTAAATCCAGTGCAAAGAATTCACAGCAAGGTCTGTTGCTGCTGAATATTTTAAATGCAATTTTGGTACCTCTGTCTCATAGGTCACTCTTTCTTAAATGTATGTATTAATTATTAGGTAGTTATTCAGTTTATAAATTTATAAGGATCCCTTGTGGGCCATAATTTAAAACAACTTTGGGATTGACCGAAAGAATCTCTGAGACAGACATCTCAAAGCCAGGCCAAATTAAAGTAAATCTGTCTGCATTTAATACCAGCAAAGCTTTATGAGTTAATGTATATATTGTTTCTAAATTGTGTTAACTGACCCTTTAACATACAGAAACATAATGTGCTTTATTTGGTGGAAAGTCCACTTGCATTTTAGCATCTTTAGTGGGACAGAAGTGGGACTTATGCATTGTTAATACGAAGCTCTGTTCATTTAAAGTGTTTTTGTGTGTGTGTGTGTGTGTGTGTGTGTGTGTGTGTGTGTGTGTGTGTGTCTGCAGACTAAGAAGCGCTTTGCCAAGGAGTGGGCGGAGGCTGAAAAAGCCACACAACAAGCAGAGAAAACAGAGAGCGACCTCAATGCTACCAAACTCGATGTCGAGAAAGTAAACACACACACACACACACACACACACACACACACACACACACACACTTTAACACCAGCATCTGAGTGCAGATTTTTTTAACCTTTGATTTTTCAATTTTTCAGTTAAAAAAAGAAATCCTTCAACTTTTCTGGTCTCTCTCCTTGTTTCTCCTCCCTCCACCTCTTCCCTGCGTCTGTTCGTGCATCGTTCCCACTTTGCATTTTGTTTTGCATCATCTCACCCTCTTCTTGCATCCTTTAATGTTTCCCTCCCTGTCTCCTCCATCGCTCCACCTATCTCTCGCTCTAAAGGCCAAGCAACACGCCCATGCCCGCACACACACGGCAGAGGAGTGCAGGAGCGACTATGCAGCACAGCTCCAGAAATACAACAAGGAACAAAACTTCTTCTACTACACAGAGATACCGCAGATCTTCAATGTGAGACAAAGACACACATAAACACACACACATTGCATTGCAGCTGGGCAGAGCTCATACTCCTGCTTAGGGGATGTTAGGGACTATTTTTTACTTTTCAGAGGAGAGGGATGGCTGGGGTTAGACATTATTTTGTACCCTCCCTGAAGCTACAAATATTTTTCCATGAGCTTGCCTGAATGACTAGTGGAAAACACATGACCCTCCCTCCGCCATAAAGTAGTTATTAGATTTTGAAAAAACGTACCCTTTGATGTTTTGAAGTGAAAAGTTGAAGAAAAATTCTGGAGTTGGAAAAAACATCAGTTTTTCACTGTTGCATGTCGTGCATGATTTTTAAATCATGCAGACAGTTTATTTTTGGCCATATTTTAAATGAGACATGTGGAATAAAGTCATTTTGATGAAATATCCCAATATTAAGCTTAGATTTGGTTATATTTCTTCTAATGGAAGAGTTTGTGGCACATGATGTGTCCAGGGCTGTTGGAAATTAAATTAAATTAAATTCCTTTTTTTTTTTTTTTTTTCACAATTTGTAGCTTTAATAAATGGTGTAATTTTGGAAGTTTTTTTGCATGGTGTCTTTAATTATTGTCTTTAAAATAAATCCAAAAAAAATTGTGTTCCCCTCCCCTGTGCTCAAAACATTTTTTACATGCCTTCCCCTCTTTGCACCCCCCCCACCCCCACCCCCAATTAACAAACTACATCAGATTAGATTAATCCTTCTCCAGTGTTTTTATACAAAATTGAATATGCAGTTTATAACCACAGACACTGTGAATATAAAATGAAATTTAAGGTTGTGTGTTTGCGTGTTGAACAGAAAATGCAGGACATGGATGAGCGGAGGATTCGGCGGCTGGCGAACGGCTACTGTCAGTTTTCAGACATTGAGAAGAAGGTGCTGCCCATCATCTCCAAATGTTTAGAGGGAATTTCTGCAGCAGGGATGAAAATCGATGAGAAACAGGTGAATGTTAGAAGTTTGTTAGATTATACACGTCAAAGTTTTGAATTCTCCCCTTGATTAGTACAAACAAGAAAAACATACCTCCCACAATCCACTTCCTGAGGTCTTGTCAAGCATAGACTCCAGGAAATCACTCCACCTGGCCAAGAAAATGTTCCCCACATAACCCCTGACTGTTTCCTCTGGAGAAGAGCCAGGCTCGCCCGTTTCCCCCTGTTTTTAGTCTTAATGTTAAGCTAATCACCTGTGCTGTGTCTCAATTTGGATACTTCTGTAGGCCTACTAATACTCACTAGTATGAGTAGCAAGTATGAACTGAGTGCGTATGTGTGTTCATATTGAGGAGAATGGCAAAATGCAGTGCGCTATTAGTATCCGGACACGCTCACAACGGTCAAAGAGCGTGGAACATTGGACACTTCTCACCCTCAGCCACCATGTTGCCTACATAGCAAAAGGGGAGGTTGAAATGTCAGCCAACTACAGTGACTGAAGTAACAGAAACATAGGCGATATTTGTACTATACAGAGATCCGAGTGGTATCTGTCTTCTCATCTAACCTTTGACAAGAAAGCGGATCAACTTAGTTCTTAATTTGTCAAACAATTGGCCATGAGATCTAACAAATCTGGTGAATACATTTCCTTAGGCGATTAAAGAAAAAACATTTTGAACCTTGCATTGTTTACATCTATGTTTATCATCCCCGTCTGTTTTGGCAAACTGCTGCATTTCTTGGCATGTTAAAACTCCATAGGGAACATTAAAGGTCACATTCTCTGAATTTAAAAATGCACATGTGAAATCTTGTGGTGTCGATTGCAAATAACAACCAGCTAAAACTACTCCCAGTTAGGATGCCTTCAGTGTTCATTGTTCAGGAGATTTTTACAGAGAGCCGAAATGTTTGCAGAGGTCTCTTCCTCTCTGAAAAAAACAGAGCAGTGAATAAAACCTGTAAACTGAATAAAGCAATTTCAGGTTTAAAAAATTCAGTGTTTTTTCCGTGCTGCTCATTGCGGAGGGCTGCTAACTACGGTGGCGGAGGCAGAAACGGAAAAGTCCCAATCTAGAGCTAGTGTTTGATTTGTCTGTTCAGGGTTACTGTATAAACATGGCGGTGCAACATGGCAGACTTCGTAGATGAGCATCCACTCCTTACGTAGAAATAAACTGCTCATTCTAAGGTAATTAAAACAACAACTCTTATTTTCAGGTGATTATACAACAAAGAAAACATATTATATTATATTTTATTTTTTGCCAATATAGCCCCCTAAATCCTACACATGGGTCCTTTGAGTTTGTTTTTAGCTGTAAAATTTCCTGTTGAGTACAACTTTTTAAGTGATGATGTGTTCATGTAAAAAAAAAAAAAAAAAAAAAAACCTACCTACCAACCTAAAAAATCGAGTGTGAACCTGTGTGTCCCCCTGCAGGACTCGATACTGTTCATAGAGCAGCACAAGTCTGGTTTTGAGCGACCTGCAGATGTTGAGTTTGAAGACTACAGCCATGGAATCAAACCAGCAACCTCTGACTCCAGCCTCAACCCCCCCAAAGTGCGCGCCAAGCTCTGGCCTTTCAGCAAGAAGCACAAGGTGAATCTGCACTCTGTTCACATTAGCTTTGTTTCTCTCAGAGTTTGCATGACAAGCACAGCGTCTCAAGGACAAGATATTCACTGCCTCTTCCCTCTCTGCTTCACCTGCTTTTGCATTTGATAACCTGAAAATCCTCCCTGTCCTGTTCTTCAAACATGGCTCAACTAATCCGGGCTAACAAGTTGTTGTCAGGCTAAAATTGTCCTGTCATGTTCAAAACTTGGTTCCTTGAACTCAGTTAAGAGGGATAATGTATGTCTTCAAACACTGCATGCTCTTATTTTGAAATACAGGCAACATGAGTAGGGACTGGGGACAATAATGAGCTCCCAAATATTTAAGTTCTGATCAAAGAGACTTTCACAGTTTTAATTTGTAGCATTAATGTTTTTAATTCATGAAACCCTAACCCTAACCCCGACAAAATCTATGTTAAAACAAATTATATTTACAAAAATAACAGAGATTAATCATCAGTCAGATTTATGTCATAGTTATAAACTTACCTAAATTAAAAATGCATTACATGATGCAAATGCATTTAATACATTTTAATACATGCACATTTGATAGATGCTCTCCCAAAGTTGAGTTGTATTTGATTGCATCTTATTGTTATGTATAATAAACCCCTTATTTACCCAGTTAGAAGTTTAAAAAAATGCTGTCCTTACACACGCTAAAATGACAGTTTATTTAAATGAAGGTTTATCGACAATGATTTTGGGGCTCTTTCTGATTAAACTAAAAGGATCTAATGCTTCATCCAAACAATGTTAGATTTTTTTAGACAAGGACCTGTAGTTCATGCAGATCGCTGTGTGATAACCATAGGCGATTTTTACACAGAGATGATACTATAGGACCGCAACAAAGTCCCTATTTTATACCACCCTTTAATTTTTACACAGAACCAACTCTGCATTGCAGCATCCTGCAATCAAAAGAGGCATGACAGGCTTGACCAAAAGTAAAACCTACGAAGACGAACCTAGATCCTAGATCAGTTAAGCGTTTCCACTGCAGTCAGTACTTTAAATGTGAACAGGGTTGTTGTCACCCACTGCCTCTCTATGGGATATTTATAAATAAATAAATGTGTGCAGTTGTTTTGTGCAAAGTTTTTTCTCCAAGTAAGGATTAAAATATATGCAGTTCATATAATCCTGTCAAAAATGAATATACTTTTTTTTAAACACTTGAAGATCCACAAAGTTGTCTTGTTGAAATTAAAGGTGTGTTGATGGATTCACGGCATCGTCTCATGCATTGAGTAACATTGCAAGTAAACAATGCACCTTAAAAGTTGCCGGCAGTCGGCCCATTGAATGAATTTTTTTTCAGTCTGCAGCTGCTGCTGAAGGCTGCAAACATCCTTTCATTTTATATTAATAGTTTACAAATGAATAAAAAACGTGAATGAACAGTGGTTAAACCAACCACAGCTCAGCCCTGAGCACAGAGAGTTGATTCTCTACTGACCATTGAACGGACTACAGGGTTTCTTCGTAGCTCCACCTTTTAGTACCAGATCTGTGCGCTAGGTAACCTAAGCAGAAAAATGACAGTTCCAAAGGTACCATCCACAACTTTTCATAATGGAAACGCAAAAAAATGCGTACCGAACTGAACTAAAACCGTAACAACCTGCTGTGGAAATGCCCCATGAGAGTGCTTAAAACCCCCCAGTTAAATCTCTTCTTATTTCCCTCTTGTTGACCATTTTAGGAGTGCAAAATGATGCTCACATGGTCTCGTAACAATGCATTACAAACAAAAACACACAAAACTCAACTCACATTCCTCTCATGTCTCACTCCACCACCCTGTTGCCCTCGGGGGCCAATTCTAATTCCAGTCTGCTGCACAGACTTGCCCCAAAACGCCCCTCTCTCTCTCTTTAACTCTGTGTCCACTTTATTACAAAAACTTCTCCATCTTTTTGACTCTCTCCCCTCTCTTCTTCTCTTCTTTTCCTCTCTTCACCAGTGTCATTTTCTCCCTCCTTTCCTCTTCTTCCTCTGCTCCCTTGTCTCTTCTTCCCCTTCCTCAGTTTATTCCGCCGTCTTTCTCTCCCCCGTCCCCGTTCCCACCGGCCAGCCGCCCCCCCTCCCTCCCCCTCTCCAAGCTGCAGCACTCCCCTCTCTCTGTCTGCCTCAGAGAGTTTAATCGCTCTATCAAACCCAGGATTTCCACCTTAAAGATATTACACAAACAGCACTCGGTGAGTGACGACATCTGCACAGGTCCTCCCCCTCGCTGTCTGTGAACGTGTCCCCCTTTATGTCTCATATTCATCTAAATAAGCTGTTGTACCTGGTCTTGCCAAGCTTGTTATTGTGAAAGTGTGTTTCCTACGTGGTGTGTTTGCTGTACACCTAACTCATGCTCATCTCTCTCTGTCCAGACATCGCACGCCGAAAAGCAAATGGTAACACTTATTAACGTTACATAGAGGGCAGACTTAAAAGGTGCTCAAATAACAGTGTTTTTGGTGCTGGATTCTTCTGAAGGGGAAATACTGATTAAAGAGTAACTCCACACTGAGTTCTGCTGCACTGACCTCTGTAGGTAAAAAGGTATAAAGACCCGGTCACACCAGAAACACACGCACTGAAATTCATCAACGCGTCTTTGAGAAAACGTCACAGGTTAGTCACATCGCAGGGTAAGCAACTAGTTTGTTTGGTTAGCCAGTCAGGAACACGCCAGCATAACAGGAGGTTGTTCTATTTTCTCTGTACTATGGCATTTAATTTCTATTAGCAGAGGTTAAATAAAACCTAAGCAAGCTTCCTCCAGTTTGGACCCTTCTGCTCTCCATTTACTTAAAAGTCAGCACTGTCGAAACAGTTGGAAGTTGGTCAACAGTACAAATTTGTATCTCTCGCATTCACTTAAGTTAAACTTGATGCAAGTAATTCATGCAGATTTTCTGTGCTGCACTGATCGCATCAGTTCCACTAAAATTAGCTGATTTTGCCGCAACATTTTGCCGTTTTTAAATGCAGGTGTGACCGCGTTTCACATGACCAAACCTTTGATCACAGCTGGATGTGGTCCATTGAGGTCTAATGTGCTTGAACCAGCTGTGATGCTTCATAGTGTTTTGAAAGTGCATGTTCTCACCACACGTTGGCTCTTCAAGCAGGATTACTTTTCTGGGTGCAGTTACTCTTTAATTTACAAAATTGAATACCTTGTTGTCATAACACAGACATAACACATGAGGGAAACATCATTAACTTTCTCTCTAAACTAAATATCAAAGAATGATGACTTTATTCTGTGATGCCAAACTAACTTTTAAAAGCAAGACTGATTTTGCAAATGCACACATGCAATGTCTAACATATTTATTTTATTTGTAAGCAGAGCCACTACCATCTTAACTAGAAAATAACTCCGATAACAACGTCACTATATGCAGAAAGTAATATTATCTTTTGTGGTAAGTGGTAAGTTTACCCAAATTATGAAAAAACAAATATTTCCTCCTTACCTCCAATGGTATCTAGCCATGGAAAAACGCTATTTAGACCTGTAATGGAGAAGAATGGTGGAGGAAACTTGGCTTTTTAAAAAACAGTTCAAGAGTAACATTTCCTTTCAGCAGAAGTGTCAACGCAGTATCTAAACAAACATACTGTGAACAGTTTTCTGTCTGTCTCTTCAAGAAATAGTCATAATTTGTTGTCATTCAGAAGATGTCCTCTTAACTCTGTAATCTCATATTGTTGTTTAACTTTGTCTCTGTGGAGAGAAAAAAACTAGGCTCTTTTTTTGAACTGAAGATTTGAGAAAATCACCCATGCTTTTCTGATGTCACACCTTGCTTATCTACCTCAGTCAGTCGACGTGAGCGCCACTCAAACTGGTCCAGAAGTCTGCAGCGAGGCTTTTAACATAACCAAAATGTTTTAGCAGTTTAGGGGTCAGAGATGGTGATTCAAGAGCTTATTTTGCTTTTTGCATTTTTACGTCTCAGATAAGGAACCTGTCTCAAAATCTCAGAGAGCCTAAATTACTTCTTTTTTTTAACATTGTGAATTAAATCTTATTTTCACTTGTTATAGTTTTCCTTTTATATGGATTTTATATTTGAATGATCATTTGTAAATCAAATTTAATTCTTGCACTGACCTAAATGTGCATTTGCATGGCATCACAGGAGAAAGACTGCATCAATCCAAAACAGCGGTATTCTCACAGGATGTAATACGGCTCCAAACAGTCCTCCTCCTCACTCTCTCTGTCCATAACCATGCATGTTTTGTCTTTTTTCCCATTACTACTTGAATACCCGGGACACAGTTTGTTTTCTTAACACAGAATAATCATGTGTGTCTCTTGTTAGGTTTCTTTCTGTGTGTGGACGTCTTATGATCAGTGGGAAGGAGAGATAGAAACAGGGAGGAGTGACATCTGGTGGTGATAAGGTTGGCGTGTACATGATGCTTATGATGGTTAATGTGTGTGTATGTGTGTATCTTCATATTGTGTGTGTAGCCGCCTCCTGCGGAAGATTTCTCTCACCTTCCTCCTGAGCAAAGGAAGAAGAGGCTGCAGTCGAAGATTGATGACATCAACAAAGACCTGCAGAGGGAGCAGGACCAAAGGTGACAAAATCATCAATTGCAAGCTTTCACATTTACTTTGAAAATATTATCAGGTGCAGGTGAAGGTGTTAAGAAACAACCTCTTTCTCCTATGGCAAGTTTAAAACTGCAACAATACCTTTGTCCTTTTTTTGAACTTGTATGTGTTTTAAATATCAGTAAATCTCCTGGTTAGCTCAGCCTGCATATGTGAGAAGACCCTGAAGCATTTCTATTCAACACTGAACAACTTCATTTCTGCCCATGTAGTCGTGGTAAAAGTGTGAGAAAAAATACCTTCATTATTTTTTATCAAGATTTTAACACTGAGCTAATCTGCTTCATCAGGATTGTGTGGGTGTGGTTTGTTCAGATTTGATTGACAGTAATTTGGCTATATAAGCAAGCAACCCGAGGACTGTATTAAAATCTGTAATAAAAGAGTCCAGATAAGGACACAGATATACACATCTCATGGGAAATAACCAAATTAGTTTCAACTTTGGCAGAAAAGTGCGTGTCAGTATAGGACTCCACTGCCTATATTGAAAATCTGATTGATAAAATTGGTTTTCAAGGCTTTAGAGGAGCACTGTGTACGATTCAGTGGCTTCAAGCTGTAAGGACTGAAGATTTCAAAGAGCTGAAACTTCTCCCATCTGTCCAGCAT
This sequence comes from Plectropomus leopardus, assembly GCF_008729295.1. Taxonomy (NCBI): domain Eukaryota; kingdom Metazoa; phylum Chordata; class Actinopteri; order Perciformes; family Serranidae; genus Plectropomus; species Plectropomus leopardus. Next base: position 19,894,545 of record NC_056466.1, on the reverse strand, counting down.
GAAATCCATGTTACAATTCCTGCAGTGTTCATTGTTCAGGAGGTTTTTACCGGGAGCGAAATTATCCACAGAGGTCTCTTCCTCTCCAAAACAAACAGACTAGATGATTGGAATAGGTTAAAAAAAAAAAGCAATGGATAAAACGGTTTAACCTTACAAATCAGTGTTTCTCCAATGCTCAGTATGTTGAAGACAGGCTGCTAGCTGAGCACCTGCTACTTTGCTCAACTTTTTTCTTTGATAACTTAAGATCCAGACGTTCAGGAGGTTTTTCTTTCAGTAGCCAAATCATCCGCAGAGGTCTCTCCCTCTCCAAAGCAAACAATCTAGATAGTTTAAACTGTTAAAAACATTGAAAAAGCAGTTTCATGTTAAAAATCAGTGTTTTTTCAATGCTTTGCTGTTTGGCTCATTGCTGAAGGGCTGCTACTACCTTGGCTGGGCTACTGTAGAAACATAGCGGACTCTGTGGACGAAAACTCCTTTGTGGATATTGCTTTATTGTGATATCCTTGTATGATTTTTGCGTGTGTGCAACAGGCACATACGCACATATATTTTTAAGTGATCAAATAAATTTAATGAATTGATTCTGTCACATTTGTTCCTATGTTCGGGGCTGTTGTTCATGATTTGTTCTTGGTTTCAGTTTGAAAGCTGTAACACTTTTAGACAACAGATTCTCCTAATTCCTGCTGTAATATGACAATACCCCTCCAAACCCCATCCATCACCTGAAATGTAACTGCGAGCGAGGCTTTTTCACCCATCATCGTCGTCCGACCTCACTACTGTCATGTTCAGCAGTGCGTCATGTATCTACAGCACGTCTCCCAACTTCTAAAAGAACGTCTGCCCATCTCTCCTGTCCTTATCAGCACTGCTGCACAGGCGAGAAACTTCCTTAATGAGTGCTAACATTTCCAAAACAATGACACTTTTCTTCCTCCGTCCGACCTCAGTGAAGCACTGGAGAAGATGAAGGGTGTGTATGAACACAATCCACAGATGGGAGACCCCAGCAGTCTGGAGCCTCAGATCTCAGAAACTGCCCAGAATATTGGACGCCTGAAGGGGGAGCTCGCCAAATATGAGGTTATCTCTCTCTCTCTCTCTCTCACACACACACACACACGCTAATATTGTGTGCATGTCAGATCAGATTACAGTATTTATTTGTGCAATAACATCTACTGTTGGTTCATCACAGGCGTGGCTGTCAGAAGCAGTGGGAGGAGAGGAATCCTCCAACGCCATCAACAATAATACTCAACATGGGTAAGATCTGTATTTACTGTATTTAAAGGAGTAGTTCGACATTTAAGGAACTATGCTAATTTATTTCTTGCCTGGAGTTTTGAAAAAAAGAGATGATAAACCCCTGTAAAACAAATTTACTTTTGGTAGGCATTTTGACGCTCACAAAAATGTATCCATTGATTGACAGATATCTCTTTAACCATGGAAATCACGGCACCTAGTAGCTCAGTTGGTAGAGCGGGCGCTCCATGTACCGAGGCTACGTCCTTGTTTGTTTCTAGCTTTGTCCCTTTGCTGCATGGCATCCCCTCTCTCTCACACTTTCACGCTTAAGCTGCCCTATCAAGTAGAGGCATAAAGCCCAAAAATAATCTTTAAAAAAAAAAAAAAAAATGTAAGTGTTTGGGAAAAAATAACCGGAAGTTATCTGCTCGGCTGGTGAAGTCAGAGCGTGCTTTCTCTTTTGGCCCAATGAGGCAGAAGATCCTGGTCATTTTACACATCAAAGACAAACGTTTTTGGCCTCATGCGCCCCTGAGCAACTTTCATATGAATAAATGGGGCCCTGCCTCCAACGCCGTATCCAGTTCTCTTTATACATCCATGATAAACATCTTGTCATTTTTACACTTCAGTGTATGGATCAAATCAATGTTAATTAGTGCCTATTAGGGGCAGGTTTTGTTTCCTTTGGACAGAGTCAAGCTTGCCATATCCCCCTGTTTCCAGTCTTTATGCTAAAATAACCAGTTGCTGGATTTAGCTTTATTTTTGCACAGATGAGCGGTGTCAATCAAATCATCTAAACTCTGCAAATAAAACTTCCCAAGATTCACACTATTTCTTTTAATGTGAATGTGTTTAGCAGAATACACTGAGGAAATGACACATCCTAAGTTTTGTTTTTGGATATTTGCAGTGTTGTAGCAGCCGAACAGTGTCAGAACATCTACACAGAGTTTGAAGACGAGTTTGACGACATAGAAACTCCTGTTGGCCAGTGCACGGCTCTGTACTCATTCGAGGGTATGTTGTTATATTCAAACTATATTCACACTGCCCCAAAGTATTTCTTGTTTTAGTCTTTTCATGTGTCTCACTTTAGTGTGTGTGCGTGTGTTTGTGTGTGTCTGTGTGCAGGCAACAGCGAGGGCACCATTTCCATTACGGAGGGAGAGCTGTTGAGTGTAATGGAAGAGGATAAAGGAGATGGATGGATGAGAGTCCTTAGAGCCTCTGGAGAAGAAGGCTATATACCTTCATCCTATGTCAAACTCACCCCGTAACATACACATACACACACACACACACACACACACACACACACACACACAAAAAAAAAAAATCTTGTGATGGAAAGCAAGTTAAGAGCCAAAGGTGAATACAAAGTCATCCTCGATAATTGGAGCTGTTCTCTACATCTTTTATCTCAGCCAGTGACGTGTATAGTGAGATGAAAGTGAGCGATTAGAAAGCTTGTTATCGAGGCTGATTGCAATATCATACAGTCGCTTTCTCCGCTCGCTGCAGACAGAGAGGCAGACCGTCTCATCTCTATATATTTCAGCTCTTTTAAATACAAACTTTATGAATGTATACCTGAACTTTCTTTTGTCACAGTGTTAAGTGACGACTCATGTAACATATTCAGCATCATAGTAGCTTAAACGCTACATTGCTTTATGTTCATATATATCCATTCACTTGACTTTCCCACTGCCCTCTCCAATAACCTGCTGAATCTTTCCTTTTTGGCTCTCTGCTAAAACCTCTTTCCTGACAGAATAATGTGAGTTGTTTTTTTATCATATTGATGTTTTAAGACTTATAACTGGATGAAAACCACTACTCTAAAGGGAGTGCACAAAACAGATAATATTTTTTTCAGTGGAGGTTCTTGGTAAAGCACAGGTTCCCATTTTTTTTATGTCTGCTTTAAAACACTAGTCAGATGCCCATATGGTTATTGAAATAGGTTTTGCTTGCTGTGATAATTCCTCTTGTTCATACTGCACCTGAGAGGACCCTTCATAATGTGCTTTTTATGTAAGCGATGATGGAACATCTCAAGTTTTTCTGAAACTAAAATGAGCCTTTTTCGCAATTTAAAGGAGTACTTCACACACAAATTGGTCATTTATAAATCAGTTAGTCATGCTGTGCTACTTTTATTTTGTAAAGAAAACTTTTTTGCACGCCCCCACAAAAATATTGATGAACATATTGATTGATTGAGGACCATGTTCAAGAGCAGAATTATATCAAAACTTTTGTTCAAAAACTCTCACACACCTTGTGCAGTATAATCTGAGTCTCATTTATCCAGTTATATGCTTAGTACTTCCCAAACACATTCATTTTCATTAAAAATGTACCAGAGTCAGGCTTTGAAGAGAGCAGTGTCACAGCACACTGTCCTTTTTGGCTGTCCTGCATGGCTGTCAGGGAGGGTGGGTTTACCCAGAATTAGAGCCTGTGTAAGTCTGAAAGGGGGCGGGCAGAAGTAATTAAGAGAAATTATTCAGACCAGGTGTGAAGTCGCAGTGGAGATGAGATGTTTTCTGTTCTCCATGAGGAAGACAGAGTGCTGGAGTTTCCTCTTTTCCCAAGAAGTTTTGTTTTCTTTTGTGTGTGCGTTTAATGTCTACAAATAAACTGTCAGCGGAGTGCTGACGTGTTGGATCACGGAGAGCGAGCTGACTGAGTGATGGCCGAGACAGCAAGGTAACAGGTAGGCCCACATCCCTTCACCTTTAGACTGGCAGTTGAACACTCACTTTTCTATATGTTCAGGCAGCCAAGCCCGGGAAGCCCTGTATGAGTGTTCAAAGAGAGTAAAAGTGTCATGTGAGCCGGGTTGTGTTTGGTGTGATAGTAGCAAGTTTCACTTTTAGTTCATTTTTGAATAATAAGGTTTTTGCAGAAATGCATGTGTTTCAGAAGTGATTTGCATGTGGCTGGATTAATGAGACTTGAATTTTACTGCAAGAGATGTGTGAATTTTTAAACAGGTGTTTTGTGATAGTTTTGCTGTTGTGGTCCCCAAACAATCAATATATCAATATGTCCACTGTTTTCTGTGAAGGTGAGTTTTCTTCACAAATTGAAAGTATGACTTAGTGAGCGACAAATAGACATTATGTGTGTGAAATATTCCTTTAAGTTATCTAGGCTAATGAAGCAAGCTTCTTTTTTTAAAAACAAATTAACAAATCAAAAATGAAATTCTGTCTTACTCTTCTGTCTTGTCGTTACTGTCTCCCTGCTGCAGCTACGCAGGGAATCACTGTTTGGGAAAACACAAACAATACTAAAAAGACTGAAATGTTTAAAGATTTACTCTTGATATAAGTGACTTGAGTCTGTCTGTGGCTACAGGTTTTGTCGCCCATAACGTACATTAGAAGCACTATTGTGATGGATTTTTGAATGTCCAGAATGAACATGAGGAATAATTACAGCAAGCAAAAACTGCTTTAATGTACATATGAGCATGTGCGTAATGTTTTGAAACTTTGGAAAAAAATATGAACGTAATATTTTAAAGCCATATGATAAATCTTAGTTTCTCCACTATAGCGAAATTTGCAAGGAAACTTGCTTTGCAATGTTTCATGTAAATTCAAGACATTGTTGGTAAAAACCAAAAAAAAAAGCACAGTGGCAGTAAGTAAAAAAATACAGCATTTGCCATGTTATAATTCCTGGCACAAATACTTGGTGAATTGCCTGTGTTTGAGGTTGCTGCTTCAGAGATCATCACATAGCACTGATGTCAGAAAACAATATGTGCAAAAGTCAATGACAAGCAATTATAAACTCGTTTTCTTCCCTTTCGAATTCCAACTGTGCACAAATGTGGCAGAGCGGTTTCAATTCTTGTCTTCAACTGGTTCTTCTTGATGGTTTTTCTGTTTCTAGTTTACTGGTTCATTTTACATGGTTTAACCACCTGTTTTCATATTCCGAGTCCCCAGTCCTCTGAATCTCACTCTTATGAGCCCTCTCAAATCCTCTGAATCATCAACATCATTATTCTGAAATGAAATCCAGATGACCTGTTCAAACAAATTTCCAAAGAATAATGACGTCAGGATTCAGTGGAAGAAAGAGGCAGTTTCATGATTCAGAGTCTCACTGCATCACTGCCAAGAGTGATGACCTCTTGGCATGTTTAAGTACTCTTAAATCTGATTGGAGGGTGAGAGACCCATTCAAGACATATTTTAAGACACACAATAGCGCTTTCTTCAAAAAATAATTTTGTCAATCAGTTACATGGTGAAAAATTCTTAAAATGACTTCTACTCCCTCTTGCAGTCTATAAATATGCTTTTTAAAAGTCATTTTCAGTGAATGTGCACGTGAGGCTTCAAGATTCACATCACTTTGTTAGGGCTGAGTTTTGGTACATGACAACTTAAAGGTATTGACCAAAATACCCCAGTACCAAGTACTGTCCAGACTTATCCAGTATCTCAGTTGCTGCTCTCTTCCTGGCAAATGGTCTGCTCAGCGTTTGCCTGTTTAGCACGAGCTAACACAGATGCAACGTATAACATCCAACACAGTCATAACAAACTCACACCGATAACGAAACGGCTCGACTTTGTCATTAAACTCATTTATAACTGCTAAATAACACAACGCAACCCAAGACTGTCACGACTGCCCCTAACGTTAAGCTCACATTCCTGCAGCAGTAGCTACAATCCACAATCTGTTTCGTGGTGTCGAGCGGTGGTAATCAGTCGAGCGGTGTGTAATTGATGGAGTTTGCAGTTCAGTGTGCCAAGATGCCATCAAAACTTTCAAAAGTGCGGCTGTACTGTACGCCACTCTATTCAAATGATAAATATTGAATGAAGTGTCGGAATCATTTTAAGGATATTTTTATCATTTACGGTATTAGGGTACATTTATCAATATTTTGAACCACACCTCGCCCCACTGAGAGGACATTGACTAGCACATGCCTTAAACTCAGATTAAAAATGAGCACAGAGAACCGCTCTTCTTTCAGCAGATACATCAGACTTCTTGTGTCAAACTCTGTAAAAACATCACTGCACTGTGAAGTTCAAACATCCAAAAGAGGCAACAATAGTCAAAACATATTTTGAGTGTATGGGGAAAATCTTTCACTGAGCCACACAAGGTTTACCATCTCTTTCTCTACCACTCTGTCCTGCACTAGTTTTCTTAACATTTAAGGGGTATTATTGTATGATCCAATTTTAAAAAGAAAAGTATGTATTTACGTGTATTATTTGAGTCATAAAGTATAAAGAAAAAAACATTTCTTGTCTTTTTTGTTTCTTTGCAGCATCATTTATGAGAAATGTTTAATGTAAAAACTGAACATTTACACATTTTGCTTTAGAAAACACTGACATTAAAAATACAATTTCCACTGTGGTCCCTTACAGCAGCAGTTTATGTACAAAGGGGACTAACTCAGTTTTAACAACGTTCATATTGGTCCTTTGAAATCTCAAGTATCAAACAATCAGTGTCAATGAATAAAACAGCGTCTATCAGAAATGCACATTTGAACAAGTAAACAGATTCTAGTTTTTGGGTAAACGGTTTCAGATTTCCTGATAATTAATACAGCATAGCCCTTTTCACAATAAAGGACAGCAGACGCATTCCACATTTTTTTAAGTTAAGTTGTCTCTCAACAAACTTGAAAGTCGCCCTCATCTCAACAATAACCTTTTCTTTATGTCTGTGTGATCTCGGGGGAGATCTCTGCCTTGGCTGCCGCAGCTCACCAAGGCTCAGCTAAAAACATTTAACCTTTAACCTTTATTTCCTTGTGAAGAAAGTGCTGACTTCACCTTCCGCTTAGTGAAACAGGCCCTGAGGTTCAGGTTAGTGAGTCAGGATGTTGAGGAGTGATCTCCACGGGTTCCAGTTTATCTGAGAGGACACAAAGAATCTTGTCAAACTTCTCGTAGCGCTCCTCTCTGTCTGCTGTCGCCCCTGACTGACCCCAGAACAGCCGCAGGGCGAACTCTGTCCGGAAAGCCTCCAGCAACTCAGGGACGGGCTCCCAGCCTGCTGTTGAAACAGTGTGACAGACATCAGATCAGTCACCACGGTAGATGTATCGTCACTTCACTTTCACAATGCACACTGGACATAAATGTCCAGAGTACATTGTTTTTTTTTTGTTGTTTTTTAGGGAAATCCTGCATACTATGTCTTTTAATATTCTGATCAATATATCATTTTTCAGTTGTCAATTCAATGTTTGGCTTTTTTTCTCAGATTTCTATCACGTTATTGGCATGTTTTGACATGGCATCTTATAATCAGTAATTGTTTGGAAAATCAAGTTTTTACTCAGTAAAAAATGTTGTTGGTAAAAACATTTGTGAGCAATTTGACCACAAACGAAGCAGAAGAGTTTGCCTTTTACAACAATTTTGGGCTGTCTTTAATGCTACTTATCAAATCTCCCTAACTCACACCTCCACATGAACAGTGACATGAACAGGTGACATTATCTGCGATTTACGACAAGTTTGCACTGGGCAAGATATTGGTATTAAAAGAGACTAGACATCGTTATATTGTTAGTGTTGTCTTTTCTTGGTTTTGAAGGCCACATTTCAGTTAAGTGGTGTAATTTTCTGATCTTACCAGACTGTTCTGGATGTCTACATTTCACCCACTTAGTCATTATATCCACATTACTAATAATAAAATATTGATGGAAGCACCAATAGTCAAACCCACAGTATCGTCACAATATCGAGCTATTTGGTCAAAATTTCTCTATTTAATTTCTCCATATCTCCCAGACCTAATTTGAGTGTTTGGTGAATCTGACATGAAACATTAATATCAACAAACCTCACAGACAAATTGAGAGGTTTTGGATAAAGAGGAGGGTAATATGCTTGCATGAGGCCTATCATCTGTAGCTTTGTTAAGAGAGGATATTACTTTACATGCATGTGTGTACCTGTGAGCAGAGTGTGTGCATGCTGCTGATAATCTTGTGCATGAAGCGCGGCACTGCGAGCTGATTGAAGGACATCGAAGAGAAGCTGACAGCCTCGCTCACTGTTCTCCACGGGGTCGTCACCCTCCATCGCCATTAGCAGGGGAACCAGGTGTGGCACAGCGATAGGACCGTGGACTACAGAGTCTACAGAAAGACATATAACATATCAAATGTGGCTAACATTTCAAATAATGAGGTAGATAAATGTAATCCCTGTGAGAAAAAAACTCAGGCTTTAGACTGCTCTGAATACTCCAGTTCTAATGTTCTTCTAATTTTGAGTGAAATGACTTCAGCTCAAGAGCAATTTTTGTATTTGGTCCTCTGCTCCACACACGCTACTGCATGAATTTTCAATATGCAGCCTACACTGCGGCATGTAGCTACATGCTAACTTCAGAAAAACATGTAATATGAGTTGCAAGAATTAATAATAATAATAATGCATTTTATTTATAGGCGCCTTTCTTGACACCCAAGGTCACCTTACATCATCAACATAAAAGCAGACACAATATTAAAGAGACAAAATGCTGATTACTCATCAATTTCAGATCATATTTGTGTTTGAACATGTCTGATTTTGGTTTCAAAGATTTTACTGGTAATTTGTTAGTGAAAAAGTCATTCCCTTACTGCACTAATGTTGTAGCGATGCAGAGGTACAGAAGACCCCAAAATGGAGACCCATCAGAGCAGACTGGACTTTTTCGGGAGTGAGGCTTAAACAGAAATGTGCCACAGAGGGTGGATGCGGGTGCTCCAGCACAGACAGTATGAGGAAAATTTAAAAAAAAAATTTTTAACACCGAAGCATGTAAACATGCATGTTGGGTTTCTATTAGAACAAGTAGGTATCTGAAAATTTGCAAAATAGGTCCTCTTTAAAAAGTGGGTCATAAAGGTATTTATTTAGCACTTGTTTTAACCTGTCTCGAGTAACAGGTGCTTTTTTGCAGAAAGCTTCACTCAATTTAAAGAGAAGGGTGCTAAACTATCAAGTATGTTTATAGGGCTAGAAGTACGACCACTTACAGTAGGTGAAAAAAGATGCACAGAGCCTTTTGTGGCTCTTTTTTTTCAAGATTTTGTGGGCTTTTGCTTTTATAAGACAGGACAGATTAGTAAGCCTGAAAGCAGAGAGAGAGGGGATGACATGCAGCGAAGGGACACAAGTTGCAGTTGAATTTGTAGCCACTGCAGCAAGGACACAGCATTTATACACGGGGCAAATGAGGTATTCCCACTTTTTGAGGCTCTTGAGGGAGCTGCAGAAGGTCTGATAAATTGTCTCTCAAGTGACAAACAAACTGACTGCAGCTCCAATCAGTTGTTTGGCGCTTCACTTTTTGTCTATACCAAGTACACAGCCATTGATAGCAGTTACTTCATTTGTTAAGAAAAAGAAAAAAAGAAGAAGCCCTAAGCACTTCCACAGTTAGACACTTTTAGCTGTTTATTTGGAAGAGCTGCACTTCCAATTTCAAATAACATCTGAGTTTAAAAGGTCACATTGGACAAATCTGCCAAATGACTAATGTGATGTAACGTTTCACTCTTGACCCCACCACTCACCGTCCCCCTCGTTCAGCATGTTCATGAAGGGTTTGAGTTTCTTCTCAAATAAGACTGCAGTCTCTGTGTGGTTCCTCCTCAGTGCTCGCCATGTCATCTCAAGTCGCATTATCTGTAGGCGCATAAAAAAAAGTGTAAGAAAACCTTAAACAGTTTCCACTTTGCCTTAGTGGGCTTCTAGCAAGCATACAAGTGTCACAGTTACACCACCTGAGGCATCTCCAGGGCCTTCATCACAGCGGAGAAGGAGTAGAGGTTGTGGGCGTGTTCTTTCAGGGCCTGAGCCAATAAGATTAATTTATGTAAAACGGTTGCTCTCTGGCTCACAGTCCCTGTGCAGCCCAGGATGTCCACTGCAACTCCCAATGCTATTAGATGGTGCCTAAAAAATGAAAGATTAATGGATTAGAGAGGTGAGTAGACAGAATATTGAATATGTTGAGAGACAGTTTCATCACTTCCCACTAGCGGCATCTCCTCACCCAGACATAGAGGAGAATGGAATTTAAAATTGACATGTAAAAAAGCAGCAACATTTTTCTCCACAGCATCCCAGCTACTCTGGATAATCCACAAAACTATAGTTCCCCCTGAAAACTGTTAACAGTGTTTCATGTGTATTATCCACAGTGGCGACAACACTGAGCCCAGAAAAAGATGTTGCTGTCACATTAACTTCGTGATGCTTTCTGCAGCACACACGAAATTTCATTCACGTGCATTGTTTGTGGTGATGTCAGCAAGATATCTGTATGGCTACATAAGTGTGGAAATGTTTTTTTCATAGTTTGGGTGAACCAATGCTTTAAAGGTGCATTATGTAAGATCTGGACATAATTTTGGTTTAAAAAATTCAAAAATGAACTAACCCTATCAACAGGGTGTGAAGAAGTAACACCTTTTATGTTATGTCCAAGATGTCAATGTATTGTATTGCAGAGATACGTATACACTGCTTGACAGCCGAGGACTGGCCGTCCCTTCTGTAATAATACATCCTGGCCTGAGAGGCAATAGTGAGTCATTGTAGCCTCTAGTGTGCCGCAGGAGACGATGAAGAAGTTGAGCCTGCCGGAGCGTAGAGTCCATCGAAAAGCATTGAGTTTACAGCTTCAGTGAATTAGTTACTGTGTAAGAAACACAGGAATGGCAGAAGCTCCAGAAAAACAACCATTATCACCATAACAAGCATCTACCGAAAAGAAACAACGTTCCACAGCAAAGAAAACAAGTGATGTAAGAAGAAACAAAATGAAAGTAAATGTTGGTGTGGCTTTCCAATGCTGGAGACAGCTCTTGGAGAGTAAAAAAATGTGTAAAAAAAAAAACTGTGGGCTTACAATCATTTCAAGGGTGAAATACTGCCCCCCATTCGTTTTGGACTGGTTGACTGGAGCTTACATAATGCACCTTTAATCTGTCTGTGTCAGCTGCATGTACCTTTCTAACAAATCTTGCCGTAACTGGTGTCCGTGTGGCAAAGTGACAAGCTCCAGCCCTGATCCCACTCCCATAAGCCTCTTCTGCTCATCAGTCACGCCGACGATGCGTGCGACCTGCAGCACCATAACAAATGACAGATCAATGGCCAGACAGGGGTTACATCCAGTTCATTAGTGAGTGATTATTCACGCTACTCATGATTTGTGGGAATTTGGTTTGCTGACTTTACTGAATGTCATAAACTTGGGGTCATATTTATTAAATTACTAACAAGGAAATATTGGACTAAAGTGAAAAGTACACATTCCCACTTATACTCAAAAACATGAGGACAAAAGATGTTAATGAAATTTCCTCTGACTTAAAAATACTCCTGCGGCTGTTCTGGGGTCAGTCAGGGGCAACAGCAGACAGAGAGGAGCGCTACGAGAAGTTTGACAAGATTTTTTGTGTCCTCTCAGATAAACTGGAACCCGTGGAGATCACTCCTCAACATCCTGACTCACTAACCTGAGACTTCTGGACTGAAAATACAAATATCATTGTTTAAGATGAATAATATGAAGCAATATGAATCATCCAAAATGCATTTGATCTGAACACCTGATAGGATGTTATGCTTTTCTTTTGACGTGCATTTATCAGGTGTGCAAAAATAAAAAAATGAAACATTGATTCTGAAGTCTGAAATGGGAGCTACCTGGCAGTCAACACTGAGCATGTGCAGAGCGGTGCTTTCTGCATTTGAGCGGTTGAAGAGCTCTTTGAGTGTCAGCAGTATGCTGGGATCAAGAGGTCGGTTGTTCTCCGGCAAGAGCAGAGACTCAAACTGATCCAGCTGGAAACAGGAGACTGACTCCACCTGTGTTAAGAGTAAAACAGATATTGCAGCATTACTGCACAGCTGACCCTCTTTGCTGATGCATAATGTGATACTAAAAGAAAAACAGAAAAAAAACTTTATGTTGCACTATTCAAGTGAAAATGGGCTAATTCTTGCAAAACACTGGTGTAGTCCTTAAAAACATTATATAACATTTTTGTTTATTAAAAGAGAAGCAAATGTGAAAACTGTAACCTGTGACAAATAGATAATTTATACAAACATGTGGCTTTTCAAAATGCCAGTCTTCAGCTTCCAGTGCCGCCTTCTTCTGGGGCAGCAGTGGCAGCTGTGATGACGCTTCGCTCTTCTCCTGTGCCTCCAGAAAGCCGAAGGAAGTCTCTGTCAGGCGGGCACGACTCTGCCACTTCTCCTCCGCACGCAGTCGGTCCACATGACCTTTCCGTCGAGACTGTGGCACCTGGACACACAACAGCAAGAGGACATAAGCTCTCCATGCAGTATTTAACTGCTAAAGTCTTCGTCTGTTCCTCAGATACAAAGAGAGATGACAGAAGAAACAAGACTATCTGAGCTGAGATGAGTTCATCACCTGGACGACCAGCTCATCGTAGAAAGACGAGGGGTCAACGTCCTGATCTGTGGGTGGGGGAGGGACGGCGTTAGGGAAGACCGCAGAGACCCTGAGAGGTTTAGGAGGAGCTCTCGGGTGCAGCTGTCCATCTGAACCTCGCAATGTTACACCACCACCTGCAGGGAGAGAGGAGGGAGTTATGTGTCTGTGTCACTGGCAGCCCTGATATTTCGAGGACAGGGATACACAACTTGCTTTGACTGGGGGCCACTCTTCCAAAATAACAGCAGTCCCATTCATATTTCTAGGATTTTAACACGTTTCTAAGATTTTAGGTAATTTCTCCGGTTTTAGGATGTTTCTAGGATTTTAGGATGTTTCTGGGACTTTGGAAAGTTTTTAGGATTTTAGGGCTTTTTCTGGGATTTTAGAACAGTTCTCGGATTTAAGGATGCTTCTAGTATTTCAGCACATTTCTAGGATTTAAGGATGTTTCTAGTATTTTAGGGCCGCACTCTGGTATATATACTGGTGTTGAATGATGTTTTTTTTTCTTAATTGTAAATTACAAAGTGGTTGGGGGGCCACCTGGCAACCTATCAGGGGCCAGATAGGGCCGCTGGCCTTCCGAGGAGTATCACTGTTTCAGGTGCTACTGGACTTAAAACCTTGAGCTGCCAGTTCATTCTTAGACACAAGTAGAGTCCCAGAAAGGTTTAAAATAAAGTGTCAGATTTCACAGTGTGATGTCATGAGAGGTAGACACATTGAGGGGAGACACACCTTGCAGCAAGGACTACACACCATAATGGCATCCAGTAAAAGACTACAAGGCCCATAGTAAGCAATCAGGGCAGTCAGGACAATGGTTGATTCCCAGCTGAAACAGATCAGCTGATTGCACTAGTGCATGTGAAGGAGATACAATGATTGAGGTGTCCTGAGAAAAACAATGACTTTTTAGTTATATTACCAATACAGTGAATTAGTATTTTGATTTAAATATTTGATTTTGTTTTGTTTAACTTCTGTCTGCAAGAAATAAGTTCACTTGTTAAAGAAGACTGAATACACTGATTTTAAGTCGGAAAGCAAAGTTTGACTGTCTTCATTTTCTTCACCCACGCCTCCAAAGCTCCGAGAGAAAAGCTCCCGACCTCTCAAGACATCACCACAGTCAGCAAGTTTCGCTCTGATGTGTGAGTACTCCCCTCTGTATCAAAAACATAAAGGCTGTAACCTGGATCTTAAACACATAAAAGACATTTCTTATAGTTAGCTGTTCAGTTATATAGAGTTTCATTAAAATCGAACTCTTCTTTCAAAGAAATTCCTCTGAAAACTAACACCTACCTATAAACTAAATGAAGTAAAATATCTGTCCCAGAACTTTGTCTCTATTTAACTTGTAAATAGTGCCAGATATCAACAGGAAATTATTCTGAAGTGACAGACCTTTAAAATGAAGCATTAAGGCTGATTTATGGTAAGGCACCCGACACTTGTGATGAATGTCGCTTGCCAAAAATAAAAGAACGGCCCCACATTTTCAATTTATGCTTCAGCGAAAGGTTGCATTCTCCTCGGATAGTAGACTGTCCTTCTTATAGTTTGTTTTGTATAATTGTGCTTCTTTGTATCTTTTTGCATTTTGAGGGGTTTGATGAAATCAGTGAATTAACTGAAGACAATGGGAATGCAAGTAAAAGTAGTGGTAAATGCGTTCACTGAACCAAATAAGGGAGCTACAGGGTGATTATCTTTTGGTCCAACAAATGCTGGACAAAGACATGCACTCTTTATTTTCGCATGTCCGCCAAACGTTTTCTCGTCAACCAGATCTGGCCTATTTATTTCCGGATGTGTCAGAGCGGCTCACCGTGACAATCCAGTCACATTGTTGTTGAGTGGCCTACCATAATGTAGATTTCATTGTTTCATTTCCCAACATGAAGGTCAAAATGTTGCTTAAAAATCCTTTCCCAAGCTGCCAGAATTAAAATTCTAGTGGCGAAATGGGTACAAAAATGCTATTACATTTTTCCTGCACAGTGAAAACTTCCATCACATCACTAAAATCCACAAACTGTGCATATTATAACAGAGCAGGGAGCCCAGACAGATATTTCTGCTGTTCAGTAGTCTAAATCTGACCATACATTTAAGTTTTAAAGTGTGTATGTGAGGCTAACACCTGGTATCAACATGTGTTTTGGTGATCCGAACACAAGTGGACAGTCAAAACTGAGTGCTTATGTGGTTAGATTTTGTTACTGCCCGCGTCCCTTACAAGATCAAAGGGCCTCGCACAGTTGTGACGTCCACACTCACTTGCTGCTTGCATGCTCGTAAGTCAAGTGTCAGTGCAGCTGTCAGCAGAATTCAGCATGTTTTAGGGCAAAAAGGAGAACGGTCACATGATGCTTCGTCCAACATGTCAGAAAAAAGGCACAATTTAGAGCATTTAGTGAGCTGTCACCAGAACAACCACTACGTCCAGAGCTGATAACGTAGTCCTTGTTAGGGATGCATTATAGTTTACATATAAAAACATAAGTGGTCAAATGTGTCCCTGACCACCTCCCAATTGGAAGTCGTATACAACTGAATATAGTGCTGTCCACTAGTGATCAGATCACCCAAAAGACATGTTAATACCAGGCATAAACAGGCTCTGTGTGTATCACCTGGATGGGAGGGCCGTGTGTGTCGTGGTCGGGGGCTCAGCAGGGGTTCGCTGCCTGTGCGAAACACTGGAGAGATGGGGGCGTGGCCAGTGTCCTCTGACTGAATCTTCTGTGGGACACCTGGAAAAAAGAGAAAGACAGGAAGAAGTTAAACAATAAACAACATGGTGTCTTGCCAAGGATTCTGTTTTTCTACCTATCTCTTCCTTAAATCAGTTCTGGAGAAACTATATCGATTGACTATGAAGGACAAAGACTTCACTGACCACAAATGTCCATCTAGTGTGTCTTCCAGTTGCACAACAGCTCAATCATGTCTCTGTCGCCATTAAGGTGTCTATTGGAACTTTTCGGCAGCCACATATCTAATATTGTTTCAAGTTTTTTGTTGATATATTTGGTGTTTTACAAGCATATGGAAAACAACTTTGCAGCTAATTTATAATCAATGTGGCAACAGATTCTTTGTGGCTGTATTTAACTCGTTTAAACAACCAGACACAGCACAGTCACTTATTTTAATTTTTTTGTTTCCTCCCAAATAGTTCATATTAGCAGAAGGAAAACCAGTTTTGCTGTATGTACATATTGACAAAGACAAAAAAAGAAAATGCATCATTGAATATTCATTTAATGTCAACTGCCAGTAAATATTAGCATTTCTATACATTAATAAGTGAATTTCACGCTTCAGGGGCACGAGCTGCTCTGACAAAAATAGACCTGGGGCGTAAATACAGATAATTGGATATGTATGCAAGCAAGACGCTCTGCTACATGACAGCACTGTGACAGGAATGACAGCGGACTGTTTCCAGCTGCGGCGGCAGAACTGTGGACATTAGCGGTTAGCAGGGACAGACATGCGATGTACCTGTTCGTAGGTTACTGTCAGACTGTGCAGACTGAAGCGAAGGCCTGCGTCCAACGTTCTCCAAGTTAGCAGGCTGACTTCCACTTCTGCCACACATAAAATAACATTTATGAGTTTATTTGTATTTGTGTTGTGTGTTTCAGCACTACATTTCAACAGACTTCCTCCCACCTCAGCAGTGGATTGATGACCTGCAGTGTGTCTGCATGTGCAGAGCTGAAGCTGCGTCTTTTGTTGGCCTCATTTTGTTTTTCTCTCCCCGCACCTCTGCTGCTGCTTGTGGACTCTGTGTGACGCTCACTGATGACTCGCAAAGGAAGGGTCCGATTGATAGGGTGAAAGATCACGGCGCCCGAGGCCTTGGAAATGGGTTGACGCCCGCCCACATAGAATCGGATCAGAGCGGGAACATTGTCAAAGCGATCCTCCTCAAACTGGAACAGCTCCCGAGAGTAGCCCTGTCACACAGATGGAGGCACGCACATTATAAATCAAGCAGACATTAAAGGAATAATACGACAAAAATATTTTCAGATCCTCATCCTCAAGAGGCTACAGAGGTGGCTATTTTAGCTTGCAGCTCAGCCTAGATCAGCTTAGATTCAAAGCTGATACAACAGTGACCCAGAGTCAGCAGAAAATGTCAAAAAAGTGTCAAAGTGAATTGAAAAATTTCATACCAATCTTAAAGCATAATACAATTATCTACTGCTGATCTGTATGTGCTCCGAACAATCATCACTTTGTCAATGAATTGCTAAATATTTCTGCCTGAATTTCAGAGTGATGAGTGGACAGTAGTGCAACACAGAAACAGAACATGTGTCGTGTGTATTTTGAATTTGTGAGTATATGGAGCACACTGAACATAAGGATAAATGGCGGAGAAGTGGGTTATACTCTACTTGTGATATGAGAAGTTTTGTTTGATGCTGATGTTTTTTTACGTTTTTTTTTTTTGTTTGTTTTAGGTTTTTGTTGGAGTCAGTCGTCATAACTGGTGTCAATCAAAGCTGACTACAGCTGCCAAGATACAAACTTCAGAGCAACCTACAGGAGGTGAGTGTTTAATAAACACAATAATTTTTTTTGGTTAGATGATCTGCGCTGAAAATGTTACAGTATATTTATCTAGGCTAAATTTTCCAGAAATCTGACTGATCCTAGAAAAAGTTAGGGGCAAAGGTGACCTCTTCAAAATGTTTGTTGTGTTTTGCCAGACCAACACTCAAAAACCCCAAAAGATTAAGTTAACAGTGATAGTCAGTGACCAGCATAATTCTCATAAATGTGTTATTCAGGTCCATGTAATCACACTCATAAAACAGAGGAAATTTAAAAAAACATCATATTTAGAAAGCTGAGACCTGTGAATGTTTGGCACTGTCGCTTCATAAATTATTTGAACAATTCATAGATTAACCCTTGCTTGCCGCACATGAACACACATAACATAGACGCACCTTTTTAGGACGAAGGATCACTCGTATGATCTTAAAGTGCATGGGCCCGTCTTTCCAGTGGCAGCTCAAAACGTAGTCACCAGGGGCAGAGCTCGAGTCTCGGACCAAGAAGTCTCCGTCCCTCTCAAACAGAGACTCGGCAGCCTGGAGACAAGTCAGCAGGCTATGTTGATCAACATTATAACCTTTTTACAAAGTAAAGATTTATTGCAAGACAGTGGTATTAGGCTGCAGAAGCTTTAGCTGTGTGTACCTCATAAACTAGCAACTGACTGTATGAAACTAGTGTCACCAGCTGGTTAGCTTAGCTTTGCAATAATACTGGATATGAGGGGAAACATCACGGTTGTGGCTCAGAGGTAGAGCGGGTCGTCCTCTAATCAGGAGATCAGCAGTTCAATCCCCAGCTCCTCCTGGTAACATGTCAAAGTATCCTTGGGCAAGATACATATGTATGGTAGCCTCAACTATCAATTCATTTAAAGGAATACTTTGTAAACACACTTACCGGTGAAGTAAAAGTAAAAGCCAACCCCAGATAAACTCTAGTTTTGTAGGCGTTTTTGTTTATATTCTTTGTTTATATTCGCATGTCTGTGTGTACTTTGTCTCCTGGATGCATGCTGCTTACGGTCTGGCACCTGATTGCTACCTTTTTGTAAAGCCCTGACCTCACCTGAGCGCTGTGGGCGTACAAGGCCAAAACGTCTTCAATACAGAAAATAAAAAGAAAATAAGAGAATACAGGCAGAAGGCAGAGTCTCTGCAGAAGAATACACCACCACACACTTCTAGTGTATCATAAATATGCTAAAAATATCATAAGATCCTGCGCAGCATATTTAATTTAAGCATAAATACAGCTAAAGTAGTATGGTCCATTGAGCACCTCTCTGCCTAGTGGTCCGTGGTACCACGCATGGCTCGTCGGGTCATCTGTGCTGAGCTTCAGCTCCTCCTCCAGCTCCTTCTTTAATGAGTCCATGTTACTCCGACCACCAAACACCTAAAACACAGCCATGCAGTGACCTTAGTTATTCTGCATGTTTTCGGCGCTCACTTTTTAGTATGTATGAGGTTATGAAGGAAAATCTGGAGAAAAAGAGGGCAGCTATAAAGAGAGCTGTGTGCTTAACCTCTTACCTTCAGCTGGCTGAGGTATGCGCTGACACTTCTCCTCTTGCTGAAAAACAAGAGAGAAGAGGTGATTTGGAGCTACTTAACTCAACCCCAGGGAGCCACAGAGGACTGTGCCATGTTTTTCCTTTGAACATAAACAGTACAAGGATGGAAGGCCGCTGCCAAGGTCTGGATCTGTCATTAACACCACACAAAAACTGAGGGACTTTTAATAGCCTGCCTCTTTTTCCTCCTTCCTTCCTCCCAAAGCTTCCACCTTCCTGCCTCTGTAAACACACGGCGTACAGATGAGCTCAGGGATAACACCCAGTCATCTCATGAACTGTTAGTCTAGAAAATCTGCATCTGTGTATGGATGTGGGTTAACAATGTGGAGCACATCATGTGTGTGTTGGGAGTGCCGAAGGGATGTGCTGTGTGACGCTCACTTGTTTATGTGACGCTGAATACAACTATTAGCATCCACTGAAGAACAATACAAACTCTGATACTTCCGTATTTGCCATTTTTGTAGGTACACTCAGTTAGAACTAACTGAGTCAAATATAACAGCTCTTCAATAAATCTTATTTTAATATAGGCTCTAATGTTTAGATTTTGTTGAAACTGTTTAAGAAATTAGTTTCAGAGGCCGTAACTTATTGTTAAAATGAATGTCTTCATTTTCAGTTCCATTCATAACCAGGCCACATGTTACCACACAAACAGGTTGTACTAGGATTTTAGAAACCAGTGACTCATTTTTTAAATTTTTCGTTTTTTGTTTTTCATGCCATTTATTAAGTTTGCAGTCAATTCCATTTTATGGAAGACTTGGAGTAGTTCTTTCAGTGTTATCTGGATATCAGATATCGTCTATAAACTTGTTTTTAGGCATAAGACCATCTTGTTTCCCAACATAAATGTCTAAATGCTCTTTCAAAGCTGCCAGGAATATATTTTAGTGGTGAAATACTGAATCTTTTCTAACATAAGGTCTAAAAATTCAGTCCAAAAAACACATGTGAGATTTTAACTGTAAAATGCCCCCAAGGTTGTTAAAACCTTCGAACTTCAAACTCAGAGAAAACAAGGCAAGGACCTCGGTGTCTTCTGTGGTATTGTAGCAATGGTTGTGTCTTCAAATTGCATGTTTTGTCTGACAAACTCCCCAAAGCACAAATATACAGATAATCTCACACAAGACAAAGTAAAACAGCAAAGTCTCACAACTGTGAGGCTGGAACAAGGCAACATTTGGCCTTTGTGCCTGAAAAAAAGATGTTATTAAATTATTAGCCAATTCATTCTTTGTTGATGGCCTAAATGATTATTGACTTAATCATTCCAGCTCTGCTCTGTACTAGTATTCTGTGCTTGTACCATATTGTGTAGTGACCGACCTTGTTACCTGAAGTATCTAAAAAAGCACTATGAATTAAAAGCATTATTATAATTAAATGTGTGTTATATTGACAAGTGCCTCCAATAGTTAGTCTGCACTTGACATTAACAGGGTGGATAAAACATTAAAAAGAAGTCAAAACAACTACAAACTATAGCATCTAAAATGACCATAAGCTCTGAAACAACACCTCTTTAAAACATGTCCAACTAAAACTCAACATTACAACCTTTATAAAGCGCTGGCATTGTGTCAAACTGAATAAGACATTTTGAGGTTCTTGTACTTAACTTGATTATTCCCATTTTCTGTTAAGCTTCTTTATACTGTACACTCTTTATACACTACTCCACAACATTACATTACATGTATTTGTTCATTTTAGTTACTAGTTACTTTGTAGATTCAGATTAACAATGCAACATGTGATCAAACAATGAATCATTATGTAGGCTAATATTATAGATTAAGATAAATTTATTGACTCCCAGGGGGAATAGCACATGCTACCCACCAGATAAAAGAAGGGTACACTGCATAAGTGGTTGAAATTATCTCCACCTTTACCAGCCTCAACATTAAAGTGATGAACACATTAATGCGTCAATAATCTGGCCTAGATAATCCAATAATATAACAATAAACAACAAGCTATTTGTTATTCTGAAATAAATCATTATACATAACGGGTACTTTTACTTTTAGTATTTATTTTGATGCTTATCATTTTGTAATCTACGTTTTACTTGCGTAAAACCATGTATGTATATCTTACTTGCAAAAAAAGTATCTTTTACTCTGTCATGTTGCAACTTTTAGGCTACTTATCTACAAATTCTGAGTATTTAATCCATCACTAGACTAGGCAGGTAAAGCTTGGTGTGCCTAATAAAATAGCAAGCATTGCTGTAGCCTATTCACATTTAAAAAAATCAAAACCAAACATGGCAGCAACAACATACACCCTAACAGACACATATAAATGCACAGACACCCAGATAAATCACAGCTAAAAGATTTTTATGAGGTAAGAGTGGGCAACATCCTGTTTGAGGGGCGTTGGCCCAGCAGGTAGGCTAAACAACAGAAACACCTGTGCAATGTGCTGCAGAACCACTATTGAGACATGCAACCTGACACCACATGTTTTAAACTATTTTATTAAGCTTCAGCATCCTACTGGGATTCCTCTGTGTAATCTGATAACCTAAAAACTGATAGCTTCTTTAAATTGATGTTTGTTCTAACATGAGCATGAAGTCTTCTGAGTCAAGATTGTGCAACAGGTAGTTGACGTGAAACTGCCACAGGTATGTAATAGCAAAGTCATAATCAAAGCAACCACTCTCGACGTTCCTGTTCCAAAAAGACTAAAAATTGAGATTTTGACAGCTTAATGCCATAACTAGTAATACATGTTTAGAAAGCGCTGCACACTAAAAGTTAAATCAACTCTGAAACCGTCAGTATGAACAGCCTCGGAAGTCTCGCGTTAGTTAAACTTAACCGTTGTTTTAAAAACGTTCTGTTCTCGTTCGGCCAACGGTCCTACCTGACAATCCGCTTCACAGCCCGGTTGTCCCGGACATGTTTTACGGTCGGTGGTCCAAACTTACGCCGCAAGACAACAGCTGAGGAGTCGTAATGTTGAAGCCGTGTCCGCGCCGGTCCCTCCCAGCCCCCCTTTCTCCTCTTCGCCCTCCTCCCTGCGCAGTTTCGGACGAGTTCCCACAAGTTCTCCGGAGCTCTCCCTCTCCCCCCGCCCCAGGCCCCAGGTGCTGAGACGCCGCTATCTGGCCGGCATTCCTCGGATACCGACACAAGCCGAGCTAACACATCACCTGGCTGCTGTCAGCGTTACATGGTAGGTAGCTGAACAGAGTGGTATGTGACTATGAATCCAACATATGGTCTTAATTCGGTCTATTTTGACATGTCGATTTGACTTTTTATCACGCAAACTTAAAGTTATTGCCAAACACAAGCTGTCGTCAGGTCAGAACAGGTTAGTCTGCAGCAGCCACTCAAATTCTCACCAGTTCAACCCAGTTTCTTTACGTTAGTGTGGTATTAGTACTAGTATTAGTATTAGTAGTAAAAGTCCTACATTGAAAATGTTACTAGTAAGTAATAGTAATTAAGTATAATCATGAAAATGTTAAATCTTCAAGTAGGCCTATGAAAAGTAAAAGAACCCAATAAAAAAAGAAAAAAAAACTATACTACAAAACTATTTAAAAAGAAAAAAATGTTAAAGACACATAAACACACACACACAAACATATACATTCAAAAAAGCCGGTAAAACCCTATAAAAAAGAAAGAAATTTAGAAAAAAAAACAGTCAAAAACTCAAAAATAATTAAAAAAAAAGAAAATGACATAAATGTTTTTCGAAATTAAGTACCCCAGCAATGAGTCCTAAACCTCGGAAATGAATTAGCAATTTAGCACCTCTGATTCGCTAAGTCAATGGTTTGTTTTGTTTTGAAGACTTCAATAAGGTCTGTGGTTAACACAAGCTTAACTCTTTAAGTTGGTTCTACAACATAAAATACATCCGTAAATACCCCACTTGCAAACTTTGAAGCTTTTATGTGTCTTGTGAAAGGTGGTTGATAACAAGTGACTATATGAGACAACAGATTGTCATCACGCCCAATGCGGTTTCACAGGCTCATACAGGCGCGCCTGACATTGGCTTTTTACTTCTGGTGATTACATATAGGCTTCAGAAATCCCAAAAGTGGTATTAATTTGGGGAGATTACCTTCCTGAACAAATTGTTAAAGTATCATAAATGTTTGTTAACCACGGAGCTTATTTTCTGCAGTAATCTAAAATCCAATGTAAAAATGCCATATGCTTTTGGCCTCTGGGTTGGCCTACAGAAAAACATTATTAATGGAGCACTCTATAGTTGCTGGGGGGGGTTACTTTATTTGCTATCACAATAGTTAGGGTTCATTTTCTGTCAGTCAGCTAATTGATTAATCAACTAATCACTTCAGATGTACTTTTATACAACTGCTGGGTGGTTTCATTAATAACAACACATCATATTTCACACACTATTCTCGTGTTTTTTTATGCAAGATTTTTAATCTTTAAATTTACTGGTAACTTCAGCTGTCAGATAAATGTAGTGAAGTAAAAAGTAAAATAGTCCCCAAATGTAGCAGAGTAAAGTATAAAGTGTCATGAAAGAACATATTCAATTAAAATACAAATTTGTGCTTAAGTACAGCACTTAAGTAAATGTATTTAGTTATTTTCCACCACTGATTAGGCCTAATCTTTAAATAATTTGATCAGTCTAAAATAATTACTTTGATAATTTCTAAATGTTTTCTCCCATTAAGATTATTGGAGCTTGCACATGCAACTTAGGGTAAGTGTATTAATATTTATATATTGCATATTAATATGTATCTGTTGAGATGTTTGGTTCACAACCTCTGGGGCTTTTCACTTTCAGCACTTTCTGACCGGTGAACAGAGATGTGCCTGAACATGACAGCCACCCTCCATTTATACACTTACAGTGCTTGTCAGCAGTATAACTCAATTATGTATGAAAGGAAACAACAGTTAAAACAAGATTAAATGGCAGGTTTGCCCAATTTAAGAAAACCACCAGTATTACCCCTCTTACCTCTTCGTCATGACTATAGTTTTGGTTTTAATGTACAATAAAAAAGTAACATTGAAAAAAATCCAACTACTTTTAACCATAATGCAAGCAATAGAATACAGAGTGCAATATCGAAATGTCTGGAGGCTTGTTTTGGTCTGTCCATGGCATCACAATGTGGCAGGCTGCCCCACAGTGACGCCGGTTGCCAAGCTACATACGTATATACTTACTCAGGCTTCAGTAACATTTTAAATGTGTTTGGCAGTTAAATTTCTCTGCATTAAGAAAATATATATTGTCTTTTTTGATGTTTTTATATAATGGCCTATAGCCTGGGACTTCAACAGGGGTCCTCAGATAATTTTTTTGACGTATTTGTGTCAACAAAAATTAAAATATGCCTAAAATACGCATTAACATAAATCTAACATATTTTGCCTTTTGCAACAACTTATCTTTGTGAAGGTAGAGTTTCCTTCCTAACCTACTTGTAAAGCAAACGCAGGTCAAGACTGTAGCCTGAGGCTCATTGGCCCACCAGACAACCTCCATTTGCCCGCTATGTGCAACACAGTTTTATACAATATATGTCGTAGGGGGTCCCTGCTCTGTCTCTTTTTTCAGCTAAGGGTACTTGGCCTGAAAAACAGTGAAGACCTCTGTATTGTATTTTGTAGAGCTGCAAAATTATTTAAAGAAACAACTGTAAGAACATTGTTTGGGTAATTTTTTAAGCAAAAATACCAAATACTACCTTGTACTAGCATCAAAAATTCTGAGGATTTGCGCTTTTCTGTATCCACTGTCATAGTAAACTAACATTTTTAGGCTTTTCTGTCTTAGTAAGACTAAAGAAGACAGTGGAAGCGAAACATTGTTTCTGGATAGTCGAGTTTCTGTTGAGGTTTTCAAATGTAAATTCTCAGTGTTTTCAGGACCACAAACTGAATTCCATTCACTCCCATTTTATTCTTGTGGCAGCAGTAACCTGAAGTCTGGATAAGCACATAAAACCAAAGCTCATGGTTTCATAGCACTAGGGGTAAAGTAGAAATGAGCATGACCTTTTATAATGTAGATGAACTGGTCCTTTAATGCTGAAAGTGAACCAGCATGAAAGCATCTTCTTTACTCCCACACTTCAGGATTAACATCTTACAAACACACGCTGGTATTTGTCACTCAGTCCTTGACCGCTCACTGGGGGGGAAGTGTGACCGAAATATCAAAGTCCCAAGGTGTGTTGTTTACTAAGTTAGTCATCAAATGCAGCTGTTCTCCTGATTGAACGAAATAATTAAAGTAAAGATCATGATGTTATTTTATATCCTCAAGGGGGTTTTATTCCTGTTATCTTTTAAGCCTGTTTATAGATGACTGATTGTTGAATATACCTGTTTCACCTTTTAAACTCCGACATACATTGTATGGTGCACTAGTTAATTATTAGCCAACCTGGAGAAAGTTGATCTCTCACACATGCACACACACACACACACACACACACACACACACACAGTCATAATCTTTCACACTCACACACACACACACACACACAGACACACACCACTCATTGGGGGTCATCTTACCTGTGTTTGCTGTCCTCGCAGCGCTCCGCCTCACTGACAGTGTTGTTCTCGTTCAGGGGACGTAGCTGGGAGCAGGAGGCGGAGAGGCGTTGTTTCTTATCAGCGCGCTGGAGGCGGGGCAGGACACTCTGACGAAACAAATCCTTGCTTGGCTTCACCTGCAGGAAATGGTATGACGTGAGATGCTAGTTACATCATCTTATTAAAAAAAGGGGGCTGGAGGAGTTACAGGTGAAGTCTACTGTTTTGTGATGCTATGTAGTGTGAACTTGGTTTTCTCACCAGATCCAAAGACGATCCCAGGGAATACTTTCGGCTCACCCTGCGCTCCACTTTCACACCTGAGTAGACAAAAGTAAACTTCACAGGAGTAGTTCAATATTTTGGAAAATATATATATTTTCTGTCTTAAAAGAGAAGATTATTACCACTCTCATGCTTGTCCGGTAAATATGAAACTGAAACAAAAAAGATGTAACTTCTTAATAAGTGGGCTTTAGAAGTGTTGATAGTTTTTTTTCACTTAGCTTGCTGTATCGACCTGTTTCTAGCCACACAGCTAATAAGCTTCTTTTTTTTTCCCAAAATGTTGAACTATTTCATTAATTGGTCTGCATGGATAGATATAAACAAAATACGCCTATCTGCAAGACATTGCTAACTTGTGTCATCATTATTCATGCTCCCTAGATTTTCACTTTTGACTTTTTGAAATTACACTTAGCAGGAACAAGCCAGTAAACATGACAAATACATTTTAGTGTAGACCGCTTTCACTTGATGCATGCAAACATGCATGTATAAAGCATGAATGATTTTAACAGATACTGTTCTTTGCAAGTTGAGAAGGATGATTAAAAGTTAAGAGACAGTTCATTTTAAGGCTTTTTTCATAACAGACTTGAACACATAAACAGTTTGAGTTATCAAATACCCAAGATGAGCATGCAATCGGTGTCTGTCTGTATTACTGACTGAAATGTGGTTGTATGTTGAAGTATCACATACTGAGAGCTGGTATTAAACATCTGGTTGGATTCACACTTGTTTACTCATTCTTAGTTCTTATTCTAAATCATCAGTGCAAATTTTAGACTGAAAGACCAGTGTGAAAAACTTAGTGGCATCTCACGGTGAGATTGCAGAACTGAAACTTCTGTGTGTCAGGGGTGCAGGTACTATGGTGGTTGACCAAAACGTTAATGGCACTATCTAAAGCCAGTGTTTGGTTTTTCTGTTCTGGGCTACTGTAGGACAACATGGAGGACTGTGTGGACAAGGACCAGTGCAGTAGATATAAAGGGCTCATTCTAAGGTAATGGAAACACAACAGTCTCTATGCACGCAACTCTCTAAAGGGTGTAGAGGAGCTAAATGCTGCAGGTGTAATGTTTATCCTTGTTTACCATTTTAGTTTGCCAATTATCTCTACAAATAAAGTACAGCTGGGGCTGATGGGAATGCCATTAGTTTTGCAGTCATAAAGGAAAGAATTGGACAATGTGCGATTCTGACTTCATGATAGAGGTGAAGGAAAACTTGGGGGATCATTAAAGTTAATTTAAATTCAGATCGTGGGAAACCTGCATGCTTTTATAAAATATCATAAAATGTCATCCAATATTTGTTGAGATATTTAATTCTGGACCAAAGTGCTGGATCAACAAGTTGCCATCCATAACTAGCTGCTGAATTTGTCAAAAACATGCTAATATTTTCTAAAAGGTATCCATTTAAGTATTGATTTGGTGTCTATCAAAATTCAGATATTTTAGTTTTGCTAGACACAAAATGTAAGAATAGGATTGCAGGTAGATCTCAGGCCAGGACTTCAGTATATATCACAATATTGCGAATATATGAAAACCTCAAACATTAGACAAAATTCTTTATATCTTTAAAACAAAACCTTCAATAACTTTTTTTTAGGCTGGTTGCAATTTCATAGGCTTTGTATACAATACAATACAATATGTTTGCACATGGCAAACATTTAATTAGAATATTTTTTATAGTGATAGAATATAGATATTGTTGTCCAGCCTCTGTGTGCATGTGTGTTTGCATTTAGCTTGTGAGGGTCACCAGAGTGTGGGTCCAGTTTTTGTCGGTGTCTTGACAGCTGATTAAGGATTGTTTCTCTGTGTGTTGCATCCTCTATCCCTGCATCCTTCAGCTCGCCATCCGTTACACTCAACAAACCCTGGACACAAAGACAAGGATGGTGAGAATGTAACAAAGAGTAGTTTCGGGTAATGTAGATTGATGCACAGATCAAAAGACAAGATATCAACAAGAACATGCAGATGATTTTCATATATTCACCTACCTCCAGACCATAATATTCACTCTCAAGAGTCTTGGTGTACTGGGGCAGGCCGATTTGTCTCAGCCACCAGGCGATGGAGCGATTATTCATGTCTGAACAGCAAAGCAGAAGAGATAGTGATTACATACACATACATGCTTGTACATGTTTTTTTTCTCAAGAAGTTTCTGTAAAAAGTACTAATGAAAGAGCAAAGTGACATCAGCTTACTTTTAGAAATCACACCAGCAGAGAGCTCTTGTGTTGTTTGCCTTGCAGCAGTTACAGTATGTAACACCTACCTGTCTGCAGTGTCCACCGAAGCACTCTGGGATATTAATTCTCTCCCTCCCCTTGTAATATTTCTATCTCATAATGCCTCTATCAGCTCTCACTTCCCCTCTGTCCCCTTTCCCTTCTTTGCAGCTGCTCTCATCAGAGTTGTAACCTCTGTCATTAAATCCGTCTCTCACTTTTTCTTTGTGGGAACAGTGGAAGCCCGCTCCCCCTCAAACCTGCAGGGTCCCTCAAAAAGCCAATCAGATCGTACAGTGGACACACAGCGCCCCACAGAAAACAGCAAATCACAGCGCAGGAATTAGCATGATCTCCTAGGAGGTGGAGAGCGCAGGTCAGGGCATGCCATGAGAGAGAGATAGAGTTCAGAAAAACAAGAAGAGGGGTTATAAAAATGTAAGACTGTTAGGCAGCTGTCAACATGTCAAGTCAGAGACAGGCATGCATGCTCGGTGGTGTGTTTGGCAACCTGTCTGTCCAAGCACTACATCAGAAGATACAGTATCTGCGGGAGAAATGGTGATGTGTATAAGGCTGACACCTAGTGCTGAAGTACAAACTGACACAGGCCTTTTCTCTGAGGGTGATTTAAAGGGGTATGCCGCCAATTTTACACATATAGATCAGTTAAGTCATGACAACTACAGCTTGGCCTGTGTTAAGTTGTGTTATATCTTGATGACAAACTAGGGGTATTGAGTTTAAAAGATGTTGGTGTTTAGTAGGCTGGGAGCTTCTAACAGAGGATGCCTTTGAAGCATTAGGGGAAATGTAGGATCAAGCATTTTTTGAGATTGATGCATTCTAGAAAAAAGCCTTCTTCTGAGACAACAGCTTGATGACTGGAATAACTGATCGCAATACCTTTGTTGATTCAGTGACACATGTGACTTACAGAGATTTAGTTTGAGTTGTTACATGTGAAGACGGTTTGATTGTAGAGATTCTCTGCTGTGAATCCAATTATGTGCCCACCTCCAAGTAAATCACCACTGGGTGCTGTCAGTGTCCGAGCCGCTGCTCCATTATTCATAGAGCGGCTCCAGGAATTTTCGTTTAATGATATCATGACAGTCTGTCTCTTTACTCCCCAGCTTTAAGACTGACTTCACACATTAAATATGAGCTGTTCAGTACTGTATAAATATAGGATTTTTATTTTTGCCCCCCCCCCCAAATAGAGTAAAAGGTCTTCTGTTTTTCATTCTTACATCATTTTAGAGACATAAAAGGGGATCTTTGTACAGAAATGTTCACCTTGCTTCGTCTAAATTGTGCAAATAAGCCCCACAAACTTCAATAAAACTTGCATATGCATGGACTACATCTCCCTAATGAGGTAATTTTACCACATTAAAAGTTTTAGGGCTCTGTTTAAAATATGTTGTGCTTGCAGCACATTTATCTTTTGATAAACTTGTGTTCTGTAACACATTTACAGTATGCACACTCACTCCCCTTCTGATCTGTTGTACATATATAATACACATTTCACACAGAGATCATACTTGGCTTTTATCAACTTGTATCACTCATAGCAGCAGCAGCAGCAGCTTCGCGTGTGTGTGTGTGTGTGTGTGTGTGTGTGTGTGTGTGTGTGTGTGTGCAGCTGTGTGTGTGTGTGTGTGTGACTGTGTGTGTGTGTGTGTGTGTGTGTGTGTGTGTGTGTGTGTGTGTGTGTGTGTGTGCTTCTGCAAGTGTGAATGCGACTATGAGGGTGCGTCAGAGGAAAAAGGAAGTTGCGGCATGAAGTTAAAAGTCTTTGACACGGTGCAGCTCTGCAGAACACCCACCACGGAAGAAAGGCTGAACAAGAGCGCTGAAGTTTGGCAATAAGATAATGAAAGGAGGAGAACATTGAGAAAGAAGACACGGAGCTGCCGGGAGAAACTGAAGGTGAGAGCTGATTGTAATACTCATCCCACACTGATATGCAGTTAGAAATTTATTAAGTTTTTGAGAGGAGTGGTGGCTTTTTATGTTCATTTTCTGGGTTTCAAGAAGGCCAATATTTCACTGAATGGACAAAGTTAGAGTGACTGCTCATTGTTTGCTGTAGGCCGACAGATTTGCTACTGATTTGGTCTAAGTCTCATTCTTCAGAACTTTCAAAATCCAGGTTTTATTGTACTTCAAAAAACAGAAGGTAGATTTTGACCGTGAGATTCAGAGCTGGTTTATTTATATCATGATTCAGGATTTTTTTGTGTGATTTCAGACGATGAATATACATTTCATTTCAATTCAGTGTAAATTTCACAGATAATCTAGAAAACTTTGCTCCCAACTCTTTGTTAAGCTAACTCCTCTCTGATTGGACTGGAAAGGGTCAACTTAAAATTTGATTTTACTGTTACTGGATGCTTCCATCTATTAATTTACCCATTGATCTCTCTGTCTGTCTATCAGAAAACAAAGATGGAGTTGTGGCGGCAGTGTGCGATGTGGTTAATCGACTGTCGAGTTCTTCCCGAGAACCACCGGGTCACATGGGAGGGGGCACAGGTAAATCAGCTTTGTCACATGCAATACACACTCCTGCACATTAGCACTCACCGTGTCTTGGTTCCTCAGCCTGATTTTGTGTGTGTGTGTGTATTTGCTGTGCCAGGTGTGCGACCTGGCTCAGGCTTTGAGAGATGGCGTGCTGCTCTGCCAGTTGCTCAACAACCTGCTGCCTCAGGCCGTCAACCTGAGAGAAATCAACCTGCGTCCACAGATGTCCCAGGTAACACACATACGCACACACCTTTTCCTGATCCATTTCCATAAGCCATTTTCATCACAACCAGGAGGCATCACTGAAGCCCCGAGGCTTTCCGATAGGGAAATACTGTGATCTGTATCTGGTCACGTCGGGAAAGAGGGTACAGAGAGTGGAGGGGATGATGATTATGAAGAACAGACAGAGAGAAACGATTAGAGTACTCACTCTTTTATTGAACTCTAAATGTCTTGTTTTACAAAAAGAAAATCTGTTTGTGCAGTAAGATTTTATGTTTTAACTTACTTTGGTATTAAGACTGGTAAAAATGGAAAACAGCTAGCCCGGCTCTGTTGAAAGCTAACAAAATCTGCCAACCGGCACCTCTAAAGCTGACTGCTTTACACATTATATCTGTTGTAAGAATCAGAAATATTTACTGATCCCCAGGGGGAAATTGTGGTTCGTCACAGTCACTCTGATGCCAGCATGAAGAATTATAGCAAGTCAAATAAGTACCAGGGCAAGTATATGAAAATATAAAATAGAAATACAGAGAAATATAGAGTTAACAATTAGCACCGTATGTAAATGTTTGAATATTTAAAAGTAAAGTATGTAATGTTTATCATGTTAAATGTAGCCTACATTCAAGAGTTGGACGGAGATTGCACATTTGAGAAATTGCACAGAGGAGTGCTATAGCACGGGGTACAACGGGACTAACAATACTGATATAATGGTGCCTACAGTAACGTCGTTTCCGGTGTATTTCTTCTCTGCAAGCAGCGATGTTCTGTTGTTTCTGCCTGGCAACTACTTAGCTAAGATAAAGCCCAACACATAACTCCCAGTGAAACAAGCAGTTTGTCATATTTACATTTTGGTTTTTGTATGGATTACACAAATGAGATAAATCGCATGGACAGAACCAAGATAACTGCTTCCCTTTTTCACAGTCTTTTAAGTTCCCATGAAACTGAGATTATAGCATCTTTAGCTTCAGGACTTTTACATGTTTCTCAGTGAAATGGAATATTTTAGTTTACAGTTTACAAGAAGGATTTAAAATTAAAATTGATTCCACTGCTGAAAATCTGTTTGGCTTAGAGTTTAGCATTACACGGGGCTACAGCAGAGTGTTGGCTCCTCACACACTTCCCTTGCATTACATCAAGAGGAGAACGAGGGAGAGATGAATGACTGTGACCTTAAGCCACATATTGGAAATAAAAACATAAAGGTTTTGCTCACTGATATCCAAATGCATGCCTAATGTCTTTCTCCATATAGCTCTGTCAGTCAGCCACTACCACTCATAAATGATAAAGTGTGGTTTTATGTGACCACTTTGGCTAGCTAGTTTCTTAAATCACATGTGATTGCATGATCATTTGTAAACGTGGTTGAGTGCAAGATTATTCATCACAGCATTTAAAACCGTTTTACAGAAAGAAGAAGGGATTTTGTTTTGTTTTGTAAAAATACTCTAATATAGATTTGTGAAAATACATTTTGCATTACAAAAAGAGATAAATGATCAGGTAACAAAGGGACACAGGATTAAAACTGGAAAAATGTATTTTATATTTCGTGGAGACTTTAAACTAAGTTAACCTAACTGGCTGCTGGCTCCAACATATTTACAGTACAAACTAAAGAGTGGCATCGATCTTCTCATCTAAGAAATCTTTTCTGAAAATTCCTGGGTTCCCCTTGATCCAGATCCACTCTAAAAACTTGGATCATGAATCATCTCTCATGAAACCTTTTCTCATGTGCTCAAATAAACTGAATGTTAGAGAAATTTAAGATGAAGACGTGAGAAAGACGGGGACTGTGAGAGTATGACAGAGAAGAGGAGACAGGCTATCACAAGGTTGAGCTAAGTGTCTCAAGGGAAGTCCTTGATCACCTCAGACAGGACTCACCGTGATGTTTTAAAGTTTGTGTGTGTGTGTGTGTGTGTGTGTGTGTGTGTGTGTGTGTGTATGCAGGGGTTAATGTGCTTCGACACGTGCATGTGAAACCTTGGGAAATCCTATGAGGTCAAGAGTGGTTAAGAAACATCCGGTGATTAACAGAATATGAGAGTCCACTTTGACGTGTAGACACATGCACACACACACACACACACACACACACACACACACACACGCAGCAGTTGATATTACAAAAGTGGAGGATCTTCTCTGGACTCTTGCAATGCTACGCTATGAGTTACTGCTGCAGGGATGCACATATGTATGTCTGTGTACTCTCCTGACAGAGTGATGTGATGTGTGCAGCAGTATCAGTTCAAACTCAACATTTCCCCTTTTTCTCAAATTAGAGTTCCTCATTTCCCACTGCTGAACAGACAGAGACACACAAAGAGCGAACAAGAGCAGCAGGTTCAGGAAGTTATGTAAAACGGCATATGTCTGACCACCATGTCAGCCATACTGTGCACAGCGCTCTCACTGGTTTCTTTTGTAGTTATATTTTAGTTATGCCCTTTCGTACTGATTATTTTAGCATCAGACATGTCTTTGTGTTGGTTCACTGCTCTTCGTGTTCATGTGGTCCATGTGGCTGCATGAGCAAAATTTACATTCACTTTAAAATAAAGTGCAAGTTTATTTGGTGTCACTAAGTGTGAAAAGCTCATTAGACAAACAGCAGAGCCAACATGATATGCAGTTTGAATTTTAAAGTCTGTTTGAAATGTATGATGTGTAACACTGTATGTGCTTACAAATGTATTTATTATGTGTTATATTGATATTCTATGTTTGTAAGCCTGCTTTGTTTTGTCTTTGAAACGTTTTGTCTTATTTGTAGATTTTAGGGTTTTTAAGGGTTTTGTTTATGGTCTATCTTGCTACAGGTTTTGGTTCAGCCTTGTTCCCTCCCTTTTTTGGTGTTTTTTTCTAGCTATACCAGTGACATGTTGATTGAACCACCATTTCGGTACATACAGAAATATTATGACAGATTTTTTAAAATTAAATGTCTTGTCTTGATGTCACACATCCATCTTCCCCTGAGGATGAATCAATTTGATAATCACATGACTTTTCCTCTAGTGCCACCATCCTGTGAAAAATGTCAACATCTGCTGGATGAATTGGCACAAAAATAAGACCAAATACCTCCAGATTTAATGAAAGTTAGAATGCTGACAAGCTGCACTAAAAGGCTGACACTTGGTGAAACCTGCTAAACACAGTTAAAGGGACAGTTCATCCTAAAAACAAGAATATTATTTTTCTCTTACCTATAGTGTTATTTATCAGTTTCAATTGTTTTGGTGTGAGTTACCCATTGTTGTAGATATCAGCCATGGAGATGTCTGCTTTCTCTCAAATTTTATTGAACTAGGCACTCGCTCAAAGCAACAAAAAAAACCCAAAAACACCACACCCACCAACTGTATCACTATGCAGAAGGAAGCATGCAACTGCTCATGGACTAGAAGCTTAGTGCTTGAGACAGTAGCTCTGAAAACACCTGCTTTGCTGCCAGGATGCAGTTTTTCAGTCAATCACACACTGGAGAGGAATAATTCTGCTGTAGTTGGGTTCTGTGTAAACATGCAAAGGAGGCATAAAGAAGTGACTGTGTAGTGACCCTGTAGGGCAGTCTCTGTGTAAAAAGGGCCCATGACTAGATGCCCGCTTCCTTCTACGGGATGATTCAGTTGATAGTTAGATAAAAAATAGTTCTTACATAAAACTGCTCACAGCATGGTCTAAGGAGTATCTTTAGTAAGGATTCTGGGGGGTCAGGATTTCTGGAAAAAGACGTCACTATTGGCTTTTAAAATGTATTTTTTTTTTGTGCTTTGAGCACCAAGAGCAGAGCACCATCTAGATCCATTATGTTGGAGAGAAGGCAGACATCCCCACGGCTGATATCTCCAACACTCAGCAACTCACACCAAAACAGTCTAGATTGATAAATAGTACTACAGGTAGGAGAAATATGTATTTTTGAGTTTAAAGTGAACTGTCTCTTTAAAATTGTCATGCTTTCATGCATGCTGATAATTGAACCTCTGGTGTGGCTGTAGAGGCTTGTTCTTTGAAAAACCACATAACTGTAAATAGATTATCAGAATCGTAGTTGTTAAATGTTCTGGTCATCAAATGATAAACTAATCGTTTCAGTAGAAGTAAAGTAACATTCGTGTTTGTTTTTAGTTCCTGTGCCTGAAGAATATCCGGACGTTTCTGGGAGTTTGTCAGGAGAAGTTTCATCTCAAAAAGAGTGAACTGTTTGAGGCCTTTGACCTGTTTGATGTCCGAGACTTCGGAAAGGTATCACCCCACCACATCCATCTACCTATCTTTCTATCTATCTATCTTATTCAGTACAGTACAGTAAGAGAGAGATTGTGCACTCATACTCCTGTCATAATGGTTGAAGTCAGAAGCGTGAAGAGCCCTGACTCCTTACTGCAGCTTGCAGACACCCACACAGCTCTAACAGGAAGTAGTTTGGTAATTTTATAATTGAAGCGGCTGAGAGAACGAATGCAGTATTTCACAGTTCTCTTTCACTTTCAGTGCAGTGCAGCCACAGCACTTTAGTTTGAACAGCAGGGGATTGAAATGTGCACTTTTCTGATTAGTATGTACAAAGTTAAGAGGAAGAAAATTAAATGAGGCAGCAGGAGCTGGACACCAACCTGACTGTGGGGTCCTTTTACAATATTTGTCCTTTTTGTTTACAGAGTGTTACCGTCACTGAGCTTTTCGTTTCACTTTACTGCTTCGAGTCAGTCAACCTGTGCAATAAAGTACATAAAATGCACAGGTGCAGTGTTATCAGAAGAGTGTGATTTACAGTGTTGTAAGAAGTATTCAGAAGCTTTACGTAAAGGGATACTTACAGATGTTCAACCAGCTTGTATCATAACAATGTGGGTAGTATGTATAAAAGCGTTGTAAACTTACTGCAGTCTTACCTGCACCTAGATATCCTTGCTCATCTTTCGAATATCTGAAAGATTCACTGGCTCTACAGCTGTTGCTCAAACTACAGATTATTCTTCTGCATTTTCATATGCCCACTACCACAGACACAAAGGCTGGCTGTAGCTTCATATTTACTGTGCAGAACTGAGACCGGTACTGATCCTGTCATCTGATTCTTGCCAAGGAAACTATAAGTGTGTTTCCCAAAAATCTTCCTTATAAGTCTTATTGAAGATATGCTGATTATTATGATTGTAAATCGGTCCATTCAAATGTTTTGGGTTTTTTTTTTAATTCTCATTCAGACTTTCACTTCTTGTCACAGCTTCTTCTCTCTATCTTGAATGACAGTAAAAATAATGGTTCAGCAGTATTGACTGAGAGATACACTCCTTATTTGGACAGTATTTTTATTTTATATCACCACAAGTGTCATGACAGGCCCATTTTCTTTCTTTCTTTTTCTCTCTGAAAGAGAACAACCTTAGTTCAGGAAGCAGCTGTTGAATTTTTATTTGTCTCTCGCTGCAACTTTGGAGAATGTTTTCAAATGCAACAAAAGTCAAGGGTAATTTTGGAGAGGGAGAATACGTTATGAAACATTAACACAACAACCAAGTCCAGTTAGGCAGTGATATTAGACCTCACTGAAGCACTTTATTGCATAATCAGAAAAAAAATCTCTGAGTTTGTATCTGGTCACATCTCTCATGAAATTGGTTCTCTGAGATCACTCATCATGATACCGCAGTCCTGGGTGAAACCAGGTCAGAGAGAATTATTCAGTGTCAGTGATTAAAGTGTGAAACAGCTCTTGCTGTTTCTCTGCCAGATTCTGTCTCTCTTTCTGTAAAGGAAGTACTAACTTTAAACTGTGTCCCTGTGTGCCACAGGTTATAGACACTTTGTCCATTCTCTCCCATTCACCCATTGCTACACAAGGAAGACTCCAGTAAGTAACATCCTTCCTCTGTTGCATATTTAAAGTGTTAATGCAGTTCACTTTTTTATCAGTTACACACAGCATTTAAACATTAAATAAAAGAAGATTTATTAGAAATTTTTAAAGTAAAACTGTTTTCATGCAGCAGAGAATGTGTTTGTTTGTCCCAAAGCTGGAGGAGCTGGTAACAGCAGAAAAGACGTCTGTCTGTTAAAACTGCTAAAAAGTTTAAAATATTTGGTTTCTAACCATAATTTTAATGATGACTATATTTTCACCATGACTATCTTCTTGGCAAAGGCGCTCAAAAAGTGAAATACTTTACATTCATTACAGTAATGGTGGCTTGTCTGCTTCTGCCTACAACCCAGCTTTATCTATAAGAACATCAATTAATTGATTACAACATTCATGTAATTTTCATTCTCCCTGCACTTTTCTTCCTTTTTACACCATCACCTACAAATGCACCTCCCCATCTCCAGGCCTTTTCCTTTGGGTGGATGCGCTCCGGATGATGAGATCTACAGTGGCCTGTCTGACCAGATAGAGTAAGTCTTTTTTTCAGTCATTTAAAAATAATATTGTTGACAATAAGGAGAGGCGGTTTTAAAAAGTGCCCTGTTTGTTCTTATCAATGTTTTATTGTTTTGTTGGTTTAAACAAATTGGAGCACAGGTCAATAGCAATTTCTCCTTTTGGTCTGCATTTTCAGCATCAAGGCCTTTAAACCTCTTGTTTAACCCTTTCATTTAAAGACTCCATGTTAAAAAAAAAAAAAAAAAAAAAAATGACAGCTGCACCTACAATTAGAGAAAGCACCCATCATACCAGTCTATCTTTATAATTTGTTTGTACCCAGCTGAGGCCAATATATCTACAAATGACAGCAGATGTGTTGACTAAAAATAAATTTAGTTTGCCAGCATAATTTCTAAGAAGCGGTTTCAAATGAATGCAAATCTTATGGAATCTTAAATATTTAAAAGAAAAAAATATATAATTGGGACCCACTGAACTTAAAATTGAATCATATCTGGATACTAATGCAAATATGAAGCTGCAGCTGTTAATGCACCAAATGTTACTTTTTCTATAAATGCACATGGAGAAATATATTCCTTTCGTAGATGAGTTTAGTAAATAGATTTACCACGCAATTTCCTATTTAAGCAATAAAATGAAGGAAAGAGTAATTTTGAATATCATTTAATAATTTTAACTATATTCTCCTAAACTCCTCATCAGAATTTAAACATGGCAACACTCTGCCCACACTAAGTATTAATCTATAGTTTGTTATATATTATGGAGCACATTTGTCAGCCAAAAAAGAAAAACAGAATCATTTCAGCACTCCAAGTATCCATCATGCTTTATTTATCCTCAAGCAACATAGTGAATCTCCACCACCTACACACTGTGACCTCTGACCTCTTTGTGAAGCGAGAAAGTGATGTTGAAGACAAGGCAAAAATTCTGATGATAACAGTGGTGTGTGTGTGTGTGTGTGTGTGTGTGTGTGTGTGTGTGTGTGTGTGTGTGTGTGTGTGTGTGTGTATCAGTGACACAGTGGACGAGGATGATGACTTGTACGACTTTGTGGAGGATGAGGAGAACGAAGGAGACGAGATCTATGAAGACCTGATGAGGACGGATGAACAACCTGAAACTGTGAGTGGACCGCAAACAAAAAGGAAGCTGTGCCTTTTGGTAACCTGGAAGCTTTGAAGGTCTGTGTTTGACCACGGGAGTTCAGAATTCAAGGTCAAAGTCTCTGTTTGATCATCAAAACCAGTGGATCCCTAAAGCGAAACAATTTTTACTTGAGACCTCTTGTCACTGGTTGCATTTAGATGCCTTAGTAGGAAAAATTATTCAGTAATTTGCCAGAGGAAAGCAAAGTGTAGAAGACAGTCTGAAAAAATAAACACGGTTTGGTGCAGTAGATTTCTGCTTTCCTATATCTCTAAATCTTCTCAGATTTATTTTGTGTGTGTTATGACCCCCAGTTTGAGAACCAGTGATCCAAACCACCCAAAGTTGTGCAGAGATTTTTGCAATGTGTCTCCATTTGCAGACTGGAGCCATTTTAACTTCAGACAGCAGACCCATCCTGCATTATGAGTAAATGTCACCCAGCTACATAATTCATAAAAGCACAGTCTGGCTATGAGACACGACACCAGCTGGTGTGAATGAGGCTTCAGGAGAGTCAGGGTTAGAAATTAATAGGGCGTCAAGGGAAAAATGACACAGAAATGTTCAGAAAATGACAGTAAAAAATGAAAAGCTGTTGTATTTAAATGTGAACTATGCAGTATACATTTTTTGGTTTAATGTTTGTAAACACTATTGCACGTGAAACTGAAGGCCAGCCCCAGATTCACTCCGCTTGATCTTTCCCTTTCTTACATTTGTGTTTTTTCTGTGCTCTGTTTACATGCCGCTCCTAACTGAGTGCTACCTTTTTTTAAATTCCCAACCTTACCTGCATGCGGTGCCCTGGAATATCCCAAACACAGCAAAAAAAAGAAAATACAGAAGAAGGAATCTCTGTAGAAGAATATGCTGCAACACACATCTAGTGGATCATAAATGATGATTAAGAGGGATTACTTTTATTTGAGTCTCTGCATTGCTTTTTAGAAAAGTGCTGCATTATCCTGTTCTTTCTATAATGTTTTGGGCAAATATTTGTGCGTCAATTGGCCCACTGTTTCCACTGTAGAAGGAGGAGGATTGCCAACAGACTGGTAATCAAGAAATTAAAAAAAGTACTTAATAGATATTTTTCTAGAAAATCTGCCTCTAATGTTCAGTTTGGCACTAAGATTAAAGTTTAAACAAATCTTAAATATCCTCTTGTGTGATCTCTTTATGCTTAATTTGACCTTTTTTGTGTGCGTTTCTGCAGCAGCAGAAGACCGGGGTAGACAAACGGGAGTGCTGCCTGCAGGAGATCAGACAGACAGAAGAGAAATACACTGATACACTGGAATCTATATTACAGGTGTGCACACCTTTGTAATCTCACACATTAATCACACATGGAAAAGTCACTCACACACAGACACACAAAAAAAAGACAATTAATTATGTGCACATTCAAAGAGAGATTAACAACTTTTTTTGTGCAGCACTTTATGAAGCCTCTTCAAAAGTTTCTCCAGCCTCAAGACATAGAGAGTATCTTCATCAACGTAGAGGTACGGAAGGAGGTGATCTCCCAACCGATCCCAACCGTGTGCAGTTCATATATACCTTTATGTATCTCGCCTTGTTTACGTGTTTTCTGTCTATGTTTATTCGTAGGAGTTGGCCATCATTCATCGTAGTTTGTTAGAAGAGGTTCGGAGTTCTATCCTAGATTACGGAGCCAAGAACCTGTACCAGGTGTTTCTGAGCTACAAGGAGAAGCTCTTACTGTACGGTCGTTACTGCAGTCAGGTGGAAACGGCGACAAAACACCTGGACAAGCTTTCAAATACAAGGGAGGACATCAGAATGAAACTGGAGGTGAGGAAGACACACTCGTTAAAACACAGGAGCACAGGAGATGTGTGATTTTACAGTGAACAGTAATTATTTATAGATGTATTATAATGTGCACAAAGTGAGCAGAAGTATTTTGTTATGTATTTGTTTGTGTGGGAGGGTTTTTTTGGAGAAAGGAATGAAGTAGTTTTGGTTATTTCAAGGTTGAAATTTCAGTATGGAACTGAAGGTAGATTCAGTGTATGTTGAGATGACATCATGTACAAGAACCCTACATATATATATATGTGTGATATATAAGATTAAATGCATAATTAATACACAAAAGGTCTTAGAAACATGGCTGATGCAATCCGAGAAAGCAATTGCGATTACAAAAGAAACTGCAAGTATCACTTAGTCAGTTAGCAGGCCTATCTAGCACTTGTTTTAAGTCTAGCACTCATTGCCAAATTAGTACGAGAGAAGCCAATGCTCGGCAGTGCAGAGAAGATGTGCCAAAAACAAGAAAAGGGTCTTTGCTGGCTGTCGTTGCATACAGTTAGGTGCAAAGATAACACATTTACTAAAGCGGTCTACAGGTGATGACGAGGACAGGGACGAAGAAGCATAAATATCAAAGAGAAGTGAGCAGGGAGCAGGTGCTTTGATGCTTACATGTGTAAATTTGATATTCTATATCATGTTTATATATTTTAAATCACTCCTTAAAATGTGTCTGTTCAAAACAGTATTTTATTATATTTTCATTACTATTACACTGTTAAGTTTAATTATTTAATATTTATTTAATAATTTCATTTAGCCAGTTGGCTGCCGACTTTGCTGATCTGCTTTATTGATGTCGATTTATTGATGTTGTATGATTCAGCTTTGAAATTTTTCTTTCTGTGCTCACAACCATAGGGAGGAAGACCTTGGAAAAGTAGTTAAATTATTTTACATATACACCTAACACAAGCAATACAAATTGGCAGATTGTGTTTTCTTTCAGCACTATGATTAGTTGATAGACAAACATGTTCTGTGTTTGTATTTGGGGTATCAAATTGGAGCCGCATGACAGCATATTCCCAAGCTGCTTTTTGTTGCCAGTCCGCCCCTGGTTTTAGGTGTCCCATCTGTGCTTTACCAGACTTTCTTAATGATGGTCTAAATGGGAAATACTTTCTGGCCAAAAGGTTTTAGTACCGCATTTTGCCGCAAAGGACAACTGGCCGGAAGGCTGAAGTCTTCCACGCAGGATCCTCTTCACTCATTTATAGTTAACTGCAGATTTTTGCTTCCTTTTCTTTCAGGAGTGTTCGAACAGAGCAAA
Source organism: Plectropomus leopardus (assembly GCF_008729295.1). Lineage (NCBI taxonomy): Eukaryota > Metazoa > Chordata > Actinopteri > Perciformes > Serranidae > Plectropomus > Plectropomus leopardus. The sequence continues at coordinate 19,853,028 of NC_056466.1, read as the reverse complement.
TAGTGGGCGTTTTTCTCTCAGAGATTTACTCATGGTTCCTATGCAGAGGGTCCTCAAATATCACCTACTGTTGCAGGTATGTTTGCACAGGTGTGTGTTTAATATGAGTGTGTGTGTGTGTGTGTGTGTGTGTGTGTGTGTGTGTGTGTTGGAATGTAACTAAGTACGTTTACACTCAAAGTATTTCACTAAAGCACAAGTTGGAGGTACTTCTAGAGGTAGAGTATTTTCTATTTATTCTTCTTCATACTCCATCACACACAAATATTGTACTTTTTAGTCCACTACGTGTATTTTACAACTTAAGTACCTTTACATATTGTGGGGTTTTTTTTTGCATTCAAAGTGCACGAAGTGCTAATATTATTATTATTGTTTTATTATTATTATTATATTATTCAAGTACAGCATATGGCAATAAGTTTATTGACAGAAAATTAATTGGCAACTATTTTGACAACTATTTTATGAAAAAAATAATGGATTTGCTGCTTTTCCTTTTAATTGTTTTAATACTTTTAATTTATTGAATCGTTTTGAGATTTAGACCATTGGTTGTTCAAAACAAGCATTTTGGTTTATCAAAATTGTGTAACTTTGGACTTGTTGGAGGTGTTTCTCACTATTTTCAGAAGTTTTACAAACCAGAAAATCTATTGAATAATTGAGAACATAATAAGCACAATAATTCATAATAGAAATACTCACTTAGTTGCATTGAGTACTTTTACTTTAAATGCTTTAAGAACATCATTTTCCTGTTTTTTCTTACATAGTTTTACTTTAATCACATTTTCAATCCAGGACTTTTACTGGTAACAAAGTTTTTCTATAGCCAGGTATTAGTACTGTTACTTCATAAAAGGAAGTAAAGAACTTCTTCCACCACTGAGTTGCATTACACCTCTGCATGTTAATGTTACCAGTTTGCCCCTGATGTTTTCTGTATATGCCTGCAGGAGCTGGTGAAGCACACCACAGACCCTGCAGAGAAGGACAATCTTCGTTCAGGTCTTGATGCCATGAGAGTAAGTGTGTGTGTTTATGTCAATCACTAACTTAAATGTAGTGTATTTAAACATTCATTAATCCGTCTGTGTGTGTTTACAGGACTTGGCGCAGTGTGTGAATGAGGTGAAGCGAGACAATGAGATCATCAGACAGATCACCACCTTCCAGTTGTCCATAGAAAACATGGTGAGGTCATGTTTCAATTGGAATTTATTGTTTGGATTTCAATTTTTTTCTTCTCTTCACTGGTCATCCTCACTCTCCTCTGCTCTAAAGACTCAGTCTCTAGCTTTTTACGGTCGCCCGAAGATCGACGGTGAGCTGAAGATCTGCAGCCCAGAGAAAAAGTCTAAACAGGACAGGTGTGTTTTGATTCTGTCTCAATGTTACTTTCATGCATCAACACCATGTATGCAAAGTTGTGTTGTATCTGTGGCTGTTTGTCAGGTATGCATTCCTCTTCGATAAGGCCATGTTTATCTGTAAGAAGAAGAGCGGAGAGACATTTGAGCTAAAGGAGATCATTGAACTACAGCACTACCAGATACGAGACGAAACCACAGGAGAAAAGGACAATAAGAAGGTCTTTCAGCTAATCTGTAGCACAAATGATACCAGACAGTACATCTATTAGGTGTACATAAAGCTAACGGTGTGTGTATGTGAACAGTGGTCCTATTTGTTCCTTCTGCTGGACTGCTATGGGAGGTGTGGATACGATTTATTCTTCAAAACCAGAGAGCTGAAGAAGAAATGGCTGGAACAGTTTGAGATGGCACTGTGAGTTACCACACACACACACACACACACACACACTCACGTGCACATATAATACATGGAAACACACACAATAAATTCTTGCCAAAGATGAGAGTAGAGGTAATAGAAGCATCTTAGGAGTTTGAAAGCTGTGTCATTATGTCAGAAACATAGCTAAAAAGAGAAACTTTGTGTGCAGGCAATATTTAGAAAAGTAAACTGTTTCATGTAAAACACGAGAAGAGAAACAGAACTGACTCTGTTGACAGACACTGACTTACAAGTTAAGCTGCAGCCAATTGTCATTATTTGTTTTGTGTCGCAGTTTTGCCGATTGCTCAGCCTTGTAGGATATGAACATGATTCGTTGATTATGTTATTTGCATTCTGCACTGGCTGCTGCTGCTGTGGGTTTCTTCAGTCTCAGGAATACCAAACAGATGGTCTCTGGGCAGAGGGCAACAGCAAGTTTTTTACTTTCTCTGAAGTCAAACTACCTTCTAGTGAAGACCTACTCTGTAAATGCTTGTTAGCCAAGCAATGTCTAAATATCTGCACATCACGGTTGTAGGTCGAATATGTGTCCAGATAACTCCACGGCCAACAACCATGACTTCCAGATGCACTGCTTCGAGGAAACCACCTCCTGCAAGGCCTGCTCGATGCTGTTGAGGTACTTTGTCTCAGTGGCTGTTTCTCTCCATTTCATCTCTCAGCTCCAATTTTAAAAAAGGTTTTTCCTCTGAAGCTGAATCTCTCCATCTGTCGTCTGCAGAGGAATATTTTTCCAGGGCTATCGCTGCACTCGCTGTAAAATGGCAGCACATAAAGAGTGTTTAGGCAGAGTCTCTGCTTGTGGTCGAAACTCAGGTCTGTTTACGTGTGTGCGCATGTGTTTACATATTACTTTCATATTGGTAAATTATCATGAATTAGTGTAATTCTCATTTCTCACATTGATTGTGCTCTTCAAATTACAGATCATGCTGGTACTGTAAGGAAGGTAAGTCTGCATTTACCTTTGACACTGTGGCTATGTTTTATATTATTTCTGTCAAGGTAAATAAGCCTCTGTTGGATCTTTTCCTCTGTCTGTATACTATATGTAATTTTTTGACATTTATATCTAAAGATTCTGTATGTATTTTTTTAAATGTATGAATTACGTGTTTATTTATTTTTTAATAGCCAGTGGGTGAAGGGATTGTCACAGTAAATTAAAAGCTGAGACCTCCCCCGACTTTGTCAGTTGCTTGTAACAGCCTGTGGACTGACCTCTATGTAAAGAATGTGAAGAATGTGATGAACCTTAACCAAAAAATCCCTTTCTGGCAGAAAGCCCTAGTGGCAAATGTCTCCTAATGGCGAGCTGCATCTGCAGCAGCAGCCCGGAGATGGACTTGTACTTACAGCTGAGGTTTGCGCTGGTTGAATTTGAGCTTTTTAGCCGCTGACTGAAGGTCTGTCCCCAGAGTTGCTGTCTACGTTCCTCGGGGGGGGGGGTCTCTCATTTGTGGGGTATGACAAACAAACAGTAACAACAGTAACCCTGAAGAAAAAACTGACTGAAATATTTTGCGATATTGTGGTTTTAGCTGGCGGATGTTACCCAACATTGGCTCGCTTTGAAATGCAGAGGAATTTCCAGCTAGCAAAGTACTGTATCGAGTGATTAATGTGAACTAATTCATCCAGACTCCTGGGGCAGCTTTGCTATGAAGCATTGAATGGCAAATCTAGTGAAGCTGAGGTACAGCCATAGACTGGTTATAGGTAAGGCTGACTGTATCCTAAGTTTAGGTTATATGATGAAGTAAGTACCAATCAGCAAGCCTCTTAGTCTCATGGTGTCAATGGTTCAAATTAAACACAGAAACACACAGATAGTAATGTTATTCTAAATATGATGACAATTTATTTTACAGAATTTTATCAACATGAAGCTGGTTGATCACAGTCAGTCTCTTGTTTGTCACCATTGTGGTCGACACAGGTGCTCGCTCGTGGTTACAAAGGATGCAGTTCACTGAGCAGCCTTAGAGAGAGGTGTCACTAATAACAAGGATTTTCTGAAAGTTACATACAGAGCCTTTAACTTGTGTAAATAGAAAAGTGCAGTTGCTCTAGTTTTTTTTTTCTTTTGTTCCTTCAGACTAAAACACAGAGGTCCTCCGGACATTCCAACGTTGGTAAGAAATATCTTTAAACAGCACATTTTCCCAAAACAACCTCCTAAATGTTTAGGAATTAATGAAATATTTGATGGAATAAAAGTTTTTGAATTGCCTGTCAGATCTCCCTCCTCAAAACATCTCCTCCTCGCTCTCGGCTTCAGGATTTCCTAAGATGGAGGTTTGTCAAGAGTATTATGGCTTGCCTCCGCCCCCAGTGGGCTTTGGCCAGCCACTTAACCTCTCCAAAGGGGACATCGTTGAGCTGACCCGGGCAGATGTCGACCTGCCATGGTGGGAGGTAGCGTTAAAAAACAAACAGAAGTATACACACTGTGTACTGTGTACTGTGTAAGGCTGGGGGGGGGGGTCACACATTATTCTGTTGCATTTCAAGCTTTACTTCATGTGGTTAATGAGTGGGTGTGAGGTGCTTTGGTCTCCTTGAGTCTCTTTTCTAATTTTCCTCTCTGTATCTCATTCTGCTTCCTCCCTTGCGTCAACCAGCACACCTCCAATATGTGATTCATGTACAAGGTTTTGATTTGAAAAATAAATCACACTCAGTGGCTGAATACCATTTAGCTGCTTTAGTTTCAGGGTTAGGGTTATTGTGCATGCCGGCTCATTTTCACACTGTCACGGTCCACTGGGATATCTGATTGGAACGGAGCGATAGTTACTGTTATAAGTCACACCTGTGCTTTTCCTACAATGACAAATCTGCTGAGAAAAGACCTATCAAGTGAAACTTACCCTGTTGCTGATCAATTTTACAAAGCAAACCATAGTTTGTAGGTTGGTGAGTGAATGTTTTACTACTTCTCACACTTTATATTTCAGTTCTGTTATTGTTGCATGACAAAGCAGTTTAGATTTTGTTGACTCGGTGGATTGTTTGTGGGAAACTTGTCCACAATTTTGGATTCACAGAAGTGTCATTCACAACAATAAGCAAAAGTTATTTTATTTCTTTATTGCTTGCTGTGATTATTTAAAGTTGACGAGTGAAGTTTATTTTAAATGAACATATTTCGAGGGTAGTAAAGACATTTGTCTTAAATGTCCGGTGTGTAGGATTTAGGAGGATATATTTGTAGAAATGCATATGAAATAAGAAGTATGTTTTCTTGGGTGTATAATAACCTGAAAATAAGATTTGTTATGTTTTGTTGCTTTAGAATGAGTCATATTTATCTACAGAGGGAGCAGGTCCTCATCCATGTTGCACCGCCATGTTTCTACGGTAGCCCAGAATGGGAAAACAAAACACTGGCCTAGATGGGGCCATTCATATCTTCATGTCCGCCACAGTAGTAAGCAGGCCCTTTGCGACAAGCTAACCAGCTTCATAAAAACCCTGATGTTTAAAACTTTTATTCAGTGTTTTTACCAGTCCATCAGGTCCATTTGTTTTGGAGAGACAGAGACCTCTACGGACAATTCGGCTCCCGGTAAAAACTTAATAAGCGTCCGGATCTTAAGTTATTAGGGGAAAAAAGTGAGTGAAGATTTGCAGATGCTAGGCTAGCCCTCTGTCTCCAACATGCTGCACAACGTCTGAGAAACATTGATTTGTAGCATGAAACTGCCTGTACTGCCTTCTCTATTTGTGTTGGAGAGGAAGAGACCTCTGCAGATAATTTAAAACCTCCTGAACAAAAAACACTGAAAGAATCTTAACCAGGAGTTCATGACTGACACACAGGAGAAGGTTCGGTGCGTTACAATCTGCAGTCCTCACCATTAGATGCCACTAAATCTTACACACTGTTGTGTAATGTTGAAGTCTTGTTAGTAAAAGGGCTAAAGCTTGAGAAATACTGGCTTTGTGCTTTAATCAGCCACACTCTGGAACTGGTGGATCCACAATATTTAATTAAGCCTTTTTCTAGCCATAAATCATCATATTAGTTGTCTAAAGCTCTGGGAGACTTCCTCAGAATACAAATATGGTGTGAATTGCCCCAGATCAATATCTGCTGCATATGAGCCATTTGTTTTAGGGTGGTGGTTTGTTTCCAAGTTACTTCTTCATGTTGATCTGATGATTCATTTCTGTGTTGCAATGACTGGTTAGTCTGCCCAGTCCATGTGATTTGTTGTTGTGTGTGTCACTCAGGGAAGAAACCTAACTGTTGGTCAGATGGGATGGTTCCCCTGCCAAAAAGTTCAGCCGTACATCTCTGTGAGTACAATCCACTGGCCAACATGAGCTCCAAAACAACACACACCCTCCACAAAAATGACATACTTTTCAAAATGTATTTTGATGTGTGTTTTTTGATAAGTTTTCAAATACTTTTTAAGAGATATCTGAGCACAAGAAAACAAACTTGACATGTTCCGTTAAGTTCAGTGGTTTGTGTCAGCTTACACCATTTGCTCAAACCAACATTAGCAGTAATGAGAACTGAAGAACAGTCACCACCAAGACCACGGACCTTTGCAAAGTCTTACACCTAACCTCTGTGTGATTTCACCTTTTTCCAGAGGCCGACCTCTGACCTGTCTGGCTTCAGCTGGTGAGTATCAGCAGCAACTATGTTTAATCAGTCGGTCACCAACCTCATAGCTTTATATCATATTGTATTGTACTGCGTTGTGACAGACACTGATTAACACATCAAAGGTGATGGAAAATAACATTATTTATAGCCCCCCTCCAGCAGATTTCTTTTGGGAAAAAATAAAACTATCATTGTGACACTGATTGGATCTATCACCTCACACCATTGAATGCAAAATATAAATTAACCTTTAGATATTAGTTGCTGGTCATGAAATTGCTGCTCTCATGAATAAATAAAACCAGCATGTAAAAACACAGGTGTTGTCCTCTAAGTCACCATGCAGGATCTAAATGATTTCCTTTGGTGTCACCTGGTGGTATCATCAAGTATGACATTGTGAAATGAAACAACACAAGATGCCCTCAGACTGCACCAATTTACACCCAGATTTTTCTGCAAACAAAAACTTACATCACCAGAGTAATTTGAAATGCGCAGCAGTCGTAAATAAAACCTGTTTTGTTGACAGCTTACTTGCCCCCCCCATTTGCATTTATAGCCATACAAAAACATTTAATACATGATTTACAACACACTATAACACAGTTGTAAGCAGATATATGTGTTAATGTCAAAACTATGATTCTTCCAACCCTAAGTGGAGGTTAGTGTATAAATAGATAATTAATGATGGATACAGCATTATACTGTAGTAATAATATGAAATATGCAATATAGCTCCTCGTCCTTACTTTCATGCACACAACCAACACGTGTTGAATTTTGCACTTTGCAGTCCTGCTTACACGGGCATATTAACATTTCTGTTTTATACTGATGTTCATTAATATGCTGTGTCCCTTTTAAATAAACATTTAATAAATAGTGGAAGGTATAGCTGCTGACAAATACTGTACATTAATAAACACTTGATATCCTCTCATCCGAGTACAGCTGCATTAGAGTTGATAAAGAAATGATAAAGAAATTTGCAAATATATTATTGTATATTGCTTATAAATTCTAAATAAGAGTACTTAAAATGTTCAAGCAACTCTAAAGCAACATGTTGTAACTTATTGAAACCCACACTTTTGCCTTGTGTTGTTTCAAAAGTATTTACAGTCTTGCTTTAAGCAAAGAGTCAGGTTCTGATTTTCACTGTGCTTGAAGGTTCGCGGGAAATATGGACAGAACGGCTGCCAAAAACCTGCTGATGTCCCGGTCTGATGGGACGTTCCTTGTGCGGCAGAAAGACGGAGGAGAGTTTGCTATCAGCATCAAGTAAGCCTTCGCAGATAACTCATTAAAGAGATTTATTTTTTTTAAGATTATTTTTTTTGGTTTTTAATGCCTTTAATGGACAGGACAGTTTAAGCGTGAAAGGGGGAGAGAGAGAGGGAGAGAGAGGGGGCGACATGCAGCAAAGGGTAGAGACTGGAATCAAACCAGCGGCCGCTGCGGCGAGGATACAACCTCTGTATATGGTGTGCCGCTCTATCCACTGACCCAACAGGCGCCTTAAAAGAGAATTTTTATCAGGAAAAATGTATAGTTTATTTTACTTTAAGTGTACATATTGAAGATGGCCTCCTAGTAAACGCTTATTTGTTCATGTGCAGGTCAAAAGATACTAGATTGTTCTGTTAAAGCTGGGATAAATTTGGTTAAAATTAAAGGTTATTTAGATGTGGTTATATTCAGTATTATTGTATATAGCATTATATATTGTTTTAATATTTCAGTTTGAAGCAGGTCGTAGTCATTGAAATTCATTTGAAGCTGTTGCTGTGTATAACTATGATTGATTGACTGTCAGAAAATCTAGCAACTATTTTGATGACTGATTAATCATTTAATTCATTCAAATCAAACTCCACATGTAAGGGTACAAGATTGTTTGTTACAGACCTCAACAAAAATCACATCATCATTTTTTAAAATGAAAACAAAATGCAAAAATGACCATTTCTACTAATTTTCTGACTCACTCCACAATATCTGTCAAAAAACAGTGATAAGATTTTGTTTGCATATTGTGCAGCCCTACAGTCAATGACCAAACTCATGCTGGCTCAGATATGTTGAACAGCGAGCTTTGCTAAACTTTGATAAAGAGCTGGATTTCTCTGAGCTCAGATATCGCTTCGTCTCTGAAACAGGAAAACACGTCTTCTCTAACAAAGGACAAGTACATCATCCATAAAACCATGGTCATATGACACTGATCTTTGCAGAAGTGGAAAAGTCTGATTAAGCAAGACCGAGGTCAACTTTTAACCTCTTTATGAAAGTAACCTCTTCACTGAACTTTCCCATCAGTGTTATTAAAATGTTATTATAAAAACACTGATCGTCTTGTTTTTCTGTTATCTGTTTCATCCATAGCACTCTGTCTGATTTTCCAGGTTCAACATGGACATCAGACACATTAAGATCACGTCCACTGACGGCCTGTACCGCATTAATGACAAGAAAGCGTTCAAGGGTTTAATTGTAAGTCAAGTTTCTTTGTTGCTACTGTATAAAAACTATGAGATATATATGAGATAAAGCTCAAAGCCATTGTGTCCCTGTGTGCCGCCAACTTGCCAAACCTAACAAACTGAGTTTAACAAACATCTCTGACCGGAAAAAATACACTGAAACTGCCCTTTACGTTGCAAGTAAGTCGTTTCCTCAAGTCAGTCCACATCCAACATTTGTCTCGCATGTCCGTAACACTCTCCTTCTCCTGTTGTCGTCCTTCTTCTCTCGTTAGGAGATGATTCAGTTTTATCAGCAGAACTCTCTGAAGGAGTATTTCAAGGATGTGGACACCACGCTGTGTACGCCATACAAACAACCTGAGCAAAGCAACTCGCCAAACAACACGCCAAACACCACGCCGAATACCACACCAGGTACAGTACATCTCTGTCACTGCATACTCTTTATTATGATCTTTACTGAAGGAATACTTCAACATTTTTGGAAATGTGCTCATTCGCTTCTTACCGCTAAACACCGCTCAGTACAACTGAGGCTACATGGAACTTTGTTGTGCAAGTATTTGGTCACAAACATAAAATGTATAAAATAATTCATGTAGCCCACATGAGGTTACCCATTGGTTTGTTGACTGCTGTTTTGAAGCCTTTAGTTCGGCATTTCACCATCTTGATTTTTTTGGAGCCAGAAGCATCCAAATTTGGGTGAGAGGCTGGTGCTTTGCAGAAGCAGAGGTTAAATCTGAATGAGTCCAAGGACACTATCAGCAGACAGCCTGTCCGGCAAAGTGGCCCCATCCTTAATTATGAGTCACTTTAAGCCTTAATAAAAATGTAAATGGGTGAGTTTTATAAAAATGAACCCCCCAAACAGCTGTCATGAAAGAGGAGATCAGCTATAAAGACCAAAACCCTTTTATACCGAGCTGCATGTTTATTTCTGCTGTAAAGCTTGACATCAAACTTTCAGTTTATGTTTTTTAAAACTTTTAGTGAGATATCTATAATCCAGAAAAAATCATGATTATCCTGATCCCAGGAGCAGGGTGGATTCAGGGTGGATTTCAGTGACAAAATGATACAAAACTTTCAAATTGGTGAGATATATACACATTAATATGTATTTTACACTTGATTTGTTTACAGTGATAAAGAAGATAAAGTAGACATTAGGCTGCCTATTAAGCCCTTCAGAGAGGTGAATATAAAAAAATAAAGTATCTGCTCCCCATAAATAATCTCCAGATAGCTGTCAATATTTAACAAGAATGATTTAAAGTTACAATAAAGAAGATATCACTCTCTTTCTCTTTGGTGGCACCTATGGCAATAGGTGGCAAATGTAGTGTGTTTGTTAGAAAACTAAGTCCGGTGATTATTTTAAATCCAGCTCCTGATACTGCAAATGCACAGGCTTTCATCAGTGGGTCATTATTATTAAATGACTAACGTGTAACCTCATTTGGTGACAGTAACTTAATAGACATTCATTTACATGAAAATTTTTGAGAAAATTCCTTGAATTTTAACTTTAATTCGTGACTTTATCTTAAAGCTGTTTTAAACTACGGTCTTCTTTACAGAGCTGGCAGCCTACATTGTGATATGTAGTCCCAGTTAGAGCACTGATTATCCAGATTTGGTCATTTTAGTCATTTGTGTACCTGTTTGCGGGTGATCTAATCAGACTTGTGCAAAAGTGAGATGGACCAGCTTATCCTGGATAGCAAAACATGAGACTTCCAAAAAATGTATGAATTATACGTTTTTTGAACACAACCAGGGTGCTGGTGCTCGTGCACAGGGCAGGGGGCCGGCCATGGATGTTTAAAGAGAAAGGCTTTTGTGCATGTGCACGGCGTATTTGTCTGGGTGTTGAGTTCAAATATCAACAATCTTCAAATCAGAATCTCAAACTCCACCTTTAAAACCACACAGGTCCACCTCATGGTGGCGCTAGAGGAGAGGTCAGAGGTCAACAAAGTCAGCAGGATTCATCAGGCAACAAGAATGTCTTTATAAAAAATAATGGCAGTCCATGAAATAGTTGTTGAAACATATATTCAGTCTGGACTAAAACGGTCGACCAGCCAAACACGGACAGATGGACATTACTATTCATAGAGCTGCTCATAAAAAATCCTCCCACCAGCACCTGTAAAGCTGTCAAAACTGAAGCATAAAAATGACTAGTTGTGGGGTGAAGTGGGGTCATGAGGATTTTTGTCACCTATGAACAGACCCAGGCTCTCAATGAGACTGGTATCTCCTCACCAAACTCTCGGAAAGAAAATGAATATGCTAATTTCCTAAAATGACTTCTTTGGGACTTATCCATGTCGCTCCATTGGTCCTGTCTGACAGGAGGCAGCATGAGGAGTTTCGGCGTAGTGAGGGCCAGGTATGACTTCTCAGCCAGAGACCGCTCCGAGCTGTCGCTGCGGGAAGGAGACACCATCAAGATCCTCTCCAAGAAAGGTCACAGTGGCTGGTGGAAAGGAGAGGTGTACGGCCGGGTGAGGAATTTGGAAACGTTATTAAAAGAGCTACATTTACAGGTTTTAAGGCGTCTCGTCTAACCTGCTCTGCTCTTGTGTCTCCAGGTGGGGTTCTTTCCAGCCAACTATGTGGAGGAGGACTACTCTGACTACTGCTGACGTGGCTCCTGAGGAGATGTGTAGACCCATTTTTGGAGGTCTGTGCGATTGCATTAACCCATATGCACGAGTGTGGCTGTGTGCGTGTGAGAACGATGCTGTTACTTGTGATCCAATGACTGTCTAGTGATGTGAATAAAACTTTTGTCCAGCCGACCTGATGGATGTCTGGTTCATATCTGTAGAACTAACTGGGAGCAAATATCAAATATGCACCGGTATCCGCTTCTTAAATTTCTGTTTTCAAAAATATGTGCATTAGTCTGCTGCTCCACTCTTCTAGGAGGGATTTCCACAACATTTTGGAACCTGGCTGCAGGAATTTGCTCTAGAGCATCAGTGAGATTGTAACTGAGGCTGGGTGATGAGGCCTGGCTCATAGTTTCTGTTTTAATTCATCCCAAAGATGCTGGATGGGGCTGAGGTCGGGGCTCTGTAGTGCGGTCAAGCTCTTGCACGGCATATTGGGAAAATCATTTCAAGTCTCTTGCTCTCCAGAGCAAACAGTCTGGTGACTTAACCCTTTGAAACGTGGAAGAAATGTTTGTTTTTCCAAAAACATGGGGAGAAGACAGCAACTAAAGACAAGGCCCAAAAAATAGCAAAAAAAGGTTCAAAAGAAAATTGCTTGAAAATAAGCAATAGATAGATAGATATATTGTTTTTTATTACATTTGGCATTTGGTAATATTATTTATAAAATGTTTTCTTATAATAAAACTAGTGGCATTATGAATATGGTTTTTGGGACATTTTGGATAAATTTCAAATACTTTTATTAAAGGTCTTCTCCAGACTGTTGCCCCAAAGTTGGGAGCATCCTTCTGTCTCTGGTGTCACTGTTCACAGCCTTCACTGACTGTGAGGCAGCTTCTCAGACCTGTCCTTGGAGGATCACTGGTCCTACATGTTTCAGCTCTCTTCCTGCTGCAGCTGATTGAAATGATCGGCTCGTTATGAGCTTCTGAAGCAGCTTGATAACAGACTGATCATTTCAATCAGCTGTTTTGCAGCAGAGATCTGAAACGTGCAGGACCAGTGATCCTCGAAGAGAGGTTTGAAAACACTGCTGTAAGTAAAGGAATCAATACCACAATACAAGTAGATCATTCAAACTTCAAAACTGGCTGGATTTCTTTCAAAAACATGGGATGAAATTGCCAGAAAATAACCTAAAATTTAGCAAAAATGACAAGAATGTAAAACACAAAAGGTAGAAAACTAACAAAAACTAAAATATATAGGTAAAATAGTTAATAATACTTATAGTAATAATAATTATGAATATAGTTTTGTGGACATTTTCCTAGTTTTTTAGTTATCTTCCAATAATTTATCTATCCAGCTGTCTTTTATGAAAACACATTTTCAGGCCATATTCTCTTCCTAATTTCTTGCTATTTGTGAGACATTTCTTGCCAAGTTGCTCGACAGCCATGCTGTCAAAAACAAACAAAGACACAAAATTGGGTTTCAAATGATAAAATGCACAGCACAAGAAAACTGTCATTCCAGGTTTCAAATGTTTAACTAAAAGTAGCCATCAGCAGTTTTGTATACTGTATTATTATTATTATTAATACAGTGACATGTATGCAGGCCTGAAGTGTTAAAGCTGGTTGATGCAAAGCTTTTAACAGCTTTACATGCTGCCGGGCAGTTTGTAACGGTGTATTTGTTTTAAAAAACTAATCTTTTGCATGAAAAATCTTAACCTGTCAAGTCACGTGTATCAGCTGTCAGATACGTATAGTGGGGCATCAAGATTAAAATTTCCCTCTTTGAAATGTAGTGGAGTAGAAGAATAATTATAGTATCAAGTTTGTGCGGTAAATACGTGATTAATATATTTACTTTCCACCACTGAGAACAAAAGTATAAAATCATGTGCTGACAGCGTTGTCAACATACTTCGACCCTTTAAATTTAATTCAGATGTTATTTCTGTAGTTTGGCAGAATTAACCCTTTGAAACTTGAGCGCATTGCCATGATTTCTTTCAAAACATTGGAAGAAATCATGGCAATGCGCTAAAAATTACCCAGAAATTAGCAAGACATTAGAAAAAAAGTACAAGAAAATTACTTGGAAATTGGCATAATAATAATAATCAATATATTAAAAAATATAGCTAAATATAGTTTATAGTTTTTTTAAATATAGTTTTCTTTTTTAAAATAATTTTCTAAATCTACTAATTTCTTGAAATTTGCTTTTGGGAGTTTTTTTTTTTTTGTCTTTTCAAAAGACAAACAAATCAGAGTTCACAGATTTAAATACAAGTGAATTGCATCTGAATGTAGCACAAGAAAACCGTTCCAGGTTTCAAAGGGTTAAAAAACAAATGTTTTTGCACATGGCAATCTTCTCCAAAACTAGAAAGCAAAGACTTACCTCATCCTGGACCAGTGGAAGACGTGAAAATAAAGTGAAATGTATGAACAGTTTTCAATTACCTGCTTGTACAGATAACATGGATGTTACTGACATTAACAGACCTTTCTTACAGCAGACATTTTGACATGTCAGATTAGTGTATTAAAATCTAAAATATAAATACGTAAGAGTAAACAATTAGCACAGTATATAAATTTTCAATATATAAAATAATGTATAATATGCTGAGTATGTAAAAATATAAACGTAAAAAACACAGTACTAGACAATTAGCACTAATATGTGACAATTTAAATGATAATATGGATAATGTGCTGGGTGTGTAAAATGTGTAAAATGTAAAACTGCGCCTAATGCTACAAAGCAATACATAAAAAAACTAGTATGTAAGATAAAAATATAAAATTATAATAGCAGCATTCCACTTAAGAGGAGACCCTGGCATTCTCCATGCTGGCTAACTGGGAAATTTACTCTGCTTTTCCCACTATGACGAATCTAAATGTTGAGAAAAAAGTCCATTGAAGAAGTGTTACACATACAGGAGTTACTTCAGTCCCTTCCTGCATGAGTAAAAAAAACACAACTAATGGACAACAATGACCAACACTCAGCCTTGTAGGTAGGTAAATATCTGCTTTAATTCCAAAATATCAAAACAATAACTGTAGAACAACAACATCTCTTTCACATAGTTTTGGGCAAAACTCATAAGATAAAACTAAGGGCAATGTAATTTCTGTTTTCTGCTCTGGAGATAGCACTCCTCTCTTTTGACTGTGTTGTGTGATCATGGTGGTTTTTCACGAGAGATCCCGTCTGCGTGTGTGTCTTAACGGGGACGAGGGTCATCTGTGTGGAGCTGGCCTGTGGTCCTGCTCTGGTCTACTGGTAGTACAGCTCCAGATTCATCCCGTCGTGGATTTCATCTGCAGAGTTTGTGGTTAAGTTCAACAGATCAGGATAGTTTCTGAAGCCTGAGCAAAGAGGCGCACAAGTCTTGTTTCCACCTGAAGTTTAACACGGGATTATTGCCCAATGAAGCCAAAATCAAACTAGTTATATAGATATTCACCCCATGTACAGTTGTCATGAATGTTGAAATTAGCTAAAGAGACCAAAACTGTTTTTGGTCCAGGCTGTAAACATGTTGATGGGCCAGAGTGCTCCAGGGATGACATGTTTCTGCAGAATGACCAGGACGTTAGCTCGCCCTGGCGCCCTCGTCAAAAAGCTTGTGGGATTTTTTTTCAATGGATTTTTGATTATTCCAGGGAATAAACTCTGTGGTTGACAAAATTTACACGTTTTGTTCAGCATGATAATCTTCACAAATGAACTCCACTTTCAGGATTTTGGAAGCCGGAAGTACAAAGCTAATGGTAAGTTATTAAAGAACTACACCACAGCGGTGCTGCCACCACTCGGCTCGGAGGCTGTAAGGTTCGGCACGGTTCGATGTGACGATGTTCTGTAGTCTCATTTCTCCCCTTTCTTTTTTCCAGTATTTATTTACTGATGTATTTTATGTCATTGTCTTAGGGACAATTTAACCAAATATTTCTGTAACATAAAGCATGACCTTTTTGGTCAAGTTAAAGTTGGAGGATCTACTTCAAATGTTGAAAAAAAATTGAAAACTTTGTTCCTTTATCCTGTGACAGTAATGCAAGTGACATTCGGTAAATTATTTTTAAAAATAAGTTATTGAGATTTTACAATGCAACATTTGAAAAAAAAATCATATCCTACTTCCCATGTCTTAGAAATTTTCTGATAACAGAAAAAAGTCTGTAATAATGTCACTGACAGATAAATTTATATTAATGGCATTTCTATCTGATGCTTGTTAGTGACAGTGAGAGAACAGATGAAACGATTGTTTAAAGGATACAGTCTTCCAGAGATATGTGGTCCTTGAATATGGTATACCTGTGGGAACAGAGGAGGAACAGTTAGCTGCTAATAGTGGACAGTGACAGATACACTTTTTACAGTTAGTATTTCAAACAAACAACTTACCATTTCTTTAATACAATCTTGTCACATCGCGTTCCTGTCTGGGCAGCAATCAGCTTCTTTAGATCTCCGATTGTATCCCCAGAGCTGAAACATGGGGGTTAAGGAAGTAACAACGTGGTAACTCAGAAAAAAAACAAAACATATATATATATATATATATATATATATATATATTATTTTTTTTTTTTTTTTTATATTAACACGATATGTAGGTAGTATTGAAGCCAATGTAACAAGCAAACAGCACTGGAGTGATATCCATCAACAACATATTTCTTAAGCAAACTACAAGTCCTCCCCAAGGCTGTCAGAAATTTGAAAATATGACGATTCTGGTTATGACACATTGGTATAATTTTGTCGATTTCTTTCTTCTTTTTTTTTTAATAAACATGTCATTCAATCCTGCTAGAGGGATCTGGGGCTCAGTGCAAATCATTCATGATAATATCAGTATAATTGTTAATATGATAAAACAATCAACATCGTGATAATAGTAATATTTAAACTTGTTCACATAATGATGTCATATCGTTACACATGGCAGCAACAAGCATGGCTGAGGGCAAGTTGGCTGCTGGTCACTGTTGTTCTTTACAAACGAAATAAATGACAGAAATTTTGCTATTTTTCAGGAATTAGAAATAACACATTTCATTAGTTGAGAAATGGTAAAACCCACTGATAGACGTAGAAGGGAACCAATACAATTCATTTATGTAAAAGTGCAATGTGGAGATACCAGGTTGACAATGATAAAAAGTTCTCGTAATTAGTAGTACAAAAACATTGATTATATTTTTCAGTATTTTGTCACATAATAAAGAATATCTTACTGCAAAAAATACCCTTAAATATAGTGATATTATTTGGGGTCATAGTGTCCACCCTTAGTTCAGAGAATGTTCAAAATAAATGCTAAATAAAACCATTTAAAGTTGTATGTCCCTCACCTAAGCTGAAAAAAATAACAACTCCTTCCCAGTGCTTATAAATTATTTGACATACCTCCCCCGTTTTGCAGCACCCTCTCCCTTCGCATAAATAACGAACAGTCCCTTGTGCACGACACTGTAAACTCTACTTTTACAGTAACGTACGTGGGCCCAAGTGTTACACGTGTGTCAGGACGCATTATGAGGGTTATTTCCACAGTTTCAGTGAAGGATACTTGCACTTGACGCGGACTTTCTTGCCCAGACGATCATTGCAGACCACCTCGATCATCTTCAGCTCCTGACAGCACAAGACAACATATCAGAGGTAGAACACCGGGTGTGTGTGTGTGTGTGTGTGTGTGTGTGTATGTGGAATCGCTCTAAACCGTGATCCACACAGCTCAGGGCGTTGATACTAGTACATTACAGCTAGTTGAGAGCTAATGTGGATTATTCAGTGTGCCACACAGCAGAAACAGAGCTTTTGAATCAGTTAAAATCACACATGTTGCTTTGTTGGCTAACAGCTAGCTAGCACTCACAACGCCGCTACATACATTATTGTAGAGACCGATAATGTTACAAAGCACACGCGTAAACCAACATCCCCTCTTGAAAATACCGAGCTTTAAATTCCATCTACAATAACTGGGAGTTTAATGTGACATCCATACCTGGGACTTGACGACAGAATAACGAATATTTTCAGTAATATTTTCTGGAAGGCTCTGCGTCCTGCTGATGCTGCTTGTGTTATTAGCGTCTCGACCAATCAGATGCGAGCAGCGGTGATTGACAGTCCGAATCAGCCTATCACAGGACAGTCCGAGGCGGAACTTGATTCTGAAAACAACGCGTGCCGTAAACACCGTGCTATCTGTCGCGGTTTGCCTAAGCTGCAGCCAGACCTGTCACACGGTAGCTTCATTGAAATTAAATTTGTGAAACGCTGCAGCAGAACAAAATAATGGCAGACGAGGAGAAGTTACCGCCGGGGTGGGAGAAAAGAATGAGTCGCAATTCAGGTAAATAAACAAAACCCCAAGAGCAGACTGACACTAACGTTAGCTACCTAGCTAGATGGTGAAATGTAAGTAAACTTAGCTCAGCAGCTAGCAGCCCAGCATCGTGGATTACTCTCGAAATGAGGGCGGTAGAGGCCTAACTTTAATGGAGAAATGCTAAAATTAGTGATGGTAGCTCGGTGTTGATGGTGTGTTTTGTTAAATGCGATTAATAGCTGTTATTATGTTTATTATTAGATGATCGCGCGCCAGAGCTGATCTGCTGAAGGGCCCTGCCTGACGTCATTCTGCTCCAGAGCCTCACGTGCAGCCTCAGCAGGATTTTACTAATTTATTATTTAGTTAAAACACAGATCTTTTTAAGTTTACTTTTCTTCCACTCAACTATGGCCTATAAGTCGCAGCACAGCAGTAGTGGGAGAAGTATTTAGATCATTTAGGTCAAAGCACTAATACCACACTGTGGAAAAAAGCCACTGCGAGTAAAAGTCCTGCATTAAAACCTTAGGGGTTTTTTTGTTTTTAGTTATGCAGAATTTAAACAATGGTGACTTTACAGCTACAAAACAAACAAACAAAACAACACACACAGAAGGATAGAAAAGAGAAATAAGCTGACACACTTCATTCTGCAGAAAAATGTTCCCTGTCAGTGTTTTACTGTTATTTTTTGATATTGCATGACAGTATGGGCTCAAGCATCACCATCTACAATCAGGCACCTCGCATCATTATATAATCAGGCAATAATGGACAAAAAGCCTGTCAGATGGCATCACTGTCAAATATTAGAACAATAAAGCCTTCTCAGCTTTGACAGCTTTATTTTTTTTTTAAAATAGTTTTCAAATGCATTCACAGTCTAGCTCTAGATCATTCCAGAGTTATCCAAAAACAAGACAGTAACAGAGAAACTAGGAGTAGCGTGAATGGCAGTTGTGAAATGACATATTGTAAATCTAAATTTGGCTTAATTTCAGCTTTTTCTATAAAGGGCTGTCAACTCTGCAGCACATTACCAACTGAAACGAAAGACAATAGCTAAACACTCTTATGCAACACATCAGTTTTATACTCTTTATAGGAACTATGTTAAATTGCATCATCCCTATCAAATCGAAATAAGTTCAATTTAAATCTGTTTGTAGAAATTGTTTGTAATCTTCATAACTATGTTTTCATTACTTTGAAGTCACTTGAAAATAAGTTTTGTTTTTGTTACCTTAGACTGAGCCATTTATATATACCATATCTACATACAGAGCAGGTTTGCCATGTTGTTCTACAGTAGTCCAGTACGGACACCTTAAACTCTGTCTCTAGTTAGAGCAGTTTGTGTTTTTGTGTAGACCACCATAGTTCTGCACACTTGGCACATGTAAATGCTTCAGTTGTGCAGCCTCATAGCTAAATGCCACTATAAATACTCCACCATTGAACCTGAAGAAGTAGGGTAGATGTTTAAAGTTGCATAAAATGGAAATTGTCAAGTAAAGTAAAAATACCTCAAATTTGTACTTGAACAAATATACTTAGTTCCATTCCACCTCACAATGTGGCCTATCTCTAAAGATCCTTATCAATACCTTCAAACTGCTAAAAAGCTTTAAATGATGGTGTCTAATGTGCGAGGATTGGCTCGTACATTCACATTAGCATATGTGGCCCAAGTTTTTTTGCTCTTAATGTGACACAGATCAGATTTTTTTTCTCAGTGTAGAAATCCATTTTGTTCCACTCTGATCTGCTAAAGGAGAGTAAATTTTGGACTTTAGTTTGGTTCTGATACCTCAACTCAAGCTCCGCCAAATACCAACCCTCTCCTCTCCCCGTATTTAAATTCTGTACATCTCACCATGTAAAACTTAGTGGAATCACTTTTTATGTCGAGCTGTTATGAGGCCAGAGATTGCTGCTGTGCGCTAATATTGAGTTGGCTGCTCACTGTGACTAAATTAATTCAAATGATTGCAGAAATCGTGCTGTTTTAATGACTTTGCTCTCTTTGCCCTCCAGGCAAAGTATACTACTTCAACCACAAAACCAATAGCAGCCAGTGGGAGCGTCCGGTGGGAGATGGCCGCGGAGAGCCAGACAAGGTTATTATGTTAAATATTTTAAATGTTTTATTTATTTATTAATTTTCATTACAACTCTAAACTCTTATAAGAATCAGAATCCATTGTATTGCCAAGTAGGTTTTCACATCTAAGGAATTTGCTTTGGTGTTTTGTTGCACAAAATAAATAATAATGTGATTACATGGACGTGAATAACCCAGTTATGAGGTTTGTCCTTGTCATGATCATATTCAGTATACAGTTCCTACATTAATACGGAGATTTTTACATCCTGGTTACTCTAGCTAGTATATTTGGGTTTCTCATAAACAGAATATGGTGTTTACATGCTCAAACACATACACAGGATGCTCCAAAAACCTTATCAGAGATGGGTTATTCGTGTCCACGTAAATGCACTCATGGTGAGAAAAACAAAAACTTAAAAAAAGAAAAAAAATGGTGTTGCAAAGGTCAAGAAACATAACTACAGAGTAGAATAAAATTATAATAACAATATCTGAAAAATACTATAAGATATGTACGGTATATCTGAGTTAAAATAAAAGAGATTTGTAGTTTTGAGGGTCAAAGTAGGAAGTGTAAAAAGAGCATTTACAGAACATAACAACAACATATTTTTAATTTTTTAATGATGTGATGATTAAAACTGGTAATTGGTGGACGGGGCCTTTATAAAGCTCTGGGAAAAGAAGGAACAGTGACATTGGGCGGTTTTCAGAAATAATAGCAGCCGGTTTAATGTGCTGAGTCAAATTACCACAACACTGCTGATTTTACACTGTGGTTTCAGTCCTTTATTTAACTTTACTGTAACAGAAGTGTATTTAGTAGTTTAACATATTAGTCTACAGTAGGAGAAGATCTCAAAATACAGACAAATATATTGTGCATCACAATATAGCCGAAAATATTGTAGTGTTATTTATAGGCCACAGAGCCCAGCCCTGTGTGAAGCCTGTGTTACTAACAGCCTGTGGCATTAATGACGAGTACTAATGTTGTTGGCACACACTGTGATGATCACATCTTTTTCATAATCTTTCACCCCTCATATTATCAGAAACCATCGGCTCACGTGTTTAAACGCAGAAAAAGTGAAAGTATTTAAAATGGCACGTGGATATCCAGGACTTCTTGTTATTTGTAGAATTTGTCTTTACATGTGATCAGACAGGCTGTCAGGACTCGGATCTTAAAAATAAACGTGTTATTGGAATTTGTCTGAAAAATGTTAAGATTTCAGTTTTAATGAACTTTCAGTTTCATTTTCTGAAAACTCAGCTTCGTGACTGTTCTTGTTTTCAGTACAGTATTAAACACGGCACATCCTCCCCGACGTAAACAGACGCTTCTCTTACTTGTACATGAATACAGTGAGATAAAATGATGCAGTCACTTTTTGGCCTTGTATGGTTGTGTTATTGTTGTTGTCGTTGATGGGTTTTTGTTTTTTTTTAACAAAAGTCCGTCACTTCTAACATTGCTGGTTGTCTGTTTTTCTTAATTTAGTAAACATTTGTCAGTTTACTGCCTGTTTGTGTACTTGACATTGCTACATCATCTTATTTCAATTTTTCAGAGCTGAAGGTGCAAATTCACAATGACAATAAATAGAAATGCCTCTAAATGTACTGAGCACAGTGAGATACTGGGTAAGATGAGACCCTAAATTCAGTCTTTTTTTTCCTGTGCTGTTATCTGCCTGAATGTTCAGTATACCGTACAGCCAATGTACAGAATGGTAACCATGGCAACAAGCATCATGCAAAGCAATGAGTCTGTAAATGCAGAAACAGGGAGTGATCGACTGTAAGAACCTTTTTGATTTTGTTTTTTGACGATATCTGATATGCAGTTATATAAAACAACTGTTTTGGCCAATAAACAATAAAAGTATATCCTTTTTTTCCCACCGAATTCAAATGACCATCAAGTCTCTTCAGTAGTGGAATTAAAATGCATACTCTCATTGTGATGACCCGCCAGCAGATGGAGACATAAACTGATTTTCAGTGTATGTAATAATCATTCGTTGTGCAAAATAAGAAGAATATTTCAACTTAGGGTTGATGTTTTTTTACGTGTTCACTCTGTCAATTAAAAAATATAATATTATGCATCATTATTTTACTGTATAGGGGAATCTGTGAGGTTTAAGGGGTTAACAACTTTACTTTTACAACTGGAGTAAGAATCTCAAAATGATTCATTAATAATTAATTTACTTTCCAGTGACGCATAAAGTTTAAAGTTGTGTTAGTAAACCATAAAGAATAACGTTTTTGACTTGAATAAAATAAATAATAGAAACCCCAAATTTTATTTTAATAATTTATCAACAATGATAACGCATTACTTACAAATTATATGTTTTGAACATTATATGTTTTATTAGACAGCAGTCTGGCTTATGTTAAATACTGTCTTTATAATGTCTTGCTGCCATTGTTATGTGAATTTTATCATTTGCCAGCTGGCTGACACTGGCATATATATGTTGGTGGTGGTGTTGTTTTGTACTGTTCTGCTATTTCTTGTTGGTTTGCGTGACTTGTGTTCAGTCTTGGGTGTTCCTGTTTGTTGTAGCTGTTTCTGTCTTTATAATGTCTTGCTGCCATTGTTATGTGAATTTTATCATTTGCCAGCTGGCTGACACTGGCACATGTACAGAAATGTTGATTAATGTGTGTTCTTATAAAACAAATTGAAGTGAAATAGACAAGTCTCATTGATTCTGATCCGTTTGTTTCTGCACTCACTCAGGTACGCTGCTCTCACCTGCTCGTGAAACATAATCAGTCACGTCGTCCATCTTCTTGGCGGGAACAGATTATCACACGAACTAAAGACGAGGCCCTGGAGCTCATTCAGAGTACGTAAGGCATCAGGGAGAGAGGGGACGTGGTGCGATCAGGTCAGATCAGCATCTTTAGTTTGTTCCTAATTTCTCTGTTCTGTGCAGAGTACATAGAAGAGATCAAGTCTGGAGAGGACAAGTTTGAGTCTCTGGCTTCACAGTTCAGCGACTGCAGCTCAGCTAAGAACGGTGGCGATCTGGGATTATTTGGCAGAGGTACACACTCACACACATGCACAAACTCACATAACTTCCTATTCATGAAAACCCAAACACAGGAGTTGTACACATGTGCCATAGGTTACTAAATATGTGTGTGTGTTAATATGTTGTTGTTGTTATTAATTGAGTTACCATGATAACGCAGATAAACACTGTTGCATAAGAAATGGAAATGCCAAACATGTCGTGTGCTAATTTGAAGCTAGGGAGGGAAGCTGGAAATGATTTAGTGTGTTGACTAATGTTGGTTTTGTTATTTTCATGGCACTTGTAGTTATTAACATAAGCAAAGAATTAAGAACAAAAATATGCAAATATGCAGTATCATGAGGTTCATGAGCATTCTGTAAAGGTCAGTGCTTTCTGTGCATGCACAGAGTTTCAGTGTTGATCAGTTCCTATTTGTTTTTCTTTTATTGCGTTGTCATTTCTGGCAGCGTTGCTCTTATTTCCCAGCACTGCGCTGGCAAGCTCCCAACTTAACAGTCATTACTGCCATGCCCATGTGACACAGCCACAGATGAAAGTGAAAGCTTATAAACTATAGTAAATGAATAATTAGAATCAATGTTAGTCTTTGTATAGTGCGACTGTAAGTATGGTGAAAGATAATAATGATAAAATAACTAGAGTTATCACTGCGCGGTTGTATGCCTCCACCAACTCGTCAAGTTGCAGCTTAAGTTTACATCCACGTCTGTGCAGACTCTCGTACCCACGACAGACGACATTTTTCAATAAGAAATGTTGCTGCAAAGAAGTTACACATCATACAGGGTTCCCATGGTCATAGATAAAACCTGGAAAATTCCCTATTTCCCAAGCACATTTTCCAGGCCTGGAGAAGTCATAGAATTAGAAAAAAAAAATTATTGAAAATTTTGTAAAAGTCATGGAATTTTGTAGTGTGTGTAATGAAAATTTCATTAATAACCTTCATCGTAAAGTAACGTAAAAATTAATTTATTTTCTGGAGCTGACGGTGCAACGTAGCTTTAATATGTGTCGATGTGTGACAGCTTGTTCGCCATCATCATGTATGTTTCTTGTTTTTTCCTGCGATATGTCTCTTTTCATGTGTGGACTCCAGCTGAAATTATGTCTAAAAAGACTGATTCTGATCATTTTAAAAATGCTAAGCAAGTGTGGCAGGAAAAAAAAAATACTACAAGTCCTTGAGAACTCATGGAAAAGTTTTGAAATTTTGTTTGTGAAAAAATGTGGGAACCCTGATTCGAGCACGTGGAAGCTTCACACACACTTTCAGCCCAGCGACACAGAAGTTACAATCACGAATGTTAGTGTCACCATTTCAGTAACTGACCAAATGTCTCCCCTTCTGTGATACAAAATAATGGCCAGTGTTTCTGCAGAATATAATGATGTCACAGTGAGTTTGACCTTTGACCTTTTTGGATCTGAAACGTCATCATCTCACTCTGTTAGACATTTGTGCGAAATTTTGTAATAATTAGCGCATGGATTCTTGAGTTACAGACAAAAACATGTTTTGTGAGTCACAGCGAACTTTAACCACCAAATTTTCATCAGTTAAAGTGAAAGTTTGTTAATTAATTCATCCAAGAGAGAGTTTGTGCCAAATTTTAGGATATTATAAGAGGAGCTGTAAATATTGATACTTTTAAATGTAAACTAATAATCTTTTTAGTCTGGATTTTATGTAGTGTCTTAGTATCAAAATGTTATGGTTTTTACGTATTGTTTATTATTATTGCACGTTTTGTTTTTTAAGATCTGTTTTTGCTTTTTTCATAAGTAGTTCTTGTTTTTGTTTTCTCAATCAAACCATAAAGCACTTTGAATTTGCATTCGAAGTGTTTGAAAGCTGCTGTATGAATAAAATTTGTTTGATTGCTTCTAGACCTTCTTGTGATTTATATCACAAATGATGAGGTCACAGTGGCCTCAGTCAGTGGAGTACAAGTGTACGTTTGTGCCACATTAGAAGAAAATCCCTCAGTGGGTTTAATGGGGCATCAGGTTCACGAGAATGGGACAAACAACATAAAAAAAAGATTTAAAAAAAAAAAGAAAACATGGGACATGCAGGTCACAGATGATAATGAACAACATTTTCTATGTGCGAGTGGTTATTTGAATGTGGATAATCGTGTTATTAGTTTAATGTACAACATTTGTGTTTATGTTTTAGGTCAAATGCAGAAGCCTTTTGAAGATGCCTCCTTTGCTCTCAAAGTGGGAGACATGAGCGGTCCTGTTTTTACTGACTCTGGAGTCCACATCATCCTTCGTACTGGTTGAAAGGAAGAAGCCACACACTGTACTCTCCGCTTATGTCTTCACTCACACACACATACACACACACACACACATACACACACACACACACACACACACACACACACACACACACACACATGCGTACACAGTCCAACCCAACCAGACCTGAATTTATTTTAATGACACGCAGCACCCAATAAACAAAGCTTATGAGCTGAATTGCGTTATTTTAAGTGGGATCATTTTATTCCAAGCACTATTTAACGTGTATGAATACTGAAATCACACTGAACATTAAAGAGTATTGCAGATTTTTCCTGTTAGACCTCAAGCTTTTATTAACCGTGGCGATGCCATCACGTAGAAACATGAGTGCCTGTGAATCTGTTGGAGTGGAAACAGTTTCACACGAAGAGCAAAGTTTGAGAATGCGTCTATAAAAGCTTGTTTTTGTATGTGCATGTCTTCAGAAGGACCATTTACTGTATGTTTCCCTGCAACCTTTATCATTTCTGCTGTATGTGTGCCAAAGCAGATACTCCATCTGGTTTTGGAAAATGGAAGTTTAAAAGGCTTTTCGAGCAATTACTGACAGCTAAAGTTAAAGAAAGCACCGCTGTTCTGAGTTCTCTGTGTTTAGCTCTGATTTCATGGGATGGTCGTTTGCAGATATCCAGTAACATAGAATCATTTGTTTTCATAATACACTTTATAAAGTGCATGTTTCCCTTTCCATAGGATATGCAAAGATGGCACGGATAAAAAACTTCCAGGTTTTAACAATCAGCTCTGCAGCTTTTAAAAGCATCAAAGTTCAGATGAACTATTACACTGTTGTGTGATCTGAGTTTTTCTTTCGTCAATAAAAATCTCCTTTTTTTTTTGTAACTCTGTTGTTTTGGGTCTTGTTTCGAACAGAATGAATTGATGGGCGGAGTCATTGTGTGAAATGGTTCTGTTAAGTTGTGCAGCTCAAAGTGCTTCATGTGTAAATACACAGATGCAACAACCTAAAATCACTAAGTGTATTCTGGTCAGAAGAATAATGGTACAAAAAATCCTCCAGATGTTTCAAAATAATATTCAAGTCGTAATTTCCAAACTCAACTATGCATTTTTTGAAACCAGTGATTTCTGATGTTAGCATTTTTCTTTTGATTCATTATTGTGAGCGTGTTTTTCCTCTGTGTTGTTTTTATATCCCACAAATTCACCTCAAGGTCATTTCCTTCAACCTGGACGTGAGGGCCATTCCCCTCTCCGTTTTTACTATCCTTATCTCTTTTGGTTTGTTACTCTATTTTTTCCTTTATTTCCTTATAAGCCCCATTGAGATAGAGGATAAAAGGCTTCATCCTCCGTTAATTTCTCATCACAGAACAAAGGCTTTTTGTCTCACCGGTTCTGATTTTGACGCCTAGAAGAGGAGAAGAAACCTCAACAGGTAGAAAACAGTTTACATTTCACAGTTTTTAATAGATCAGACTGAGAATTGATTTTAAAAAATGCATCACTGCATGATACAGTAGAAAGAGCAGAAGATGAAAACTTAATAAAGTTTACAGAGCAAGTTACAGCAGGTCCTTTAGTCCAGCAGCAGTCAGGGTCTTTAACGAGACGGCATACCTTCATGTAACACTGTTGTTGTCTCTGTCTCCATCAGCGATCAGCGTGACACTACTTCCACCCCAGGTTATATTTCTATTCTATTAATTCGTAGTCATAAATATTCACATATAAATGTACATTTTCATATTTTTTAAACATTTATACTGTGTAACATGCCTGTGTATCATCCTACTGTGCAATATTTGACCACTTATTTCTATGTCTTTACAGGAAATACACTACGTACCATGTGAGTATTTCAGATGTGCAACTATTACTTTTGGATATACAGTATTTGTTTAAGTGAAAAATGTATATTGTTTTTATATTATTTTACTTTTGTTCTATCTAATGTGTATATAATAATTTATCCCTTTTTAGCACTCGGGTTTCTTTTTCTGCTTTTTTGCTCCTCCGACTCTTGTATTTCAAAGGTCAAAGCTGTAATATGAAAAAAGCCTTACTTTATTGTGTCTTGGGATTGTATGGATTTGCAAGATTATTAGTGATGCTGAACCCTTTAAAGATCTCTACTGTTAAATCTTTTGAAGCTCCCAGGTTGTAAAAGTTGTAACTGTATGAACGTCTTGTACAGTAGCAAAGTGGGCCCAGTGTTGTAATCACAGTTTATATGTCGTGCGTAATTTTCTCAAGTTGCGCCTCCCTCCTGTTAAGTCAGGATCATGCAGATGACAGGTGTGTGTGTCTACAGAGTGTGATTTTATATTCACTTGGATCCACTTACGTGAAAATCATACCTGAAGCAGGCCAGCATCTGTAAATTATTCTGAGGCTGCGTGGTTATAACAGCTTTATCAAAGTCAGCAACATAGTGCTTCAGGATAGAAACAGAATGACAGCAGTCGACAATAATCCTGCATTATGTTTTTCTGAATGAATTAACATTAAAAAAAAAAACACATTTCTTTAAGTGATCATACTTCCAAAATATCTTGCGCTTGACATGTTCAACAGTCCACAAAGGTGCTACAATTATCTCCACTGTGGTCTTAGAGCTTAAAATGTTGCTATAAATGTATTTTTATACTCTGTTATCCATCCAGTGCCAATAGTAGAACAATTCTAACTCACAACATGAGACAACAATTATAATAAACACCGTGTGCAGATACAGTTGATGAGGTGTGTCAATGCCAGGAAATAGCAACAAAACTTCATCACCATACTAATCAAATTCTTCATCTGGGCAGTCTTTCTAGAAAAGTGCTCATAAAATTGTGTATTTATACAACATGTTATCATTTGTAAAATGTGTTAAACATTAACGAGCAGTTACTTAGTGAGCCATTACTTCCCCAGACAGTAACAGCTGTCAAGTTTCTGAATCAGTCAGGATGATAAACACCATAATCACGATTAAATACGTACACATAGCAAAAGCCACAGCTCTGAGGGTAAAGGCTATTTTATATTTTGGGCCTCAAGCAGCAACATTCTCTTAAATTTCTTAAATTCGATTTTCTCTTAATTTTCCGGTGGGAGAAAATATAAGAGAAGTCAACTCCAACTGTAGCAAACATTCTTAACCACCCAAATTTGCTCTCACCAAGGCGTGCTCAATGCTGAATCTCACCTGATTATAATTCACATATTAGCATAGGTAACACCCCCTTAACACTATACAAGGGCAGGTGTGGTACTGTGTGCAAATACTGCATTACACCAAAAAAGACTGAAAGACAAAGAACTTATGCAGTAGTGAAACTGACATACTGTTAAATAAACTTAAAGCAAATGTGATTTCAGGGAAATGTATTGAAGTATTAAAAGTAAAAGTACGCATGTACTAGGGTTTAAATAAATTTAATAAATCAAAATAATTAAAAGCATACAGTATGTATGAGAAGCTGGAACTATAAAATGTATTATTTGCATGAAAAATGACTTACATGATGATATAAATAGTTTCCAGTTATTTTTTTTAAATTAACTGACCATTTTTTTCCAGTTGCACTTTTATATTTTCATATTTTTGGTTTGTGTGCTAAAATATGTAATAATACTGGTGGAGTAAAAAGTCAAACGTTTGTCTGACGTTAAGTGGCATAGAAGTAGAAAGTGGCATAAGATTAAAATGCCCAAGTAATGAAAAATAACCTCAAATATGTACTTCAGACAGTAAGTAAATGTACTTAGTTACATTCCGGCTCTGGTCATTATAAATACTCTGAATCCTCATCTAAATTTAGTAAAATGATATTCATGTGCTTTTTTAAACATTCCTCAAGTATAAAACTCTTTGCCTTGTGTTGAACAGCAATTTGTGGACTGTGAAAGCAAATATGTATTTCCCTTATCTTGGTATGAGTGCTCTCAACCAATTTTCTCTTACCTAACAGAAGAGCAAAACTAAAATAAAAAAAAACTCAAAAATCAATGGGTACTAACAAAATACGAACAAATCCTGGATACAAGCAAAAATAAGTAAATAAATTTTCGTTCGTGTATCGTTTCTTTCATGAGGTCCACTTTGTGCAAGATCTGACGAAAGACCAAAATTAGTCCGTCTTTTAATGCTTTCCATCCTCCTTACTCTGTCTGCAGCACTAATCTCCAAGTTTATTGAATTCCACTGAACATTTTAACCTTTAAAAACAGGTCAGGTATCATTCTGAGCATATTTCATGACACTGAGTTTCCCATAAATATTTAAATTTGTGGTTTGTGCTGTTTTTGTTTGTTTGTTTGTTTGTTGTGTTTTACTATAATAAAGCCAGTCTCTCTGCATAGTATATCTTAAATGATACTCAATGATTTCCTTTTTCTGCTCTAAATTATTTCAGTGTCTCTTTGACTCCAGCCATGCTCTCCTTCTCAGCGGCACCCCTTCTCCACCTGAGTCTCCTGCTCTTTCTGTCGAGCCACTCACCTGCTCTCTGCTGCCGGATCGGGGACAGCAGTGAGTGTCAGTCTGCTTCCTTTGTGCCAGGCCACAACCTGGCGGGGGAGGGATTTGATGTGGTCACCCTGCAGCGAAAAGGAGCCTACGTGGTTGACATGAAGACCTACCTGACCCCAGATGACACCTGTACTCTCTGCGCCAATCCTCTTCAAGGCAACATCCTGCAGAAAGTAACTAATACAAAAATACTGACTCAGCTGTAACAGTTACACAGCTTCATTTGTGCGTGTTAACCACAGTGTATTCCTCTTCATTTTCAGCTGCCAGTCTCTGCTGTGGACTGGCGCTCATTCAGCCGATGCAGTGCAGACCTCTACAGCAGTGTGCACACCTCTGTGAGGTATTGTGTATCAGCGATTTTTAAATTTCATTGTCACTCGAGATGGGTCATTAAATTCTTGTGAATAATTTCTCCTCTGATCTTTTCTTATGCCTCTAAAGCTCAACAATGTATCTTGCAGCTCCTTGAACTCAGCTCCCTATTTACTCTCCACAGATCACATTTTATGTTAACGTCACCTCACCAGTCCAAACATTTCCTGTGAAACAAAGCTGACCTTTGAAATGAAGGAGTTTATAGTAATTCTTTCCTGTAAATTGTGTCCACAGCTCACTGATTAACACTTACACTTCCCACGACACTAACGACTGGAAGGTAGGAAACTTATCATAGCTATTGTTGACTTGAAGCTTCAATTTCTTAATATTCAAATTGTACTTGATCTATGTGTAGATGCTTTTGCTTATTTTACCATTGGAGTGTCACCTTTTGTCCTTAATTTGCTTTAAATAAACAAAGACATCACAGTAATCATAAACCGTTGACCGCATTTTCTGTTCTGATTTACAAGCAAGTTGCAACCCAAACACATACAGTATTTACAGTTTTATGGCTCATTACTTTTAAGTCTGTTATCCTTAATGTGAGTCCTTAATGCTAACAGAATCAGTACCAGTAAGTTTTTAAATCAGTAGTTTTATAGATAAATTGTGATATTTAATACACTGTGTCATGGTCATTGTGGGTGAACATTTAGCCGTGTTTATTCATTTTCTTTCTTTTTTTTCCAGGTTGGCTTAGATTTAGATAAGGTTGTGTCTGCCAAGCTGGAGGTGGGAGGAACACGCTCCACTGCGTATAAATTTGCTACAGAAAGGACCAGAGAGGACCGCTATGTCTTCAGCACTCACAGGGTCACCTGCAGCCACTATGGGTAGGATGTGAAGACCCACACGTCACTGCAGATGTTTTTTTCAGTCAGGTTTTTGTCACAAATTCAACATAACATTTGAGTAGTTGATATCCAGATTGGAAATTGTGTGGATAAAATATTATTTTAAAATAATTTACAGATTTGTCGCCCTGCCTCTAGTTACCGTGTATCAGTCAAACCGCCCCTCAGCTCCGAGTTCAGTGAGGATTTGGAAAGGCTGCCGACTTTCTACAACTCCTCCACCAGGGCTCAGTACAGTGAGCTCATACACATCTATGGCACACACTACATTCGCCAGGTAAAAAAACGCACACACAGACACACTTACTTTACAAAATTAAAAAGAAAAAACAAAAACATTTCTTTGTCTCAACAACATTGTACTTCATGTCAGGTTTACCTCGGGGGGCGACTCAGGCGAGTCACAGCGGCACGGACCTGTTTGTCCTCACTGAATGGGCTCTCCTCAAATGAGGTACACAAGCCTGCACACACAGGCCAGTACACACAGTGACCGGGTCTTATCCAACACTGTAGTATGAATGTGTGTGTGAGCGTCTGAATTAATTACTGCTGTCAGTATGAAGACAATACTTATAGTATATGCAGTCCATCGACCATTGACTATAAATATCATCACCTTTCTCCTCCTGTCCTCCAGCTCCACACCTGCTTATCACTGGGTGTCTCTGTAGGCCTGGGGAGGGTGAAATTATCTAGTAACAGACAGTCTTGCAACAAGGTCCTACAGAACCAGGACCTCTCCACCTCGTACAGCTCTGGTCTCCACCAGCACGTCACAGAGGTGGCAGGAGGCACTGGTTGGTTGGGGGAGTTTTCACTCACTCATAATGACTCCCTCGGCTACATGAATTGGCTGAAGACCCTGAAGCACCATCCAGATGTTGTTTCGTACTCCCTTAGACCATTGTATGAGCTGGTGCCAAATGAGTCACAGAAGGCAGGGATGAAGGCGGCCATAGAGCAGTACTTGGAGGAAAACGCTGTGACGAAGTCACCCAAAGAACCCAACTGCGGGTCGCACACACCTAACCTGGCTTCCAACTGCTGTCCTCTGAACGCCTGGAGGGGGACACTGGTGGTGACCATTGTCCGAGGCTGGGATCTGAAAGGAGATTTAACTGGACAGACAGAGAGGTGAGTAGAGTGAGGGTCAGGGATTGATTGATGGTGTCGAATGTAACAATATTAATTCATCTGTTTTTGTGTTTCCTCCTGGTTACAGCTATGCTAAGATGTGGTACGGATCGTTCTATCGCAGGACTCATATGATCCGGTCAAACTATCCCTGGTGGAACGCACGTTATAATCTGGGCAAGGTCAGTAAATCTTCGCCTTAATGTCCATGTAAAGTGATAATTAAAATGTGTTTGTCACATCACAGAAAGATGTGCTATTAAACACCTGACCAGGTTGACCAAATGACCAAAAAAATCGCCAAGTATGTAGAAGAAGGTCTCAAAATCATGAAAAAGTGCACAGTATTCCCTGATCTGAAATGCTGTGGCGTGTCTACTGGGGGAGTGGACGCCACGCCCAGACACGGGACTATGCTAATTGTCCTTCTCGTTTTTATACAGCTATATTGTCAGGGGCGGGATTATGCTGAGTATAGCTCCAGTGTGTCATCAGCTATGGTTTTAGGCCCGCCCAAAAAAAACTTAAAACAGGAAAATGGTGAAAAAATATAGTAAAGTTTCTTTGTAACATGTTTTCAGCAATCAGTTTCCAACATTTATAATGAAACAAATCTCTGAATTCACTTTACACCGACTTTAAAGACCAGCTCAACAGAGCAGCACACTTCACACACACAGAAAAAAAAACTTTAAAAGCATTATTCAGCCTCAGAGAAATCTATGTCTGATGCAGGCTGTAGAGATACTATTCCACCATCTGTGTGTAGCCAAAGTGGTCAAAAAGTAAAAATATAGGATTATTCACTTTATTTTCTACTACAATAAGGGTAATTGCTTTCAATTTGTCATCACCCCTAAAGCTGAGAGAGACTTAAGCTATCCTTAGACAAGAAATCAAAGTTTTGTTTCATTGCTATTCTGCTGCAGCCAATTTTTCCCAGTGGCCACTTGTGGTATTGCAGCAAAAAAATCCTGTAAATCAAAAAAATGGCTTTTCCTAATAGGCCTCCATTATAAAAGAGATGACTGTAAAACTGTTGACCATACACTTCAAACTGCAAACAAGGTCAATTATGACTCTTTATATTTTGAATGTTTGATCCATGGTTTTATATTTGTAAAACTTTACTCAAGCTGACAAAAGCATTTTAAAAATATGTGATAATATCACAATGTAAAGAGTGGTAACGTGCGCAGAACCAGCTTTGTTTAGTGTAATTTGTGACATTTATCAAAAGGACACAAGAGCACAAAACACAGCAAAAGGGTAACATAGCCTCTGAATGCAGCACAAGAAAACTGAAGTTGATCCATTAAAGGATTTAGCTTTAATAGCTGCAACATTCATGTGTTTTACAATTCATGTCACTTTTGTTTTTCACTGTACATTTAGATAACTCAGAACTCCTCTCCCTGATTAATATGCCAACAGAAACCACCAGTGAGCAAGTTACTTGTGCAAACAATACGCACTGTGCAATGCAGAAGCAGGCACAAACACACAACAACCACAATTAAAGTGATCGATGCTTATATCTTGAACTATACAAAGTAATTCCAAATTGCACAATAATAAATCCAGTATGAGATACACAATAACTTGAGTTATCAGTGTGGATTCCTAAAGTGTAGGTGCGCATGCACGATAGCTAGAGACACTACCGTGGAAGTAAACCTGGAAGCTAACGTGCCAAGACGGAGTCTATTAATTCCAATAAAGATGCTCACCTGAAATAAGGTTTCTAGCTGATTAACATTTGTGAAGTCTAGAGGAGCCAATCGAATGATTCTACGACTTGACCACTCAAAGATTTTGTTCTTACTGACAAACACTTTTTATAAGAACATACCAATGGATCAAAAAAAAAGTACAATACAAATACAATAATGATATTTTTTTAATGGTATTGATATATTTTTTTTTATCTTTTTTACTGAAGGTGGACACACACCTTGGTTTGAAGGTTGAGGTCTGGGACGAGGATTTGAAATACGATGACCGTCTGGGATCATGTACAAAGAACCTGTCGCAGGGGACACACAGGTTCACCTGTTGGGCCAAGAGAGGCGGCTTTGAGGTCCAATACACTCTGACCTGCGACCGTCACCTAACCGGAGACAGGTGTAACCGTTACAAACCATCTCCACAGTGAGAAATGTATTTTGGGGCCACGCTATTCACAAATGTTGTTCACTTCTCCGAAAAGTACAACTGAAATCACATTTACTCATCACATTTGTAGTCTAAATTTAAGTCATTATCTGTTTAAAATTCATAATGCCGTTTGTATCATGTTAGACACGACTTTCTGTGACCTCCATGTCTTCCAAATCAACAATACTTTCCTGAAAAACCTGTTGTATACAATCCTTTTAATACAAGAAACAAACATGGCTGTGTGTTTGGATATTTCTGCCCTCTCACAGTGCCTAAACAGTCTTTCAGTTGCATAAATCATGTATCAGAGGAGAGTTTAGTCTCTTGTGAATTCAGTGAGTCCAATTGTATTAATGTATGATGATGCTGCCTCATGACACTTTACGGCCACAAACTGACGACTTAGGGCATTTAAAGGATGGAAACCAAACAGCCTTAACTGGAGAGCTCAGTATAATCTGGGCAAGGTCCGTAAATCTTCATAGTCTTGTTTTATTTTATTTGGCGAGCACCATAGGAGCAATGATGCCATTGTGCTTCTTCAAGCAAACCACTGGTGGGTAAAGTGAAATTAATTAGTAAATATGTTTCTTCTGTGAAGCTTAACATGAGGATCTGTGTGGATTAACTCTGTTTTGGAGCCAGCCTCAAGTGGACAATCGATGAACTGCAGTTTTTGGCACCTCTGTGTTAGCTTCATTTTTCAACCTTGGGGGTTGACGTTTTTTCAGAACTGAAAACACAACAATAGAATAAAGATAATTAGCTAATTTGTAGAATACAACAGTATCCATACTAAAAAAAAAAATACAAACATCCTGCGGTGATGGCTCCCTGTCTCTCATTCATTGTTTATGGAGCAGCTCCAGACTTTATACCGGATCACAATTTTGAGACTTTGGTTTCTGGCTTTAAGAAAGTGTTGCTCAGGTTCACAAATATATTTAAACTTCCATGGAAACAGCATATTGCAATTCTTAATTCAGGTGGTGTGCCCCTCTGAGTAAGACTTTAATTGCAGGACTTTTACTTGTAACAAGGTATTTTTACACTGTTTCACACTATTAACTGAATACTCCTTCCACCCTGCCTGTCTGACACACAGTGGGGTGTAAATGTAAAGGCACTAATGACCTGCCCCCGCCCTGTCATGTCTTCATGCCTCCTGTGGTAAAGGTTTCCTGTGTTGCGTTTGAGCATGTGTGTAAAAACCAGCTCCTGCCGCGACCGCTGGATTCCTTCCTCTCATCTTTGGAAATGATGATTTATTCAAACGAGTGCACGGAACAGCCTGCAGGCGGTGTAAAAATAAATAAATAAATAACATAAAAAACCTCTCCCCTGCTGCCTCTCAGTCCACCCACATTACAGGACACAGCGTCTAACACACGTGTGTCTCATTTGGTGCCTGTGCGCTCCTGACAGCACGGTGGTTTCCGCTAGAAGGAAATGATGGAGAAGGAAAGTTTCTGACGCCTCTCCGTTTGGTCGGGACTGCCCGCAGGAAACCTGGACATCATTTCTCTCCTTTTCTGTTTGCTCATCCTCGGCACAGATACTGTAAATCTGAAAATCTGTATGGATTTGGGAATAACAGGGTCTCCGACACTGAAATGTCTCAGGATTGGAAATGCAGCTCCACGCCTGGCTGTTGCTTTTTATTATCACAACAGGTAAGCAAATCTGCCAGCCCCTGGAAACTGGAATTTATTGAGTCTCCTTTCAGTATCACCTTGTATTGGACTCACGCTTTACCTGAACGAGCTAAATCATTATCTGCTGCTTAATAATAGCCCACTGCTCTTTTGTCAATATGAGAAGCATTAGTGGGTAGCCAGGTTTATGTAGTTTTGTGGTATAGTGAACGCCTTCAGATCGAAATCCATTAATAAGTCTTTAATTATGACCCGAATAGCTTAGCCCTTAAAGCTCTAATATACTAAGAAGAAGAAGAAGAAGAGGGAAAAAGAAAGAAACATTTTAAAAGAAATATGATTTTTAATAACCTTAAAAGAATTACCTCAGAGTGCAATGTCATTTTGCTTTCAATGTAAGGTTATTCAATATGGTGTGCCATGCCTCTGGAAGTGATGTTACAGCCACAGATTTTACATTTTTTAATCACATACTTTCTTATGATGACCACAGTGTTGATTTTTAGTCATGGAGTATACACACGTAAAGATAAAAATGATAAATCTTAACTGATGTTAAAGAACAGTGCCTCTCAACCTTTTCCATGTCAAGCACCCCTAAATTTGTACACATCAGGTCACATAACCCCATATGACAAGATTTTGCCGCAGGGACCTCCATCTGAAGGAATGGTCAGAAATATAGTTGTCATCTACAGTTGGGGAGATAACATACTCACATAGGGCTCACTTCTATATCACATTTGCAGATTGCCACCAATAACAACCATCTGAAATCTCTCCCTGTCAGTGTTCAATGATAGGGAGGTTTATCAGGAGCTGAACTATCAGCAGAGGATAAAAGGACCAGGTGACTTTTACAGTCATATTCATCATTTTTATTCAGTGCATTTCTGTACCAGATTTCATAGAAGTTCATCCTGTTGTAGTTGAGATCATTGAGTCTGGGCCAAAGTGGTGGAAAACAGACTTTACAACGGGCAGTATTACCCAGGCAAAGTGGCTATTGTTAGTCTTTTATCTGCTATCTTAATTAATAGGGCACACTGAAGGTACACAGGTTAAACTGTAACTGTAACAGCATTTTTTGGTCTTTCCGCAGATAAAACCTTGGCCTTGTCGCTCCCCCACTGTGGTGGAAATGTCAGCCTGGACAAAGAGCCTGCTGGTCACATCAATCTCACTCTACCTGGACTTTTTACTGACATCAACAACACACTCAACCTCACGAACAACCAGTCTGTTGAAACCCCACTGCTTTCAGTTTGCACTTGGACGTTAAGTCTTCCTCAGGGTCAGACCGTAATTTTAGAGTCAGCATGGTTGGAAAGCGGCTCGGGTGTATCAGTGCGTTGTGTTTGGAAAGATAAAGATCAGATCCTGGAGAGTGAGGGGGCGACTCTGCTCTCTGGCTGCGATGGAAACAAAGCCACCTTCACCTGGACAGGAGCAAAACACTCCTCACATGTGATTCAGCTGTTCTATTATGGTGAGAAACCATGACTCGATTATCTTGTTTGACTTATTAAGCGAGGATGGCCCACTTTCCTGATCACGGGAGTTTAATCTAATTTTACTAATGACACTTAGATCTGACTTTTTTTGGTACAGAGCCCTGTAAGGGACATGGAGGAGAAAATATAGGTGGTGAATAAAATGTTTTAAAAAAATCATTGTTTTTTTTTCCCATTATCTATTTTTTTCTCCCCCATGTCCCTTTTGGGGCTTCATATTTTATTATGTTTTTTTTTAGCTGAATGAATAAATGAAAATTACTTTTTGTTTACAGTAGAAGGATATTATGGTCACTGTGGCTGTGAAGTGTGTAACTGTGGGAAACATATTGTGGAAATGTGTTCAAACTGTGCTCTGAGCTGTAAATCTGTCCGTCGGAAAGTTTGACCGATCGATGTTATGTTGCTGTGATTTCCACTGTGTCGCTCCTCACCCTCTCTGTTTTTGTGTTTGTTCCTGGTCATACAGTCCAGGAAGATGAGAGGAATTCCTCGGAGGACCACACCAGCCCACATTCAGGCCAGGACCTGTTGCGTTGGTCTCAGACAGGAACCAGCTTTACAGGCACAGCTCTTGTTGGTCAAGAGGCAGTGAGAGGGACCGAGAGGGGCACAGGTCGCCTCTACGAAGGTCTAGAGCAAAGTTCTGCGGCTCAGTCTGCGTCTAGTCCCTCCTCTCAGGACCAGGGTCTGCTGCTCCCCACCTCCCCCCTGCAGGGACTCAGTGTGGCTGAGAGGGCCGATAGGGAAACTCTCCCTCTTCCTGAGGAAAGACCAAACAATGGAGCGGATACATCTGGAGCTGCTCACCTCGCTGATGCTGAATTGTCTGCCAGAGCAAGAACACACCCCTATTTTCAGCATACACTCCACACAGATACACTGTTTCACACAGCAAACACACAAACAAACACAAGAAACGAGCCCCCTCAAACCCAGATGGCACTTAAACATGAAAGTAGCTCCAGCACCTTGCATGGCACAGATAAACACATAAATACAGCCACTCAGACGTCTGAAATATCTGTAAAAACACAAGCTCACCCCACTTCATCCAGCTCCAGCCTCCCACCTCTCACCTCTTCTCCCCCTGAGCGACCTTCCCTAACAACATTGGAAGGTGGTACCACCTTAATCCCACATGGTGGAGCTGTTAGTGCAGTATCTGGAGTGAAACTACCCCATTCCTGGAGGAGCCATCGAAGCACAAACAGACTTAACTTGGATCTGAGCTCCGCCTTCACCTCTGATCCTTTAAAATCCCCCACAGACCCTCAGCAGGATGGCACAATCAGCACACACGCTGACACTGAACCCACAGCGTCATCCTCACAGAATCCCAGCAGGACTCATCCATCCACCGCCCACCTCATAGGGCTCGACACCCCTGTTGGTACTGTGGAGGCTGCTTCGTCTCATTTAAACATTAGTCAAACTGACTCATCTGTTCCAGCCGCCTCAGATGCTACCAATCAAACTGCAGCGTTTGAGACCTCCGATACTTCTGAAAACACGGAAACGCTTCACACCTCTGCCACACAGACTCAAACGAACTCTCCGCAAAGCACAGAGAGCCTCACACCTCCTCACACATCCCCTCTGCTCACTCAGACGAGCAAGGAAGAGCGGCAAACAGCAACACAAAGTACAGACAGAAATCTTTCTAAAGCATACATGACAACTGAAACTGTTTCCTCTTTGCCTAATGTTAACACAGTTGAAGAGCCGACTCTGAGTTTCACAGGTTTTTCTTCTACACCCAGAGCAGCGCTGACACTGGGGGATGTACTCCACATTTCAACTGCCACAGGAATCACCACCGAAACCTACACACTGCGTCCTACTTACACACTCTTAGACAACAACTGGCCCACAAATTCACCGACTCCTGCTCCTGTTTTGCATTCATCCACACCTTCATACACGCTCAAGACACACACTACATCTCCTGGTAGTTCACGCTTCACTCACACACTCCTGCCTTTGCCTTCAACTACCACTGAATCCTCTACACACACACCCCTCATTGACCACAAAATAACATCTATACCCTCACAGACAGTCAAGTCACACACACCTCACACACAGAGAAACCTGCCTCTGCCTTCTTCTACAAATGTCCCACTTACACACACACAGCCCCACAACTATAATACCCAGACACACACTCCTTTGCTCTCACTCACAACTGCAAAATCAGATTATGAACTTGAAGATAAAGAGGCAGAGAAAGAGGACGAGTCCTGGCAGCGGTTTCCCAGCAGCACAACTGCACAAACTCCCACAGCTGGAGCGCCAACCACACATCCCACCCAGGAGAACCACTTGGCAATCACACCTTCTGCTTTAACCTCAACTATGAGCTACACAACTCAGACACCCAAGTTCTACATTGTGCCCGACCAGCCTGCAGCCATCAGAGGTACTGCACATATTTGTGTGTAATTATTTGTGTGTATATTGTGTCCGGGCCTGTTGTGATATAATTACTTGCTTATTCTGTCCAGTGGAGTCGATTGAGCTGCTGCTGCAGATTGTTGTAGAGGAGTCCAGATCGGCTTTCACTTCTGGTTTGGAGGAAGACACTGTTGCCTGGGTGAGAGATTATACGCACACACACACACACACACACACACACACACACACACACACACACATTTGCACAGAGAAAAGCACTAATAAATCATGTTTTTATATGACAGCTTTAGATTTTTATTTAGTAGCTGCAAGACGCAGTGCCAGTTGAAAACATTCTTAAACGTAGGTGGGTGATATGCTCCCACTGGGATTTTTCCCCATTTATGGCAGCTATATGCACTATTTTTTAAGCAATTTGAGATAGAAATGTCATTTTCCTCAGGTTGGAAAAAGACATGACATGAGACATGAGAAATTGACAGACATTCTGGTAGCTGATACAAAGTTCTCACCTGCTGCTTCTTTCAGGTGGAGCCGTACCTTCAGAGAGCCCCGGGGTTCAGCAGGCTGCTGGGAGTCTGGAGCAGGTGAGGTCTAAACACTACAAATGTGTAGAGTAGCTACAATGAGCTGCAGTTAGCCCCAGTTTGTGCTTCACACAGGGTTCCTGTGGATCCTTGAAAACTTTTAAAAGGCATTGGATCCATTAATCAAAAAATAAGGCCCTTATTGGTATTAAAATTTCTTAAATTAGTCTTTCAATTCTTAAAAATGGTAAGACATAGGAAGCAGGATTTTGAGGATATGTTTTATGACCCTGCACTGAGAAAGCTCAAAATAATGGGTAACTTTAAAACGATGTCAGTTCATGATTTTTTTCCTTCAGTTTTGGCCACTGTAAAATTTATCTTAAGTTTCATTACAAGGGGCATTAAAGGGGTCTTTAAAAGTCTTAAATCCTTTTTTTCTTTAAGCTGTGGGAACCCTGTCTCACGTATTACCATTTAAATTGTGGATATACCATCAGGACAGCTATAATTATATAACAGGTAGTTCTGACCAAGCAATCTGGTTGGTCAACAAGACATTTAAACTGTGCTCAAGTCAGCATGACAGCATACCTTCCTCATCACTAAAAATAATACTCTGCCATTTGTTGACCGCTGCAGCAGTTGCAGAAAATCTACGATCATTGTCATGTTCATCAGATGGGGGACAAAAATTGTT
This sequence comes from Plectropomus leopardus, assembly GCF_008729295.1. Classification (NCBI taxonomy): domain Eukaryota; kingdom Metazoa; phylum Chordata; class Actinopteri; order Perciformes; family Serranidae; genus Plectropomus; species Plectropomus leopardus. The sequence continues at coordinate 19,811,744 of NC_056466.1, read as the reverse complement.
CAGAGTAATATCACTGCATGTAAGTTAAGAAAGAAAAGCTTAAAGTCAAATTCAGCTGACTTTAATGTGTCTGCTCAGAACATGGTGGTTTATGCTGGTTATTGTCAACTTTGTGTTAGTTTGAGTAGTTTACACCGTCAGTGAGTTGACTGCACTTTTCATAATAATACAGACAAAAAGTGATATTGGAGTTTTAAGAACACAAAAACCTAACCATCAGCACAATCGTCTCGGTCCTGACCACATCACTGTGGTGCCAAAAATGTTGTTACAGGACATCCTCTTGTGTAATGTTGCTTAAGTGTTAAACAGCCTTGTAGATTTAACAAAGAGGATCAGGTAGGTATTTTTTTAGAAAACTGGGTGCCTGGTAGAGTGGGCATCCATGTATAAACGCTGTGTCCTTGCTGCAGCAGCTGCAGATTTTATGCTGCATGTTATCCTCTTTCTCCACGCTTTGACGTTACACCTGTCTTATCAAATAAAGGCAAAAAGGTCATTTAAAAAAAGAAAAGAAAAGAAAAGAAAAGAAAATTGTGTGCCTTGCTCTGACCTGAATGTATTGGTAATACAAGAGTACAAACTGGGTTTAGGTTTCAGGAGGTTGTGTGAAAACAGGTACAAAAGTTGAATGTACTGTTGTTCCAGTGGACATGCAGTTCAGAGTCTGGTGGAGTTTAAAACCAGTGGGGCTCTGCAGTGGCTCGGTATGACCGGACCCACTTCATTACTGGAACAAACAGGACTGTCTCAGGCTGTCTGGGATGGGAGAAGCTTCAGATCATCCAAGATCACCAACATCACACTGGGAGGTAAGCCTGGGTCCAGATGACCACCTACAGACAGTTGATTCCAGATTACGAACTTTTTGGCATCCTCAAGGTTTGTGGTTTAAAGGGGTAGTACACATTTTTTAAATGTGGGGTTGTATGGATTACTTATCCAAAGTCAGTGTTTTACATACAGCAGATATCAGCTGGCTCGCCCCCAGTTTGCAGAAGCAGGCTGGAGTCCAACACAGAAGCTCAGCTATGAAGTGTTGGGGATGGGTGTCAGCAACAAAACATCATTATCAGTTTAAGTGTACACTATACTGAGAGTATTTTCACCACTTTACCTTTCAGTCAGTCTGTTTTGATGGAGAAGCTGTTAGTTCCCCATCTATTTTCGCTTCAAAGCCACCAGACTCCTTTGAGAAAAACAGTAATTTTACCTTGCTGAACACAGGAGCCGCTGGTCTACTGCTGCTTCGATCAGTCAGTTAGTTTGTGCTATTGTGACTTTGGTGAATCCAAACTAACCCTTTTAAACACAAAATTTGCTGAAGTCAAAATCAGGACAGCACTCCGATTATAGCATTTTTTATTATTGCCACACCGACGTTTTGGGCCAGACGCCCTTCTTCAGATTGAACATTCAATAATAATACAAAGAAAAGCCACAGGTGGAGTTAATTATAGGTCCACACATGAAAACACCTACAGTGCATCCCAGCAGTGGGAGCAAATATTTTAAAGACACATAATCACAATAATATGTATTTAAATCATAAAAAATAAACAATATAAATAAATATAAAAATATATTAGTAAGTAAATAAATGAAATAATAACAACAAAAACATTAACAATAACCCTAGCAAAATAATAATATATATATAATAATAGAATAAGATAAGATAAAATGAAAACAAAATTTAAATGAAAAAAAATTCAGTATAGCGTACAGTTACACTGATATAGATTTTTTTTTTAGGTGGCAAAAATATATTTTGTATATGTTTTATTGCATAGTATTATTCTGTGTAGCTTCCATGTGGGACTCCTGTCTGCTTCTCCGTACTCGGGGCATGCTGACTGACATCTAGTGTTTTTAACATACTGTCTATGGATAAGAACCCCATACAACCCCATTTCAAAAAATCTGAAGCGTCCCTTAAAAGTGATTTGGGACCTTGAGTTGCATGTTGTTTTCCTCCTCTTTCCTAATTTCTTGTCATCGCTCTACTTTTGACTCTACTAACGGCACAAAAGGTAAACTGCCAGGTTAGCGGTTAGCCACAGTGGCTATATTTACATTCCATCTTTAACCTGCTTAGCTTATTAACCCAGTTTTAGGCAGACTCATGTAAACATCATAACTCTGTTAGACTGACTCAGTTAAGATCACAATCCATTTATGAGAAATCAAATTAACACATCAGACTTACTTTGATATTAAACGTGTTACTGTGGCATGTAATCTTCTTACTTTACTCCTTTCACTTTTGACACTTTTGGTCTGCCATCTACACAAATTCACAAGTGTTTCGGCTGCATGTTTGCGGGTGACAAATTAGGCTGTCATGTGTACTCTTTCAGCATATTATTTGGGGCAATGGGGACATCTGTTTGCAGAGTATCCAAAATAAGTTTCAAGTTTATTTCATATATAAAGCGCTTAATTTTATATTGAAATGAATGGGTTGATGGATAGAGCTGATGTGGTCTCATTTCCTGCAGCATATTGAATTAGTTATAAGAGGCAAATGTTAGCCTGAGAAAATCTTAGGTTAAGGGAGTTATACAGCGTTAATGAAAGTCAGCCAACTCTGCATGTAAGCAGCAGTCACTACGTTTATTTTATTTTCTAATTTACTAGCACACACGTTCCATCATCTGCAAGGTGTTTCAGCTATTGTTTTAAAATTGGAACACAGGCAGACACATTTAAAAGATAATGCTGGTAATAGTCTATATTTTTTTACAGTCAGCAAACCCCTTGAAAAATAAAACAACATCAACAATACCATCCTGCTAACAATGATTGTCTTTGTACACAAAGCCTGATATAGCTTGTTCTTTGGAAGGTTCAATGAAACTTAATTAAAATGTAAAAGTACGTATAAAAGCAACATTTTAGTTAAATGAAACAAAAATCAAATGTTGACTGCAGAAAAAAAAATCCAGCTAGAAAGTTATTGTGTAAAACTTAAAAATGCAATATACAGGAAATATCTTAAGTTTTAGCCTTTGTCAATTTTGTCATATTTCCACAGTGCTTTGTTGTTGGCTTGGTGTCGGGGAGAAAAATCGATTCAGTGCTTATTTTTGTGGAAATATTGTAGCATTACAAGGGAGCTAAGTACTGATTCTTTTACAGTATAAATGATTGACATTACAAATATAAGCAAAATTTTTGGTAGCCTATGGGAATAATAAAATTGATTGCTTTTGCAGTGCACAACATACCTTTCGCTGAAATAAAAATGACTGGAATGAGATGAACAGACTGAAAAATGTATCTTGGTGGATAACAAAAGACGTTTTTTTTCTTTGGGGACATAAATAACAGTTTAAAAAAAGGAAATAAATCACAATATATCGTGATTTTATTTTCTCATATTACTCTGCATATCATAAAACATGTAATAGCCCACTAATATTGTGCCGTTACTTATGTATCGTGATAATATTGTCTTGTGGGACCTGTGGTGATTCCCACTACTACTCTTCGCCAGAAACTATTGTGAAAAACTAGTTTAGTTTCGCTGTTGCACTGGTTTACATGTTTCATCAAAATACTAAACTACAATTGTTTTTGACATTACTTTTCCTTAAAAAACAAACAAAACTATTTGATTTGTATGTTGTTTGTGTTTGTACCCTGGAATTACCTCTTCTGCAGGAACTGAAAAAGGTGACTTTGGAGCGAGCGTCACAGACAGGGTATAGAGGTTTGAAAGTACTGGGACTGACTAACACATTGTGGGGTTTTGTCTATTTATGGACATGTCTTTCCTCCAGGTCTGCAGGGTGACGTGTGTGACTGGTTACTGCAGTGTCCAGCAGGCTACAGGGTGTGTGTCTCAGCCCGGCACTTCTAACTATAGCTGCTCTTCTGTCTGCCACTCTGACTACTGTCACCACCACGGCATCTGTACTCACCACCCGGGCCAACCTCCAGTCTGCCGGTAAGAACACACAGATGTACACTGAACATGCACACACTAATTTGGTATCTCTCCGTCTATCTAAGAAAGGTTTGTGCATGTGATTTTTGTCTGTGTTTAAGCTGTCTTGTTGGAGAGGATTTCTGGTACATGGGTCAGAGGTGTGACGTGAGGATGACCCGGGCACGGCTGGTGGGCGCATGTCTCGCCATCTTGATCATCATGGTGACAGTGATAGGCATTTTGGCTATCGTGGCTGTGCGACGCTACCGAGCCATTCTGATCCAGGCCAGAGTAGATCAGACTCGAAGCAGGTGCGCACCGACTCACTCATGTACACACAGTAAATTACAGCTTACAACACACAACCTACAGTACAAAGATTAATGCACACAGTGCACTCAAGCAGGGTTTCTGCAAGGTTCACCTGGTCAAATATTAGACTTTAAAAGACCTTTTAAATACCATGTTCATACCTGTTTCAAGCTCATACCGGCCGAAGTAAGAAAATATGATAGAAATCATGCAGGGATGATTGATATTTTTCAGTACTTTCAAAGCAGTAAATGACTATAATTCTTAATGATATAACCGATTTAAATTAATGCAATCTGGATCCAGATAAGCAGCATAAAATAAATGGATGAACCAATAAGAAATAGTTCATTTATTGAATTAATGTAAGGCTTTACTAAAATTGACACTTTATTCATTTAGTCAAATATGAATAAAATTGTCAGCTGTGCTTGTGTGGGAGGTGAACAGTCCCTTGGGCTTTTGGGTTGGTACTTAAAATAACACAGGAAACACGCATGATAACACACACATGGTAACCATAAAAATACATTTGACCTCATGACTCAAATTTAAGTGACATGAGGAAAAAGGTGACGCCTGCACACTTACTCCATGCCACACAACGTTTGTTGAACACAACGTTTTGATCCTGCCTGGATCTACGCCAGGTCAAATGTTTTGAAAGATGAAACGCCTATATTTATGCATAATACAATAGGCTGACGAGCTTTATGGTTGCAGGTGTGGTTAACTGTCTGAAACAAAAATTACATAGAAAAAATACAAAGGGAAAGAAAAACAGTGATGTCAAGGTCATATTACAATTATATCAAAATACTTTATATTAAAATCCATCATCCTTTATTGGAGTATGCCCCTTTTTTCCTTAATTGGAACTCGATCTGTTTCTTTAGATGTATTTTTGTATGTATTGGAGATTACTACCTTACATTTATACAACTTTGAATGTAGGTGATGTTGACTTATGATGGATTTTAATTTAAAGTATTTTGATATAATGTTTTAAGCTGATATTCAACAGCCTTGCACCTATGTGATGTGCATATAACTACCCTCTTTCAACTTGAATTAAAGTGACATCCATAGAAAGAACACAGTCGACACGTGGGGGAGATGATGTGTTGAAGGGAAAACTAGTGAGATTGGCATGACGACACAAACAGTAATTGTAGTTAAAGTGATGCCCACTAGGTGTCATAGTCTGGCTGCTGAACCACATACTGAAGCTGAAGGTCGTAGACTCGTGGAAAATGTGGAGGCAGTCTGGATGAATCCAAATGTCAGGCGTCTGGACCGGCAGGCACTGATGAGTTCACTGTCATCACGCCAAGTCTGTCAGGGTGCCGAGCCACGAGGGGATAAGATGTGATGATAAACAGGACTTCAGACCTCATTACCTTGGTTTTCAAAGGACGGTCTACTGACATTTGCAGTTCAGATTCAAGGTTTAAGGTCACTTTATTCGTACTCAAAGGTACATTTGTTGCAAAGACAATTTAAAATTAATTATATTAAAAAAATATTAAAATGACATTCAAACAAAATACATTAAACAAGTATCATCTAGTAACAACATGGTTTATGCAAGATCAGCCTCACCAATCAAATATATAAATGCCAAATATGAATATTATGGCTTATAAATTGTTTTTAGTGTAGGGGATTGGACTTGATCAGGCTCTTCTGCTTTATTATTATTATTATTGTTGTTGTTGTTGTTGTTGTTGTTGTTGTTGTTGTTATTATTATTAGTTGTCACATCCATATTGCTGTAAACTATGGATAATCTTCCAAGTGAAGTGGAGGAATCTGCACTCCAAGCCCCCCCGCAGTCCTCAAAATACAATTTTTAGATCAAAATTAGCCTTTACTTTGCAGTGTTGGCAGGGAAAACAAACATCTTTTCATGCTCTATTAAATTCTCTATTTTTCTTAGACACTTTTCTCCTTTGGAATCTGTAGCTAGCTGAGCTATGGAGACTCACCCATCGCTTTGAGATGTAGCAAAATTTAGAGGAAAAGTTGCCAGGCTGTCGATGTACAGTACGATGCACATTTTAATTGACAAAATGTCAATTAAATTAATTGTTTTTATTCAATGTATAGGATACACATTTTTACAACTGGAAAATTTAAGGAATATTCTAGTCCTACAACAGATAAATTAAAATTGAAATTTCTCAAAATAACCATTATTCATATGTTTTCCTGTTTTTTTGGTCAAAGCCACAGTGAGCCACTAGAGAGAGGCTAAAATGAGACGCGGGTTGCCTTTCTGAACCTAATTCAAAGAGTTTTGCTTCAAGAAGAGTTTTACCCACCATAACTAAGAAACTCTGTAGTTTTATCCTCTTGCTGAGATTAACTTCTTATGTTTGGGAGAAAGTTTGGACAGGAAATGATAAGTCTGAAGTTAAGCCTTAAATCCAGAGTGTCTAAAACGGCAGGGAGTGGGCATTCTGTGCAGAGAAAGTTGGTCTCTTCTGAGCTTTACTTTTTCTATCAGGCCTGGTCAACAGCAGAGCACAGTTTACTCTGTTTCCCCATAAGTTGATTTTTTTGCATTTTTTTCCTTTTTAAGACTTGAAAACTTAAGCAAATACAACAAAAAATATTGTGCCCTGGATATTTATTTATCCCACATTGTGTGTCGTATGTGCAGCTATCGCAAGTTCAACCATTTTGATGAGCTGTCAGGACGGTTCTGGTTGCGTTCGTGGGCAGGATCAGCAGACTCACTGGATAATCCAGCCTTTACACGCTCCGATGAGTTACTGCACCTGCGGGCCCTCGACCGCCCCTGCTGTTACCACGACGACACGCTGTCGCTGGCCTCCACCTGCCCCAGCCATGGAACACGAATCAATACAATCTACCCCCACAGGTATACAAACACACGCACGCACACACACACACACACACACACACACAAATCCAGTATTACATATGCATGGTGCATATCCATAACAGTGAGAATGTTATTGTCAGTTTGTCTGTCTTGCTGTCAGTTTGTCTGTCTTGCTGTCAGTTTGTCTGTCTGTCCATCTCTGTTTGTCTGTCAGTCCGTCCGTCCGCCTCTGTCTGTCCAGACAGATTTGTCCAGCAGCTAACTGTCTATTTTTGCTTCCAAAGAAATGTTTAGTTTGGTTCTATTGAACATCCAAGTAAAGATTAGACCTACAAATGAAGTTTAGACAAACATGCAGTCTGCACTTTTACACATCACTCTAACAGAAAAACTGATCATGCTTTAAACTGCATTTGTGAATGTGATCTCTTTTACTTAATGCACTGAATGTTAATGTTGACATTTTAGCTCAGTATCAAGTTGCTATTGGCATTGTCCTAACATCTTTGCTGACCCGTGTTGTCCAGAAATATACCAGAAGAAAATATATTCCTGCACTGCAGAAAGATGCAAAGCAACAGAATGAATGTTATATTATACATATAAACGTATTCACATTTTAACCCTTTGTATTTACCAACATATTTATTGATAAGTAACTGTAATTTAATTACATACTTTTTTTTCAATGACTGCAATGGACCACAATTACATTTATTTTGTAATTTACCAGAAGACAGTTAATGAATGCAGTTTTGTGATTGTGCAGTTAAAATATTGACCTTTAACCCAAACTAGATCTGAATAAATCATTAAAGCACAACATCAACAAATAAAACTACATTTCTGGTCCTTGTATTTATCTTGAGTTTTTTCTGCTTATAGTTCCCTAAACTGTCTCTGTAAACTGTAAATATATCTGTGTGTGTAAATAATCCCTGGGCTCTCTGTACTCCCTGTAGCTCTCAGTATGGTTGGAGGGGAAGTGAGATGAGTATGGGGGACGGTGTATTGGACTCAGGGAAGGCCAGTGACCTTTCTGTGTGTAGCTGGCCTGTGGAACCCATTCACTGGACTCCCTTCCCACTTCTACAGCAGCTGGCTTCCCACAGGACCCCCACAGTGAGTGTTTATGACTGTGAGTGTTAGGGGTCAACAGATTATTGGCCTGGCTGATTATCAAGGCTGATATTTTGCATTTTGCCGATTATCTGCACAGGCGTTTTATTTTTATGATCGCTGATAAAATTAATTAAAAGGTGTGCGTAAGTCAGTCTGCAATAAATGCAAAAAAAATTCAGCATGGGAGGAACTTTTACTTTGTAAAACCTCAGGAAGCTATTTTTATTCATTCATTTTTTAATTTAGATTTTCACCAAACTCTATTTTAAAAAAGTTGTAGGGAACTTACTGTATATTATGCTGAATGTTTCAGTTCCAAATGTTGGTTTATTGGTCTTATTAACTACTAATAATCAGTATCGGTATCAGCCCTGAAAAACCAATATCGGTCAACCCCAAGTGAGTGTGTGTGAGAAAGAGAAATGGAGAGAGACACTGTATGCATAACTGGCTCATGTGTTGTTTCGCTGTGAAACCAGGTGAGGGTGTCCAGGCCACGGTCCTACTGTGAAGGCATGGAGCTGGTAGACCTGGGGAAGAGCTGGACGGCTTGACACAATCAAGACACCAAATCTGATCTGACACTGGTATTTGCAGCTTGTGTTTTCATTGCAGGGCTTCAAATGCTCTTGTTTTGTTGATAAAATGTGTAAAACAATAAGTGTAAATGTGTGTATATAAATGTATATTTTTTTGTTAAATCGTTCCAACTTGAATTTACAGTCTGTTTCTTATATGGTCACTCTGAGAGGGTGTAGGCTACACTGTAAAGATGGAAAAAACATAAACAAAGAGGATGCCTAAATGTCTGTGGTGCAGTCTTATATAATGCTTTAATAAACATTAGTCTTACTCAGGGCAAGAATATGTATTTATTATATTTTTTTCATTTTTGGCAATTAAGTTTGCGCGCATTTAAACATACTGCGCTTTCGTGTCTAAGTTTATGGCCTAGCAAGGAACATTTATTTGTGTGAAACATTATACACACCAGGGATACTGAACTTTCTCTGCCCAGGGGCCACTTTTGCAAAATGACAGGAGGCCAAGTAAATAAACAGACACGAATATAATATATATATATAACATGGTAAAAATGTGTTTGCTGCTCTCACTTATCTTTGACAAGAGGCAAATCCAGTTGCAGCAGCCCTGTCCATGCAACCTGCACAGTTTAGGCATATGCAGGGGTTATCTAGGATCTCAGGACATTTCGGGGTTAGCCCACACCTCTGTCAGGAGGTCCGAGGGATCCTCCCAGCATACTTTTTAGGGTAAATAATTTCTATGTTGATGCTTTTTTGTGTACTCTGGCACTGCATTTACATTCAAAGTACAAAAAAATCCCATTATGAATCAGTTTCCTTTCGTGGTGAATTAGAAAGTTATCTGATCAGTGGGCCGTGAGCTGACTACAACTGACATAATAATAATAAAACATTTTACAGAAATCACAGCATAAACTATTAAAGCACATATTAGGACATAGAAGACATTTAAAACACATGGCACTGATTTCTCCTTATCTTTCCAAAATAATAAAAAAAAAATTTGTTCCATTCAGAACTGGATTACCAGCTGGACAAAGTTGGTAACTGCCCTGAAGCCCAAAAGCTCCAGTTTGTTGTTTAAACCTAATTTATTTAATCATTTTCTGTTTTCTTCTGAAATTCAGAGTTGAACCCATCCACAGTCAATACAAATCAGTGTACAAGAAGTTTAAAATGTTTTTTAGAACCAAGATGTTTTTGAAACAGTTGTAAGAAAGAATCACATATCACAAATATAATATCTCATAATCCATTAATACACATTTTCAAGGATTGGCTATGAAAAAAGAAGCCATAACATAACTAAACACACTCACAGAAGTGACGGCTAAAATACAATAATATAAAATACTAAAAAAATGCATGTTGCAGTTTGGCTTAACATAATTGCACAAAGCGCTTTGAGGTATTTGGACATGGTGAAACTACAAGGAGACAAAAACAAAAATTTAAGGATGTTCCTTAAATTCATTACCTTGAAGTCACATCTCAGAGGTCTGACATATCGCACCCATTTTCCCCAGTGTTGTATGAAAATATCCATCTTGATGTGTAGAGAGAGAAAAGAGAAAGTAATGTTCTCCATCATGTAACTCTCTATTGATTCTTCTGTCCAGTTATTTATAGTAGGATGAGCATGCATCATCCATCATCTGGTCACAGCTGTTTTCCCTGCCGCCAGTAGGCTACCTTTTGCTCCAGGGTGGAGCAAAAATCTAGTGAAATCTAGTGGCATATGTTTGTTTAAGATGGTTTGTATAGCCTTGTAATTCTCTATTTTTGGTCATTCCCAGAAAACATGGTCGTGATTTTCAGTTTGAGAGCCACAATTTGTCCAACACTGAGTTACTGTTATCACAGTATGCCTTCAAAAAAGAGAAGTAACTTAAGTCAAAATACATTTTTCAAGCAAAATTCTTCCCATGCATGAGAGTTTGTGCTCAAAATCTAGTCTGAATACTATTATGGACCTGACACCCCACCTTCTGCCTCTCAGCCCCCTAATCAGGCCACAGTTCAAACTCTGTGGTGCGTAGTGATCAAATATTGCTTCTCCCTGTCTAGTTTGGACTCTGGAAATGGTTAACAGACAGCAGATTGCCTGAGAGGCCAACAGGGCTCATATGATAAGACTGTCAGAGGCATATTCTGCCTAAACCTGTGTACGGTAATAGTAAATATAACTGTATTTATGACACACTGAAGACTAGTAAAGATTCCTCAGAATTGGTGCCATTTGTTCTCTTTTTCTTTGTCACACTGGAGTTTTTGGGGTAATTTGTGTCTCGAAATGTGTATCTTCTAACATCACATTTCAGTGAGTATTTCACTACTTCCTCTCTCCATCTCACTCAACCACACACAAGCAACATTTCCTCTTTATGAACCTCAGCTGGTATGTGATGCCATAAATCACTGAGCTAAATGGGCAAAAATGCACACTAAATGCAGTCCTATAATTGTCCCTATCCTGGGAAAAGAATAATGGAGTGATTGATTTGGATCGAGGGGGAATGTGGCGAATAGAGGAAGAGAGTGAGTGTGTGTTTAAGGGAGAGAGAGAGCATTAGAGATAGGGATGAGTGAAAAGTGGACAGAAGCTACCTGCTAGCTTCTTCCATATACGGTCTTAGTCAGAGCCGAGAGCCAGGCCTGTGAGTTCCTCTGACTGTGCGAGTGAGCAATGCAGGGAGTGTGTACATGTGTGCGTGTTGCAATGCATGCATGAGTCACGCACGCCACAGAGTTATGAAATGGCTTGGGTGTCCAGGGGAAACATTGAGAAATATCTGTTAGGGAGGGGTTGCTGAGTAGAAAGTTTAAAAGATGATAAAAAAAAATATGTTGGTGATACCTTCTTCCTTAAATTTAATTCTGTGGATACTGGTGAAGAATAGAGAAATGAAACCTGAAGCAACACACACACACACACACAGCCTTAAAAAGGGAGATTCATTCATTTCCTCAGACTGGTCACATGACCTGAGCAGTGCATTCTTCCCCCCATGTGACTAGCTCCAATATCTCCTTATATGGACGTCATCCAAAGGAACTCTTAAAGGGATGGTTGTCCTGCCCTGGGTCTATACTTGGTGTGTGTGTATGTGTGTGTGTGTGTGTGTGTGTGTTTAGTGTCTGTCTGCAGGATAATGCCACTCTGAGAATCCAGTTCCCTGATCAGCTCATTCAACCCCCTCCATGTTATCCTTAGCTGCCCCATACCTGATGACCTGTGTGTGTGTTTGTTGTACGTCTGTGTGGTCACTTCCTGTGTGCATCTGCAGAAGTGAAGCGCTGTGAAACCTATTTCCTGTCCCCTTTGGTGAGTCGGCTCCCATATATCCTTATTAGGAACACATAGAGCCAGTGAGAATTCCTACTGTAAGTTTATGAGTCTTTGTCCGGTGCCCTTATTGAGTTAAAACAGCATTCTGACCCACCCACTTAAGTCTCTGGTCAATAAGATGAGCTTTGCATGAGGACGTCCAAGTGTGTAATCATTTAAAATATATACACAACTACAGTACTGTGCACAAGTCTTAGGCCTCCTTACACTTTGTTATTTTAGCAAGGTTAGAATGATTATGTATATTTATTTATCAGTGATACCTCTACTGACATACAATCAGAATATACAGGAAATATGTATTCAGTATTAAATGTGCAAATATTTCAGAATAAAACAGCTTCAACAGACTAAAGCTGCATGTATTTACTGTGACCTCCCTTTCCACTTATGTCTCGAGCTCAGACAATATAAGATTTGAAACACTAAAACACTAATCCCCTGGTGTATTTACACCAGGTTGCAATCAAGATGTGTCCAAAGCTCAATATTGATTGTTTGTGCTCCCTTTTGTTATGGTTGTATGATTCCATGTTTTACTCTAAATATTGACTTCAGTCTGAAAAACCCATTTGGTCAGACTTTTTTTTGGTGTTTTAATGTATCATACATGTTCTTTGTTCAGGGGTTCTTTTTCGGGAGGTCTAAGGGCAGAGGGATGTCGTACACAGTAAAGCCCTCTGAGGCAAACCATGTTTTGTGATAATGGCTCTATAAATAAAATAAAATTGACTTGACTTGACTTCTTTCTTTGTTTATATACATATATATATATACACTTTTACACAGTAAGTTGCACAGTAAGTTGCACAAGCCTGGTATGTCATTTTTGGGTGTGTGCATGAGCAGGTGTAGCAGGTGTATATATGCATATCAAAGTGAGTCACATACCTGAATTTTAATTTCATAATAGCAGATTAACATGACCACCAAATATGCTCCGGAAAGTACACACCTGTCTATGACATCACATTGAACACGCAAGGAGGCCGCTCTCTTAAACATTACAAGTGATGAGAGATAAGAGATTTACAGCCCTCTTAGTGTTTGCTGTAAACATACCTCAGCTTGAGCACATGTATCACTGTCACTCTGCTGTGCATGTGTGTGTGTGTGTAAAAAGAGAGAGAGAGTGAGACGATGGCATGCCAGGCAGACTTGTTAATCAGGGTGTTAACAGTGCTGTCAGTGACCCTGAGATTGTAACCACCCCATGTCCTGGCACTACTGACCAAGAGAGTCTGCCATGAATTTGCAAATGCATTAGCACAGTCTTCAATGCAATCCTTTGCATTGCCTTGTGTCCTTTACTTTTAATCAGATGAATAACGGATCTTTTTTTCTGCACTGATTGATAGATAGATAGATAGATAGATAGATAGATCGATAGATAGATAGATAGACAACTTTATTAGGCTTACATTAAAACAAAAGTGACAGATTAAAACCCAGTACAAACAAATGCAAACACAAGAGCAGATAACTAAATAGCTAGATGGACAAATGAATAAATACATGGCATGTCAGTCAGTGCAATTTCAACCATTGCACAAATATAGAACAGAAGACAATGGCATGAATCAAATGTGGTTGAGTTTGTGCAACCACGATATGCAGGCCACAGGATATGTGCATGATTTCAGATATTATAACTGAATTTAATCAAATCGTGTTCATTTAGGTACTCAATTGAAAACAGCATAAAAGCACATACTTCAACTTGTTTCACACATAAGGACTCTGCTGTGCGTTTTGCAGCTGTTATTTGTTGTCCACGTGTGTATTACTCCAATAACATTGATAAAGAGGGGCGTAAAAATATGTTTTATTGAACACTGAACGACCCCAGATTGGTAGTATTGATAGTATATAGGTTAGTTTTCGCTGTTGCTTGTCCCCCCACCTCGCCCCCCCCGTCTTGTCAGAGCGTATACCGTTATGCATGCGCCACACCCAATAGAAGCGGCTGGACCAATCAGAGCGCGCCGTGCGGAAAGTTCTCCTTTTATGGAGAGGGGCTGCAGCGCGAGCTCTGATAAAACCCTGCAATTTATTGGCCTCCATTGCAGTCAAGTTCAGACATCAAATCCTACCGGAGTGTAGCGCTCAGCCACAGCCTTCCTAAGCCGAAAACCCTCCCTCTAACAGGTAAGACAACTGCGGCATGAAGATGAAAGTTTTTTGTCACATTTTGAATGTTTTTTTTTTTTTTTTTGTTGCATAAATGTGGTGTAACATTGCAGCCAGCGAGCTGAATTTACTGAAGTTATGATTTGGGATTTTCTGTGTGAAGCAACCGTTATAACTATTCGCGTTGGATCATTTAAATTCACCTGACATTCATTGTGTTTCTGATAAGGCACCGTTACACATTAAGGGGGTAACATTAACCTTTAAGTGCACACATTTGCCGGCATGCTGTCGTTTATATTGGAAAAAAAATGGTGTGAAATAATCGTGCTGCTGCTTGCTGTCACCACTTCCATCAGTCTAACAAATCAGACTGCGTTAAAAAGCTTGACCTTCTCGCTTACATGTAAGCATCTGCTTTGGCACGGTCCCCGAGTCTGCTGTCTCCGATTTCACACACAGACAGATGATGGCAGATTAGACGGATTCGGCTTTAAAAGATTCAAATTGCGTGTAGACATGAGAGAAGGATGCTGTGACATTACAGCTGCGACGTTATTTAACAAACAACGTTGCATGTATCATATGTCAGAAGTTTTTTTTTTCACATAACCGTATAAGTGAGGTGGTCACGACAAAACTATATATGTGATTGGAATGACAGTGGACTGAAGTTCATTCATATGCACTGTTAAAATGAAATAGTGCGTTAGAGATGAGTGGTTATTTCAGTGATGGTGATGAAGGGAGTGGCCGCCTGTCGGTGTCATTTGAGGTTTAACGACACACGGGGCGGCTTCCCGGGCCGGGCTGCCGCCGTCTCTAAGCTGCTCTCACTTTTGCCTTATATGGCCATGGCCAGACCAGGGAGAAACTGCCTTTGTTTCTCAACTCTGGATTTGGGCTGGGACCTGCGCCACTGCGACATCCAGCGTCCACACTCCATAATGACAAGGCTGTAGCAGAGATGATGTTTGCCAGATGTAACCCACAGCTGTCACAGAGCATCAGTGGTAACCATTCTTCCTCTTTTCATCCCCTCTCTGTGCAGAAAATGGATGATGAAATCGCCGCCCTCGTTGTTGACAACGGATCCGGTATGTGCAAAGCTGGCTTTGCAGGAGATGATGCTCCACGTGCTGTGTTCCCCTCCATTGTTGGACGTCCCAGACATCAGGTACAGTTTGTGCCTAATCAGTGGGGGAATAATTTTCAATTAGTATACTTAACTAAAAGCATTAGTGCCACCCTGTGAAAAATAAATACCCCAAAAACTCAAAATTATAATATCATGTAAATCATAAACTGTGATTTAACAAAACTTTCCTACATTTCTGTTCATTTAGTCTTGATTTTAACTTCTGCTTTCTATCCCAGGGTGTGATGGTTGGTATGGGCCAGAAAGACAGCTATGTTGGTGATGAGGCACAGAGCAAAAGGGGTATCCTGACCTTGAAGTACCCCATTGAGCACGGTATCGTCACCAACTGGGACGACATGGAGAAGATCTGGCATCACACCTTCTACAATGAGCTGAGAGTTGCCCCTGAGGAGCACCCAGTCCTGCTCACAGAGGCTCCCCTGAACCCCAAGGCCAACAGGGAAAAGATGACCCAGGTAACAAGGGCTGACATATTGACAAATCCCCCTAAATCAGGAAAACCTACACACTTCACCTCTTGGGGCCCTTTGACAGGAAACAGTGTTGCTGCTCAGGCATTTCTTCCTCTGCTCAATCTGTCCATTTCCTCCTGCTCCTTCAATATCCAGGTTTCTTCTATCCTGTGCTGATCTATTCATCTCTGCGGATGCTTCAGGTTTCTATCTATGCACTGTGATGCATCAGGAATGACTTGTTGCAGCATGGTCACTGCTGATTTAAATTAGGCTTGTTTTAGACTTGCTAAAGTAGATGACAAGCGTCTAACGACACTGGTGTCTGCATGATGCAATAGATGACGGTGGAGCAGTTTGCTGCACTCATCCTGTACAGTCAACATGACCCAACTAAAGTACAGGTTATCGTAATGACTGGTTCTGGTATGGATTTTACACTCAAAACAAAACAGGCCAGTGTGCTGTGCTTTTCTCGATCTGACTGTACTAACCAGCACTAGCTCGCTACAGGTTTGACTCACTAATTCAATGACTCATCTCTCGTCTCCTCTCTCCTCCAGATCATGTTTGAGACCTTCAACACCCCTGCCATGTATGTGGCCATCCAGGCTGTGCTGTCCCTGTACGCCTCTGGTCGTACCACTGGTATTGTCATGGACTCTGGTGATGGTGTGACCCACACAGTGCCCATCTATGAAGGCTACGCCCTGCCCCACGCCATCCTCAGGTTGGACCTGGCTGGCAGGGACCTCACAGACTACCTCATGAAGATCCTGACTGAGAGGGGTTACAGCTTCACCACCACAGGTTAGCACACATATACTGACTTTAAACAGGCTACTATTTTGAAACTAGGGGGGAAAAAAACAAAACTGACTGTAAAATGTGTTGTCTTACAGCTGAGCGTGAGATTGTGCGTGACATCAAGGAGAAGCTGTGTTACGTTGCACTGGACTTTGAGCAGGAAATGGGCACCGCTGCCTCCTCTTCATCCCTGGAGAAGAGCTACGAGCTGCCTGACGGACAGGTCATCACCATTGGAAACGAGAGGTTCCGTTGCCCCGAGGCCCTCTTCCAGCCCTCTTTCCTTGGTACGTGAAAACTAAACGGATTAAATCAGATTTTTACATAGAGGGAGTTTCAGTGTGGGGACACAGCAGTTAGGATAAGATTTTAGTTTTAAATTTGTGTGTGGACTGCAAACCTAAATTTTACATCACATTCTCACAGGTATGGAGTCTTGCGGTATCCATGAAACTACTTTCAACAGCATCATGAAGTGTGATGTGGACATCCGTAAGGACCTGTATGCCAACACTGTGCTGTCTGGCGGTACCACCATGTACCCTGGCATCGCTGACCGTATGCAGAAGGAAATCACTGCCCTGGCACCCACCACCATGAAGATCAAGGTATAACTCAGCCTCATTGTTGCCTTGCATCTGCCCTTAGCCAGCGATGGGGAAAAAATGTTCCAGAAAGCACTTTAGCTCTACTGCCACTCAGTGGACAAACATGGTTACTGCAGTACTTATTTATTTATTACTCAAAAGTATTCTTATTAGCTTTTTAAAGTCACACAAATACAGTTTATCACAGACTTAATTGGAAAAATACAATATCTGCCCCACACATCTAATGTTTCTGCTCCAACAGAGCCTCAACCCTGCAGTACCGTTCAGCAAACAGAATAACATCAGTCGCAAAGACAATTACTAGTACAAATTCAATGTGGCAATAATAGTAGGTGAGACAAAAAATAAAACAATGAGATTTTCAAAATTCAACAGACAAAACACAGAAATAAAAAATAATTTCAAAAAGTAGAAAATTACGAAAAAAAAACGTGAACTAAGTATAATAAGGGGTCAGTGGTATAGACTGCAGTATCAGTGTTGTCCTTTTTTCTATGAAGATTTAAAAAAAAAAAAAAGGTTGCGGTGCATCATAACATTTGAGCAGACCCTCTCTTTTCTCCAAAGTCAGAAGGCTGAAAGTCTGTGATGCATAGTTTAAAAAGGGAAAGTGTTCCTTCAGTTTAAGCAGTATAAGTCATCTAGATATGCTCATCTTTTAGCTGTAGACTTAAAATACTTGCAAGATGTCAGTGCATTTGCAAACAGATGTGGATGCCTTTAGTTTAACACTTGTTCATCTTGCCTCCTGCAGATCATTGCTCCCCCGGAGAGGAAGTACTCTGTATGGATCGGAGGCTCCATCCTGGCTTCCCTGTCCACCTTCCAGCAGATGTGGATCAGCAAGCAGGAGTACGATGAGTCCGGCCCTAGCATTGTCCACAGGAAGTGCTTCTAAACAGACTGTCAGTCCCCTCCCCCAAAACACACACTGCTACAAACCCAAACGACCGGCTCTGCATACATGCCTACACCAACACACTGGTGTATGCTGAGCCCACAACACCTCTTCCCATTTTCCCTCATCACTATGGCTATGGCACCATGCCCCCTGATGGGGAGAAACTCTGCAGGAAGTACAGAGCGTCCCAGGCGGTGTGAATGTGTGAGGAACATGATGTCCATTGTCGTGTTTGTGTAGGTCATTCCAGATGTGTTTGTTCACCACCTTATTTGCCTCTATGAAGGTTTATTCTCTGGTGGGCCCACTGCCCAACAGACCTGTAGTATTGCTTATGTAAATTATGTAATCTGAAACTTGTTTTGTTTTTGTACTTTCAGCCTTAAAACGATACTTGGTCCAGTTTGTTTTTGTCATTATGCAAAAGACAAAGCTTCTACCTTGTATGGGGGTATATGAAGGATTGTGCATGGGGCTACAAGCCTCCGGTGTACACAACAACCCAATAAAGCGCACATGTCTGAGATTCTGGTCTATTTGGTGTTTATTCATCTTGGCTCATATATATATATATAGGAAAAGCATATTAATCATTCCAGGATTTATATTGGATCAACCATGCGTTTGAACTTTCATTAACAAAAAATAAAAACATGTAGCATCACAATGAAGATTAAATGCCACTGAAAAAGACTTTTTGACATGTGAAAGTAGGAAAACCACAGGTGTGAATAAACTGGTGGCTGAATTTAGCTGCTTCAGTTTCAGGGTCCTGGTATTGTTACGCTGTCATGGCTGATTAGGACACTGAAATAGAACAGAGCCATCATTTGTGTTAAAAACACCTATATGTTTATACTATGGCAGTTAAAGCTGCTTAGAAAGGAACTTTTTTAAATATTAAAATTTAGTTGCCCTCAACCAAGCATCAAAACACAATTCCCCCAATTTTAACAACTTCATATAGCACCTTTCAAAACCGAATTTACAAAATGCTTCGACAAACAAAGCAAGTGCAGAAACGCAATACTCAAAAGAAAAAAAAACCCAAAGTCAAACCGTCCTACTGAATATGAGTGAGACAAACTAGGTAGAGTTAAGATACATTTTAAAAAGAGTACATAAAAATACAAGATGCAGGATGCAAAATGTCAATATAAAATAATACAAATGAGTTGATAAAAGCAATAAAACCACAAAATTAAGATGGAAATGATGGATTTTAAGAAATGATTTAAACAGGTCACTGATTTATTGAGCCTCATCTCCTCAGGCAGGTTGTTCCAGAGCCGAGGGGCCCCGGTGGCTAAGGCACCCACGCCTCAGCTTTGGAACGACCAGAGGGGCCCCATCTGAGGATCTAAGGCTACAAACTGGCTCATGTAGGATCAACGTTACTGTTATGTAGCTTGGGGCCACACCCAAATGATGATGTGATCAGTAAAAACTTAAAAATCAACACTTAAATATCCAGGTAGCCAGTGGAGAGAAGCCAGGATTGGGATGATAAGATATTGTCTGTTAAAACCAGTGAGTAGCCTAATAATCTCTTCAGTTAATAGTTGTGAACAGTTAGATAAATACATTTTAAAAATGCAAGGTTTTTGTGCAGGGGAGGTTTCTAAGGATATCTGAAAACCTTTGGTTCATCCTGAAAACTTGTCAACAATGTAAACCAATAGATCTCAACCTTTTTTATCAAGACCTTAAATTGACACATTATTTATGTCACAGACCTCCATTTGATTAGACTTTGCTCAGTTTCCCCCGACTTGAAGTCAGTGGGTTCTTTGAATGGGTTTTCAGTTTGAAGTCTAAAATAAGGTCTGTGGTTAACACAAGCTGAAGAGACTTTAATGTTTTGCTCTACAACATAAAATGAATAAAAATATTCCACATGTGAACTCGGAAGCTTTTATGTGTCTTATAAAGATGGTTACTAACAAGTGGCAAAATTAGCCTACAGAACGATATGGTGGTGATAAAAAATCATGCAACCATGATGTAGTTGGTTTATAGCCGAACATTACCTTTTTATTTGTGGCGATTGCATTTAGGCTTCAAAAATCTGAAAAGTGGTGTTAATTTGTGAAGATTAACATATAACAATCATAAACGTTTGTTTTCCATAGAGTTTATTTTCTGCCATTATCCAAAACACACTGGAAAAATCCCGTAGGCTTTTTGACGAGGGAACCAGGGTTATGCTGAATCTCGTGTTGGCCTGCAGAAAAACGTCATCTCTGCAACACTCTCTTCTACTGTGGGACCCCTAGAACTATTTCAAGGACCCTTGGGGGTTCTCAGACCCCTGGTTGAGAAACACTAGCATAAAGCATTAAGTGACATAATTCAACCTGATTGTTCTTAAAAGCGTGAATCTGCAAACTTTAACCTGAGGCCTTCAGCCAGGGCTGAATGTTGTACTCTAAAGATAAAGTTTGGGTGGAGTATGACTTCACTGTGAAACTCTTTGTTCTGGTGCCCATCATGTGGACAACTAAATCACATATCAGATATAATCATTTGTATCAATAACACCGTAGACTAGACAACTAAGAAGTCATATATGGTTGTAAAATTAAAAAAACAGTAGGTAACAGACAGTAACTCAGTAATTTCATTAAAACTTGAAATTTATTGTCGTTTCATATGATTCTGTATCGCTTATTTTGTTAACATCATCTGACGACGCTTTGCTCAGGTGATCATTTTTATGACGAAATTACTTTTGATATGTAAATACAGTAAATAGATGCTTTTAGACTGTAAGATATCTGCAGCGACTTTTACTCAAGTTTGGCTGTTATGTACTTTATCCACCACTACATCCTGCGACAAAAAAATAAATAAATAAAATAAAATAAAAAAAAATAAAATAAAATAAAATAAAATAAAATAAAATAAAATAAATGTCTGACTAACAATTTACCTCTGTCTTTACTTCTTGACTGGCAGTCTTTGGTGTTCTGCTTCTTTTTGATTAATGCTGTGAGAAACTGGAGCTGAAATTTAATTTAAAAGCATCAACAATAAATAAATAAATACATAAATACTTTTCAAAAATTAGAACGACAGGAAGTGTGTCCGTCACTGACAGAGTTCCGTCATTGTGCAGCAGCAAACATATTCCGTCCTGTCAGCGGGTGGATCTTACACCGCTTGTGGTTCATTGTAAAGCGGTTTGAGCGGAACATGAAGCGCTGGCCGGCTCGATAAACATTTAAAATACGGTTTAACATCCCGGTGACCATCAGTGGGACCGTGAGAGGGATTTAGAGGACATGGACCGACAAATTATACAGGTGGGTTCACCGTGAAGCCTCGACAGCACGGTTACAGCTGACAGCGGTAACTCTGAGCAGAGCAGCTGAGGTAACGTTAGCTAATGTTGAAGCTAAGTTGGGTTAAAACAAGCTTCATCCAGATTTAAGCATTTTTTATTTTTTTTTTTTACAATCGAGTTTAGTTAAAACGCACAGACAGTGCGGTAGAAAGACTTGTGGTAAGGTGTCTTCTTTTTATTAACTAAATTATGTGAGTGGACAGACAGACACTTTGGCTGGTAATACTCATATTAATATGTGTATACATTTTTGTAAATAGTATTATAACAATAACATAACACAGGGAAACACAGACCATATAAACAATGCAGGAGAAACACAAACACCATTTTAAAAAACAGTATATACAGTATAAAGACAGCACTCATAGTGGTTTAGCATTACAGCTACTATGACTTAAATATCTATTATAATTTTTATTTTTATTGATGCTGTAAATATAATGTTATTTGACAAACATTATAAGACTGACTGATATGGATAAATTTAGTTTTATGTTTTAATGTCTTCCAAAAAAACATTTGTTAAAAATGTAACAGTGGAATAACCAGAAATGGGTGTCTATCAAATTAATTTCTCTAGAAGCACCTGATATTGATTTAAGTTCATCTAAAAAATCCAGTACTTAATGGCTTAACCCTTTCACACTAGATCAACATCACTTTTCTTGAGCTGCATTTAAATGTTTTTTTTTTTACAAGCCTTTAAACCTCTTGAACCTGACAAATTGGTTTCTTTTGAAATCATTGGGACAAAATGTGATGAGCAACTTGGCAAGAGCTGTTGTGCAAATTGCAAAAAAATTGTAAAAGGTGAAAAAATTACTTGAAAATAGATAGTGGGGATTATTAGATATTATTAAATAGAGGGAAAATGTCAATATTTATACATTTTATAATTATGTACTTAAAATTATATTGCAGAAAAAAAATCAAATATACATGTATATATATTTTCCTTTTTATTGTGTGTGTTAATACAACCAGACATTAAAAGTAAAACTACCATAGTATGAATGATAAACTGTCATATCACCCAGCCATAATATAGTTTATC
This sequence comes from Plectropomus leopardus, assembly GCF_008729295.1. NCBI lineage: Eukaryota > Metazoa > Chordata > Actinopteri > Perciformes > Serranidae > Plectropomus > Plectropomus leopardus. Next base: position 19,789,162 of record NC_056466.1, on the reverse strand, counting down.
AAGACAAAATACCAAGAAAACATTTGTTGCCTCTTGGTATTTTTTTTTCCAAATGGTGACTGAATGCACGGAGGGATCTGAAGGCACTTAACTGTGACACTGTTTGCTGTCTGTCTCAGGCTGTATTTGACGAGGACACGATGTCCTCTACCTCGGTGGGAATATCAGATTTGTCCGATGAGGTCCTGCTGTGCGTCCTCCGCCATGTTCCGGTGTGTGACCGGTTGCTGAATGTGGCAAACGTCTGCCACAAGTTGCACAGACTGTGCCACGATAAGACCCTGCTCACCAATGTCAGCCTGTCTGAGGAGTATCTGGTAAAGCTGTTGGAGGAAAAAAAAACTGTTTTTGTCATTATTTGACCTGCATGCTTCCAGATTGTTTTAATGAAGATCTTTATCCCAGTTTCTCTTAAGATTCTTATGTGTGCAGGTGGAACTTTGCATATATTAAAATCATTTCTTTCACAACACAGTGGAATACTTGTTGCGTTTTAACATATGGTAATATTCAATATTTGTGTTTCCTCCAGGCTGACGATCTATATGTTCGGCACATATTGAGGCAGCTAGCTGTTCACGTGCAGTCTCTCAGCCTGAACGGTTGCTACTGGCTGTCTGGAGCTACGATGGAGCTTCTTGCTCGCTGTAAAGGAGTGATGCACCTCGATATCACCGGCTGTCGCATCACCTCTGTGCGTCTGTCCCGCATCCTCTCCTCCCTGTCTCTGCTCAGTTCATTTGCTTTTGATGTGACGCCAGGCTTCGACTCAGCTCATCTCAGTTCAAATGCGGTGGACACGCTGAGCCGCCTGTCAGAGCTCAGACAGACGCTGCTGACACCGAGTTATGGTGTGGTGCCATGCTGTGCTCAACTCCGCAAGTAAGAATCTGACGGGTTACCAAGGTTTCACATGAGGCCCGGGTCCAGAATTACTCCCCGTTTGGCACACATTGTACTACATATGAAGTTTTATCCATGTTTCTTTGACTAACTGGATATCAGCAAAAGGTGGTGCTCAAGGGAAAGTCAGGGATTGATCAAGTCAGCAGGATGTATCCTCTGGGGATCACGAATGTCTACAAAACTTTGTGCCAATTCATCTTGTAGATGTCGAAATGTTTCAGAGGATAAATGAAAAGTTTGAACCTGCTGGTGGTTCAAAAGGAACCACATAACATGCTTTTCTCAGCACTGGTGTCTTTATTTATTTTTTCCCTATGAGGATGCTTGAAGTAGAAGAGCTGTTCTCCGCGTCATGGTCTATGCAAAATGCAACTGAAATTCACCCAGTAGTCTGGACCAAAGTGGTGAACTGTCTGACATCCCTGAGTCACAAGCATATCCTCAGTAAAACACAAAAGTGCACCTGCTCATACATTATGTCACAGTCAAATCACTATCCTCTCAGTTAGTTATAATACACGGCCTTAAATACTAATTCAGACGTGTCAGTCTGCATTTGCATGTCACTTTAAAGCACATTATTGCTGTCTGAGGACTTAATGTTGCTGTTTTACTGCTACAGTGTTGAATGTATGTGTTTGTGTTTGTGCACTGCAGGCTGATGCTGCAGTTTGATATCTCTGATGTGACCAGAGAGGGCAGAGGTGTCTGCTGTCAGTTAATGATGGGTCAGAGCAGTATGCCGCATTACCAACAGCTGGAGGAGTTCACTGCCAGGCTGGCTCCAGGAGAGGTGAGTTTATTGATAGTGATAAGCTGCACAGTACTACAGTGTATAATTCAGATGGGAACATATTACATACTATCATTAGTGTATCTGTGTTGATGTCTACAGGTGAACCAGACCTCGCTCCTGCTCTATCTGGCAGTATTCAGCATTCATATTCCAAAACATCTCAGAGTTTTTCTCGTGTCGATTCCTGGTCAAACCCCTGCTTACTGGCCTGCTGCTCCCTCACTGGCCCAAAGCTTGGGTCAACGAGGCGACCTGGAGGCCCTGCAGCTCCCTCGGTCCTGGCTTGATTCCTTGTCCCTAAAGCGAGCCCTTCAGGGAAACAGTCCGCAGCACCTGAGCTTTAGCCGGTGCCCGGCGTTGTGGCCGCAGGTGTTCCAGTCGTTGCTGGAGGGAGGAGTCGGAGACAACACACAACTGACCAGTCTGAACCTCAGCGGGATCAACAAGGTCCTTTACTCAGAGTGTCGGAGTGTTGAAGATCAGCTGGATCCGGTGATCATGAGCCAGCTGGCTGTCTGCTGCCCCAAAATTAAACACCTGAACCTGATGCACAGACACTATCACCATGAAAACTCACCTGGGCTAGGTGGAGAAACCCACCTGTGTGCCAGCTTGGCCAAATTTGCACACATTCGCTCTCTCACTCTGCCTGCCTGCTCCTTGTCAGACGGCTTGAGCAGACATGAAGTCTCCACAAAACAACACGTCTCCCTCTGCGTTGTTCCTGGGGTTAAAGAAGGCTCCACGGGTCGGACACCAGAATTACAAGCCTGATTCAAATTCTAATGTGTCAGGCGACAGCACCTCAGGGTTCGCTCTGCTCTTAGCTGGCTGCCCTTTTTTAGAGACCTTGGAGATCATTGGTCCAGGTTTTGTGTCGGCACTGCCTCGACTCGAGCCCTGCCCTCGCGCCAGTGTGGAGCCTCGTGGGATGTGTGCGTGGGCACGCGGAGTTGGCGATGCACACTTAGCGGCACTTGAGGCTTTGCCTCGATTACATCGTCTGACTCTGGCTGGGCTTCCTGGGGTCCTTAGGGGGACAGGGCTGGTCCAGCTGACCAGGCACTGCAGTGACCTACGGGTGTTATCCCTCGCCAACATGGGATCACTAAAAACCATGAACTACGCCCCGGCTTTGCTGGACACACTTAAACAGTGCAAACAGCTACAGGAACTCAGGTTAGAAGATGTCTTTGTGTCCCCGTCATTTACTGTAATGCTAAATACTAACAACAGTCATAATTATTATTATTAATTATTATTGCATGTTACTTTATTGGACAGATTTTCCTTCAGTCAAATACAGTGCCCCAGGGATGACAATTTTCTGTAGGCCAGTGCAGAAGTTAGCATTGCCTTGGTGCCCTTGTCAAAAAAGCCTATGGGATTTCTCCATTGGATTTTGGATTATGGCAGAAAAAACTCAGTGGAGAACAAAAAGTTTTGCTCAGCAAGATAATCTTCACAAATGAACACCATTTTTTATGATTTTTGCTGCCTGAATGTAATCGCCAGAAGTAAAAAGCTAATGTTAGGCTTTGAACAAACGACACCACCACGGTCACATGATTTAATTGTATGTTGTAGAACAAAGTCTGAAAGTCTCTTCAGCTTGTGTTAACCACAGAACTTTTTTCAGGCTTCCTACCAAAAACACATAAAAAAAACTATTGACTTCGACATTAGGGAACCAGGAGTGCTGAAATGCTGACTGATTTCATGGTTTTAGGACTCATTACTGGGGCACTCTATAAAAGCATGTATTATTGATTAATTCAAACCATTAATGTATTATTTGAGCCAGGGCTGGGCGATATGGTTAAAAATCAAATATCAAGATATTTTTGTCCTAATTCCTCGACATTGATGTTACGATGATACTGTAGCATTGACTATTGATGCTTTCACAAAATTTTTACACGAGATTTTTGATAAATAATCAAAAGTTAAGTTGAGTTTCAGATAATTGCATCACTTCACTGTAATGCAGTCTTTAAAACCAGATGAAGACATCACATCTTTACAATATCCAGAAGCTGAGATGATTTGTAATCTGATATCATGGTATTGATATAATATCAATATACTGCCCAGCCCTAATTTGGAAATTTAATCAGACTGTAGAGCAGGGTGCAAAGTAGATTCAAGGTCATTATCCCTTTCAAAATTATGGAAAGGCAATTAAAAAAAGTTAAAAACAAACAAAAAACTAAGGAGTATTGCCTTAAAAAGTGCTTAAATTAATTATAAATTCTACAACATAATTTTAAATTTTATTTATGGTATTATCAGTACAATTTTCTGGACATGTTGTTTCCCTGACTTTCTTTTCAAAAATATTTTTCTTAACTACTTATTTCTTGCAATTCGTGGAACATTTCTTGCTAAATAGCTCATTTCCTATTCCCCATGTTTTCAAAAGGGGTCTGAATGCAGTACAAAAAAGTGATGTCTATCCAGGTTTCAAAGAGTTAAATGCTTGACTAACTTAGTTATAAATAATCCAACTGTTGTCACTCGGCAGTTTTTTGTTATAAATCTCTTTGATATAACGCATGTAACGTTTTTTTTGTTGTTTTGTTTGCTTGTTTTACAAAAAAAGATATAAATGAATGTGTTATGAACATTTTGAATCAGCACATTCAGTTTTTCATAATAACAAGCCCCTAAACAGGCAAACTGTTTATTCAGTTTAACCTTGTTGTGTAGTTTTTTGTCTTTATATTCACTACAAAATATGTCAGTATACCAGTGAGTCGAGAGCTGAGTTCATGTTTGCTGAGCTTGTTGTTTTTATTTATTGAATTTAGTATGTGTGTGTGTGTTTTAGGTTAGAGCAGCCCTACCTGAATGCCAACGTGTCCTTCTTTGAGGCTCTATCCTGCTGCTCTCGTCTGCAACGTCTCTGCCTTATCTCCCGCAACGGCACCTTAGACCCAGTGGCCTCAGAAACCTTCATGGAGCGATGCTGCCAAGTCATCATGTGCCACATGTTTATGGGCGGCACCTTGGTGGCTTGTCGCACACTGCAGAAAACTCTGCTGGACAGGTCGGTGCTCGTGTGTGTGAGAATGAACTGTACATTAAATGGCAAAAAAAAATCAGAATTTGTTCTTGTATTTTTTTCTCTGTTAGATTTTTAGAGGAGCGTCCGGCCCTGAGCGTGGTCATCTATCCATTACAACACGAAGACCTGCCCACAGTCATCCGAGACATCCCGCTAACACTGCTGGATAGGATCACTCTGTTCCAGAGCCACGTGGCCCAGCCACCACATTTATCACCGATGTGACATCAGCAGCTCAAGGTGCGCAGACCGCTTTTATTCTGCAGGGAATAAATACCACAAAATAACAGACTGACTGTATCTGCAAAGTGATTTCCGAATGTGTGATTTGTTACATCAACAACTGTGTCAGGCTACGCTACAACAACACATCAACCATGATTGTTTACATTTTTATGACTGAATAATGGTGGTCCTCAGAGGGTTATCAGCTGGAGGTTTTTAGTTCAATATTGCAGGACATTTCACACGAGGCGACGTTTGGCCCTAAATTGTGGCTTCTCAGTCAAAAATACTGTCTGTTACCACTTTGCTATTTAAAAAAATAAGTGCCAAAATATAAATTAATGTATTTGTTCAGATACTTTGTACTGAGGATCTGAATCAAATGATGTTTAATAAACTCCATATAAATTATTTTTAATTCTTGTCTGGGTACTATTTGTCTGTTCTGGTCATTGTTTTAAATTATGGATGTAACGGGTACACACCCGTAATCTACTGTGGGTGTTGTTACACAAACCTCACAGCTGTGTGGTTTTAGGAACTATACTTATTTGCTTTTTTGCCAAGACAAGATTGATATCACTCTCACATTTGTTAGTTGTAAGGCTACAGCAGCAGTGAATTAGCTTATCTTAGCAATGGCTTGGCCAAGAAACAGTCCAGCATCAAAACCCTCATATATAACTTGTTTTTGACTAAGTGACATGACTTTTTGTGCACAAAAATATACATTGAAATATACATTAGATATGAAAATGTCCTAAACAAAGATGACAATGATACCAACTCAATGACATTTGTATTTGTTAGTATCTTAATCAAAAATTTTAAATCAGTGTTGATTCTAGAGTTATATATAAACGTGTTTTCACCATTACTGATTACTCTCAAGCAGAATATACTCCAAACAAGACTATGAGTCTGCAGGCGTGCTAGCTGCTCTATGAAGTTGTAATAAGGCACAGCAACGCTTAAAGCTAAATTCTGACGCTGCAAGCATGACTACACATGTAATTACTATTTTAAGATACAATATTATTGTGATTTGTTTAATTAAGCTCAGCACTGACAATTAGTCTTTCTGATCTAAAAAAAAAATAAACAAAAGTTGTATTCTTTGCAGCTTATTATGTAAACATTTTTTATCATTCACCCTCCTGCTGAAAACGAGAATGCTCATCTCCGCTGTCGTAAATGATCACTGGTGGATCTGCATTAGTGCACATGCAGTAGTGGACTCAGGCAGTCAGAGGGCAGGGACATTAAAAAGGCACCAATGCGCAGAAAGTTTCCCAGCATTTAGAGCAGCGTGTATTTAATCAGCTGGAAGGGCAAGGTGGAGCCGTGGTTCCCAACTGGTAGGTCATGGACCAAAAGTGGGTTGCAGGTCCATTCTATATGTGTCACAAGTTACTCGTAAACATGTGAAAATAAACACTTTATTTTTAAGTATAGTGATTTTACGCCACAGAGCTTTATTTATTTCTTTGTGCTGTAAGCCAAGGTGTTGTTTACACTTTGCGAAATAAAATTGAATATGTGGTAATGTATCTAATGTGTGGACCTTGAACTAATGCCTAAGGAGAAATCTGGACCCTGTGACTGGACTGGACAGTTGGGTACCACTGACCTAGAGGGCCTTTATTTTTCAAATAGATAATTTAAATTAGCTGAACACAAAGTTTCTGGTTTGCCGCCATGTCGATTGGTTAGTGTGTAGGTAAAGAATAAGTTGGTTAGTGTGTAGGTAAAGAATAAGTTGGTTAGTGTGTAGGTAAAGCAGAGCAAATGTTCAAATATAGCATTCACTTAAACTGATTTTAATTTTTTAGGTGTATAAAATATGTTTTGCTGTAGCGGACATTGCTTAGTTTACATGACAGAATATTTGGTTAATCAAAAATGTTAGTAAAGCAACAAAGAAGAACATAAAAAAAACCATGACAGATAGGTCAGACCATCATTTTTAACTCTTTAAAACCTGGATTGATAACAGTTTTCTTGATCTGATTTCAGGCACCTGAGCAACTGAGCAAATTGGTTTGATTTCTTTTGGAAACAGCAAATGACCAACTTAGGAAGAAGAGCACCACAGATTGCAAGAAATTTTACCTTTTTTGTTAAAGAGGGGGGGTATTAGAAAATATATAATTTTTTAAAATAGGGAAAATGTCCAAGAAACTATATATAATTATAATAATTTCATATTTAAAATTATTTTACAGAAAATAATGTAATTCAATATGTGAGAAAAATACATAGTGTTTTTTTTTCAGCACTTTTTCTGGGCCATTTTCCTGTTTGTTTTTGGCTTTTTGCGAGCTAATTTTCAGGTAATTTTTTTTCAACTTTTTTTTATTGCTGATTTTTGGGCCATGTCTTGTTACATAGCTTGCTGCCTCCCCTCTATGCTTCTAAAAGAAATCAAAAGCCAGCGCACTCCATCTCTGTGTAAATAAAGCACTTTGTCTTGTTTTAAATACCTTGGGACTTCCAAGCACTTTTACAGCATGGTCCTAGTCCTCCCGAGTCCACCAAAAAACTTGAGACAGAGTGAACACTTTTTGCTGGACCTCTACAGGTCACACAGCTGGGCGGTGAACGGGACCCACAGCCCGGGGTAGAGCGGCTTTGTGAACATGGTTTTTCTCTGTGCATGAGCTGCATAGTCGTGTCACAGACACAGTAGAAGGTCAGACTACCCGCCTTATGATCGAGGTAAACGCCGACTCTGGAGGACAGAGGCTCCGGCACCTCAGTCTCCTCGTCATTGTATCTGAAACATTTGCTGTTTCTGTTTATGTCTAAACTCCAGGATTTGTCGTTGCAGCCAAACGCACACTCAGAATAATAGTCAGATCTGCCTAGATCTTTGTACGCCACGGCTACTTCAACAGACCTATCAAACTCCACCTCCCAGTAACAGCGTCCAGTCAGACCCTCTTTGCAAAGCACCTGGTAGAGGTGAGAGAACCTGTCTGGGTGTTCAGGGTAATCCTGGACTATAGATGTGAGCTCTGCTTTTCTGTTGCCCTCAGACAGAACCAGCTCTCTGTACGCTGTGTTTGGGTCCAGGCTGAGGTGACAGTAATCTGTGGAGGAAAAGGATGAAAAGGACAGTTCAACGCTGATGACTCATATTTTAATCAATTATTCATTAAAAAAAAAACTTACATCTTAAGAAGTCTGCTCTGGTCTGAGGCTCATCTGACAATGAATCATATGCTTCATGAGAGACACACACACACACATACACACACACACACACACACACACACACACACACGCACACACAAAAAAATCTTATTATATTTTCTCATATTTTAAAAAGTGCTTTATGGTACCTCTGTGAGGAAACACAGAGAAACAGAAAAGCTGAAAAAAGTAGCATCTAAATAACAAGGATATTTTCATAACATGACAAATATTCACAAAATCACTCGTAAAATAATTGTTAAAAAATGAACAGCAGATGAATTTAAGCAAAAAGTGTAATAACTTATTTTTCATTTTTAATTTTAGCTCACCCAAAACCATTTGCAGGGACAAAAGACCATAATCTTGATATGATTTGAATGAAATTTGATAAATGGTAACACTGTATGGAATGGTAACACAAATATATTTTTATAGAACAAAGTCCAGTCATGTGTGCTGCTGGTGCATTTGTTGTGTGGGTGTGTTGTGTGCGCTGTGTACCAGGAGCAGGTGTGGTGTCAGACTCAGGACTGGAGGGTGGAGCTTGCTGGTCTTGTTCCTGTAGAAATCAGGTTAGTGTTATCGTGTTTCCCTCTACGACTTGACCGGGACACAGATCGTCAAAATCAAATTGTCAAAACCTATGGCACTAAAATACATTTTATTGAAAATGTGTGATTAAACCTGCTATGAAAATATGAGGACTGAACCTTTCTCCTTTCTGTAATCCAAGTAAAACCAGTGTTTTTTATACATGCTCAAGGTTTTGATACATATATAAAAATGTTTATAGATCATCATGCAAATACATTTTTCATGGGATGCTCTTATTTAGTAATGGACATTTTAATTACTGCAATAAATAACTTTAATAATGCCAGAATATTAAAGGTCTAATTTTTGAAATGAACTTTGGAGCCTCCTGCTGAGACAAGTCAACACACTGTTATTAAGCTTTCCTTACATGGTGATGATGTTGTCAGTAGTTATAGCCTACTTTATCACTCTAAATACTTCTTGTCTGTGTCAATTTGACCTTGTGTGTGAATTTTTATACTTGAAATTCTGTAAACGTACCTTTGATATAGGGAGATTTAACAGATTTTAGTTTTAAGTTGTGGTTGCAGTCTGAAAACATGGAAATCTAAAAGTGTGTGTAAGCAGACTGCATCGACATCAGTTTCATTCAGATCAGGGACACATGAGTAAATTGGCTTTCTTTCAAAAAGCAATGACCAACTTGACAAGGGAAGTCCCGCAAATTGCAGGAAATTAGTAAAAGGTGAAAGAAAGGTGAAAAAATGAAATTAAAAAAAAATGAAAATTGAGGAGATTATAAGAAAAATAATCCAAACACTAGGGAAATGTCCAGAAAATTGGATTCATAATTATATTTTCATATTCAAAACCACATTACAAAAAAATAAAAATAAAATAAAATAAAAGATAATAAATATATATATATATATATTTTCTGCATGTTTTTTTTATTTCTGCACTTTTTAAGGTAATTTTCTTGTTTGCTTGTGGGGGGTTTCCCCACATATTTTAAGATAATTTTCTTATGACGTTTTTTCTAATTTTTAGGCAATAAGTCTTTTTTTGTTTTTGAAAGGATTAAAGTGGATGTTAACAGAATGACACACGCACTTACGCACCATTGACGCTGAGGATGTAGATTCGTCTCTCTCTACCTTTGGCAATGGTTAAAATTTGGGTCAGCTCTGACAACCTTGTCTCTATAAAGTGTCTAAAGTTGTCAATCCACTCTTTAAATACTCGTGTGTGTCCTGGCTCGCTGTTTTCACCTCACTTCAACTCAGAAAGTGACGCAAAGTCACTGTTATGACCAGCTGTGCAGAGTGGCGCAGATTTACACCCAGAGATGTGAAGTATAAGGAACAGGCATACTAACCTATAACCGATGTAGTCGATCGGAATGGGACATCCTATCCACAGTAGATGTAGCTTTTTCAAGAATTTACGCAACCCAGAAATAAACAGTGATATCTCTAAACTCAATTAATGTCTTTGTTGATTACTTTCAGCGACTATTGCGTCAGACGGGGTGCTATATAATTATTGATCAAAATCTATTATGCAGGTCTGGTTTAGTTCTGTCATTGAAACATCGTGGTGCGACAACATGACAGGAGCTAACAGGCACTACTCTCCATGAAGCCTAACGTGTTTATTTCTTAAGTTTTGTTAATTAGCTGGTAGTTAGATAGATAACATCTCTAAATATGTTCAGGTCCGTCGCCTGTTCGTGCGTGCGACACGGGAGGAAAGTCTCGGTCCCTGTAGCTAAGCTGTCCCTCTTTTCAGCGGTTAAAAACTCGACCACGACCCTGAATGTAACCGGGGTACAACATTTGTCACGACACCGGTCATCCGGACTCCTCACACCGGCTCCCTGGCAGTCGCCGTTCGCCAGATGCGTGTCCCTTTCAGCCGCTTCCCAGCGGGGTACAGACCCGCTGGAATCCCCCTCAACACGAGCCGAGGGAGACCCACCAGACCGGGAGGACTTCGGCTCCCTCCACCGACATGTCCTCCAGGAGGTCGTTCAGGAAAACGAGCCCGTACATCCAGAATCTGCGGCACCAAGAGGAGGACGATGACGGGGATGAAGACCCGGAGAAAGCTCGCAGGAGGCCCGGGAGGAGAAACACACCGTACTGGTACTTTTTACAGTGCAAGAGGCTGATCAAAGAGAACAGGGTGAGTCCTCTGGAGCTGGTCTGCCTGTCTTCTTATGTCCCTCTCCAGTATTTTACTTTTACTTTTATTTATTATTTAATTTAATTTTATTTAGTTATTTAAAAAATATATATATTTTTAATTATTATTATTATTATTTTTTAATTTTGTTTTATTTATTTTAGTTTAGTTTAGCTTCACGTTATTTTATGTTTTATTGGTTTTAACTCAGTTGTGCTTTTACTCTTGTAGGTTTTATCTTATTTTGTTGGTTTTACTCATGTTTTTATCATCTTTATTTGGTGTATTGGTTTTATTTATTATTATTATTTATCTATGTATTTATTCTGTTTTTAATTCATATGTTGGTTTTAATTCCTATTTATTATCCTATTTTTAATATTATTAGTTTATTTAATTCCAACATTTTTTTCAGTTCTGCTTCACATCTTTGCATCTTTTATTGTTTTCTTAATTATATGAGGTTTTACTCTTAGTTTTAACCCTTTGAAAACTGAGAAAATTGGCTTGATTTCTTTCAAAAACACGGAAAGAGGGTGATCAGCAACTTAACAAGAATTCCCTAGTTAAGAGAAAATAATCGCAAAAAAGTAAACAAAACAAAACAATAAAATGACCTCAAGAAAGGGCTAATATATACAGTATATAAATATTTTTTTCTGTAGCATAATTTGGAATATATAATTGCAAGGATTATAAAATAGAGTTTTCGTGACATTTTCCCTTGTGTTTTTGATCATATCTACTAACCCCATCCAGCTAAATTTCAGATCATTCCCTCGTAACCGCTTCCTCTTTTTTTTCAGTTTAAGGACATTTTTTTGCCAAATTGCTCATTGTGTTTTATTCTGTGTTTCTAAAAGAAAACAACCCATTTTTTTTTTTTGGTTTCAGACGTTCATGAAAAGAGTCTGAATGCAGCTCAGGAACCTTGATGTAGATCAAGGTGTTATATGATCGACTTTTACACTTGGTTGCTGTGTGGCTGCAACCTCTACCTCACACTTCGTGCAGCACATTCTGCTCCCACCGGGAATGACTTGTGCTATAAAAAAGTTTTGCTTGCTTGCTTGCTGCTGTGTATAAACCTTGTGTATGTTATTGAGAAGAAATGTGCCCTTGTTTGTCCTTTCACAGCTGCAGGAGGCTTTGGATATGTTCAGTAGAGACATGCTGCAGGGAGAGAGGCTGCAGCCGGAGGAGTTCAACTACACTATGCTGATAGGAGGCTGTGGACGAGCTGGACAACTGAAGAAGGCTTTCAAACTCTATAATGATGTAAGGATATATTATTGACACACTTTTATCATGTTAATATGTTCCCTTGGCATGTTCATTAACATGTTAAAGGATATTCTGCATCTGTATGTGGTGTAAAAATGTCCAATCTGTCTGTTTTATAGAGTTGTTTAAGCTATAACCAGCAAATACATGTTACTGTTATTTTTACTATTAATTCAAAATCTAATACAATAGCGCTGCAATAAGTTCTACCTTCATGACGGCCATAATGTTCAGTTTTAGTTGAAACTAGAGGGGTGTTGGTTCAACTTTATGATTATCAATGAGAATAGACTAAACATTAGAAACACCTCAGTATTACAAACTGCAGCCTCTAAAATTATCATAAAGTTAGATCAACACCCTTAGAATTGGATTTTTTTTTAAACGTACTGTATATTTCCCCTATAAATAGTGAAACACATCAACTTCAAATTTATTATGACCCTTTTCCCAGCAAAGAAATGCTGAAATTTTAAAAACATATTCAACTTGCTCAAAGGTCTAGTGTGTAGGATTTAGGGGGATATATTGGCAGTAATGGAATATAATATTCATAACTATGTCTTCATTAACCTATAATCACTTGAAACTAAGAATTGTTGTGTTTTTGTTACCTTAGAATGAGCCGTATATGTCTACATCAGGCCACAAGGAAGTGTGCCGCACTTTTCAGATGTCAGCGTCTTGACACAAACAGACTTCTCAAGTTAAATGATAATGTGTATGTGTGTATGTGTGTATGTGTGTGTGTGTGTGTGTGTGTGTGTTTTCCAGATGAAGAAACGTGGTCTAGATCCTACAGATGCCACCTACACTGCGTTGTTTAATGCCTGCGCTGAGTCACCATCAAAACAAGCTGGTCTACAGCAAGCGTTGAAGTTGGAGCAAGAACTTCGGCGTAAAAACTATCCTCTCAGCACCATCACGTACCACGCCCTTCTTAAGACACATGCCATCACCAACCATCTTCAAGCCTGTATTCACACACTCAGGGTACGACACAGTTTGACATCACTCTGTGTGTGTGTGTGTGTGTGTGTGTGTGTGTGTGTGTGTGTGTGTGTGTGTGTGTGTGTGTGAAAGATGTCTACTTTTAAATGTATGTTTTTACACAAGTTTTTGTTTGTGTGTAGGAGATGGTGCAGAACGGCCACGCTGTAACTCAGGAGACATTTCACTATGTGCTGATGGGCTGTTTGAAGGACACAGGATCTGGATTCAGACTGGCTCTACAGGTAGATACATGATTTAGAGACATCTAACCACACTGGTTTGTAAAATGTTGGAGAGTAAAGTCCGCTCTACACTGACATTTTAGGTTGTCCCAGATGAAAGATGAGAAACATGTAAAAATCTTTTGTCATTAATATAGCCTGATTTATCTGACAAATCTGTTAACAACATATAATCCAGTAGTATTAAAAAAACAGACAAAAAAAGAAGGCAAAAAGCTCTGAAGCAGTAGTTGTCAGTGGCTGCACAGCACAACTTGCTGTGTAGGCTACTGTTTTAGAGCAGCAAAGAAGAAGAAAAAAATCTGGATAAACTACTATTATATCTGGGTGTGAAGCCACTGTAAAGTTTATCACTAAAATCAAACTGTTGCACAGACTTCTATACTCGCAAAGGCCAGCTCTAGCACTTTAGGTAGTGTTGGAGGCATTTCAGGTATTGAAACCACTCTAAAAGTGATATCAAAATTGATATTGATACACTTGTAGACCGAACTAACAGTGAAACATATGATGAAGTTGTAATATTGTTGTTTCTACAAGGTCAACAGGCTCCTCATGAGGAGGAAGATTTTATAAATTGATTTTTTCTGACGTCGCATTGTAAAATCTCAAAATAATTGGTAATATCTATTGAAAAAAACTGAATCCCTCTTCTTAAACTCTTCATTGTGGATATTAAAGCAGTGGAATAACCCCACATACAAAGTGAGACACAAAATCAATAATAAAAATCACCAATAAATGCTAATGCTTCCCAATTCTAACCAGATTTAACTTTTTCGCTGGACCTAAAATGTAATGTTTTATGTTACAACAGACTTTTGGGGAAAATTGTTCTTCTATGTATTTCTATTCTATTCTATATAGTCCCATTGATATTTAAAATCTCTTCAAAGGGAGTTCTGGCCAACGCAGGCAGACAGACTAAAAACACTACATTGAAAAGTTTAAAACAAACAGCATAAAATTTAAAAACAAACAAAACAAAAAACAGACTTAAACAGCCAATTTATAACAAACAAGTGAAATTAGCAGCTTTGTTTTTGTTTCAGATTTGGCGCCAGATGCTCCGATCGGGGATTCTTCCAGACTCACAGAACTATAACCTGCTCCTGCGTACGGCCAGGGATTGTGGGATTGGTAATGCCGCCTTGGCCACTGGCGTGCTGCTGCGGCCTGACCAGAAGTACGAGGGGGAACATGTGTCACATGTAAAGTCAGAGTCTGGACACAAAGATCCAATAGACATTGACCTCCTGGAGAGGCAATTGTTTATCCAACCTGATGCACGCAGTGAGAGTCAGCGGGACGGCAGAGACAGTGAGCACGAGTCCGACGGCAGACAAGATGCAACCGCTTTAATACCAGTCACACAAAGAGAAACCGCCCCGCTTCCTGTTGACTTAACAGCTGATTCCGCAGCCCCAAACCTACTGGATCTTTTTGAGGGTAAAAGGGGTGGTGTGGTGTCCCTCGGCAGCGTGAATGCACCTGCAGATAGGCTCGCCCTCATCGGAGGAGCTAAAGGTTTCCTGGAGAAGATGGCGGCTAGCAGCCTCAGTCCAGACCTCAAGACTCTGACTCTGCTGGCCGACACGATGGAGCCGGGCTACCAGTCTCTGCAGGTGCTGCTGAAGGTCGCCAAGCAACACAAAGTGAAGCTCGATGTCGCGTTCTTCAACTCTGCGATTCGCAGAGCAGCCAAAGCTGGTGATCTGGAGGGGGCAAAGGTACGCGCACACACACATACACACACGCACGCACACACACATGCACACACAAATACTACCAAACCACAGTTACGTTCACGTCACCCAAATAAGGAAAAAATGTTTTCTTACTTACATTTTGTACTATCTAGCCATGCAGACGGATGAATCTTTGGTGGAAAGTAACTGAGTACATTTACTCAACTACTGTACTTAAGTACAATTTTGAGGTACTTGTACATTACTTGAGTATTTCGGCTTTATGCTACTTTATACTTGGTGGCTAATATTGTATTTTTCACAATACCTTTGCCAGATCAGTTTAAATATACAAAATATAACAAACAAATAAAAATGGTTTATCATTATGGGTAGAGATTAAACTTTATACACAGAAAGGAAATCCAGGCACTCTGGAAAAGAGCCTTTCTTTTTTTTTAAAGCCCTGACAAAGACCTGCAATGGTTGAAAAATGTTGTTTTTTTTTTAGTGATTTTCCACTTCAATCAAGGCTTTTTAATGGTTCCCCTCATTTCCATATTTTCGCAGTGCCTTGGCAGGGAGTACTATATCCTGTTGTTTTTTTTCAACTGACAGGCTCAGATTGTTATTTTACGTGTCTGACAACATCACAGAAAGGACCCTACAGGGAAACATTTTTTCCTTATCTTTTGCTTGTTCCGGTCTATTTGTTGGTGTGTGTGTCTCGCTCAAGGACAATTCTCATTCTGAATTCTTGCACATTGTGCTTTTTCACATTGTCTATATCAGCTAAATACTATCCATGACATCGAAAATATTTTAGATAACACGAAGCTGTGCTCTCTGTACTCCAACACAACGCATTTTTCATGCAACAAGTCCCCTCTCAGGAGATTTCAGAACAAGACTTCTTCTTGAGAGAGATTTGGTCACTATAGTAAACAGACTTGTTTTGGTATCTTTGGTGATGGGACCTCTGTGTACACACATTTCTGATGCACTTCTTTCTCTTTCCAGTCTGTGTTGACTGTAATGCGACAGCGCAACGTAAGTGTGGATGCCCAGACATTTGGGAGCCTTGCTTTTGGCTGTGAGCGACAGCAGGACGGGCTGCAGCTGCTGAAAGACATGGAGGTGATGAGACACACGTCCTAAAAGTCAGAATGTGAATTTCATGTCATAACTGTGTAATTGTTGACAGAATATCCTCCTATATTCTGTCACTGCTGCTTTTTTTTCCAGCTGCACTACAAGATGAACTGTGACAGTGTTAAAGAAAATACAACCTTAATATCAGCAGTTATTGTTTAAGGAGAAGTAGTATTACTCGTAGATGACTGATATTATGAGTTTTTAATTCTTTCTTTCATCTTTATTTTTTTGCAGGAGGCGGGATTTAAGCCTAATGTCCTGGTGTTCTCTGTTCTGATTGGCAGAGCATCTCGAAGACTGGATTACATTTACCTTAAAACATTGCTCAAAAGCATGAGCAGCATGGAGGTGTGGCCTAGTGAGGTCATCATCCGACAGCTGGAGTTTGCCTCACAGTATCCTCCCAACTTTAACCAGGTAAGCCGAGTTCATCAGGGAGTTTCACCAACTAGTTCAAACATCTCTGAGCATTAAAAAAACATATCTGTGTGGACGGGTAAGTGCAGATTTTGACCAAAACCAAAGAACCTGTGATCTTTATGGCACAGTACAATTAGTGGAAGTGAACTTCAGGGTCCCCACGGTCATGAAGAACCTTGAAAAGTCATGGAATTTCACAATCTTGTTTTGAAGGTCTGAAAAAGTCATGAAATTAAAAAAAAATAATTGAAAGTTTTGGAAAAGTCATGGAATTTTGTTGTGTGTAATGAAATCATTTTTTACAGTAGCCTTCTGTGGATAATCTTCCACACAATGTAACGTAACAGCATATTTATTTTCTGTAAGTCGAGTGTTGACAAAACACAGCTCTTACATGCAATGACCAAGGACTACATGATATATCTATCGCTCCAGGGGTGCCAGGGATTCTGCACAAGCAGCAAAATATGATGATCAAGACTGAGATCACGTTAGATAAAGCCCTGCGTGTCACCTACTCAGCACCAAACCTCACAGAGACACAGTTTGCGACTAACTGGTGGATATAATGGAGAGTTAAGCAAATAAAGAGCCAGAGGTTAAAAGACACCACAAAAGAGCTAAAAGGAGAATTCTTATAAGATGTGCACACAGCTATACTAAATGAGTGCTCCATGTTAGAAATAGATACATGTTACACATAATAAGTTTATGAAGTGATTATCTGTCAGTGTTGTGTTTTGAGCTAATTTCTTTGCCTCCAAGTGGCCAAAAACGACTTTGAAGACACAGACACTATAATTAAAATTATATTTCAGATTCAATGTGTTCTTGTTGGATTCATGTTTTTTATGTTGCCCCTCTTCTCCTGCTCACCTCTTTATTTCCCCCCTTATATTTCCTCCCTTTCATTGATCCCAGTACAAATCCAGGAACAACTACCTGGTCCAAATCAATGGTTTCCGTGGTTTCTACCAGCAGTGGCTGAGAAACATGCCCGCTCAGAGCGCTGAAGACGTTCAGGCAGCGCTGCAGTCTGAAGCGGACGCTGCGGTGCTGAAAACAGACGCTTCAGATGGACTGACGGAGGCCCAAAGGAACCAGAGAGCAGCTGCGAGGAGATATAACTCTCGAAAAAAGGACAAGATGAGCAGTGCTGCTCTGTGACGGCACTCCTGAACATACCTCTTATTTCTCCTCTGTCCTCTGTTTGCATTCAGCTGTACAACATTGATGGATCCTAAGTTAAAGCACCAGCTCCATCCTCTTTTTCTTTTAATGATTTTGTTTTTGGCTTTGTTGCCTTTATTCAGACAGGACAGCTTAAATGTGAAAGTAAAGAGAAAGAGAGAGAGAGAGAGAGAGAGAGAGGGGATGACATGCAGTAAAGGGCTGAGGCGGGAATCAAACCCACGGCTGCTGCAGTGAGGACATAGGCTCTGCACATGGGGCACCTGCCCTACCAACTGAACCACCAGGCACCACAGCAGCTCCATTTTCTGTCGGTCCGCGTATTGCAGATGCATTCTTCTCCAAAGATTGATGTTATTGTGATTTCTGTTGCAATTAAAGGCTTTCTTCTTACATCGTGTTTTATTTTGAAACCACAGTTTTAGGGTCATTTTCTGAGTGAACGATGACCTTCACTGACTGTTTGTGATGAGTGCAGTAAGCACACTCACCTTGCAAGAGGCACATTTCTTAGGGGTCTTATTTTTTATTTAGACTTTTGAATTGCTACTTTACTAGGAGGTTAGGTCCATCAGATCAGTTTTTTAAAAAGTAATTTATTTTTTTCTCAGCTCTGACTTTATTTTAACAAGAAATAATTTCATGGATGACTATTCATTCCTTAACCATCTTTGCTGCATTTGGAGGATTTAAAGAGAGCATTTTACAGAGCCAACTATTATCTGATGATGGTAGATAATGACATTTTCATCCTTGCAGTCTGATAGATTGAAATATAACGGGACAAAACTGTAATAATGTGTCAGGAGTGTATTACTGGTGTAACATCTTAAAAGGCATAGTCAACCCCAATCTTATGCCTCAGCAGAACCCAAGAAATTAGTTGTTTGGTAGTCTAAAAATTGTAGTTAAACTGTAGTAGTTGACTCTATCGTTGGGCAAATGTAAACCTTTGCATGTAAATAGTCAAGCATCCATCTGGGTCATTTGATCATTGTGAAGTAGAGGACTCAGTGGAATATGTTTTATATCAGGGCAAAAGTATTACAAAATTATTGATTGGAAAAAAAGTCCAACAAAAGTATTAAATATTGGGACACGAAGTTCTAATGCAGTTAAAAAAAAAACTCTTTATTAAACTTTATAAGTACAAACCAACAAGGCACATTTTCAAAGCCTGTTTATCAAATAGCTTCTGCAACAGGTTGAACAAACAAATATAAAAACCAGAGAGAAAATGATAGAAATAGAGTAAAAACAAAATGCATAAGTCACTTAAAAAACAAAATCAGGGATATATATCTAATGATGAAAACAGCTTTTAAAGTGCTTTCTTGTCTCAACAAGTATCTGTGATTTACTAGAGTTTTAACTCTTTGTTATAATCGTCTAAACTGGGTTTAGCATTGTTGGAGTATGTAAGTATATGATTCAGTGTTCATGTTCACTCCTTATAAGAAAGATGAAACATAATGTTCAAATAGGGTGAGATAGAAGACAAACTTCTGTGCAATCAGTGTCTTTGAATATGTTGACTGAGAAAGGGAATGATAATATAACCTTGAGGGTCAGCTGTGAGAGTGGGAGCATGACGTGAAGAGAACTTGGTATGTGGAGATAAGAGGAGGAGATGTGCATGGATGGATGTGTGGTGTCTATAATTTTGTTCAACAGGACACCTAGAAGAAAAAAACAACTCCTAATAAGGGACTGTCCTCGAAGTTGACCAATCCTAAGACGATGCCATGCTGACAAGGGAGCCAGATAATGAGGGGAACCAACCAGAAGATGACTCTACCTTCATTCACATTTCCTCATTGTAAATAGTATAAAATACTGGATCAGGGAAAGACAGGTTGTCAGAATGCAGGCTGACTCGCTGATGTTATCGGCTAGGAAGAGGCATTTCTGATCCAGAGCTCTGTAACTGCTCATTGCTTGCTTGAAAAGATTCACTAAAAGGTTTGAACTTAAAATTTTAAATTCTGTGTGGACATTCAGGTATTTACTGTTTATTGAGTTGCTTTTAAGAAATCTGAACATAGCGCTCACCCTGAGAGGGTGAGAGTTTTTTCTACTTGCAGCAACCAAGAGAAAAACTCCTTCAGTATGTCCATGCAGATACTTGAGAGAAAATTGGCTGACCAAAACATTATATTTCCTAAAAATAGAAAAGAAAAATACCTCATATTAAAGGAAGACATTATGACGTAGACAATTAAATAAACCGATAAAATAACCAATGGATTGACCACTAAGGCGTTAATCAAATATTATATGATTAATATTAATTTCAGTGTTTATCAATATCAATTTCTGCCTGCACCACACTGCTGTCCGACAGGTGGCGGTCACATTTCTATAAGCTGGTTTGCCACCCGCCAATATAGCCGACAAAGAAGAAGAAGAAACGTCACTTCCGGTATCAGCGAGATTTGAGAACGCGGCGCCAAAAAAACAGCTTCAAACTTTTGATTTAAACGGACAGAAAAGGTAAGATAAGTGTCGCTCATGAAACTAAAACAGAGATTTACAATCTTCGTCTTGTGGTAAAGAAGCACAGTCTGACGCTGACACAACCCGCGGCTGTTTTTAACACGTAGGGAGTTCAGTTTTCTGCTTTGAGGAAAGCTAGCTGACTTTAGCTTCTTAAAAGTACGAAAAACACAAATGTGGTTTGGTCTGTCTTGGTTTGTTGCAAAATAAAGAGAGTCTTTAATGTGACAAAGACACGGTAAATCTCATTAAGATGATTAGTCTTGTACATTTTATTGGCATGAGGTGTGTCTTCCCCAAATCCGAACAAACCACATTTCAGTGAGGAAAAAAAACACAGAAATCAGAGAAAAATCTTGTAACACCTGTTTGCTTACGAGTGTCTTTTTTTTCGGCGGTGGAGAATATGCTGTACTGAAGTGATTTGGTGGACTCGAAAGACTGCAAAATAAATTTGTAAAGTGAAAGAAACGATCCTCGCAGACTGTAGACTAGATAGAGTCAGCATTAATCAAACTTGTTTATTCACAAAACAAAGATAAGAACAAATGCAAAACAGAGATGTGTTACTTTCAAATGAGTTAATTTGTGGATCAGTTCTGAAAAAGAACTGAAAAAGTATATTTCGCTTACTAGATAAAAACAAAAATAGGGTGATTAACAAACTTAAAACTGAGTTATGAACGCTTCTTTGTGTACACTCGCACACTCTTGGTTTAGGATATGGGGTACATAGAAAATACTTATATTTCAGTTTTCTTATTTCTTTCATTTTCACAGTTTAAATCTAAGGAGAACAGTACAAAACTATTAATTAGTGGTCGAGAGATTATCAGGCCGATTATTGGGGCCAATATTTGGCGTTATACCGATTATCTGTATCAGCGTTTTATATGATATGAATTAATTAAAAAGTGCAAACAAAGTGTGAGCATGGGAGGAACTTTTACTTTGTAAAACCCCAGGAAGCTGTTTTTGTTTATTATTTTTTATTTAAATTTTCGCTTGACTTAATTAGAAAAAACAAAACAACAAACATCATTTTAGTTTTGATTAAACATTTGCACATTCATTGCATTCAGAAGTATTTTACCAACTTTTTGTGTTGGAGTTTGTTATATTCCAAATTTTAGATATTGATAGAGATTTTCATTTAATAAAAAAAAAAAAAAAGCATACCCGTTCCAAATATCGGTTATTGGTCTCATTAACTACTAATAATCGGTATCAGTGTCAGCCCTGAAAAACCAATATCGGTCGACCCCATACTAGTAAAACGTGTAGGTGCAATAAGCCAAGGTTTCAGTGACAACATCTCTCTGTCTTTGCACCCTCACAGTGGGTCAGGGAAAAGAAAAAAAGTTTATATGTTGAATAATAAACTTTGAGAGGCTTCGTAAGATCAGTGTCATGGTCTATACCTTTAAAAAAAAAAAAAAAGAAAAGAAAAAAAGTGTTACGCCCCTTAAAATCAAGAAGACCTTGTGACTTCCCCGTGAAGCTTTGCAACACCTAGTGAGGCTCCCAACCCCCAAGCTGGGAACCAGTGTATTTACCTACTGACAACTTATTAGGAAGTTGATATTATAGTTCCACTTTCCCCTCTTACCCAGTGATATGTGTACACAATATGTAATGGACCATTCTGCATAATCAGTACTTTTACTGTTAGTACTTAAGGTGTATTCTATGCTTATACAATGTTTTTTTTTATTTTATCAAGATTTTGAAAGCTTATAACACTTTGATACTGTGGTATTGCTACTTAAACTTAACTAAATATCCTGAGTACTTTTCATTCCCTTTCTTGTGCTAGACATTTGTGATGTGTACAACTGTGGACACTGGAGAGATCATCATCCTCAGTGATGATGAAGACGATGTGTCATGCAGTGAGCCCTCTGTTCTTCTCGTGGAGGAGGTGGAGGACGTTAAGAAGAGCGGTAGCAGCTTCACATTATCAGCAGCTTTTATCTGTGGGTTGTTTGTGTTATAAATAGTCACCAGCAGCTTTTCTTCTCTATTTCAGATTGTATTTTACCTCCCACTAATCTGGATGAAGACCTGGTTGTCACCTTCTCCCGCCGTGCTGAGGTGCTGCCTCACGCACGCTATGATTGTCCCATACATCCTTTCAAGTGAGTAAATTGTCACTCCCGCTGTGTGAAATAATGACATGTGCTTCCATCAGAGATAGTAACTTTTCCTCTGTCCTGCTCAGGGCTACAGATTGTGAGGTTGGCGCTCCTGTGGCCACTAACCAGCTCATGTGCGATCAGTGCTTCTGCTACATCTGCGACAAATTGGCCTCATCGGTATGTGTTGATAAACACACTAAAAGTGAATGCACAATCTGATTTACTTACTGTCAGGAATGATGGACAGTGCAAACACTGACATCAAAACATACTCTTTGTCAAATGTAACAGTGCATTGTCACCACAAGACACCGTTTAGACAAAAAGGTAAGAGGAGAAATGTAATAACAGTACCGTCTTTAAAATACAGTGCAGCCCAATTCAAGCACTCTGGAGTGGATGCCACCCTTTGTAGAGGTCAGGGTTTCCCATACATTCATTTAATTGTGGCAGCCCGCCACAATATTAGTATTCACTTCAGAGCTGGACCATAGCACTGTTGGAATATGTATATCATACCGTATTTATTGCACGACACTCTCTGAACGCAGAGCATACTTTGGGCACAGATGGAGCAACACAGCTCCTTTCTTAGAACAGCAGCGCTTTCAATTTAGTGTTGCACACTTGGGGGTCCAGCACTGAGTATTACCTGTTAAACTGCAGCAACAGAAAAGTTGCTATCGTTCACCAATCTGATCAGCTGCGGATCCATCCACTAACTGATCGACCGATAGATTCTCCACCCCATGACTCAAACTCAACAAACTGCTGCTGAGGAAAAAAAGTTCCACCTGCACTTTACGCACCTTTCTGTCTTGTGATATTTAATGAAATGGCGACACACTTTGTTGTTCTCTAATACTGAGGCAGGTATTTCTCCTCTTTATGGCAACATTGATTGATATTAGAACAGCCACTAACTGAGCTGACTAACACATTTACGGGGATGTTAAGTGGTGCATTGTCTTAATATTAAAAGAAAATGAAATGAAATGTTCCATTTACAGCCATATCTGATTTGTTTTTAACCAAAATCGGAACGCTGTAAGCTGCACAAAGGTGATAGTTTCTATTTTATCGTAGGTTTGTTGTATTTCAGAACATAAAAACCTTTTGCTCCATTCACTTCTGTTTCTATTTAATTCTGTTTTCAGCGTGAAACTGCCAATTTTAGATATAACTATCTGATTTAATAGATAGATCAATACATTAGATTTTGAAAGTAACCAAAAATTTAAGAAGAAAAATATGCATATGAGTAACAAAATGAACATGTTTTTTTGCAGGTTATCATCATTTTTGCTTTTGAATTTTCTTTGCTAAAGAAATAAAATATTCACAGCTGATTAATGTTTTTAATTATTGTCAATTTAATCATTAATTAATATTTTTGATGTGTGTTTTCAGTGTACATTGTGGTGTCACAGCGGCTCGTGTCACTGCAACAGCCACAAGAGGAGCGACTTCTGGAACCAGTTCAGAAACAGCTCGCTGCTGGGAGGACTGAAGTTTTTCAACCTCACTCTGTCTGAAATAGACTCTCACCTCCGACGTGCAGGTTCTATTTCTCTCACGAATACTTGGACGTAGACATCAGAGTGTCATTTGGAAAGCCTCAGGCTGAACCACTCGTTATATGACACTGGGTTTGTTTTCATCTTTGTCCAGAGACGATGCTGCAGAACTACAGACAAGAAATCTCTGCACATTTCTCTTCCTTCTTGAAGAGACAGACGGCACAGATACCTGGTGTGAATCTACCGAACCAAGAAATCATCTGCGAGTAAGAAGAAATATATATACAATACTGCGCAAAAGTCTTAGGCCACCATAGATTTGATTTGTTTTGTTTTTTATCAAAGATGTACTGAGGATATTACTTCAGTTTCTTTGTCTCTTTTTTAAGATACAGTAAATACGGAAAACATGAACACTGTATGAAAACACCACAAAAAGTCACAAAAAAATGGCTTCTTCAGACTGAAGTCAATATTAAGCGTGAAACATGGAATCATACAATTATAACAAAATGTTGCATAATCAATCAAAATTGAGCTTTGGACATGCCTTGGATGAAACGGTGTAAATACATTACATTTTATTTTAAATGCCATGTTTTTTGCACAACAGAGTTGCAGAGTGGAAACACGTGGAGCTTTAGCCTGTTGAAGGTTTTTTGTTGTTGCCCATCGAAAGACCACCAGAGTGGATTTGACACACTAATTAGCCAGTTAGCACATTAACAACACAACGTGATGGTGAAAGAATAAAGGATCTCTACTACTGGCCAACAATAGCACAAACTGTGGTGAAAGTTTCTGTTAAGGAGCTCAAAGGCTGATAGATAGTTTGCTCTATCTCACTCCCTCTGGACTTAAGCTGTTTGTTTACTTTCCTCACTTTGGTTTCTCCTCTCGTGCTCTGAGCTCACCTGCCAATTAAAGTGATTTTTGATCACCGCTGGGTTCTGCGGGGTCCAGCGTTGTTTCATGCTGAATTGGCTGAAAAACATTGACCAATGGCAGCCCCAAGATCTCCCTTCATAGTGAAGGGACCTGGGCCACAAGAATCAAAAAACAGTCCAGATCGCAGCACTTGTAATGTAGTGCATGCAGTGTAATTATTTATTTTTCTTTTTTCTTAGCTACACTCCTGTGTACGAGTTTGTGTCATCGTTTCTGAACAAAGCAGATAAAGAGGACGCCAGAGCTGCTGCCATCATGAGACTGGGAGCCGCTCAGTGCTTTATTCACCATTATCAATCATCAGGGTATGAACACACACACACACACACACACAGTAGCATTTACTTTTTTTAAATTTATGGTAATCAGCTATCATGTTTTCTATGTATTAATTTTCTTTGTTTGATATGATTCTCTGAAGGACCATCAGCTTACAGTCTCCCATGGCTAATTATGCTGAAGCCAAACTAGTGTTACTGCAGAGGTACTCTCTCTCACACACACACACACACACACACACAACCCATGTTGTGTTCCTCTGTCGGTAACTCATTCATCTGGATATTTACTCAAGTGTTTGTGTTTTTCCAGGGTCGTTGCATCTGTGCAGAGACAGATGGTGATGGATGATTTTACCTCAGAGTTCATTTACAAACTGCAGGATTTCTACAAAAGGCTGTATTTTTCCGCTGAACTTAAAAGCTTTAGGAACAGGTGTGTGTGTTTAAACGTGTCTCTGAGGCAGCAGCTCATAAGAGCTTGTTTGCGTTTTTCTTGATTATCCCCAAAGTTACACATTAAAGCTTTACTGTGTATTAAACTAGGCGTGCTTGCGTGTGTTTCAGCCTGTGTATTCGTCCTTGGGATGATGTCCTGCTGGTGTCTGTGCTGAAGGGGCAGAACGTATCGGGCGTCCGCAAAGACAAGGGCAAGAAGGACGTCCTGATTGAACAGATTTCTGTGGTCTTATTGAGAACAGAACTACTACAGCAACAGCACAGGTACAAAACAGACAAACACACATACCTTTTTCACATTTGTGTAACATGTAGACCAGGGGTGTCATAATTCTCCAAATGCACAATTGATTTGACTCTGATATAAACATTTTTTTCTAGCTCTAGGCATTGCTAGACCGTCAAGTCTTCATTTATCAAGATCAACAGATCATTGGCTTTATGCCCTGACAACTGTAACAACAGTTTTCAAATTCTTCCTTTTAAAGATAGCCTAGACGTTATTGAGTGTGACATAAAATTATCACAATATTGTTGAAATGTGTTAAAATAGTACTGATTTATACACTGAAATAATTTCTCAAAGGTTTATATTCAAAGGCACAAATAAGATTAGCAGCACTTTTTTATTACATAAACTTTAAATGCATAACATGGCTATCCAATACCTAATGTTAACACATGAAAACCATATCAACTTTGCATTACCATTAAAGACGGCCTGTCTTTTAAATGCTTGGCAGATTGTCTTTGTCACTGTAGATGAGGACAAGGGTCCAGTTTCAGTAGCATCATTTGGTTTGTCTGCTGCTCACTCACTTTGTAAACAAGGGAATTTCAAAACAGTCAATCAATTTTTTTTTGCGATCAATTTTTTTATTAAAGTTTGACAAAACAAGAATCAGAAAGAAGCATGCCTAGACTTTTAGGGATTAAACATTACAGCACACCGTCTCAATTTTCACAGTAGGCATACAGTGGGCCCAAGACGAAGGAACGTGGCTGCTGTCAGTCCGGCAAAAATGACATGCTTTTTGAGCTTGGAAATATTAAGAGTTGACAGGTCATTTAAAACCAACACACATATTAACAGGTAACAGGTGCAACATTTCTCCACAGTTGTCCAACAGGAGTGCATTCCCAAAACATGTGAATAAACGTGCCCCGAGCTTTTAAAGAGCACAGGTTGCAAAAAGAATCATTAATAGTTTTCATGTGATGAAGTTTGACAAGAACAATCAATCAATTATTGATTTAGAATTAACACTTAAAAAGACACACACTTTCCCTTTAAAACTGCTAATAAAACCAAACCTGGTTGTGTTTTCACTGTCTGCAGGTACAGAGAGCTGTGTCGCTACCTACGAGTCGTCCAGACTGATGATTTAAAACTGTGAGTCTTCAAATAACCACAAATATTTAACATGCTGAACTCAAGATGAGTGCGTTTCTGTTCAATTTCAGCCCGTATTTAAGAGGGCTGCTGTTTTTAAAGAAAATCTTCCAACACTGAGTATGAAAAGTGAGATTTTAAAATGATTTGTGATTATTCATCACCATTAAAGCCAGAATGTTTGCTATAGACTGTATTATTATTATTACTGTATTGTCTTTTTAGTGAAGGTGCTTCCAGTATGAAACTTCTGCTTCAAGTATTCTTAACTATCTACTGTCTGGTTTTAAAGTAAAGCAGTATGACCACTTCCCCAAATAACTTTCATTTACATTTACAGTTTACAATTAAACATGTCAAAATATGTCAGACTTAACATTTATAAGCAAAACTGCTTACCAGCAATATGAAACAATTACTCATTTTCTTTCAGATGAGTCAAACTTTAAAGCTTCTGGCTTATTGTGTGAAACTATAAACAAATGCAACTTGAGTTTCCAAATGCCAAACGTCATCAGGCTTCCCATCTCAATTTATTCTCAGGTTTTGATTGAAGAAAAAGGACTGAGATTGCGCTTGAAGGTTTGGAGACTATTAGCTCTAAACCCATATGTTCATTGGGCAGTTATTGTATTGTTTCTTATACTTCCCTGAAAATGGAAAACATGCAGACAAAGAGGAAAGTTTGTTCTTTCTGGGACATTTTGTTGTAGAGGGGAGTTCTTTTATAAAAACATTTTTGGTATTGAGTTTTTTTGGTGTCAGTGAAAATTTGAATACTTGCTGCTAAATCCTGTTTTTAAAACTACATCAATATTTAGATACAAAAGCAAAGCACATGAAGGCTTGGCCCCCTGTTTGTTTTAGTTTTTCTAATTATTGAGGCTATAACCTTTCAAAATAAAACTCAATGCGTAGATTCACATATTGTTAAAACGTGACTGGTTATAACAAGTTGTTTTGTTTTTCTGGTAGCTTCCAGCAGTTACAAGACCTCATCCCATTCTTCATGTGCATGGAGGGGGACCTTATGTCGGCCACGGTCAGTTTGTTGTCATTAGGGAACGCCCCTGCCTCCCGCTTTACTCCTCAGCTCTACCGCGTTTATCTCCGCGTCTTTAACACAGCAGCAGCACCGAAGCTGGTGGTCAGTAAGCCGGCACAGCTGTGCTGTTCCGATGCAGCGTGGGAGCCAGTTAAAGGTCAGATTGTGGATCGGTTATAGGTTTTCACTTATGCCTCCTTTTCATCTTAATTTTTTTTTCTCATAAGAAGTATCCTGCCTCCTCTGCAGGTACTGTGCCACTGCCGCCTGTTGTGCTGGTGAGGTTTGCTCTCAGGGTTCATAGATGCTGCCCTGTCGTCCTCTCTGATGTAAGTTTGCAACGCTTATCACTTCAGTTTCACAACAAAGCTTTTTAGCGATTTGAAATATTACAAAATCAGAGGCTTTTCAAAGTCAGACTTGTGCAGGCTTTTGTAGCCTTGAAAACAGATTGCAGTAATGTGATTGTACCTCTCTGATCCAGTCTCAGTGTTGGACCAGTTTACTCAGGCTTGTCAACACACGCACAGCTCTCCCGGAGCCGAGCCATCAGTATCTACACGTACGTATTTCTTGTCTATGAACAACTCTTCTGTTTATTTGTATGTATCCGCACCAGCTACTGTAATTTTATTGTTTTTTACGACATCTATTGCATGTCTGTCTCTCCGAGAAGAGGGATCCCTCCTGAGTAGCTCTTCCTGAGGTTTCCACCACCCCCCCTCCTCCCGTTAAAGGGTTGTTTTGGGAGTTTTTCCTTAGACAATGTGAGGGTCTAAGGACAGAGGGATGTCGTCTGCTGTGAAGCCCTCTCAGGCCTTTGTGATAATGGGCTTTATAAATAAAACTGACTTGACCAGCGATAGCTTAGGCCTAAGACATTATGTTTTTGGGTTGTACGTTTATCCGTACTCCTGTCTGTCTGTCCGAATGTCACAAACAGAAGATACAACCGAGTGGCGGTATATCTAGTTTCAAAAATATAATTGCTCTTTTTGTTTTTTAGTACTATTTTCATTTCGTAATTTCTGCCTTTCCTGTCTGGACTTCAGGACGTGAAGGATGTGGTGAATTCGATACTGCTCGACCAGCATGGGTCAAACCTACTGATCCCACGATTCTTTCAGGAGGTACGTATTCATTCAAACTCATAGATATTACGTTTAAGTGAAGTAACAAACTGATAACACTTCACAATAAGGTACACAAAAAACAAGTAGTTACTAAGGAACTAATGAGGAACTAACTATTTGTTAATGGTCCGTGATAATGACTAATACTTAGTTCCTCATTCGTTCCTCATTAGTTCTTTAGTAAGTACTCTTTTATTGTTTACCTGAATATACGAGTGTTTGTGTTCACAGGTGTACCCAGATCAGGCCTTGTTGCTGTTGGTAACGGGGGCTTTAGGTTTGAGAATCCTTCACGGTCCTCTGTGTCCAGTTCTCCCAGTGCTCAGTACCTTTAAGGTAATCTCTCATCCTGTCTGTAGACACTTAGGACCTTTTACGATGTCAGTCGAATCAGATTTGGCTGTTTAGTATAAATATTCAACTTTTTTTTCTCTTCATATAAAGTTTTAAAGTCTCATTGAGACGTTCAGAGTAGCAGCGTCATGCATGTTTATGTAGTAAACAAGCTAACGGCAGATCGGCTGTGTGTGTGTGTGTGTTTTTTGCAGACATTAGATACCAAACAAAACCCAGAGAGTGCAGCGTATTAACTTGATGTAAGCTGTAAATTCACCACTTGTCAGTGCAGGAGAGAAGACAACGTTGTTCCTCTGTGTTGCTGCCTGTATCTGCGCAGCAGCCTGTACCAAAGAGTAACATGAAAGTCAAGCGTGTTCACTGTGCTCCAAAATATGGGGACTAAAACATCCACAGAGGTGCAAAGCACAGCACGCTGACTAGCAAATAAACAATAAACTGCTTGATTTGAGGTAATCTCAGTCAACTAAGGAGTCTCTGACTGTTATTAGAACCTCCGTCTTTCAGCCCTATTAGGATCAAATACACTCCTCTAACCTCTAGTAAACAATTTTCATGTTTATTTAACTGACAAGTGTTTCAGAAACTGTCATAAACATTACAGTGAAAAACAAGAAGAAGTTAAAGAAAATACATGTCACCAGTGAAGCTCAGGACTGGGTTTCATTTCCATTTATGTGTATTTATGTTTGTTTTATGTATGTATTTATGCATTATTGGTGTATTTATTTTAATGTCAAAAGGATAATATAGGCTGCAAGATTCTGGCAGCACAAAGCAAACAGACATATAAAGAACATAAAATGGTAGTAAGTTTTATTTTTGTGCATGGTTTAGAAATATTGCAACAGTTCCTTTTTCTGCCGCAGAGAGGGAAGTTTCACCCAAAGCTTGCTGCTGTATGTATGCACTACATCCTGATGAAGGGGGTTTCATTCAGCTGTGAAGATGACCACATACAAAGTTACACTCTGAGATGAAGGGGGGTGTGGTTTTGACAAGCTCTTTAGTCCTAAGACCTGAACAGTTTACTGACTCACACTGTTTCCATCTGTCGCTCTTTAACACCATGAATCTGAAATAAGGATCTGAAGGTTTTGATCCAGTCATATTTCTGTCTCTCAGGAGAACACATGGGCTCTCATGTGGCTGTGGTCCTATTTGTCCTTCAACCCAGAACGCCTCACATCCTTCTCGCAGGAGATCTACCAGGAGACTGAAAACACAACAGGTGTGTGGGCATCTTCCTCTTGTTGATGAATCAATGCACTAAATCCTCAACATCCTTATGTGGGGGTTAAATAATCAAAAACAGATAGAATTTATCAGCAGGGCAGTACTCGGATTAAATATTTGTCTCATGCAAAAGTGCTTTGGATTAATGTTAACAAGTTAACCACACATGTTGGTGACATCTAGTGGTGAGATGTACGAACTTCATCGACTTGCAGCCCCAAAGGTCTGTGGCACAGCCGAGCATCACTGCCCGATGAGGGCCTCCAGTGTTTGCCCTACATGCATTCAGTCGTGCCGCTGCTATAGTAAAAATCACCTCGTATGCAATTAACTCACCCTCTTTGCTACAAGAGTTGGTAAAAAAAAGGGATAGTAAATCAAACACACCCAGATAAGGCCGGAACAGTTTCCACCTGTCTAAAGGTTTGATTTGATCAAAGGTCTAAAACATAAAGATAACTACTGGAAGATAATTATAGAAGACCTCGAAGATGTACCATGCAGGATTAAAAAAAACCAAAACAACACAATGAATAGACTCATAAAGAAGTCATTCCTCTCAATCATCACCTAAGACCTGCTAAAAGTGTGTGGCGCTGTATTTTTCTGCAGACTCGGCCCTCTGCCTGTATTTTGTTGTTTATGTCTTATTTTCTGTGACTGGGACATTTCTGGGCGTGTAGCCCCATGGCAAACAGGGCAGGTTGGGGCTTTACAAACAGGAGCGACCAGGTGCCAGACTGTAAGCAGCAGGCATCCAAGGACAGTGCCAAAAAACCCACAAATATGATCAGGTGAAATGCCAAATGAGAGTGAATCTGGGGTTGGTTTTAACCTTCACTTTTGCCGGTGAGTGTTTACAAACATTAACCAACAATCCAGCACAGTTTTTATAAATATTCACATTTGGATCCAGAACAGAAGTTTTAGGCAGTAAACTTTTACGATTTTTTTAAATTAATAAATTACTTCAGTGGTTAATCAATTATCGAAATAGTTGATATGTTACTTTTCTGTCCATCATCCACTGACGAATTGTTTCAGCTCAAGTGTATCCAAGATAGTCTAATCACAAGCTTAACTGTTGCGCATCGCACTCGCATCAGCTTCCAGCTCACTGAATACATTTCGTACAGACGTTATTCACACAGCCTTTTATTTGGTTTAAAACCTGCATTTATGAGAAAGCTTGAAATTATGATCGTCCCAGTCATCATCTCCTCATCCACCATTGCTGTTACTAACCTGCAGCCCTCTGCAGTCAAAAGAGATTTATTTCACATAGCGCCTGTGCTCGTGCTGTCCATGTGCGTCCTCGTGCACGTGCGGATAAAGCATATGAATACATGCTTCCCCACAGTGCTGCTAGGAGTCAAAAACTTCGCTGTATCTGTGAATGAAGATGAAACGATGCTTATGCACAGAAATCAAACTGCTCTGAGGTCCACCAACACAGCCACAAAAAAAGCATGTCTTTATTTATCTGTCTCTGTCAGATGGGGATAAATTGCCACTCTTACGTCGCATCATGGTACCATGTGCTCTGTCTCCTTCAACAGAGACCTGTGACCAGTGAGTCATTTAATTCATAACAAAAGCACCACAACTATTTGTGCTAGAAAAAGCTCACACTAGATTTTCTATTTTCCTTTTTACTCAATTGTAAATTTAGTCAAAGGCTGTTTATCTGATCGGTTGCCTTATTTTCCATGTTCTCTCCTCTGATTTGGTGGTGATCAGCACCTACAATAAGTTTCTGTCACATGTGGTGATCCTTCATGATGTGTCTTAAACGTTGTTGCACTGATTTAACCTTCTGTGTATTTTCTTCTCGTAGGCAGTCCAGTGCCTCTTAAACGCTACTCATCACAGTGTCAGCTGTAAGTCCCACGTCTCTTATCAACTGTTCCTTCCTTCTCCTTCCTCCCTTCATTTTTTATATATATATATATATATTATATATTTATATATTTTTTACAACATAACATACCATACCATAGCGTGTTTTTACGACATATTTTGTATATAATATATATATATATATATATATATATATATATATATATATATATATATATATATATATATATTATATATATATATATATATATATATATATATTATTTTTTACAACATAACATACCATACCATAGCGTGTTTTTACGACATATTTTGATATACTAATCCATGACATTTTTTGACATACTATACTATCACATTTTTTAGAATATTTTTTTTTTGACTGGCTATACTAGGACTACTATACACTATATAAATACTATATACGATATAAAATGAACTTTGTCTCACCCAGAGAGAGTCTCAAACAGGGCTCTGTGAGAGAGAAAGAGTGAAAGGGTGATAATACACAGAAGACTATAGGATGCTATGACTATTGTTGTTGCTATTTTATACTAATTTTATACAATTTTATACAATAGTAGTCACACTATTAAGGATGACTACTATACCATGACTTTTTTTTTTTTATTGTGGAAAGCATACTATACTGTGACATTGTTATCTTGGACGACAAACTGTACTATGACTTTTATGCCATTTTGGATTACATACTATACCATGACTTTGTTTGCTATATTGGATGATATTTTGCTATTTTTATACCAATTAGGACGACATGCTATAATATGACTTTTTTATTCCATTATGGAAGACATGATATAGTATTTTTTTTTTTTTTTTTGCTATTTTTGACAACCTGCTATAGTATAAAATGTGTATGCTATTTTGGATGACATGCTATTGTCTGACTTTTTTTGCTTTTTTGGACAACATGCTATAGTATGATTTTTTTTTAGTGGCATTTTGGATGACATGCTATAGTATGACCTTTTTGTGCCTTTTCGGACGACATGCTATAAATTGTCATTTTATTATGCTATTTTCGATGGCATGCTGTAGTATAATGTTTTTATGCTATCTTTGACGACATGCCATAACATTACTTTTTATGCTAATTTGCAGACTATGCTATTTTATGACTTTTTCATGCTATTTTGGACGACGACGTGCCACAGTATGATGTTTTTATGATATTTTGGATGACATGCTATAGAATAACTTTTTCATGCTATATTGGATGACATGCTGTAGTATGACATTTTTACGCTGGTTAGAAGAACATGCTATTGTCTGACTTTTTTTGCTTTTTTGGACGACACATGATATAATATGACTTTTTTATGTTATCTTGGACAATGTACTATAGTATGATTTTTTTTTTTCTATTTTGGATAACATGCTATAGAATGACGTTTTTATGGCAGTTTGGAATACATGCTGTTTTTATTGACTTGTGTATGCAATTTTTTAAGACATGCTATGGTATGACTTTTTCATGCTATGTTGGAAGACATGCTCTAGTATAACTTTTTTAGGCTACTTTGGGCAACATGCTTTAGTATATTTTTATGCTATGAATGACGACATGCTTAAGTATGACTTATTTTGTGCTATTTTGGACGACATGCTGTAGTATAACATTTTTCTAATATGCTTTGTTATTACATTTTTATGAAATTTTGGATCATTTCCTGTAGCATGATATTTTTATGCTGCCATGGAAGAAATGCTTTAGGATGAGTTTGCATGCAGTATTAACTTCAGTTGCACTTCACGTGAGTAGATCTGTGATGTAATCCCCTTTCTTCCTCTCCTCAGGACGGATCCTCTCTCCCAGTACTAGCACCATTTGTACACAAAGCAACCAAACTGTGAGTGATACCTCTTTGTTTTATATTTGACACAAAGCCTCACATTAAACAGCAGCAAATCATGCTGAGATAATATTTTTCTCCTTTTTACAGTGGTTGTTACTGGGTCTGATCAACGTTGATGTTCCTGTAAAACTCTGCAGCATTTTTCAGCATGCTATCCTGAGTCAAGTTCAGCGGGAGTTAAAGACGAATGAGTATTTTTATACAGATGTCAAAGTACCTAGGCAGACCGGCCAGCTGTCAGCAGACTAAAAAAGGAAATATCCTCATTGTTTTTCTGCATAAACCAGATATAAAAGATCCTTTCTGCACTCTTGAAATTTTGTTTTTATAGAGTGGGTTTTTTGTTAAATTACTTAATGAAAATTATTTTCACTTTTATGACAAATGTTCACAGCAGGCAGTCATGTAATATTGGTAAATAAATGAAGAAAATGAAAAAAGAAAAAAAAATCTCTGGATTCCTAAATAAATAATAGATCTGTGAGTAAATATACACAAGTTAACATCTGCTCATATTTGCGTCAATAAAAAAACAAACACAAATCCGCAGTGTAAAACAGAAGGATTTGGTGCCCTGTCATCAGGTGCAGTTTAGAGTGATAACGAAGATTTCATATGGTATTACTTTTTCGACCTTTTTATGTTGTTTTGAACAACATGCTATGGTATGACTTTTATGTGTTGTTTTGGATGACATGAATTATTCGTGCTAATTTCTACGACATGCTATAACATGACTTTTTTTGTTCTGTTTTGGACTACATGCTACACAATTTGATGGGTACAAACAACAGCTGAAAACCACTCAGTATAGCATGTTGAAGCACGTCATAGTTTTTTTTTTTTTTTCTTCGTTTTTTCAGCCTTTGGGGATATTTTTTTTTCAACACTGTATGTTATAACAAACCTCTACATGCTATACTAAGTGGTTTTCAGCTGTTTTTTGGACATGTCAAATTTTGATATCTTCGCCATACTATAGCCTTGCTTTTTTGGTCATTTTTTAAACATGCTATTTTATGGGTTTTTGGCCCGTTTTTGAATGTTTTTTCAACACTGTATGCTATA
This sequence comes from Plectropomus leopardus, assembly GCF_008729295.1. Classification (NCBI taxonomy): domain Eukaryota; kingdom Metazoa; phylum Chordata; class Actinopteri; order Perciformes; family Serranidae; genus Plectropomus; species Plectropomus leopardus. The sequence continues at coordinate 19,753,462 of NC_056466.1, read as the reverse complement.
ACAAGCCTCTCCGTGCTATACCAAGTGGTTTTCAGCTGTTTTTTGGACATGTCAAATTTTGACATTTTCGCCATATCTTAGCCTTGCCTTCATCTGCAATCTGCTGTTGCGTACATCTGTACCGGAAGCTTTTTGTATGGCAAAAATGTCAAAATTTGACATGTCCCAAAACCAGCTGAAAACACCTCAAAACAGCATGAAATTGTGTGCTGAGACACGCCATAGTATTAAAACGTGGAAAAACGGCCAAAAACACCATAATATGGCATGTCGAAAACATGACCAAAAAAGCAAGGCTATAGTATGGCAAAAATATCAAAATTTGACATGTCCCAAAACAACTAAAAACACCTCAAAACAGCATGAAAAAGCGTGCTGATACATGCCATAGAATCAAAACATGAAAACATGGCCAAAAAACCAAAAAAAAGCTTATCGAAAAAATGACCAAAGAATCAAGGCTATAGTATGGGTAAAAATTTCAATATTTGACATGTCCCAAAAACAGCTAAAAACACCTCAAAACAGCGTAAAATAGCGTGCTGATACATACCATAGCATTAAAATGTGCAAAAATGGCGAAAAACATCATAATATAGCATGTCCAAAAACTGACCAAAAAAGCAAGGCTATAGTATGGCAAAAATGTTAAAATTTGACATGTCCCAAAAACAGCTAAAAACACCTCAAAACAGCGTAAAATAGCGTGCTGATACACGCCATAGCATTAAAACATGAAAATATGGCCCAAAAAAACCCCCAAAAAATAGCATGTCGAAAAAATGACCAACAAAGCAAGGCTATAGTATGGCAAAAATGTCAAAATTTGACATGTCCCAAAAACTGCTAAAAACACCTCAAAACAGCATAAAAAAGCATGCTGATACACGCCATAGATTCAAAACTTGAAAACATGGCCAAAAAAACAAAAAAATAGCATGTCGAAAAAATGACCAAAAAAGCAAGGCTATAGTATGGCAAAAATGTTAAAATTTGACATGTCCCAAAAACAGCTGAAAACACCTCAAAACAGCGTAAAATAGAGTGCTGATACACGCCATAGCATCAAAACATGAAAATATGGCCAAAAAACCCCAAAAAATAGCATGTCGAAAAAATGACCAAAAAAGCAAGGGCTATAGTATGGCAAAAATGTCAAAATTTGACATGTCCCAAAAAACAGCTAAAAACATCTCAAAACAGCATAAAAAGCGTGCTGATACACGCCATGGCATTAAAATGTGCAAAAATGGCCAAAAACACCATGATATAGCATGTCGAAAAAATGACCAAAAAAGCAAGGCTATAGTATGGCAAAAATGTCAAAATTTGACATGTCCCAAAGACAGCTGAAAACACCTCAAAACAGCATAAAAAAGAGTACTTATACACGCCATAGAATCAAAACATGAAAACATGGCCAAAAACACCACAATATAGCATGTCGAAAAAATGACCAAAAAAGCAAGGCTATAGTATGGCAAAAATGTCAAAATTTGACATGTCCCAAAAAACAGCTAAAAACACCTCAAAACAGCATAAAAAAGGGTACTGATACACACCATAGATCAAAACATGAAAAAATGGCCAAAAAAAACAAAAAATAGCATGTCGAAAAAAAGACCAAAAAAGCAAGGCTATAGTATGACAAAAATGTCAAAATTTGACATGTCTCAAAAACAGCTAAAAACACCTCAAAACAGCATAAAAATAACATGCTGATACACGCCATTGCATTAAAATGTGCAAAAATGGCCAAAAACACCATGATATAGCATGTTGAAAAAATGACCAAAAAAGCAAGGCTATAGTATGGCAAAAATGTCAAAATTTGACATGTCCCAAAAACAGCTGAAAAAACCTCAAAACAGCATAAAAATAGCATGCTGATACACGCCATAGCATCAAAACATGCAAAATATGGCCAAAAAACAAAAATATAGCATGTCGAAAAAATGACCAAAAAAGCAAGGCTATAGTATGGCAAAAATGTCAAAATTTGACATGTCCAAAAACAGCTAAAAAACACTCAAAACAGCATAAAAATAGCGTGCTGATACACGCCATTGCATTAAATTGTGCAAAAATGGCCAAAAACACACCATAATATAGCATGTTGAAAAAATGACCAAAAAGCAAGGCTATAGTATGGCAAAAATGTCAAAAATTTGACATGTCCCAAAAAACAGCTAAAAACACCTCAAAACAGCATAAAAATAGCGTGCTGATACACGCCATAGCATCAAAACATGCAAAAACATGGCCAAAAACACCATAATATAGCATGTCGAAAAAATGACCAAAAAAGCAAGGCTATAGTATGGCAAAAATGTCAAAATTTGACATGTCCCAAAAAAGCTGAAAACACCTCAAAACAGCATAAAAAAGAGCGTGCTTATACACGCCATAGCATTAAAATGTGCAAAAAAATGGCCAAAAACACCCATGAATATAGCATGTCGAAAAAAATGACCAAAAAAGCAAGGCTATAGTATGGCAAAAATGTCAAAATTTGACATGTCCCAAAAACAGCTGAAAACACCTCAAAACAGCATAAAAAAGCAGTACTTATACACGCCATAGCAATCAAAACATGCAAAATGGCCAAAAACACCACAATATGGCATGTCGAAAAAATGACCAAAAAAGCAAGGCTATAGTATGGCAAAAATGTCAAAAATGACATGTCCCAAAAACAGCTTAAAACATCTCTCAAACAGCATAAAAAAGCGTGCTGATACACGCCATAGCATTAAAATGTGCAAAAATGGCCAAAAACACCATGATATAGCATGTCGAAAAAATGACCAAAAAAGCAAGGCTATAGTATGGCAAAAATGTCAAAATTTGACATGTCCCAAAAAAAAACAGCTAAAAACACCTCAAAACAGCATAAAAAAGCGTGTACTTATACACGCCATAGCATCAAAATGTGCAAAAAAATGGCCAAAAACACCATAATATAGCATGTCGAAAAAATGACCAAAAAAGCAAGGCTATAGTATGGCAAAAATGTCAAAATTTGACATGTCCCAAAAACAGCTGAAAACACCTCAAAACAGCATAAAATAACGTGCTGATACACGCCATAGCATTAAAATGTGCAAAAATGGCCAAAAACACCATAATATAGCATGTCGAAAAAATGACCAAAAAAGCAAGGCTATAGTATGGCAAAAATGTCAAAAATTGACATGTCCCAAAAACAGCTAAAAACACTCTCAAAACAGCATAAAAAAGCGTGCTGATACACGCCATAGCATTAAAATGTGCAAAAATGGCCAAAAACACCATGATATAGCATGTCGAAAAAAATGACCAAAAAAGCAAGGCTATAGTATGGCAAAAATGTCAAAATTTGACATGTCCCAAAAACAGCTGAAAACACCTCAAAACAGCATAAAATAGCGTGCTGATACACGCCATAGCATTAAAATGTGCAAAAATGGCCAAAAACACCATAATATAGCATGTCGAAAAAATGACCAAAAAAGCAAGGCTATAGTATGGCAAAAATGTCAAAATTTGACATGTCCCAAAAAACAGCTAAAAACACTCAAAACAGCATAAAAAGCGTGCTGATACACGCCATAGCATTAAAATGTGCAAAAATGGCCAAAAACACCATAATATAGCATGTCGAAAAAATGACCAAAAAAGCAAGGCTATAGTATGGCAAAAAATGTCAAAATTTGACATGTCCCAAAAACAGCTAAAAACACCTCAAAACAGCATAAAATAACGTGCTGATACACGCCATAGCATTAAAATGTGCAAAAATGGCCAAAAACACCATAATATAGCATGTCGAAAAAAAATGACCAAAAAAGCAAGGCTATAGTATGGCAAAAATGTCAAAATTTGACATGTCCCAAAAAAAGCTTAAAACACTCAAAAAACAGCATAAAAAAGCGTGCTGATACACGCCATAGCATTAAAATGTGCAAAAATGGCCAAAAACACCATAAATATAGCATGTCGAAAAAATGACCAAAAAAGCAAGGCTATAGTATGGCAAAAATGTCAAAATTTGACATGTCCCAAAAAACAGCTAAAAAACACCTCAAAACAGCATAAAATAGCGTGCTGATACACGCCATAGCATTAAAAATGTGCAAAAATGGCCAAAAAACACCATAATATAGCATGTCGAAAAAATGACCAAAAAAGCAAGGCTATAGTATGGCAAAAATGTCAAAATTTGACATGTCCCAAAAACAGCTAAAAACACTCAAAACAGCATAAAAAAAGCGTGCTGATACACGCCATAGCATTAAAACTTGCAAAATGGCCAAAAAAACACCAAAAAATAGCATGTCGAAAAAAATGACCAAAAAAAGCAAGGCTATAGTATGGCAAAAATGTCAAAATTTGACATGTCCCAAAAACAGCTTAAAAACACTCAAAACAGCATAAAAATAGCGTGCTGATACACGCCATAGCATTAAAATGTGCAAAAATGGCCAAAAAACACCATAATATAGCATGTCGAAAAAATGACCAAAAAGCAAGGCTATAGTATGGCAAAAATGTCAAAATTTGACATGTCCCAAAAACAGCTGAAAAACACCTCAAAACAGCATAAAATAGCGTGCTGATACACGCCATAGCATTAAAATGTGCAAAAATGGCCAAAAACACCATAATATAGCATGTCGAAAAAATGACCAAAAAAGCAAGGCTATAGTATGGCAAAAATGTCAAAATTTGACATGTCCCCAAAAAACAGCTAAAAAACACTTCAAAACAGCATAAAATAGCGCGTGCTGATACACGCCATAGCATTAAAATGTGCAAAAATGGCCAAAAAAACACCATAATATAGCATGTCGAAAAAATGACCAAAAAAGCAAGGCTATAGTATGGCAAAAATGTCAAAATTGACATGTCCCAAAAAACAGCTAAAAACACTCAAAACAGCATAAAATAACGTGCTGATACACGCCATAGCATTAAAATGTGCAAAAATGGCCAAAAACACCATAATATAGCATGTCGAAAAAATGACCAAAAAAGCAAGGCTATAGTATGGCAAAAATGTCAAAAATTTGACATGTCCCAAAAACAGCTGAAAAAACATTTCAAAACAGCATAAAAGCGTGCTGATACACGCCATAGCATTAAAATGTGCAAAAAAAAAAAAAACACCATAATATAGCATGTCGAAAAAATGACCAAAAAAGCAAGGCTATAGTATGGCAAAAATGTCAAAATTTGACATGTCCCAAAAACAGCTAAAAAACACTTTAAAACAGCATAAAATAGCGTGCTGATGACACACGCCATAGCATTAAAATGTGCAAAAAATGGCCAAAAACACCATAATATAGCATGTCGAAAAAATGACCAAAAAAGCAAGGCTATAGTATGGCAAAAATGTCAAAATTTGACATGTCCCAAAAACAGCTAAAAAACACCTCAAAACAGCATAAAAAAGCGTGCTGATACACGCCATAGCATTAAAACGTGCAAAAATGGCCAAAAACACAAAAAATATAGCATGTCGAAAAAATGACCAAAAAAGCAAGGCTATAGTATGGCAAAAATGTCAAAATTTGACATGTCCCAAAAAAACAGCTTAAAAAACACCTCAAAAAACAGCATAAAATAGCGTGCTGATACACGCCATAGCATTAAAACGTGTGCAAAAATGGCCAAAAACACCAAAAAAATATGCATGTCGAAAAAATGACCAAAAAAGCAAGGCTATAGTATGGCAAAAATGTCAAAATTTGACATGTCCCAAAAAAAGCTTAAAACACTCTCAAACAGCATAAAATAGCGTGCTGATACACGCCATAGCATTAAAAAAACCTGCAAAAATGGCCAAAAACACCATGAAAATATAGCATGTCGAAAAAAAATGACCAAAAAAAGCAAGGCTATAGTATGGCAAAAAAAATGTCAAAATTGACATGTCCCAAAAACAGCTTAAAACACTCAAAACAGCATAAAAAAATAGCGTGCTGATACACGCCCATAGCATTAAAACGTGCAAAAATGGCCAAAAAACACCATAAATATAGCATGTCGAAAAAATGACCAAAAAAGCAAGGCTATAGTATGGCAAAAATGTCAAAATGACATGTCCCAAAAAACAGCTGAAAAACCTCAAAACAGCATAAAATAGCGTGCTGATGACACACGCCATAGCATTAAAATGTGCAAAAATGGCCAAAAAACACACATAAATATAGCATGTTGAAAAAATGACCAAAAAAAAAGCAAGGCTATAGTATGGCAAAAATGTCAAAATTTGACATGTCCCAAAAACAGCTTAAAACACACTTTAAAACAGCATAAAAATAGCGTGCTGATACACGCCATAGCATTAAAATGTGCAAAATGGCCAAAAAAACAAAAATATAGCATGTCGAAAAAATGACCAAAAAAGCAAGGCTATAGTAGTATGGCAAAAATGTCAAAATTTGACATGTCCCAAAAACAGCTTAAAACACTCAAAAACAGCATAAAAATAGCGTGCTGATACACGCCATAGCATTAAAACGTGCAAAAATGGCCAAAAAACACCAAAATATAGCATGTCAAAAATGTCGAAAAAAAAAAGACCAAAAAAAAGCAAGGCTATAGTATGGCAAAAAAAAAATCAAAAAACACCAAATTGACATGTCCCAAAAAACAGCTAAAAAAACTTCAAAACAGCATAAAAAATAGCATGCTAAAACACAAAACAACATACACGCCATAGCATTAAAACATGCAAAAATGGCCAAAAAACACCATAATATAGCATGTCGAAAAAATGACCAAAAAAGCAAGGCTATAGTATGGCAAAAATGTCAAAATTTGACATGTCCCAAAAACAGCTGAAAACACTTCAAAACAGCATAAAAAGCGTGCTGATACACGCCATAGCATTAAAATGTGCAAAAAAATGGCCAAAAACACCATAATATAGCATGTCGAAAAAAATGACCAAAAAAGCAAGGCTATAGTATGGCAAAAATGTCAAAATTTGACATGTCCCAAAAAACAGCTGAAAAACACTCAAAACAGCATAAAAAAGTGCACGTGCTGATACACGCCATAGCATTAAAACGTGCAAAAAATGGCCAAAAACACCATAATATAGCATGTCGAAAAAATGACCAAAAAAGCAAGGCTATAGTATGGCAAAAATGTCAAAATTGACATGTCCCAAAAAAACAGCTTAAAAACACCTCAAAACAGCATGCATAAAAAAGCGTGCGTGCTGATACACGCCATAGCATTAAAATGTGCAAAAATGGCCAAAAAACACCAAAATATAGCATGTCGAAAAAAATGACCAAAAAAAGCAAGGCTATAGTATGGCAAAAATGTCAAAATTTGACATGTCCCAAAAAACACAGCTTAAAACACTCAAAAACAGCATAAAAAGCGTAGCGTGCTGATACACGCCATAGCATTAAAACGTGTGCAAAAATGGCCAAAAACACCATAAATATAGCATGTCGAAAAAATGACCAAAAAAAGCAAGGCTATAGTATGGCAAAAATGTCAAAATTGACATGTCCCAAAAAACAGCTTAAAAACACCTCAAAACAGCATAAAATAGCGTGCTGATACACGCCATAGCATTAAAATGTGCAAAAATGGCCAAAAAACACCATAATATAGCATGTCGAAAAAATGACCAAAAAAAGCAAGGCTATAGTATGGCAAAAATGTCAAAATTGACATGTCCCAAAAAAACAGCTTAAAAACACTTCAAAACAGCATAAAATAGCGTGCTGATACACGCCATAGCATTAAAAACGTGCAAAAATGGCCAAAAACACCATAATATAGCATGTCGAAAAAATGACCAAAAAGCAAGGCTATAGTATGGCAAAAATGTCAAAATTTGACATGTCCCAAAAACAGCTGAAAAACACACTCAAAACAGCATAAAAATAGCGTGCTGATACACGCCATAGCATTAAAACGTGCAAAAATGGCCAAAACACCAAAATATAGCATGTCGAAAAAATGACCAAAAAAAAAGCAAGGCTATAGTATGGCAAAAAATGTCAAAATTTGACATGTCCCAAAAAAACAGCTTAAAAAACACTTCAAAACAGCATAAAAATAGCGTGCTGATACACGCCATAGCATTAAAACGTGCAAAAATGGCCAAAAAACCCATAATATAGCATGTCAAAAAATGACCAAAAAAGCAAGGCTATAGTATGGCAAAAAATGTCAAAATTTGACATGTCCCAAAAACAGCTTAAAAAACACTTCAAAACAGCATAAAATAGCGTGCTGATACACGCCATAGCATTAAAACGTGCAAAAATGGCCAAAAAACACCAAAATATAGCATGTCGAAAAAATGACCAAAAAAGCAAGGCTATAGTATGGCAAAAAATGTCAAAATTTGACATGTCCCAAAAACAGCTTAAAAAACACTTTCAAAACAGCATAAAATAGCGTGCTGATACACGCCATAGCATTAAAATGTGCAAAAATGGCCAAAAAACACATAATATAGCATGTCAAAAAATGACCAAAAAAGCAAGGCTATAGTATGGCAAAAATGTCAAAATTGACATGTCCCAAAAAACAGCTTAAAAACACCTCAAAACAGCATAAAAAATAGCGTGCTGATACACGCCATAGCATTAAAAACGTGCAAAAAATGGCCAAAAAACACCATAATATAGCATGTCAAAAAATGACCAAAAAAGCAAGGCTATAGTATGGCAAAAAATGTCAAAATTTGACATGTCCCAAAAACAGCTTAAAACACCTCAAAACAGCATAAAATAGCGTGCTGAGACACGCCATAGCATTAAAACGTGCAAAAATGGCCAAAAACACCAAAATATATAGCATGTCGAAAAAATGACCAAAAAAGCAAGGCTATAGTATGGCAAAAAATCAAAATTTGACATGTCCCAAAAACAGCTAAAAAACCTCAAAACAGCATAAAATAGCGTGCTGATACACGCCATAGCATTAAAAACGTGCAAAAATGGCCAAAAAACACCATAATATAGCATGTCAAAAAATGACCAAAAAAGCAAGGCTATAGTATGGCAAAAATGTCAAAATTTGACATGTCCCAAAAAACAGCTTAAAACACTTTAAAACAGCATAAAATAGCGTGCTGATACACGCCATAGCATTAAAACGTGCAAAAAATGGCCAAAAAACACCAAAATATAGCATGTCGAAAAAATGACCAAAAAAGCAAGGCTATAGTATGGCAAAAAATGTCAAAATTGACATGTCCCAAAAACAGCTTAAAACACTTCAAAACAGCATAAAATAGCGTGCTGATACACGCCATAGCATTAAAACGTGCAAAAATGGCCAAAAAACACCATAATATAGCATGTCAAAAAATGACCAAAAAAAGCAAGGCTATAGTATGGCAAAAATGTCAAAATTGACATGTCCCAAAAACAGCTTAAAACACTCAAAACAGCATAAAATAGCGTGCTGAGACACGCCATAGCATTAAAAACGTGCAAAAATGGCCAAAAAACACCATAATATAGCATGTCAAAAAATGACCAAAAAAGCAAGGCTATAGTATGGCAAAAATGTCAAAATGTGACATGTCCCAAAAAAAAACAGCTTAAAACACTTTCAAAACAGCATAAAATAGCGTGCTGATACACGCCATAGCATTAAAACGTGCAAAAATGGCCAAAAAACACCATAATATAGCATGTCAAAAAATGACCAAAAAAGCAAGGCTATAGTATGGCAAAAATGTCAAAAAATTGACATGTCCCAAAAAACAGCTGAAAACACTTTAAAACAGCATAAAATAGCGTGCTGATACACGCCATAGCATAAAAACGTGCAAAATGGCCAAAAACACCATAAATATAGCATGTCGAAAAAATGACCAAAAAAGCAAGGCTATAGTATGGCAAAAATGTCAAAATTGACATGTCCCAAAAACAGCTTAAAACACTTCAAAACAGCATAAAAATAGTGTGCTGATACACGCCATAGCATTAAAACGTGCAAAAAAAATGGCCAAAAACACCAAAAATATAGCATGTCAAAAAAATGACCAAAAAAGCAAGGCTATAGTATGGCAAAAATGTCAAAATTTGACATGTCCCAAAAACAGCTGAAAACACTTTAAAACAGCATAAAATAGCGTGCTGATACACGCCATAGCATTAAAACGTGCAAAAATGGCCAAAAAACACCATAATATAGCATGTCGAAAAAATGACCAAAAAAAGCAAGGCTATAGTATGGCAAAAAATGTCAAAATTGACATGTCCCAAAAACAGCTTAAAACACCTCAAAACAGCATAAAATAGCGTGCTGATACACGCCATAGCATTAAAACGTGCAAAAATGGCCAAAAACACCAAAATATAGCATGTCGAAAAAATGACCAAAAAGCAAGGCTATAGTATGGCAAAAATGTCAAAATTGACATGTCCCAAAAAAAAGCTGAAACACCTCAAAACAGCATAAAATAGCGTGCTGATACACGCCATAGCATTAAAACGTGCAAAAATGGCCAAAAACACCATAATATAGCATGTCGAAAAAATGACCAAAAAAGCAAGGCTATATAGTATGGCAAAAATGTCAAAATTTGACATGTCCCAAAAACAGCTTAAAAAACACCTTTAAACAGCATAAAAAAGCGTGCTGATACACGCCATAGCATTAAAACGTGCAAAAATGGCCAAAAACACCATAATATAGCATGTCAAAAAATGACCAAAAAGCAAGGCTATAGTATGGCAAAAATGGCAAAAATGTCAAAATTTGACATGTCCCAAAAACAGCTTAAAACACTCAAAACAGCATAAAAAATAGCGTGCTGATACACGCCATAGCATTAAAACGTGCAAAAATGGCCAAAAAACACCATAATATAGCATGTCAAAAAATGACCAAAAAAGCAAGGCTATAGTATGGCAAAAATGTCAAAATTTGACATGTCCCAAAAAACAGCTAAAAAACACTTCAAAACAGCATAAAATAGCGTGCTGATACACGCCATAGCATTAAAATGTGCAAAAAATGGCCAAAAACACATAAAAATAGCATGTCAAAAAAATGACCAAAAAAGCAAGGCTATAGTATGGCAAAAATGTCAAAATTGACATGTCCCAAAAACAGCTTAAAAACACTTCAAAACAGCATAAAATAGCGTGCTGATACACGCCATAGCATTAAAACGTGCAAAAATGGCCAAAAACACACATAAATATAGCATGTCGAAAAAAATGACCAAAAAAGCAAGGCTATAGTATGGCAAAAAATGTCAAAAATGACATGTCCCAAAAACAGCTTAAAACACTTTAAAAACAGCATAAAATAGCGTGCTGAGACACGCCATAGCATTAAAATGTGCAAAAATGGCCAAAAACACCAAAATATAGCATGTCAAAAAAAATGACCAAAAAAGCAAGGCTATAGTATGGCAAAAAATGTCAAAATTTGACATGTCCCAAAAACAGCTTAAAACACTTTAAAACAGCATAAAATAGCGTGCTGATACACGCCATAGCATTAAAACGTGCAAAAAAATGGCCAAAAAACACCATAATATATAGCATGTCAAAAAATGACCAAAAAAGCAAGGCTATAGTATGGCAAAAATGTCAAAATTGACATGTCCCAAAAACAGCTTAAACACTCAAAACAGCATAAAATAGCGTGCTGATACACGCCATAGCATTATTAAAACGTGCAAAAATGGCCAAAAAACACCAAAATATAGCATGTCAAAAAAAATGACCAAAAAAAGCAAGGCTATAGTATGGCAAAAATGTCAAAAAATGACACATGTCCCAAAAACAGCTTAAAAAACACTTTAAAAACAGCATAAAATAAATAGCGTGCTGATACACGCCATAGCATTAAAATGTGCAAAAATGGCCAAAAAACACCATAATATAGCATGTCAAAAAATGACCAAAAAAGCAAGGCTATAGTATGGCAAAAATGTCAAAATTTGACATGTCCCAAAAAGCTTAAAAACACTTTAAAACAGCATAAAATAGCGTGCTGATACACGCCATAGCATTAAAATGTGCAAAAATGGCCAAAAACACCATAATATAGCATGTCAAAAAATGACCAAAAAAGCAAGGCTATAGTATGGCAAAAATGTCAAAATTTGACATGTCCCAAAAAAGCTTAAAAACACCTCAAAACAGCATAAAATAGCGTGCTGATACACACCATAGCATTAAAAATGTGCAAAATGGCCAAAAAACACATAATATAGCATGTCGAAAAAATGACCAAAAAAAGCAAGGCTATAGTATGGCAAAAATGTCAAAATTTGACATGTCCCAAAAAACAGCTTAAAACACTTTAAAACAGCATAAAATAGCGTGCTGATACACGCCATAGCATTAAAACGTGCAAAAATGGCCAAAAAACACCATAATATAGCATGTCGAAAAAAATGACCAAAAAAGCAAGGCTATAGTATGGCAAAAATGTCAAAATTGACATGTCCCAAAAAAAACAGCTAAAAAACACCTCAAAACAGCATAAAATAGCGTGTGCTGAGACACGCCATAGCATTAAAACGTGCAAAATGGCCAAAAAACACCATAATATATAGCATGTCAAAAAATGACCAAAAAAGCAAGGCTATAGTATGGCAAAAATGTCAAAAAATGACATGTCCCAAAAAAAGCTTAAAACACTTCAAAACAGCATAAAATAGCGTGCTGATACACGCCATAGCATAAAACGTGCAAAAAAAAAATGGCCAAAAACACATAAAATATAGCATGTCAAAAAATGACCAAAAAAGCAAGGCTATAGTATGGCAAAAATGTCAAAAATTTGACATGTCCCAAAAACAGCTTAAAAACACCTCAAAAACAGCATAAAATAGCGTGCTGAGACACGCCATAGCATTAAAATGTGCAAAAAATGGCCAAAAACACCATAATATAGCATGTCAAAAAATGACCAAAAAGCAAGGCTATAGTATGGCAAAAATGTCAAAATTTGACATGTCCCAAAAACAGCTTAAAAACACTTTAAAACAGCATAAAAAATAGCGTGCTGAGACACGCCATAGCATTAAAACGTGCAAAAATGGCCAAAAAACACCATAAATAGCATGTCGAAAAAATGACCAAAAAAGCAAGGCTATAGTATGGCAAAAATGTCAAAATTTGACATGTCCCAAAAACAGCTTAAAAACACTCAAAACAGCATAAAATAGCGTGCTGAGACACGCCATAGCATTAAAAACGTGCAAAAATGGCCAAAAAACACCATAAATATAGCATGTCAAAAAATGACCAAAAAAAGCAAGGCTATAGTATGGCAAAAATGTCAAAATTGACATGTCCCAAAAACAGCTTAAAACACCTCAAAACAGCATAAAAATAGCGTGCTGATACACGCCATAGCATTAAAACGTGCAAAAATGGCCAAAAAACACCAAAATATAGCATGTCAAAAAATGACCAAAAAGCAAGGCTATAGTATGGCAAAAATGTCAAAATTGACATGTCCCAAAAAAACAGCTTAAAACACTTCAAAACAGCATAAAATAGCGTGCTGAAACACGCCATAGCATTAAAACGTGCAAAAATGGCCAAAAACACACCAAAAATATAGCATGTCAAAAAATGACCAAAAAAGCAAGGCTATAGTATGGCAAAAATGTCAAAATTGACATGTCCCAAAAACAGCTTAAAACACTTTTTAAAAAACAGCATAAAATAGCGTGCTGATACACGCCATAGCATTAAAACGTGCAAAAAAAAATGCCAAAAAACACCATAATATAGCATGTCAAAAAATGACCAAAAAAGCAAGGCTATAGTATGGCAAAAATGTCAAAATTTGACATGTCCCAAAAAACAGCTGAAAACACTTAAAACAGCATAAAATAGCGTGCTGATACACGCCATAGCATTAAAACGTGCAAAAATGGCCAAAAAAAAACCAAAATATAGCATGTCAAAAAAATGACCAAAAAAGCAAGGCTATAGTATGGCAAAAATGTCAAAATTGATGTCCCAAAAAACAGCTTAAAACACTTTAAAACAGCATAAAATAGCGTGCTGATACACGCCATAGCATTAAAATGTGCAAAAAATGGCCAAAAAAACACCATAATATAGCATGTCAAAAAATGACCAAAAAAGCAAGGCTATAGTATGGCAAAAATGTCAAAAAATTTGACATGTCCCAAAAAAAGCTTAAAACACCTAACAGCATAAAAAATAGCGTGCTGATACACGCCATAGCATTAAAACGTGCAAAAAATGGCCAAAAACACCATAATATAGCATGTCAAAAAATGACCAAAAAAGCAAGGCTATAGTATGGCAAAAATGTCAAAATTGACATGTCCCAAAAACAGCTTAAAACACTTCAAAACAGCATAAAATAGCGTGCTGATACACGCCATAGCATTAAAATGTGCAAAAATGGCCAAAAACACCATAATATAGCATGTCGAAAAAATGACCAAAAAAGCAAGGCTATAGTATGGCAAAAATGTCAAAATTTGACATGTCATGTCCCAAAAACAGCTGAAAAATTACTTTAAAACAGCATAAAATAGCGTGCTGATGACACAAGGCATATAGCATTAAAAAAAAATGCAAAAATGGCATTAAAAAAAAAAACCAAAAAACATATGCATGTCAAAAAATGACCAAAAAAGCAAGGCTATAGTATGCAAAAATGTCAAAATTGTGACATGTCCCAAAAACAGCTTAAAAACACCTCAAAACAGCATAAAATAGCGTGCTGATACACGCCATAGCATTAAAAACGTGCAAAAAATGGCCAAAAACACACCATAATATAGCATGTCAAAAAATGACCAAAAAAAAAAGCAAGGCTATAGTATGGCAAAAATGTCAAAATTTGACATGTCCCAAAAACAGCTTAAAACACCTCAAAACAGCATAAAATAGCGTGCTGATACACGCCATAGCATTAAAACGTGCAAAAATGGCCAAAAAACACCATAAAAAATAGCATGTCAAAAAATGACCAAAAAAGCAAGGCTATAGTATGGCAAAAATGTCAAAATTGACATGTCCCAAAAAACAGCTTAAAACACTTCAAAACAGCATAAAATAGCGTGCTGATACACGCCATAGCATTAAAACGTGCAAAAAAATGGCCAAAAAAAACACCATAATATAGCATGTCGAAAAAATGACCAAAAAAGAAGGCTATAGTATGGCAAAAATGTCAAAATTTGACATGTCCCAAAAACAGCTTAAAACACTCAAAACAGCATAAAATAGCGTGCTGAACACACACGCCATAGCATTAAAATGTGCAAAAATGGCCAAAAAAAACACCATAATATAGCATGTCGAAAAAATGACCAAAAAGCAAGGCTATAGTATGGCAAAAAATGTCAAAATTGACATGTCCCAAAAAAGCTTAAAAACACTTTAAAACAGCATAAAATAGCGTGCTGAGACACGCCATAGCATTAAAAACGTGCAAAAATGGCCAAAAACACCATAATATAGCATGTCAAAAAATGACCAAAAAAGCAAGGCTATAGTATGGCAAAAAATGTCAAAATAACATGTCCCAAAAAACAGCTTAAAACACTTTAAAACAGCATAAAATAGCGTGCTGATACACGCCATAGCATTAAAACGTGCAAAAATGGGCCAAAAAAACACACCAAATATGCATGTGTCGAAAAAATGACCAAAAAAGCAAGGCTATAGTATGGCAAAAATGTCAAAATTTGACATGTCCCAAAAAAGCTTAAAACACTTTAAAACAGCATAAAATAGCGTGCTGATACACGCCATAGCATTAAAACGTGCAAAAATGGCCAAAAAAAACCAAAAATATAGCATGTCAAAAAATGACCAAAAAAGCAAGGCTATAGTATGGCAAAAATGTCAAAATGTGACATGTCCCAAAAACAGCTTAAAAACACTCAAAACAGCATAAAATAGCGTGCTGATACACGCCATAGCATTAAAACGTGCAAAAATGGCCAAAAAAACCATAATATAGCATGTCAAAAAAAATGACCAAAAAAGCAAGGCTATAGTATGGCAAAAATGTCAAAATTTGACATGTCCCAAAAAAAGCTTTAAAACACCTCAAAACAGCATAAAATAGCGTGCTGATACACCCATAGCATTAAAACGTGAAAAATGGCCAAAAAACACCATAATAGCATGTCAAAAAATGACCAAAAAAGCAAGGCTATAGTATGGCAAAAATGTCAAAATTTGACATGTCCCAAAAAAAGCTTAAAACACCTTTAAAAACAGCATAAAATAGCGTGCTGATACACGCCATAGCATTAAAACGTGCAAAAATGGCCAAAAAACACCATAAATATATGCATGTCAAAAAAAATGACCAAAAAAGCAAGGCTATAGTATGGCAAAAATGTCAAAATTTGACATGTCCCAAAAACAGCTTAAAACACTTTAAAAACAGCATAAAATAGCGTGCTGATACACGCCATAGCATTAAAACGTGCAAAATGGCCAAAAAACACCATAATATAGCATGTCGAAAAAATGACCAAAAAAGCAAGGCTATAGTATGGCAAAAATGTCAAAATGACATGTCCCAAAAACAGCTTAAAACACTTTAAAACAGCATAAAATAGCGTGCTGAGACACACGCCAAGCATTAAAAACGTGCAAAAATGGCCAAAAAAAACACCATAAATAGCATGTCGAAAAAAAAATGACCAAAAAAGCAAGGCTATAGTATGGCAAAAATGTCAAAATTTGACATGTCCCAAAAAAACAGCTTAAAAACTTTAAAACAGCATAAAATAGCGTGCTGATACACGCCATAGCATTAAAACGTGCAAAATATGGTCAAAAAACACCAAAATATATGCATGTCAAAAAATGACCAAAAAAGCAAGGCTATAGTATGGCAAAAATGTCAAAATGTGACATGTCCCAAAAAAAGCTTAAAACACACTTCAAAACAGCATAAAATAGCGTGCTGATACACGCCATAGCATTAAAAAACGTGCAAAAATGGCCAAAAAACACCATAATATAGCATGTCAAAAAAATGACCAAAAAAGCAAGGCTATAGTATGGCAAAAATGTCAAAATTTGACATGTCCCAAAAACAGCTTAAAACACTCAAAACAGCATAAAAAGCGTGCTGATACACGCCATAGCATTAAAATGTGCAAAAATGGCCAAAAACACCATAATATAGCATGTCAAAAAATGACCAAAAAAGCAAGGCTATAGTATGGCAAAAAATGTCAAAATTTGACATGTCCCAAAAACAGCTAAAAACACTTTAAACAGCATAAAATAGCGTGCTGATACACGCCATAGCATTAAAATGTGCAAAAATGGCCAAAAACACCATAAAAATAGCATGTCGAAAAAATGACCAAAAAAGCAAGGCTATAGTATGGCAAAAATGTCAAAATTGACATGTCCCAAAAACAGCTTAAAACACTTCAAAACAGCATAAAAGCGTGCTGATACACGCCATAGCATTAAAACGTGCAAAAATGGCCAAAAACACCAAAATATAGCATGTCAAAAAATGACCAAAAAAGCAAGGCTATAGTATGGCAAAAATGTCAAAATGTGACATGTCCCAAAAACAGCTTAAAACACTTCAAAACAGCATAAAATAGCGTGCTGATACACGCCATAGCATTAAAACGTGCAAAAATGGCCAAAAACACCAAAATATAGCATGTCGAAAAAATGACCAAAAAAGCAAGGCTATAGTATGGCAAAAATGTCAAAATTGACATGTCCCAAAAACAGCTTAAAACACTTTAAAACAGCATAAAATAGCGTGCTGATACACGCCATAGCATTAAAATGTGCAAAAATGGCCAAAAAAACACCATAATATAGCATGTCGAAAAATGACCAAAAAAGCAAGGCTATAGTATGGCAAAAATGTCAAAATTTGACATGTCCCAAAAACAGCTTAAAAACACTTTAAAAACAGCATAAAAAAATAGCGTGTGCTGATACACGCCATAGCATTAAAACGTGCAAAAAAATGGCCAAAAAACACCAAAATATAGCATGTCAAAAAATGACCAAAAAAGCAAGGCTAGTATGGCAAAAATGTCAAAATTTGACATGTCCCAAAAAAAAGCTTAAAACACTCAAAACAGCATAAAAAATAGCGTGCTGATACACGCCATAGCATTAAAACGTGCAAAAATGGCCAAAAACACCATAAAATATAGCATGTCAAAAAATGACCAAAAAGCAAGGCTATAGTATGGCAAAAATGTCAAAATTTGACATGTCCCAAAAACAGCTTAAAAACACTCAAAACAGCATAAAATAGCGTGCTGATACACGCCATAGCATTAAAACGTGCAAAAAAAATGGCAAAAAACACCAAAAATAGCATGTCGAAAAAATGACCAAAAAAGCAAGGCTATAGTATGGCAAAAATGTCAAAATTTGACATGTCCCAAAAAACAGCTGAAAAACACTTCAAAACAGCATAAAATAGCGTGCTGATACACGCCATAGCATTAAAACGTGTGCAAAAAAAAGTCAAAAAAAACCATAAATATAGCATGTCAAAAAATGACCAAAAAAAGCAAGGCTATAGTATGGCAAAAATGTCAAAATTTGACATGTCCCAAAAAACAGCTTAAAACACTTTAAAACAGCATAATATAGCGTGCTGATACACGCCATAGCATTAAAACGTGCAAAAATGGCCAAAAAAACACCATAATATAGCATGTCGAAAAAAATGACCAAAAAAAGCAAGGCTATAGTATGGCAAAAATGTCAAAATTGACATGTCCCAAAAACAGCTTAAAAACACCTCAAAACAGCATAAAATAGCGTGCTGATACACGCCATAGCATTAAAACGTGCAAAAATGGCCAAAAACACCATAATATAGCATGTCAAAAAATGACCAAAAAAGCAAGGCTATAGTATGGCAAAAATGTCAAAAAATGACATGTCCCAAAAACAGCTTAAAACACCTCAAAACAGCATAAAATAGCGTGCTGATACACGCCATAGCATTAAAACGTGCAAAAATGGCCAAAAAACACCATAAATATAGCATGTCGAAAAAATGACCAAAAAAGCAAGGCTATAGTATGGCAAAAATGTCAAAATTTGACATGTCCCAAAAACAGCTTAAAAACACTTCAAAACAGATAAAATAGCGTGCTGATACACGCCATAGCATTAAAACGTGCAAAAAAAATGGCCAAAAAACCATAAATATAGCATGTCAAAAAATGACCAAAAAGCAAGGCTATAGTATGGCAAAAATGTCAAAATGTGACATGTCCCAAAAACAGCTGAAAACACACTCAAAAACAGCATAAAATAGCGTGCTGATACACGCCATAGCATTAAAACGTGCAAAAATGGCCAAAAACACCATAATATAAAGCATGTCAAAAAATGACCAAAAAAGCAAGGCTATAGTATGGCAAAAATGTCAAAAATTTGACATGTCCCAAAAACAGCTGAAAACACTTCAAAACAGCATAAAATAGCGTGCTGATACACGCCATAGCATTAAAACGTGCAAAAATGGCCAAAAACACCATAATATAGCATGTCAAAAAAAATGACCAAAAAGCAAGGCTATAGTATGGCAAAAATGTCAAAATTTGACATGTCCCAAAAACAGCTTAAAAACACTTTAAAACAGCATAAAATAGCGTGCTGATACACGCCATAGCATTAAAATGTGCAAAAATGGCCAAAAAACACCATAAAAATAGCATGTCGAAAAAATGACCAAAAAAGCAAGGCTATAGTATGGCAAAAATGTCAAAATTTGACATGTCCCAAAAACAGCTTAAAACACTCAAAACAGCATAAAATACGTGCTGATACACGCCATAGCATTAAAATGTGCAAAAATGGCCAAAAACACCATAATATAGCATGTCAAAAAATGACCAAAAAAGCAAGGCTATAGTATGGCAAAAATGTCAAAATTTGACATGTCCCAAAAACAGCTTAAAAACACTCAAAACAGCATAAAATAGCGTGCTGATACACGCCATAGCATTAAAATGTGCAAAAATGGCCAAAAAACACCAAAATATAGCATGTCGAAAAAAATGACCAAAAAAGCAAGGCTATAGTATGGCAAAAATGTCAAAATTGACATGTCCCAAAAACAGCTTAAAAACACCTCAAAACAGCATAAAATAGCGTGCTGATACACGCCATAGCATTAAAATGTGCAAAAATGGCCAAAAACACCATAAAAATAGCATGTCAAAAAATGACCAAAAAGCAAGGCTATAGTATGGCAAAAATGTCAAAATGACATGTCCCAAAAAACAGCTTAAAACACCTCAAAACAGCATAAAATAGCGTGCTGATACACGCCATAGCATTAAAAACGTGCAAAAATGGCCAAAAAACACCATAAATATAGCATGTCGAAAAAAAATGACCAAAAAAGCAAGGCTATAGTATGGCAAAAATGTCAAAATTTGACATGTCCCAAAAACAGCTTAAAACACTCAAAACAGCATAAAATAGCGTGCTGATACACGCCATAGCATTAAAACGTGCAAAAATGGCCAAAAACACCATAATATAGCATGTCGAAAAAATGACCAAAAAAGCAAGGCTATAGTATGGCAAAAATGTCAAAATGTGACATGTCCAAAACAGCTTAAAACACTCAAAACAGCATAAAATAGCGTGCTGATACACGCCATAGCATTAAAAAACGTGCAAAAATGGCCAAAAAACACCATAAATAGCATGTCGAAAAAAATGACCAAAAAAGCAAGGCTATAGTATGGCAAAAATGTCAAAATTGACATGTCCCAAAAACAGCTTAAAACACCTCAAAACAGCATAAAATAGCGTGCTGATACACGCCATAGCATTAAAACGTGCAAAAATGGCCAAAAAACACCATAATATAGCATGTCGAAAAAATGACCAAAAAAAGCAAGGCTATAGTATGGCAAAAATGTCAAAATTTGACATGTCCCAAAAAACAGCTTAAAACACTTTAAAACAGCATAAAATAGCGTGCTGATACACGCCATAGCATTAAAACGTGCAAAAATGGCCAAAAAACACCAAAATATAGCATGTCATGTCGAAAAATGACCAAAAAAGCAAGGCTATAGTATGGCAAAAATGTCAAAATTTGACATGTCCCAAAAAAAAACAGCTTAAAACACCTCAAAACAGCATAAAAATAGCGTGCTGATACACGCCATAGCATTAAAATGTGCAAAAATGGCCAAAAAACACCATAAATATAGCATGTCGAAAAAATGACCAAAAAAGCAAGGCTATAGTATGGCAAAAATGTCAAAATTGACATGTCCCAAAAAAAAAGCTTAAAACACTCAAAACAGCATAAAATAGCGTGCTGATACACGCCATAGCATTAAAACGTGCAAAAATGGCCAAAAACACCATAATATAGCATGTCGAAAAAATGACCAAAAAAGCAAGGCTATAGTATGGCAAAAATGTCAAAATTTGACATGTCCCAAAAACAGCTTAAAAACACTTCAAAACAGCATAAAATAAATAGCGTGCTGACACGCCATAGCATTAAAATGTGCAAAAATGGCCAAAAACACCATAATATAGCATGTCGAAAAAATGACCAAAAAAGCAAGGCTATAGTATGGCAAAATGTCAAAATTGACATGTCCCAAAAACAGCTTAAAAAAACACTTCAAAACAGCATAAAATAGCGTGCTGATACACGCCATAGCATTAAAATGTGCAAAAAAATGGCCAAAAACACACCATAATATAGCATGTCGAAAAAATGACCAAAAAAAGCAAGGCTATAGTATGGCAAAAATGTCAAAATTTGACATGTCCCAAAAAAGCTTAAAACACACTCTCAAAACAGCATAAAAAAGCGTGTGCTGATACACGCCATAGCATTAAAATGTGCAAAAATGGCCAAAAACACCATAATATAGCATGTCGAAAAAATGACCAAAAAAGCAAGGCTATAGTATGGCAAAAATGTCAAAATTGACATGTCCCAAAAACAGCTAAAAACACCTCAAAACAGCATAAAATAACGTGCTGATACACGCCATAGCATTAAAACGTGCAAAAATGGCCAAAAAACACCATAATATAGCATGTCAAAAAATGACCAAAAAGCAAGGCTATAGTATGGCAAAAATGTCAAAATTTGACATGTCCCAAAAACAGCTAAAAACACTCTCAAAACAGCATAAAATAGCGTGCTGATACACGCCATAGCATTAAAATGTGCAAAAATGGCCAAAAAACACCATAATATAGCATGTCGAAAAAATGACCAAAAAAGCAAGGCTATAGTATGGCAAAAATGTCAAAATTTGACATGTCCCAAAAACAGCTTAAAACACCTCAAAACAGCATAAAAAAGCGTGCTGATACACGCCATAGCATTAAAACGTGCAAAAATGGCCAAAAAACACCATAATATAGCATGTCGAAAAAATGACCAAAAAAGCAAGGCTATAGTATGGCAAAAATGTCAAAATTTGACATGTCCCAAAAAACAGCTTAAAACACCTCAAAACAGCATAAAAAATAGCGTGCTGATACACGCCATAGCATTAAAAATGTGCAAAAATGGCCAAAAAAACACCATAATATAGCATGTCGAAAAAATGACCAAAAAAGCAAGGCTATAGTATGGCAAAAATGTCAAAATTTGACATGTCCCAAAAACAGCTAAAAAACACCTCAAAACAGCATAAAATAGCGTGCTGATACACGCCATAGCATTAAAACGTGCAAAAAATGGCCAAAAACACCATAATATAGCATGTCGAAAAAATGACCAAAAAAGCAAGGCTATAGTATGGCAAAAATGTCAAAATTGACATGTCCCAAAAAAGCTGAAAAACACCTCAAAACAGCATAAAATAACGCGTGCTGATACACGCCATAGCATTAAAAATGTGCAAAAATGGCCAAAAAACACCATAATATAGCATGTCGAAAAAATGACCAAAAAGCAAGGCTATAGTATGGCAAAAATGTCAAAATTTGACATGTCCCAAAAACAGCTAAAAACACTCAAAACAGCATAAAATAGCGTGCTGATACACGCCATAGCATTAAAATGTGCAAAAATGGCCAAAAACACCATAAATATAGCATGTCGAAAAAATGACCAAAAAAGCAAGGCTATAGTATGGCAAAAATGTCAAAATTTGACATGTCCCAAAAACAGCTAAAAAAAACACCTCAAAACAGCATAAAATAGCGTGCTGATACACGCCATAGCATTAAAATGTGCAAAATGGCCAAAAACACCATAATATAGCATGTCGAAAAAATGACCAAAAAAGCAAGGCTATAGTATGGCAAAAATGTCAAAATTTGACATGTCCCAAAAACAGCTTAAAACACTCAAAACAGCATAAAATAGCGTGCTGATACACGCCATAGCATTAAAACGTGCAAAAATGGCCAAAAAACACCATAATATAGCATGTCGAAAAAATGACCAAAAAAGCAAGGCTATAGTATGGCAAAAATGTCAAAATTTGACATGTCCCAAAAACAGCTAAAAACACCTCAAAACAGCATAAAAAAGCGTGCTGATACACGCCATAGCATTTAATGTGCAAAAATGGCCAAAAACACCATAATATATAGCATGTCGAAAAAATGACCAAAAAGCAAGGCTATAGTATGGCAAAAATGTCAAAATTTGACATGTCCCAAAAACAGCTTAAAAACACTCAAAAACAGCATAAAAAAGCGTGCTGATACACGCCATAGCATTAAAATGTGCAAAAAATGGCCAAAAACACCATGATATAGCATGTCGAAAAAATGACCAAAAAAGCAAGGCTATAGTATGGCAAAAATGTCAAAATTTGACATGTCCCAAAAACAGCTAAAACACCTCAAAACAGCATAAAATAGCGTGCTGATATACGCCATAGCATTAAAATGTGCAAAAATGGCCAAAAACACCATAATATAGCATGTCGAAAAAATGACCAAAAAAAGCAAGGCTATAGTATGGCAAAAATGTCAAAATTTGACATGTCCCAAAAAACAGCTAAAAACACCTCAAAACAGCATAAAAAAAGAGTACTTGCTGATACACGCCATAGCATCAAAAACATGAAAACAATGGCCAAAAACACCATAATATAGCATGTCGAAAAAATGACCAAAAAAGCAAGGCTATAGTATGGCAAAAATGTCAAAATTTGACATGTCCCAAAAAACAGCTGAAAAACACCTCAAAAACAGCATAAAATAACGTGCTGATACACGCCATAGCATTAAAATGTGCAAAATGGCCAAAAACACCATAATATAGCATGTCGAAAAAATGACCAAAAAAGCAAGGCTATAGTATGGCAAAAATGTCAAAATTTGACATGTCCCAAAAACAGCTAAAAACACCTCAAAACAGCATAAAAAAGCGTGCTGATACACGCCATAGCATTAAAATGTGCAAAAATGGCCAAAAAACACCATAATAGCATGTCGAAAAAATGACCAAAAAAGCAAGGCTATAGTATGGCAAAAATGTCAAAATTTGACATGTCCCAAAAACAGCTAAAAACACCTCAAAACAGCATAAAAAAGCGTGCTGAATACGCCCATAGCATTAAAACGTGCAAAAATGGCCAAAAACACCATAATATAGCATGTCGAAAAAATGACCAAAAAAGCAAGGCTATAGTATGGCAAAAATGTCAAAATTTGACATGTCCCAAAAAACAGCTAAAAACACTCTCAAAACAGCATAAAAAAGCGTGCTGATACACGCCATAGCATTAAAATGTGCAAAAATGGCCAAAAACACCATAATATAGCATGTCGAAAAAATGACCAAAAAAGCAAGGCTATAGTATGGCAAAAATGTCAAAATTTGACATGTCCCAAAAACAGCTAAAAACACTCAAAACAGCATAAAAAAAGCGTGCTGATACACGCCATAGCATTAAAATGTGCAAAAATGGCCAAAAACACCATAATATAGCATGTTGAAAAAATGACCAAAAAAGCAAGGCTATAGTATGGCAAAAATGTCAAAATTTGACATGTCCCAAAAACAGCTAAAAACACTCAAAACAGCATAAAATAACGTGCTGATACACGCCATAGCATTAAAATGTGCAAAAATGGCCAAAAACACCATAATATAGCATGTCGAAAAAATGACCAAAAAAGCAAGGCTATAGTATGGCAAAAATGTCAAAATTTGACATGTCCCAAAAAAACAGCTGAAAAACACCTCAAAACAGCATAAAATAACGTGCTGATACACGCCATAGCATTAAAATGTGCAAAAATGGCCAAAAACACCATAATATAGCATGTCGAAAAAATGACCAAAAAAGCAAGGCTATAGTATGGCAAAAATGTCAAAATTTGACATGTCCCAAAAACAGCTAAAAACATCTCAAAACAGCATAGAAAAGCGTGCTGATACACGCCATGGCATTAAAATGTGCAAAAATGGCCAAAAACACCATGATATAGCATGTCGAAAAAATGACCAAAAAAGCAAGGCTATAGTATGGCAAAAATGTCAAAATTTGACATGTCCCAAAAACAGCTGAAAACACCTCAAAACAGCATAAAAAAGCGTGCTGATACACGCCATAGCATAACAACATAACAATAAAGATGATACATTTTGTTTATAAGCGCCTTTCAAAGCACTAAAGGTCACCTTACAGGGAAAGAGTATAACAAAATACAGCAATACAGATAAATATAAAAAGTTATATAAAAGGTTAAAAATGAACATTGAAGAAAACGCCTTGCAGGTTCACTTAAAATTAACATTCAGGCTTAATACGATTTTTGGAGAAGATGGGTTTTAGACGGATTTTAAAAGTGGAGAGAGTCAATGTTGCAGATATCAGGTGGGTGTTGCAGAGGCGGGGAGCACGGCGGCTGAAGGCTCTGGATCCCATGGTGGACAGACGTACGGTCGGGACAGTGAGGTGGATGGAAGAAGACCTGAGAGACAGTGATGGAGTGTTGATGTGCAGGAGGTCAGAGAGGTAAGGAGGTGCGAGGTTATGGATGGCCTTAAAGGAGAGGAGCAGAATCCTAAAAACAATGCGGTAGTTAACTGGGGCCCAGTGAAGCCGCAGAAGAACAGGAGTGATGTGATTAATGGAGGGGGTTCTGGAGATGATGCGAGTAGAGGAGTTCTGGATGAATTGAAGTTTATGGAGAGATTTGAGAGGCAGACCAAAGAGAGCAGAGTTGCAATAATTGATACGGGATGTAACCAGGGAGTGAACGAGGATGGCAACAGCGTTAATGTTGTGAAGGTGGAAATAAGCAGACCGAGTGACGTTATTGATGTGAGACTGGCAAGACAGTGTGCTATCAACGATGACACCAAAGACTCTTAACCTGAGGGGGAGGGATAAACTGAGGTGTTATCAATAGTGAAATTTGGTAAAGGTGGATTTGGTGCCGACTAGAAGAACATGCAAATATGGCCAAAAAAGCAAGTTATAGTATGGCAAAAATGTCAAAATTTGACATGTCCCAAAAACAGCTCAAAACAACTTATTATACCATGTAGGGGCAGGTTATAGTGTTGAAAAAACACCCCCAAAAGGCTGAAAAACCCATAAAATAGCATGTTGAAAAAATGACCAACAAAGCAAGGCTATAGTATGGCGAAAATGTCAAAATTTGACATGTCCCAAAAACAGCTTTAAAACAGCTGAAATACCGTGCTGAGACACGCCATAGCATTTAAATGTGAAAAAACCCACAAAAAAGCATGTTGGAAAAAAGGCCATACTATAGTATGGCAAAAAATGTCAAAACATGTTATGTACAAAAACAGCTAAAAACACTGTAGTATAGGACCTCGAGGCACATCATAGTATACAATTTTGAAAAAACATCCAAAAATGGCCAAAACCCCCATAAAATGGTATAATGGAAAAAATACTAACTATAGCATGACAAAAAATGTCAAAATATGACATGTCCCAACAACAGCTGAAAACAATAGAAAACAGCATGTTGAGACAAATTATAGTATAGAATGTCAAAAAATCGACCAAAAAAACCCACCAAAACCCCCCCAAAAAATAGCACTTCAGAAAAAGCCATACTATAGTGGTGAAAAACATCAAAATATGACATAACGTCCATAAAACAGCTGAAAACCACTTAGTATAGCACGTTCAAGCACGTCATAGTACACAAGGTGGAAAAAACATCCCAAAACAGCCAAAATCCCCATAAAATCAGTGGTCAAAAAAATGCCCGAAAATGCCATAAAAAAACCTTAAAATATGACGTATAAAAAACGCTGAAAACAACATAAAATAGCTTGTCGAAACACGTCATAATATATAGTATGAATTTTTTTGGACGACGTGCTATGCGACTTTTTCATGCTGTTTTGGAAGACATACTGATCGTTATGCCATTTTGGACGGCTAGCTATAGTATGACTTTTTAATGTTATGTTGGACAACATGCTTTAGTATGACTTTTTTATGCTGTTTTGGTTGACATGCCACAGTGTGACGTTTCCATGCTATTTTGGACGACATACTAAAGAATGACTTTTTTATGCTGTTATGGACGACATGGTATAGCATGACTATTTTATGTTATATTTGACGACATGCTGTAGTATGACTTCTTTGTGCTATTTTGGACGACATGCTGGAGTATTACTTTTTTATGCCAATTTCGACAAAATGCTATAGTACGACTTCTCGTGCTATTTTGGATGCATGCTATAAAATGACTTTTTTATGCTGTTTTGTGGTATTTTGGATGACATGCTATAGTATAACATTTTGGGGGAATTTTACTGATATGCTATGTTATTACATTTTTATGATATTATGGATGATTTCCTGTAGCATGATATTTTTATGCTGCCATGGAAGAAATGCTTTAGGATGAGTTTTGCATCTGTGATGTAATCCCCTTTCTTCCTCTCCTCAGGACGGATCCTCTCTCCCAGTACTAGCACCATTTGTACACAAAGCAACCAAACTGTGAGTGATACCTCTTTGTTTTATATTTGACACAAAGCCTCACATTAAACAGCAGCAAATCATGCTGAGATAATATTTTTCTCCTTTTTACAGTGGTTGTTACTGGGTCTGATCAACGTTGATGTTCCTGTAAAACTCTGCAGCATTTTTCAGCATGCTATCCTGAGTCAAGTTCAGTGGGAGTTAAAGACAAATGAGTATTTTTATACAGATGTCAAAGTACCTAGGCAGACCGGCCAGGTGTCAGCAGACTAAAAAAGGAAATATCCTCATTGTTTTTCTGCATAAACCAGATAAAAGATCCTTTCTGCACTCTTGAAATTTAGTTTTTATTGAGAGGTTTTTATGTATTACTTACTGAAAATTATTTTCACTTTTATTT
The DNA here is from genome assembly GCF_008729295.1 of Plectropomus leopardus. Lineage (NCBI taxonomy): Eukaryota > Metazoa > Chordata > Actinopteri > Perciformes > Serranidae > Plectropomus > Plectropomus leopardus. The sequence goes on along the minus strand of NC_056466.1, from coordinate 19,725,158 downwards.
AAAATGTTCACAGCAAGCAGTCATGTAATGTTGGTAAATAAATGAAAAAAGACAAAAAATATTTGGATTCCTAAATAAATAATAGATCTGTGAGTAAATGTACACAAGTTAAAATTGGCTCATATTTGAATCAATAAAATGACAAACGCAAATGTACAGTGTAAGACAGAGGGAGTCTGTTGCTCTGTCATCAGCTGCAGCTTTGACTTATAGAAAAGATTTCATATCTAATGAAATGAAGAGTTTTTATGGTATTTTGAGCGACATGCTATAGCATCAGTTTTCATTTTTCTGGACGACATGCTACGGTATCACCTTTTTATATTATTTTGAATGATATGGTACAGTGTGATTTTTTTAATTCCAACTTTGGACGATTTGCTATAGTATGACTTATTAATGTTTTTTGGAATATATGCTGTAGTTTGATGTAATAATGCTGTTTTGGATGACATCCTACACTTTGACATTTTTATGTTTTTTTCTGCAAAAGAAAAAGGTATATGCTACAAATCACTGATTGATGAGTGGGTTACCCTCATGAACCAGTGATTTGTTATTTTGTTTCATGGGTTTAAGCTTACAGGTTAGCTGATTTCCCTTCTTTCCAGTCTTTGTGCGAAGCATTATTAGCTTGCTGAGAGCAGCAGCTACATTCTCGCCGTTTTATTCAGACTAATACTGTGATAATGGATGAAGACTGACGGGAGATGTCTATTCACGTCGCTAGATTTTGCCTTTCTTCATGATTTTGTGAAATTAAACAAAAAGAAAATATGTTTGGGAATTTTTGTTTTTCGCTCGATTTTTTTTCATTAACAATCTGGCGCTTATTATAATCGGCAGTTCCACTTAACCTGTACTAATTTTAAAAGAGCAGTCTTGTTAAACTTAGCTTGAGTGTGAAGTTGTTCTACACTGCAGCCAAGCTGGTTAAAGGACAGAGCAACAGACCTGACAGAAAAGTTACAGTCAGTGGTGTTTCTAAAATTAAATAATGATCAGTCCTGTGGTTGTGGAGTAAAAATCTATAAATAACAATACCACGTTTGTTTAACAGTAACTTTGATTTTTCCTGTTTATATTATACAATGTTCAAATGTAGCTACATTATCCTAAATAACATTGTGTTCACATAAAAATAAGCTTTCATTTTACAAACACGCTCCCAAAAAAAAATAAAAAATAATCTGCTGAGGATGTCAATCGATAAAAGTCTTTGGTGCCAGTGTGGCACTACTGCATTTGCATCCAGTGATCGAGAGATGCATGAGCCACAGATTCACTGATAAGTAAAAATCATGCATGCACACTAACATTTAACACTGCAGATAAAAACATCATGATTCTTCAGTGGCAGGCGACACAAATCTGCATCGGTTAAATTTAAAGAAAAATCAGTGCATTTTGTTGTATATATTAATACACAATTGAGGATGTACTTCCTGCGGCAGCTGAAGAAATTCAGCCTGCCAAAGACAATGATGGTGCACTTCTACACCGCCATCATCGAGGCAGCAGCCACGGCGAGGGACAAGAACAGGCTGCAGCGTATCATCCGCGCTGTAGAGAGAGTGACTGGCTGCCACCTGCCACTGTCCTGTACACCTGCAGGGCCCTGAGGCGTGCAGGTAAAATTGTGGCCGACCCTCTTACCCTGGACACGGACTTTTTGAAACCCTCCCCTTTGGCGAGAGGCTGCGGTCCATCAGGACCAAAACCTCACACCTCAAGAACAGTTTCTTCCCCACTGCTGTCACCATCATGAACAATACTCTGTGTTCTTTATATTCTGTTTTTTAATGTTTTTATATTTTTTAAATTTCTTCTATATTTTTATCTTATGTCTTCTACTATTCAAATTCAGTATTTTTTATTCTTCCTTTATGCTAATTGTTTTGCACCAAAACACCTTGTCAAATTCCTTGCAGATGTAAATGTACTTAACAATAAAACCAGATTCTGATTCTGATATATTTATGACTAGTCAGTTGTTTTTGTTTATGGTGCATATGTATTTCTGTGCAGCTGCACTGAGCTGTAAGAGAATCTTAAAACTGGTGGTCCACGTCCTGTGTGGCGCTGTTTTATGAGGTCACACAAGAAATGCATCACTCTCAAATCGTACTCACTCAAGTCCTCTCCTTCCGTGCCATCGTTCCTTCCAGCAGTGTTTGAACGTTGTAAAGCAGGACTTATTGTGTACAAGAGAGCCTGGTTGGCCAGTGCAGTCAGGCAGCTCTCCAGGTGCAGCAGGTAGGTGGTGCCTCGGCTGATGCTGGTGTGAGGGTTAGCCAGCCTGTTGATGAGAGAGCCAGAGTATGACGGACAAAGCAGCGTCCTCTGGTCCAGATCCAATAGGGCCAGATAACGGCTGTAACGAGTCAGAGAGTGCAAAATGCTTGCCGAAGAGCTGGAGGACGATCTGGGCAAAAAGAAAAGTACAGTCATGGTATGGTAGGTGAGGCATACACGATGTCACTGAAAGTCAAAGTATAGTATGTCATAAAAGGAAATAGTGAAGTATGCAAAAAAAGGTCAGAAGATTTCATAGTATAATATAGAAATGTATAGTAAAGTTATAAATGTCAAAAAAGTCATGGAAAAAAAGGCATTAAAAATGTCATGGAAAGTCAAAGTATAGTCTGTCATAAAAAATGTCAAAAAAGTCATAGTGCAGTATGGTGTCCAAAATAGCAGAAATTGTCGTTGTATAGGATGTCTCCAAAAAAGTCACAAAAAAGTTATATTATAGTATGTCATCCAAAAATGCATAAAAATGTGATATAGCATGTCATCTACAATGGCATAAAAATGCCATACTTTAATACATCGTCAAAAAGAGAATAAAAAAAAAACTTAGAATAGTATTTCATCCATAACAGCATAAAAACGTTATAGTATGTCATCCAAAACAGAAATAAAAACGTCATAGTATAGAATGTTGTCCAAAATAGCATAAAAAATTATAGCATAGTATGTTGTCTAATAAAGCATAAAAACATAATAGTAGTATGTTGTCCAAAATAGCATAAAATAATCATACTAAAGTTTGACATCAGAAACAGCATAAAAAGTCATTGTATACTATGTGGTCCAAAATAGTAAAAACAAGTCACAGTATATTATGTCCTCCAAAATAACATAGTATAGTGTGTCGTCTAAAACAGCAAAATAGTGTAGAAGCTCGCTGATATGAGCAACTTCCGGGTCACAACAAATCAGACAAATTAAATATTAAAATTAGATTTTACACGCACATGTTTTAGTTCCTGATTTCCATTTAAAAGCACATAAAATAAATAAATAAATAATAATAATAACGAGCTGTTTTTTTTTTTCATTTTCTGACTTTTATTTTCAAACAAATCCGTTTTTTTCCCTCTTATTTCTAAACGCTAGTAGGGAAACAGCTCATTTCCCAATTTTGATCTTCTCATTTCAAAACGAAAATCTGTTGGTCGCAAAGTACACAGGCCTGTGTGGCACGGCATGACACTGGGGACAGCTGTTGCCAAGGAGGTTGCCAGTGCCCTTGCCTGTTTTATGTTTACTGGCAAACTTTACTTTACAAATTCTAAAATGTAGATGCTTCACACACATTTTCAACCTGGCAGCACAAAGGGTCTATTTGGTATATGTTACTATTTTCTTAATCCTTTTCTACGGCTATGTTTATATTTAAGTTTATTTTTATATTTGATAGGGACAATGTGAATTAACATAGCACAGCTTCCAACTGTTACAAACAGGCTGTGTTATATAATTTATACTTGGTATAAAATATTGCTGTTATTCTTTGGGTACACTTCTGTGTGGATAGTCTGCAAAGGTCTCAGTCAATTAAGCAAGAAACCAAGAAAAGATAGCACGGGGTCTCAACATTGAAATAGAAAAAGTGACGAAAGGGATGAGATGTAGAACTAAATACAAAATAATAAAAAATATCAGAATAAGAAGACAGACAGGTGACTGGCAGCTGACTGTGTGTTATGGAGTACCTGTGTATTCCTATCAGCCTCCAGGTCAGCAGGTCAGTTAGTTGAAGTGGCGTGGTCAAAAACGGCAGCACAGCGTTTCGATCAGGACCAGGAGCAGGCAGGAAGAGACTCAGAGCGTCCACCAGCTTTTTGACCAAACTCTCGTCTCCTCCGATGACAACCAGCGGCCGACCACTCAGAAGACAAAACACGGCATGCTGGGAGAACGAGTTCTGTTTGAGGAACCTGAGGGCTCTGAGTCCAGCCTTCCTTCTCCTCCTCTGAACTGAGTTGGTGTTGCACTGGACATTTTGGGTGGGAGAGGGTGGGTCCGACGAGCCGGTGAAGCTGGTGCAGTCGGAGGCCTCGTCGACACTCAGCAGCCTGAGAGGAGCGCAGGGTGAAGACCATCGGTCAGCCTCGGCCGGGGCAACAGGAGGGGCGAAGCTGACATGAAGGTCAGGCACCGACTGCATCGCCTGATGGTCTTCAGACCACTGAGGCGTCGACTCCACTGCTTCTTCAACTGATAAAACAATTTTATTATGTTAAAGGATATCTCTGTCTAATTACACCCTGGGTCTTATTTTTTTAGTTTTGTCCCTCATTCCCATCAGTAATAGTAACATTTTATTCACCAAGCTGTCACTGAGATTCTCATACACGGAGACTTCTTTACAAAGAAGTCCAACGGGGCAAGAAACAGTGGAAGAGAAAGCAAAGGCAAGCGGTAAACATCCATCACTGTTTGCAGACTGACTTCATGGTTCACCTTTGAGTTTTCTTGTGTGTGAGGGGATATTTTCAATATTTCAGGTGCACACTTTTCCTCCAAATGAAGTAGTTTACATAATATGATTTTTCCCACTTTGCTCTCCATGTCGGAGTACCACACTGCTGGAAAGATGGTCTCTTTATAAAGCTGGGCCGTCTATAATTCTACGTTCACATGGAATATAGCAGGCAGTAGACAGCAAATCAGATGTCGTTTTAGTTAATGAGAGCAGGAAGGTAAAATTAGGCAAGGCTGGCAATGACAGACAGCGTTACCGTCCAAAGTTTGCCGTCCTCTAGAACAGAATTTTAAAGCGGATATAGCAAAGCTCCCGCACAAGGAGAAACCACGGCCGAACAATACCCCGAATTATATGATCAAAAATTGTTACAAGACAAGCAGACATATGGCAGACGATGAATAATGAATGAATAATTGACTTTTGGAGGGAACTGAACTTTCTTTACATTATGGGAATGTTTTCATCCTTTAAAGGTTTGCAACAGAACATTAAGTGAAAGCTTCCTTTTATGGCTATGTAAATTGCTACAAAAATTACATAACATAATAGACACAAAATTATTTTATTTAATCCATTTATTAAATCTTTTGACCTATCACCATTTTTTCTGTCCTGCCATTGCATCAGATTTTTTTCTTTATTTCCAGTGCCATCAAGGATGTGTTGCTGGTCTGCCGTCCACCGCCTGCTGAATTCCATGTGAATGCAGCATTAGAAAAGACACAAATACTTTTGAAATTGGTGCTAAGTGACCGGAGAAAATAGAAAAAAAGGACTGTGGCATTTGCTTTTGCTCCAAAGCTGGAAAACCTACGAGGAACAGAATGCAATGCATCGCAATGGGCCAATAAATGATCACGCTGGTGGGAGACGTAATGAGAACTCGTCTGTTTGACACAGTGGCAGTTGGCTGGAAACAAACAATCTCGCATTGCAGTTAAACTGTAAGCTAAAACATGCTTCTGAACATTTAAGGAGAGAACTAGGGAATACAGTGACGCAGCCTTGGTTTATGTTTGATCTGTGTCGCTTAACTCTTGCTATAACAGCTTAACAGGGCACTACAATGTGTTTCTAATAACATTAAAGGAGAGAAACAGTCAGTGCCGTGACATAATCTTGGTCTATACTCCATCAGCACTGCCTAGTTTTAGCATTTGATCATAGTTTGGTCCCAGTTAGAGGGACAAGCAGGTCTGTCTCTTGATCTGCTTCTATGCTCTTTGTGTCTGTTTCGGTGGCATGAGTTGGCGGGCAATATAGAAATGCCGAAGTACTACCTACATTATTGTGATACTAAGCTTGTTAAAAATTGGCAAAGTAACCCTTTAGCTTATTGATAATTGTATATTTAGCATAATGACTGTAAAAAGTCTTTAAATGATGGATATGCGTTTTTAGAATCGATGGAGATCTTCACAAAAAAATCTGTAATTGAAAGTGTGGATGTATGCTGTTTTCACAGGTAAACAGCGTTTACAAAATTAGCCAAATAGGTGTGGATGTAGTCTTAAATTGCGCTTTAGACATGAATATGAGAGCAGACGTTCTACCTTGCAGTAGTTTGGACGTCTTCTCGGGACTGTTGTCTTCATTGACTTGATGGCTCCTCAAAGACTGGATGACCTGCTCCTCTTTAATCCTCCCATTAACAGTTACTTGCTTTATTGTCTCTTCTCTGTCAACACGACCGTCTTCTTTCTGAAGAGGCTCTTTGTTTTCATCCTCATTGTCTAAAGTAGTCACCATCAGTGTCGTCTCTTGGAGGACGTGGTCAGATTTAAACTCTTCCAGTATCCCCTTGTCATTTTCAAAGCCATTATTTAGAGGTTGGTGCTCTGCTTCTTCCTCTGTGATGGCGGTAAGGTCGTCAGGAAAGATAGACTCGGTGGTACTCAGTACCTCGATGCTGTCCTCACTGTTGGCTCGTCTGGCGTACGCTCGCACACGCCTGACGTTTGAATCTACTGCGGCTCTCCTGGAGGTGTCCGTCATCCCAACTAGTGTCTCTGTTGAAAGGAGTGAACTGTCAGCTGGTCCAGCTGTCAGAGACGCATGTTTGAGGGCAAATATTGTAATCTGTGGATTCTTTTTTTGTTTAAAATTAGTTAAAGATTTCTTATATAAAATATCTTAAATTGTTTTTTTTTTTTGTCCGAGCAACAGTAAACAAGCAAAAGTAAATTCTGGGGGAAAAAAAGCCAGAATAGTGTAAATCTTGAGAAATGTTCCCCTCGATGTGTTTGCCTGATAAATATAACTAGAAAATGCATTTCCTGTGGAACATGCGTGTGGATGCTTAAAGCTGAAATCACTTTAAAACTATGGCTGAAAATGCAGAAATATAAAGCTGAAATAACTAGTGGTGGTAGTAGTGGTAGAAGTAGAAGTAATAGCAGTACCAGGAGTATAATTAGTTGTCCTAGTACTAGTAGTTGTAGTAATAGTAGTAAAAATAGTAGTAGTAGAAGGTGTTGTAGTAGTACTACCATAGTAGTGTTAGCAGTAGTGGTATAAGTAGGGACAAATGTCAGAATCAGAATGGCCTACCACCTCTCTAAAAAGAGTTAAATGATTATTTGATCAAGTCATATCCCCTTCTCTCCTCTCTTTCCCGTCTCTCTGTTTAAATGCCGCAAAAATCTAAATCTTAAAATTTAAAAAAATAAAAGTTGAAAAAAAGTTATAGTTTAGTATGTTAACAAATGGCGCACTATATCATGTGGAAAAAATGGTAAAAAAAAAAAAAAAAAGGTAATTGCTCCAGATGCTGATAAAACTTATGGTACAGCATTTTGAAGAAGTTTATGGTGTAGAAAAGAACAAAAGAACAGTCCAAAAAGTCAACATTTCAAATGTTGAAAAATGGCTAACTATAGTAGGGTTAAGGTTTGGGGCCGGGGTTGGGGTTAGGAATTCATCGTTCCAAATGTCAAAAAAAGTCAAAGTATAGCATTTTGAGCAAAGTAAAGCATTTTATTAGTGTGGATGCTTTGAAGCATCCACACTAATAAATACCAAGCACTAAATGTCAGGAACAGGCTATATTGCTGCGACCATCTGTTGCTGGTTTATTGATAAAAATTGGGAATGCAGCTTTTGCCAATTATGCCTCGAAGCTATGAAACGCAATACCTACAGGTTCACCTGGGGATGAAATCTATCAATTACCACCATCAGCTCAATTAAAAAAAGATATTAAATTTAAATGATCAACAAATTGTTTCGTACCTCTGCTGTCAGATCCAGTGACATCATGCTGCGTCCGATAAGACTTCTCAGTCCCGAGCACTTCGATGCTGTCACCGCTGCTCACACTTCCTGTCATCTCAGTGGAGACATTGGGATCAGGAGTCACTGTCCCAGCTTCTCCTGCCTCCAGTTTGATAGGGATCTCCTCCACACAGGAGTAGAAGGACTCCAGGCTCAGGGGTTCTGACTGAAACATCTCGATGCCGCTCTTACTCCCCGCTGCCCTCTGCAGCTCTGCCTCACAGCTCTCTCTCTCCTCCTCATCGCCGTCCTCTGGACTCCAAAGCTCAAACAAGAAGTTGATGAACGCGAGCCTTCTGGACAAATATCGCGTGACACGAGCAGTTTGTAGCACACTCCTGTCGCCACGTAGGCGGCGCTCTGTGTCAGCGAGCTGCTCCTTCATCAGCGACAGGAAGTAAGTGTTGCAAAGCTCCTGAAGCGGCTTCAGATGGCGCTCAGACCTGCAGGTCGTGGAGGTGGAGGTGGAGAGGGAGGGACAGGGCTCAGGAGGCAGTAACGCAGTTGGATCAGCAAGGGAGTCAGCCGGGTCATAAGGCAGGAAGTCTGGCTGTTTCAGCTTCCTGTTTGGGTAAGACGTGACCTGGCGGAGGAGGTCTTTGTGATTTGAGATTGAACGCTCTACAGCTTCAAGCTCATCTACTGTTTCTCCGTCCTCTGTGAGCCCATTGGCCATCCTCGTAACTTCAGTCTCCTGCAGCAGAGTCAACCGAGAATACCTGAAACAGTCAAAGAGCGTTTGTTTAGTCAGCACAATTAGAGAGCGGCTTGACACCAGGTTGAAAAGCTGATGATCACTGCCTTCGATGGTTGAACGTTTCGAGTCTGCTCTGTTACACCTGCGTCCACACCAAACAGTGATGTCACAGGGTCCTGGAGTAAACCTGTACATCACTGCAGCAAGTTGGGAATTTAAACCACTTGAGGCCAGACAAGATTTTCAAGGAGCGTTAAGTTATTTTCAGGACTTAATTAAAACCTTCCAATAACCACAAGTGCCCAACTCTTCATTTTGTGTCTTGTTCACAGCCACGAGGATGCACAGGGGCAATAACATCAGGTGTGTGACTTTGGAGGGGAGATATTTTTTTTACCATGGAAAACGTTAGCTTTTTGGCAGAAAAGTCCATGATGTCTACATTTTATGCCAACGCTTGTCATTAATTAGCTTCACCATTTGCTGGTGTCACTGTCAGCAAGAAGCAGCAGACACTGTGACTTGCCACCTCCGTAATGGCAGCAACGCAGGATGGTCAATCACACAAAGCCTTCGGCGGGCTGGTGTGCGTCAGGGCCTTTATTTTATTGAGATCAATGCTGTTGATTACTATATATAGTAGTATATAATTATTATTATTACTGGACTGACTCAAAATTGTCAACATCGACTTTGATAATGGTCGATCTTTTCAGTTATGTGTCAGGTAAAATCGCCAAATACTCTCTGATTCCAGCTAAAGATGTGAAGTTCCCTGCTTTTCTCTTTTTTATATTAATGTAAATTGAATGTCTTTGGTCTTTTGTTTAGATATCTCAAGCTATTTAAATATGTCTCCAAAGGCTATTTTGTGTTGTTTTCTGTAACAAAAAATCAATTAATCTAAAAAAGTAAATAGATAAATAAATAAATAAACAGATGACTAAATTATGAAATTATCATTAGATGCAGCTAAAAAGGATGCCACATGCTACTCATTGACTGGAATAAAAGATAAAGTATCCTTTCCACATCTGTGAAGCTGTGACAGTCTGTGTAACATAAATTTCATCTCACATCTGCAAGAAGCCAGCCATATGCACCTAATGGAACTAGATGGCACGTCGTCTGAACGTCTGAAAAAAAACAACAACAACAACAAAAAAAACCCAAAACAAAAATCGTAGCAGTAATGCCTTTTTGCAGAAATCATGACCCAGACGTTGTTGTGAGCAGTTTCTCCTAGCTCAGCTAAGGAGGACATCAGTGATATTTACATCTTGCATTGTCACAAGCCTTTTGTCCATTAGTAAATGCTCACTTCCTTCTGCACAGTGATACGGTTGCTGAGCGTAGTTCGGTGGAAAGAAAATAGTTCCTACATGAAACTGCTCACAGTAAGGTCTACTGATTATTATTACAATCAGTACTGATATATAGGATACTATCAGTTTTTAAAAAATAAATTTAACAAAAACAGTTTAAGTCGTTTGATTTCTACGCAGCAATTTCATGTTTCCTATTGATAAATTATTAAGGAGTATCTATAAGTTATTATCGACCCAGTAGTCCGCAATGGACGCTGATGCTTGAATCAGGCTCTAATGCTTAAGCACATTTATATCGTTACTTTATGGATGTACATGCTGATCTTACTCGAGCTCCTGTAACTTCCTCTGCAGCTCCATAGAAAATGCTTGTCTGTTTCCCGTCTTAAGGCTGTCAGAGGCCCGAGAGAAGCTTGTCGACAGTTCGGAGAAGTTCTCCATCAGCTTCTTCTGGTCTGAACACACGTACGCCATGCAGAAAGGACGCACCATGCCCCGAGCCTCCAGGTCATAAAGGGTCATGTGGTGAACATATGCAAACGCATTTTCTGTGGAGTCTCCCAGAACCACCTCTGAGTCCTCGCTGAAGTTGAGGCGGGGGCCCGAGGATGAAGGGGGTCCGTGGCAGGGGCCGGACGCCTGGTAGTCAACAGACATGATGCGGACAGAGAAGTGGTTGAGGTCGAACGATCCAATGACTCTAGGGTCGTCGGGTATTGTCAACACAGGTTTGGGTCCCACCTGTAAACATACAGCAGAGGTTTGTACAAATGCAATACAGCAAAAACATTCACCGAGAATTATTATTTTAGTCTGTTAAACCTTAGAAAATATTTTAAAAACACTGAAGACTGCACTCATCACTGAGTTACAGCAAAAGGTTTGACGTAGGTCTGAAACAGTAGACGTTTTACACACAGTTAATCAACTACTTTGGTAACTGATTAATTGTTTACAGGTCCAGTGTGTAGGATTTACAGTAATATACTGTCAGAAACAGAAATTGAATATAAAAAGTATGTTTTCTTTGGTGTATGAAGCCCTTAAAATAAAAATAGTAGCGTTTTCACGACCTTAGAATGAGCCTTTTAAATCTACATGAGGGAGTGGGTCCTTGTCTACAGAGATTGCCATGTTGCACCGCCATGTTTCTACAGTAGTCCTGAATGGACAAACCAAACACTGGCTCTAAAGGCCATTCGTGTTTTCGTGTCGGCCACCATGGTTAGCAGCCCCTTCTCAACAAGCGCCGTCGGAAAAATGCAAATTTTTGAAGGCAAAACTGCTTTATGACTGTTTGTTTTGGAGAGGATGAGATAATGTGGTTAGCAGTAAACACCTCCTAAATACTGACAGATTTTTTTTTTTTTACCATTTTTACTGTAAATTCTACATAATGAACATTCACTGCTTTTCTGTGTTTATAATTGTAAACCAAATCTTTTTAAAGCTTTGTTGACAGGACAAAACAAGATTGTGAAATCATCATCATCATGGGTTTTGGGATGTTGCAATAAAAAAGGGCTCCCATTTTAAAATGATTAATTGATTATGAAAAAAATATATATAACAGATTAGTCTATGCCGTGAAAATAACGCTAGATGTTTCTGTTTGTACTTCTTTTAATCAATATACAGGATGTACTTGACTTACACTAACTGTGTACAGAATCCAACCAGGTACTATTGTGTTACATATTTAGAGTTACATTTTGGTCCTATATTTTTTAGTTTGGGTCCTAGTTTAATTTTTTCATGCTGTTTGTTGTGTGATTCATGTGTGACTGTCTGTGCGTGTTGGCGCTCATCTTGTGAAGAATATTTCCGAAATTTGTTCTGACATCTTTCATGCAAAGAGAGATCTTTATCTTACTGACACTTCCTGAATAATTTCATGCTCACTCACTTTCAGTTGCAACACTATAACCACAAAAAACACTGAGCTAATTTAGTCAAAACAGTGCAGCAACATGTGCACAACATGTCTAAAAGACTAAAAAGTAGGAGACATACAGTATATTAATAAAAATGTCAAAAAAAAACAACATAATGATATTAATATTCCAAGCTCCCTTTTATTTGTGAACTTCTGAGCTTTGTTAAAATTAAGTAACCATATGTAAATGCTGTTTGGCCAAAATTATAAAGTGATGTTTATCATTACTGTTATTGCATCTAAGAAGGCTGCACTACAGAGCTATGACACTACACACATTATTTTATTGTTCTATCATTATGAAGCCTAATTTTAAATACTTATTGTACACCCCATATCCAATAGATATTATTATGTACACTATATATTCCTCATTTTGCACAGGTTATAAAGAATATGCAGTAATGGTGGTTTATGCACACTTGCCTCAGCAACTGTATTGTTTAGAACTTTCTATGATGGATTTACCGTAATTTTTTTTCTACTTAATGTGTACTGTCCCCTGTATCTCATTCCCACTGCAGAAAAAACCTACAAATACT